>NC_083593.1:31795361-32530361 GCF_027579695.1 Neoarius graeffei
GTGAAGGAATAATGTTAGTAAAAGCTGCTGTATCCTGTGTTTGGCTATTTGGGGGTATGAATCACTCGGCAGATCAAATTTCAATTCAATCTGATTCAACATGCAAATAGAAAATAAGTCAGCATGCATTCCACTGCATGTTTTAAAATCATTTCCTCTTCCTTATGCTGCTATGTTATACTACACATGCATTGCAGGAGATGAGACGATATGTAAAATAAGAATCTTAATTGTCAAGTGATACATACAGTACTTTGCTCAAAAAAGTTCCGAGAGTTTCTTCTGTACATCTTCCTGGAGTTTTGGAGTCTGTTTGGATCCACTGTGTAAAGCCAGTCATAAAACAGAAACTTGATACCAATTTTCATTCCCGGATCACGTCCTGTGAAATCACTGTACGTGAACACACACACATACACACGCACACACACACACATACACACACTAAGCTGTTCAGCACACAGGTCTGAGCTGCTTTTGGTGATCGCATTATGGAAATAGAGTTGCTAGATAGAGCGCTTTAGCTTCATTCAGGCGACACTTTCCCATAACCTCAGTGGAATCATTAGCAAATGGGGCAGATAAAATAGAGAAAGCAGACCTTATTTTCACTGCGACGGACACAGACACAGACCTGACAACCCTGAAGAGGAACAATGCATAGTCCAGACAGAGGGGGATAAGGGTATGTTTTTAATATGTTTATGAGTTCTTTCACAAATACCTTGAATATGGTATGAAGCCATGGCCTAATGATTAGAGCAGCAGCTTTGGGACCAAAAGGTCACCGGTTTGATTCCCTGGACCAGCAGGAATGGTTTAAGTGCCCTTGAGCAAGGCACCTAACCCCCAATTACCCCCAAGCATAACTACATCACTTGTTTACTACAATGCATTGTGGGGGATAGCTGGGGTCAGTAGTTGAGTGATATAGCGGATGTCAAATTAATTCAACATGAGAGCAATGCAAGAGGAGCGATTTTGCTGTGTTCTGTCATGGAAGACAATGAAATTCGTGATTTAAAGAGGTGGATGACATGTCCAGGGTTTACAGCAGGAAAATCAGAATCCAAATCAAGCTCAGTGAGAAGGTAAGAGTCTAGACCGAGTCTACCACACTGTACAACAACAACATCAAATCTCAGAATGTCTTATTTCTGAGGATGTATATTGCACCAGCTAAACTTCATAGAGAAAACAAATCTATCTGACGATCGGGGAACGGCGTGGAGCAGCGCTCTCGCAGGGGATTCGTGGGCGAATAATGGTCTGAGTGATAAATGAGTGATTAGTTAAATAAAACTTGATATCAGAAAACATTACAAAAAAAAAAACTTTGGAAACCCGCTGATCTGCCGTGTCATGTTCAGTATAAATGCATTTTCTTGAATAAATGCCGCTAGTTAGGTACACTGAACATTATCCATACCCAAAAGAGAATGGGAGTTTTATCGGTCCAACAGGCTCGTTCGGCTGCAAACTGCTTCGGCACATTGAGAGGCAAAGGCCGAAGAATGCTTCTTTGTTTTACAGGCTTTGGAATATCGCTAGTTTCAGACGATGAACAGTGTCAATTGTTATAATCTTCTATAAACAAAGGCCATTCCGCAGACCATGGAAAAATTGCTGGGTCACAGATCACGTACGTCTTTTACCGACCAGAGAAATGTAAACTACAAACACTTGTCCATTTCGATTCAGTTTGAAGGTTTTTGTTGTGGATTAAACTTATCCATTTCTTTCTTCTCCCCGACTGGCAGATGATAAAAGCTCAAATTAGGTGTTCTCTTTGTTGTGGAGACACAGTTAGGCACACAGCAATTCACTTTAGGCATGGTTAAAACCAGTTAGACAGAACAATGCAGTGTTTAACAAAGCTGAAAGTAAACAATACGGCGGAGCTGACCCCAGGTATCGCCCATAATGCATTGCGGTAAACAAGCAATGATGTATAGTTGTGGTCAGAAGTTTACATGCAATGACATGAATGTCATCTTGGATATGAATGTCATGGCAATATTTGGGCTTTCAGTAATTTCTTTGAACTGTTCTTTTTCTGTGGCAGAATGATTGTACAACATACATCTTTAATAAGAAAAAAAACCACTAGAATTTGGTGCACAAGTTTTCATTTTCTTTGGGTTTTCTGAAATCAACACCGGGTCAAAATTATACATACTGTGTCAAAAATATACATACAGCACACCTAATATTTGGGTAAAATGTCTCTTCACAAGATTCACCTTGACCAAACATTTTTGTTTACCATGAGCAAGCTTCTGGCAGAATTCTGGTTGGATATTTCACAACTCTTCATGGTAGAATTGATAGAGTTTGATTAAATTTTTTTTTTTTCTTGGCATGGACTCGACTTATAAGCATGGTATTTTCAAGAGGGTTGAAGTCAGGACTTGTTTTAAGCTTAATGTTAGCCTGCTTTATCCTCCACAATCAGCCCTGATGCGTATTTGGGTTCACTGTCCTGTTGTAACTCCCAAGTCGTATTCAAGTTTCTGATGGTTTATACTGAAGAATTCTGAGGTGGTCCTCCTCAGATCTGCACTGAGCTCCTTGGACTTTCCCATTGTATTGTGTGTTGGTCAATCCAATGAGTGCTGTAAACAAACCCTTTTTTATGAAGGCACAGAGAAGCTACCAGCTGTAGTCAATCATGATCACTAACAGAAAGTTGAGACCTCGGCCTTGGCAAGATAAGAGACATTTTGAAAGTTTTAGCACCTCTGAATTAATAATCTAAGTGAGTGTTTGTAAATTTTTGACCCCGTTTGTATAATTTTGACCCTCTGTTGACTTCAGAAAACCCAAAGAAAATTAAAACTTTTTTAATGCACCAAATTCTCGGGGGGGGGGTGTTTAATTATAGATGTATGTTGTACAATCATTCTGCCACAGAAAAAGAACAGTTCAAAGAAATTACTGAAAGCCCAAATATCGCTATGACATTCATATCCAAGATGACATTCATGTCACTATATGTAAACTTCTGACCACAACTGTAGTTATGGGTTAGGGTCATTGCTCCCCAGGCTGCTCTGGGTATGTTGTTCATCGCTCTGGATAAGATTGTCCGCTAAATGATTGTAATGGAATAAAGGTTTTACAGCAACCACCACTCACATACTCATTATCTGTTTTAGCATCTTCTTACACCACAGGTGTGTCTGACAATGCACTGCTTGACAACAGCAACCTTCTCCAATACTTTTGATCCAGGGCATCCTCAGCAGCAAGGCCCAATTCCCTTAAGTCCTGTGTTACCAGCTCTTTCCAGGTCTTGCGGGGCCTTCCCCTCTTTATTGCACTTTCCACCTGGTGGGCCGTGATTCTTGCAGTCATGGTGGAACTGTGCGGCATGTGGTCAAACCACTGCAAACACCTATACATGAGGTCAACATCCAGGCACATTTTGTTGTTCGCACCCAACACTGATACACTCAAACACTTTGAAATATTTTTATTTCTTTACAATAATGACATCAAAACAGGAAAAATTGAAAGGAGACGACAGATTATTAATGGAAGTGTTGAGCAAGGCACCAAACCCCCAACTGCTCCCCAGGCACTGTAGTACTGCCCACTGCTCTGTGTGTGTGTGTGTGTGTGTGTGTGTGTGTGTGTGTGTGTGTGTGTGTGTGTGTGTACCCCCTCAGATGGCTTAAATGCAGAAAATCCTAATTTTCCCTCAGGGATGAATAGAATATACAAAAAAAAGAGAGAGCAAGAGAGACAGAGAGAGATGGGAAGAAGGAGGCAGGGCTTCTAGGGTGTCACTTAAAGGGATCCTCCAGCAGATTTATTCTCAAACTTATTTTAAGTAAAAGTAGTCACAGATTTCAAAAATCTAAGTTTCATTTTCAGAGACCAAATAGTGTTCAAGAAAAATGAATTTTCTTTAAAATGTCAGATGGGCTTCCTGCATTGGTGATGTGTATGATGACATCAGGTAGAGGTCGCTTGGAGCAACTCAGCTGTTTGTATTCTCTGTCTACATCGTAGTTTTGCTAGTTTTACAAGTATCTTGCCGAATTTATCAGTTTTTAAATAAGTATGCCTCACTGTGTAGCATATAAATGCCGTAATGATTCTAAAAAGAAAGCACAAGCTGGAACTAGACTGTATTTCCACAGAGAAAATGCCAAGTGTGTTTACTCAGCTGGAACAGAGTGTCACAGACAGAAGCTGGATCAGACATAAAACCTCATGCTGCAAAATCATTTTTACATGATCTACAGAAGGTGTGTGTGACAAAGTTTGTGTGTGTGAGTGGCAAAATGTGTTTGTGGACTGTGAAGTGTGTGTGTGTGTGTGTGTGTGTGTGTGTGTGTGTGTGTGTGTGTGTGTGTGTGTGTGTGTAATGTATGCAATGTGTGTGGCTGTGTGCTCTAAAATCTTGGTTTAAAATGTCTCAACTTGCAGAGCAACATAATACTTCACGCTTTAAAATCTT
This sequence comes from Neoarius graeffei, assembly GCF_027579695.1. NCBI lineage: Eukaryota > Metazoa > Chordata > Actinopteri > Siluriformes > Ariidae > Neoarius > Neoarius graeffei. The sequence goes on from NC_083593.1 coordinate 31,799,830, forward strand.
TTTTCACATGAGCTACAGCTGGTGCTGGGTAGATTAACAAAGAGAGTGTGTGGCATGGGTTAAAACAGATGTTTTAGCGAGTGAAGTGTCATGTCGCTCTGTGAATTGAGCCAATTTAAACCAAGATTTTAGAGCGCGCAGCCACACACACTACACACACACTTTCTGTAGATCATGTAAAAAGATCTTGCAGCGTGAGGTTTTATGTCTGATCCCGTGTCTGTCAGTGACACTTTGCCACAGCTGATCAAGCACACTTTGCGTTTTCTCTGTGGAAATGCAGTCTAGTTCCAGCTTGTACTTTCTTTTTAGCATCATTGTGGCATTTATATGCTACACAATGAGGCATACTTATTTAAAAACTGATACATTTGGTAAAAAATACTTGTAAAACCAGCAAAACTACGATGTAAACAGAGAATATAAATAGCCGAGTTGCTCCAAGTGACCACTACCTGACATCATCACATACATCACTACCACAGGAAACCCATCTGGCATTTTAAAGAAACTTCATTTTTCTCGAACGCTATTTGGTCTCCGAAAATGAAAGTTTGATATTTGAAATCTACTTTTACTTAAAATAAGTTTGAGAATAAATCCGCTGGAGGATCCCTTTAATATTAGAGAGTTCAAAATATCTTCACAATACTCAGTCATTCCAGATGTTGACTGTCTCATCTGCCATCTTTACTGGGGTGAAAAAGAAGACATTTATCACATTTTTGAGCAATAACTAATATCAGCATACCCGAATATTAAAATGTGGAGCTCCTATGTAAAAGGCATAAAGGTTCCCAAATCTGCACACGCACACAGACACACCACCCCGTTTCCAAAAAAATTGGGACACTGTAAATATTCAATGGAATACAATACAGTGGCAGCGGGGGCGTGGTCAAGTGTCAGTTTGTGAATGGAGGGCGAGGCCAGGGAAGGTGGGTGGAAAATTGATCACACCTGTGTCTTAATTGTGTGTATGTCTTGCAGTGAGAGATAAGGGTTTATATGGAGGAAAGAAGGAGAGAGGGGAGTGCTTCCCAACACGCCATGTTTGTGTGTGCGCATGTGAGAGCAAAGTTTGACACCGAAAAGCTTAAATAAACATAAGTGCCTGAAATTATCCCGCGTGTCAAGTGCTTCAGTGTTCCACCCCTTACAAAGACTGTTACAAATACAAAGACAATATAGTTCATGTTTAAAGTGATCAACTATTTTTGTAAATAATCACCCATTCTGAATTTGATGCCTGCAAGATGATCTGAAAGAGTTGGAACAGGGGCATCAAAAGACAGAGAAAGTTGTGGCATGCTCAAAAAACACCTGTCTGGAACATTCTACAGGTAACCAGGTTAACTGATAATTAGAAAGGCTCAGTCATTCATAAGCAAGGAAGGAGTGAGGATCATCACTTTGTGAAAACCTGTGTGAGCAAATAATCCAAAAGTTTAAGAACAATGTTTCTCAACATAAAACTGCAAGGAATTTAGGGATTTCACCATATACGATCTACAATATCGTCAAAAGAATCAGAGAATCCAGAGTAACCTTTGCAAGTATCTCTGCATGGGCCAAAAAAACAAAATTGAAGACCCCTGATGTTCGATCCCAGAGGTGACACTGATTTTAAAAAATGATTATGATAAAGATATTACTACATGGGGTTGGGAACACTTTGGAAAACTGTTGTAGGTAAACACAGTTTGTCACTGCATCTGCAACCCCAAATCAGGAAAAGTTGGGAAGGCATGTTGAAATTGAAATTAAAACTGAAAACAATGATTTGTAAATAATATTTGACCTGTATTGAACTCAAAACAAAACAGCATATTATTTGATGTTTTACCTCATTATTTTATTGTTTTTTCAAAATAAACACATTTCAATTTTGATTCTTGCAAAGTTTCAAAAAAAGTTTGGATGGTAAAGCATTTACCACTTTATAATGTTGCCATTTCTTCTCACAACACTTAAAAGATGTTTAGGACCTGAAGACACCAAGCGAATCGTTTCAGGTGTTATTTTGTCCCATTCTTCCTATAACAGATCTTAAGGTGTGCAACAATATGGGTTCATCATTGTCATATTTTTCATTTCAAAATTCACCACACGTTCTCTATTAGGGACAGAGGGGACAGACACCCTCTTCTTCCACAGCCACACCTTTGTAATGTGTGCAGAATGTGGTTTTGCATTGTCTTGTGGAAATATTCCTGGAAAAGATGTCAACTTGAAGGAATAATATGTTGCTCCAAAATCTCAGTGTACTTTTTTGCATTAATGCTGCCATCACAGAAGTGGAAGTTACCTTTACCTTCTGACACAATCCCATACCATGACAGACCCTGGCTTCTGGACTTGTTGCTGGTCACATTCTGGATGGTCCTTTTCATCTTTAATTCATACACACACGGCATCCATTTTTTCCAAAAATGACCTGGAATACTGATTCGTCTGACCACAATACACATTTCCACTGTGTGATGGTCCATCCCAGATGCCTCGGAGCCCAGAGAAGTTTATGGTAATCCCCAGCCCATGTGGTTATATCAGCTATAGATGAATGACGGTTCTTGATGCAGTCCTGTCTGAGGGATCGGAGATCACAGGTGTTCAGCTTAGACTTGCATCCTTGCCCTTTACTCACCAAAATTCCTCCAGATTCCTTTATTTGTTTAATGATATTTTGCACCGTAGAGGGTGAAATATCCAAATCCCTTCATAACTTTCTTTGAGGAACATTGTTTTGAAATATTTCAATAATTTTCTCATGCATTTGTTGACAAACTGGAGATCCTCGGCCCATCTTTGCTCCTCAAAGGCTAGGCCTTTCTTGATTTTGTACCAAATCATGATGGCAATCACCTGTTGACGTCACCTGTTTCAAATCACTTCTTTTTTAAAAAATTGTTTTACCTCATTACTAATCCTAAATTACCCCATCCCAACATTTTTTTCAATGTGTTGCAGGCCTGAAATGCAGGAATCTCATCTCATCTCATCTCATTATCTCTAGCCGCTTTATCCTTCTACAGGGTCGCAGGCAAGCTGGAGCCTATCCCAGCTGACTACGGGCGAAAGGCGGGGTACACCCTGGACAAGTTGCCAGGTCATCACAGGGCTGACACATAGACACAGACAACCATTCACACTCACATTCACACCTACGGTCAATTTAGAGTCACCAGTTAACCTAACCTGCATGTCTTTGGACTGTGAGGGAAACCGGAGCACCCGGAGGAAACCCACGCGGACACGGGGAGAACATGCAAACTCCACACAGAAAGGCCCTTGCCGGCCCCGGGGCTTGAACCCAGGACTTTCTTGCTGTGAGGTGACAGCGCTAACCACTACACCACCGTGCCGCCCGAAATGCAGGAATGGACGTATTAAAAAAAATGAAATTAAGTTGACCAGACAAAACATGAAATATCTTGGGTTCATACTGTCTGCAATGAAATACAGGTCAAAGTAAATTTAGAAATCACTGCTTTCTTTTTTTATTTGCATTTTCCATACTGTCCCAACGTTTTCTGATTCTGGGGTTGTACCAAACAAAGATTGTACCCAAGCTCATCTGAGATGGACTGACGCAAAGTGGAAAAGTGTGCTTGATGAGTCAACATTTCAAATTGTTTTTGGAAATCATAGATGTTGTGTCCTTCCGGCTAAACAGGAAAAGGACCATCCAAATTATTACCAGCACAAAGTTCAAAAGCCAGTATCTGTGATGGTATGGGGGTGTGTTAGTGGGTAACTTGCACATCAGTGAAGGTACTATTAATATTAAAAAGGTACATACAGGATTTGGAGCAAAAATACTGCCATCCAAATGATGTCTTCTTCAGGGATGTCCCTGCTTATTCCAGTAAGACAATGCCAAGCCACATTCTGCACATGTTACAACAGCATGGCTTTGAAGTAAAAGAGTGTGGATGCTAAACTGGCCTGCCAGTGTCCCATTGAAAATGGGAGGCAGGCAGGTCATTATGAATATGACAATGGAGATCGCAGCCTGTTGACCAAATGAAGTCGTATATACCGTAAATCCTCTAATATAGGCCGGGGCCTTTATTTCACTCAAGTGCATCTTGGTCCAGGCCATTATTGGAAGGAGGCCAGAATTAGAGGCAGGCCTCTATTTCTATTTGAGCAAAACAGACTACCAGTGGAATGAATAAAAACGAGATTTTGTGTCTATTTGAACCTATAAAATAGGTTGATGCTTGGTTGCCTGGTTACCACCAGACCTACCGGTAATCACAATCAGGGGCGCCTGCAGGGTTGAACTGTAAGGTACGCACTAGCGGTGTAATCCCCCCCCCCCAAAAAAAAAAAAAACGCTTGCGTGCTACAGTTTCTATGAAGAGTCGATCTATAGGCTTATACACAAAACAACGATAGAACTTTAACTTGAAATTGAACAATAGCCTTCCATGAACACAGGCTGATATTTGAACAACATATGTGAACTACACACGACAATAAACAATAAACTCTTTATAGCCTCGATTAGAATCTAGTGAACTTGCTCAGCACTACCGCACGCACGACTCTGACACACACTGTAGCGCAACGTGGGGTACATAGACTCGTTGAAAAACTCCTCGGGTATTTTTCTGAGTTTACCGAAAATCAGAGTAGAAGGAGCCACCCACCCTCTGTCTGGTTTGAAGCGGTTCTGTAGGACATTGAGCTTTACAGAGTCCGGTGCACATTTTAAGGCATCTGGTTGAAGTTTACCTATGTCTGATAAATCTGATGTCAGTGATAGCGGGCTGACTCGTGGCTCATTAGTAAAGCTATCTGATGGCTCATTTGTCAGCAAGGTGGAGCAACCATCTACTTCTGATCGTAAGGGACATGGGGAGATGTAGGTGTTCTTATATGAAATTCACTGGATGTATGGCTAATTTCAAACTCAGAGGTAGATGAAGGCAATTCCCTCAAAGGAACTGAGCTAGCATCCAGCTGCAGCGTACTGCTGCTAGGTTGCGGAGGAGTGGAAGCTGCCGGTGCCGTGTTACTAGCTGATACTGGAGAGGACTGGCAAGCAGATGACACCCCTGGATCACTGCTTTTGGACTTTTTCGTAAAAGTCTGAAACAAGCTCGTTTGTTTCAGGGTTCGTTTACTCATTTTTGACTCGCTTCTCAATAAATTTTCGCACAAGCTCTGACTACTGACGATTGTCTGTCTCCGTTTCTCAAAACTGGAGAGAATCTCAGTGGTGCAAGAAAAGTATATCTGCATTGACCAATGAGCTTTCTTGGTCACGCACACCCCGCCCACTCCTGAAGCACACAAATGCGCCGGCACACACACGTCTCTCTCTCTCTCTCTCTCTCTCTCTTTCTCAAATTATGTTGCGTTGCCAAAGCATTCAGGTAACAATTATAATTTAAAAAAAATATCTCTCTCCCCAAGGTACGCCTAGTGCGTACGGCCATACGCCTGGCGGCGCCACTGATCACAATTGTCTTTCAGATCGGAACGATTGTGTAAGGCCACTATGACCTCAGAAACATCGTTGGTTATAGCCTCGGCCTGTATTAGAGTCCGGCCATTATTTACCTCCTCCGACAGCGAGACCGGCCAATATTAGAGTCCCGGCCAGTAATGGAATACAGGCCAGTATTAGAGGATTTACTGTATAGCAAGAATGGGAAAGTATTTCACTTTCAAAACTTCAGCAATTAGTGTACTCAATTCCCAAATGCTTACTGAATGTATTTAAAAGAAAAGGTGATATAACACAGTAGTAAACATGCCCCTGTCCCAACATTTTTGGAACCTGTTACAGGCATCAATTTTAGAATGAGTGCATATTTACAAAAAAATAAAAAATAAAAAGTTGATCAAGTTGAACATTAAATATCTTGTCTTTGTATTGAATTCAGTTGAATGTAGGTCAAAATGAATTTGCAAGTCATTGCATTCTGTTTTTATCTACGTTTTACACAGTGTGTGATATTGATGGGTGTGGTACTAGATGGGAGGGCTAAAATCAAACATTTATCAGTAGCTACTAGGGTTGAGCAATGCATTTTTATCACAAGTTCTCTTCAATGGCATTGTAGATACAGTCCCTTTAAGAAACTACATTTCCCATCAGCCAACTTCCGCGTTGACCTACGTCATGCCTGGGCAGGATTTCCTACGTCACATCCTCCATGAAGCTATAAGCAACTGAGCAACGCTTCCTTCTCCCTCTTTCGGCGCCGTGAATTCAACACGGACACAAGGAGGATCGCTCGCTCTGCCAAGCAAACCCAAGAACAGACGTCTTTCTTGCAAGATCCATGATTTAACGCGATTCCTTTGTTTACCACTGGCCCCGGTAAAAATCCAGAATCGCGCGATTTTTAACTCAGTCGAGTTACAACCGGTTTTTCATTTGTTCCTTATAAGTACTTACGAACTGCCGCCAAGCAGTTAATTTAAAAGGTTAGAAGCAACCAAATCCTTCTAATTTTAAAGCACTGTGCACATGGTCTGATCAGAGACTTTCTTTTCATCACGAGCGACCACGCGTCGGACCAAGAAATTCTCTGTGCTTCACGGAAGTCTCCACAACGGTGAAACTCCAAAAGTCTCGGAACATCTCATAATCTCGCGTAGAGGCGAGATACTGAAGTAAGATTGGCATTTGGGCATAAAAGCTAGTCTTAGGAATTTGCTTTTATGAAGCAGTGTGAATTTAAACTCAGGAACGGTTTAATTGTGTACACTGTAGACACTCGGTGTTGAATTGATTGTTCTATTTTGTTTTAATCTCAATTGTTTAATAGATAGGCTTTGCATGCTCTCTCTCTATTCCTGGCTAACACTTTAATTTCATTATTACACGTATCTTGACCGCATCAAGATTTCAGTGGATTTAGTACTGTTATAAGCTAGTGAAATTAGCCTATGGCTAATTCTTTTGTCCCATTAGCATCCAGGGCTAAGTGTATTGTCTCAAGGGAACACGTGGCAGCCCTTCTCCACACTCACATACACACCTTTTGTCTTAACTCCACGAGGTAGGATCCTTGGGCCTTAGCTAGCCACACACGGCTAATTCTTTTGTCTCGTTAGCAAGCTAGGCTAACCGTTTGTGTAGGCCACAAGGCCTACACCACGTGGACACACACACGTGGAGTTAGCTACCAGAGCTAATTCTTTTGTTTCCACCACGTGGACAGAAACACACCTTAGCTAGCAATCCATGCTAACTTTTTGTTCAGGCCACACACAGGCTAACTCTTTGTCAGGCCACGTGGCCACACACAAACACACCTTAGCTAGCAACCAAAGCTAACTCTCTTGCTGTACTTAGAAACATGTGGTCATAAGGCCTCTCACACACACACAAACACACATACCATATCATATTTGTATATAATGATTCCAACTGCCATTATTCATTTTTATCTTTGTTATAATAAATTCAATTAATTATTGAAACTGTGTTTATTGTTGTTCCGATATTTTTGAAGTCGCCCAACCTCAAAGAATTCCAAGGTGCATATGAGTTGTGTAATACGGTAAGTGATCATAATAATTTGGAATATACCATAATTTAGCTGTTTGGTAATTTATTATTAAGCACCAAAATTAATGGTATTAATTAATGAGACTGATCCAATGAGACTGATTTAAGATGTAATGAGACTGATTTAATGAGATTGATCACTTAATTACCAATTGCACCTACAATTAAATTGGTGCCCCATGTGAGGCGATTTGTGTGACTTCTTGAATATTGTTGCAACAACAGATAAACTACCAGTTTGATTCAGCAGTTGCCAAGGTATATCCCCAGGTGTGTTAGACGGTTAACAGTAGCATGATAACCATATCACAAATACTCATAACCTATTCATAACTTAGGATAAGAGAGCATTTTCAAACAAAACAAACTCTATCAATTGATTAATTAATTACATAATATCCAACCTAAGTAAAATGGCACCCCCTCATGTCTCAGAAATTGAAGACAACGCTCAAGACATGTCTCTCCTTGAGGTCATCGCAGACCTCATTCACTGCTCTGCCTCCGAAAAGGCAAACATTAGGAACACGAGTAAGAGTGAATGCCAAAACAACACAGATAACTGGAATAAACATATGAGAGATCCAAAAGGAACAACTATTAGTGTCCAAGCAGCACTAGGTAAGCTATTCCTGTCATACTTCCAAGATACTGATTCAGAAATCAGACGCCTCTGCGGAGAGGTTGAAAGGCTGACCACCGGCAACGCCAAGCTGGCAGCTGATAATAATGATTTATATAGGGAGCGTGAGCTCTTGCAAAACTCCCTTGATGATTGCGCCGAAAGGCTAGATAAAGCCGAAAAGGCTGCCAAGAGGGCTGCCGAGGAGCAGACCCCCCAAGAAGGGCGCGAGGGGCGTGAAAGACCCCCAACAATGCGCCGAAGCTCAGAGTGGGAAGAGGCGTCCAAACCGGACACCGTAGATTACCCGGTCGAGGACCAGACACCCCGCCAAACTCCATCAACTCGCTACACGACTTCGTCGTTTAGCCAGGGTGGAGCCGTACTGTGCTCATCCCGAGCCCAGGACCATAGCACACCCAGGTCAGTGTGCTACAGTATCCTTGATCCATCGTCGGATGAATCAGGCTATGAATCTAGTGTGAAACGGGAGCAACACCAGAGTAGCTTAGATAGTGAGTACTCAGGAGAGCCAAGGAGGTCGCACAAGGACGTGCACCAAACTCTTCGCTTACGGCAAATTTACCTACTTGCCAACGATGTTGAGTGATTCGATCCTGAGAATAAAAGAACAAACATGAATGATTATTTACGAGAAATTGACCGATGCCTGATGGACCTACCGGAAGCCACAATGCGAGAGAAACTCAAACTGATCTGGAAGACCTCCAGTAGCAGCGTTCGTGCCTTTTTAGAGACTCTACCCCAAACGTTCATGATAGTTATTCGAGACTTCGCAACTACATGAGGGAAGAATATGCACCGTACACGGATGAAACCTCCGCGACATTGTGTGCTATACAAATCAAACAAAAATGGTCTGAGGCGCCATGTGAATATTATAGATGGCTACATACTGCCTATTTCCAGGGTAGTAGCGCACCAGGCTTGGAAGAAGATAGAGGCTTCAAATCCCTCTTCTTACATAACCTCCACCCAAGCGTGCGGCCTCACGTCACACTAGCGTGTCGACAGGGTTTCCACTCAATAAGGGAAATTAGGCAACTAGCCCAAATGACCTGGGAGACCATTGTCAAACCCACAGACAGAAACAATGATGAACCCAGAGTCCTTAGGCTCCAGGATGCAGACGGGCCCCCGCTAGCCTTAGAAGGAGGTGAAGCTCCAAAAGGGGGACCCCCCTGGAGAAATCCCGGTCCGAACCGCCCCTTGCCGAGCCATCACAAGGGTGAGTGGAAAAATCGGCAAGGTAAGGCCAGGAGGGACTGAAGGCAAGTCCACAGTGACTATGGCAACCACCCATCACATGAAAAGGGTCATAGGGAACAAGGTGGTTGGCAGCAAAACTGTCATCCCCACTCTGGCCAGAGACGGCAGGAGCGTTCCGACCGTAGCTCTAAACATAGGGGTAGAGATGACCGACACAGTGACTCAGACCAACCTGGTGAGTTCCGCTCAGAGCTGGATTCTTTAAAAGCCCAGTTGGCTGAGATTAAAGAACTGTTACAGCAGAGGTCAGACCCCTCAACAGATAAATAGGAGCGAGCGTAAAAGGACAAAGGCCTACTACAACCGAAAAGCCTCCCGTCACGAATATCAAATAGGGGACAAAGTCCTATATTTTAACTTTACCAAGCCGGTAGAAGTCTCAAAAAGTTCCTACCACATTGGTCAGGACCTTTCGATCGTAGGAAAACTGTCCCCCATCGCATTAGGACATCCAGGCCTAATCAAACACCCTCATATCGATTTCCATAGTAATCGAATCAAACTTGCTGAACAGTCCTCACTTCAAAAGGGGGGGACGATAGTTAGGCCCATCCTGTCCACCTAGCTTGTACGCCTCACTCACCCATAAGCGTACACCAACATTCCCAGCCACATTTTCACATCAAACACAACACTATACGCCAAGCTGGATAAGATGGTCTGCGTCCCTGACAGCTTTAGCCGCAGTAGCGCACGCTTTCTGGCCAGACCACCCGCTGCTATTACTCCTCCAGAATACTTATTTCCTTTCCCTCATTCCTTCTCTTTTCTTGTTTTTTTTTTGCATAAGAAATGAAGTAGGTATGTAGTGTAGTGTTTGATGTTTCTTTATAGATGTGGTTTTGACCTAGTTAGATAGAGTGATTATATGCCCAAAATGCCTATAGCCTGAGTCTCGTCTCGTCTTCTTCCGCTTTATCCGGGACCGGGTCGCGGAGGCAGCAGTCTAAGCATGGAAGCCCAAACTTCCCTTTCTCCAGACACCTCGGTCAGCTTCTCGGGAAGAACACCGAGGCGTTCCCAGGCCAGCCAAGAGACATAGTCCCTCCAGCGTGTCCTGGGTCTTCCCCGGGGCCTCCTCCTGGGGGGACATGCCTGGAACACCTCCCCAGGGAGGCGTCCAGGAGGCATCCGAAAAAGATGCCCGAGCCACCTCAGCTGATTCCTCTCGATGTGGAGGAGCAGTGGTTCTACTCCGAGCTCCTCCCAAGTGACTGTGCTTCTCACCCTATCTCTAAGGGAGCGCCCAGCCACCCTGCGAAGGAAACTCATTTCGGCCGCTTGTATCCGCGATCTTGTTCTTTCGGTCATTACCCAAAGCTCATGACCATAGGTGAGAGTTGGAACGTAGATCGACCAGTAAATTGAGAGCTTCGCCTTTTGGCTCAGCTCCTTCTTCACCACAACGGACCGGTAAAGCGACCGCATCACTGAGGAGGCTGCACCGATCCACCTGTCGATCTCACGCTCCATCCTTCCCTCACTCGTGAACAAGATCCTGAGATACTTAAACTCCTCCACCAACCTGGAGAGGGCAAGCCACCCTTTTCCGGTCGAGAACCATGGCCTCGGACTTGAAGGTGCTGATTCTCATCCCAGCTGCTTCACACTCGACTGCAAACCGCCCCAGTGCATGCTGAAGGTCCTGGTTTGAAGAAGCCAACAGGACAACATCATCCGCAAAAAGCAGAGATGAAATCCTGTGGTTCCCAAACAGGATTCCTTCCGGCCTCTGGCTGCGCCTAGAAATTCTGTCCATAAAAATTATGAACAGAACCAGTGACAAAGGGCAGCCCTGCCGGAGTCCAACATGCACTGGGAACAGGTCTGACTTACTGCCGGCAATGTGAACCAAACTCCTGCTCCGTTCATACAGGGACCGGACAGCCCTTAGCAAAGAGCCCCGAACCCCATACTCCCGAAGCACCCCCCACAGAATACCACGGGGGACACGGTTGAATGCCTTCTCCAGATCCACAAAGCACATGTGGACTGGTTGGGCAAACTCCCATGAACCCTCGAGCACCCTATGAAGGGTATAGAGCTGGTCCAGTGTTCCGCGACCAGGACGAAAACCGCATTGTTCCTCCTGGATCCGAGGTTCGACTATTGGTTGAATTCTCCTCTCCAGTACCCTGGAGTAAACCTTCCCCGGGAGGCTGAGAAGTGTGATTCCCCTGTAATTGGAGCACAATCTCCGGTCCCCTTTCTTAAAAAGAGGGACCACCACCCCAGTTTGCCACTCCAGAGGCACTGTCCCCGACTGCCACACGATGTTGCAGAGGCGTGTCAACCAAGACAGCCCCACAACATCCAAAGACTTGAGATACTCAAGGAGGATCTCATCCACCCCCGGTGCCTTGCCACCGAGGAGCTTGCAAACCACCTCAGTGACTTCAGCTTGGGTAATGGACGAGTCCACCTCTGAGTCATCAGCCTCAGTCTCCTCAATGGAAGACATGAAGGTGGGATTGAGGAGATCCTCAAATTATTCCTTCCACCGCCCGACAATGTAAGTCGAGGTCAACAGCTCCCCACCCGCACTGTAAACAGTGTTGGCAGAGTACTGCTTCCCCCTCCTGAGGCGCTGGGCAGTTTGCCAGAATTTCTTCGAGGCCGACTGATAGTCCTTCTCCATGGCCTCCCCGAACTCCTCCCAGTTCCGAGTTTTTGCCTCCGCAACTGCCTGAGCTGCAGCACGCCTGGCCTGCCGATACCCGTCAGCTGCCTCAGGAGTCCTGGAGGTCAACATGGCCGGATAGGACTCCTTCTTCAGCTTGACGGCATCCCTTACTTCTGGTGTCCACCACCGGGTTCGGGGATTGTCGCCACAACAGGCACCAGAGACCTTGCGGCCACAGCTCTGAACAGCTGCGTCCACAATGGAGGTAGAGAACATGGTCCACTCAGACTCAATGTCCCCCGCCTCCCTCGGAAGCTGGGAAAAGCTCTCCCGGAGGGGGGAGTTAAAGACCTCCCCAACAGAGTGCTCGGCCAGACATTCCCAGCAGACCCTCACCATACGTTTGGGCCTGTCAGGTCTGTCCAGCTTCCTCCTCCGCCAGCGGATCCAACTCACCACCAGGTGGTGATCAGTTGACAGCTCAGCCCCTCTCTTCACCCGAGTGTCCAAGACATAGGGCCAGAGATCAAATGAAATGACAACAAAGTCTATCATTGACCTCCGACCTAAGGTGTCCTGGTGCCACGTGCACTTATGGACACCCCTATGCTCAAACATGGTGTTTGTTATGGACAAACCGTGACTAGCACAGAAGTCCAATAACAAAACACCACTCGGGTTCAGATCGGGGAGGCCGTTCCTCCCAACCACGCCCCTCCAGGTGTCACTGTCGTCGCCCACGTGAGCATTGAAGTCCCCCAGTAGCACAATGGAGTCCCCAGTCTGAGCACCCCTCAGTACCTCTCCCAGGGACTCCAAGAAGGCCAGATACTCTATACTGCTATTCGGCCTGTAGGCACAAACAACAGCAAGAGCCCTCTCCCCAATCCGAAGGCGCAGAGAGGCGACCCTCTCGTTCACTGGGGTAAACTCCAACACATGGCGGCTGAGCTGGGGAGCTATAAGCAAGCCCACACCATGGGTGACTCCAGAGAAGTGGAGAGGCCAGCCCCTCTCGAGGAGCTGGGTTCCAGAGCCCAAGCTGTACGTGGAGGTGAGCCCGACTATCTCTAGCCGGTACCTCTCAACCTCCCGCACAAGCTCAGGCTCTTTCCCCCCAGCGAAGTGACATTCCATGTCCCAACAGCTAGCCGCTGTGTCCGGGGATCATGTCGTCGAGGCCCCTGCCTTCGACTGCCACCCAATCCACACTGCACCAGTCCCCTACTGCTACCTCTGTGGGTGGTGAACCCACAGGAGGTCGGGCCCACGTCACCTCTTCGGGTTAAGCCCGGCCGGGCCCCATGGGCAAAGGCCCGGCCACCAAGCGCTCGCATACGAGCCCCAACCCCAGGCCTGGCTCCAGGGTGGGGCCCCGGCTGCGCCATACTGGGTGACGTCATGGTCGTCGATGGTCCTATAGCCTGAGTATATGCCCAGAGGCATTTTGGGCCTGAGTATATGCCCAAAATGCCTCTGCCTCCAACTGTCTTACTGGAACTCATGAGTTTACACAGTTTTCACAGGACACCATGGACTGTACAGAGCAAGGCTACCTCAAGGACTATGGACATGTGGACTGTACAGTACTGTGCCCTCAGTGCTACGACTCCATCATACCCCTGAGACCAAAAGGGGGAATGTAGGTACAGTCCCTTTAAGAAACTACATTTCCCATCAGCCAACTTCCACGTTGACCTACGTCACGCCAAGGCAGGATTTCCTACGTCACATCCTCCATGAAGCTATAAGCAACTGAGCAACGCTTCCTTCTCCCTCTTTCGGCGCCGTGAATTCAACACGGACACAAGGAGGATCGCTCACTCCGCCAAGCAAACCTAAGAGCATAATAACAAAGAGGTGGAGCAAACTATCTCTCTCACACACACACACACACACACACACACACACACACACAGACAGACAGACAGGCACGCACGCACACACGCGGCCTAAAAGGCAATTGCTTTCATCATTTCAGGTCAGAATGCCCTACTGGCTTCATGCCATGTTTCCTCTTTTCCTTTGAATACCAAACATGATAAATGACATAATCAAAAAGCACTAAACTTGCAGTTGTGTAATTTGTCATCTGGTTGGACAATGTGTGCTTAACTCTATCTACTTTCAGTTTCTCCTCCAAAAAAGATACTTTGTTGGATTTATCACACCCCTGTTAGCATTTCACAAGCGCCTTCTTAATCACCGTGTTACAGACGTCAGAGAACTAAAGAATATTAGCCTCAACAAAAATCAAATCTGCGTATTTCACATTGTGTAATCACCTGACATGACCATCACTAGGTGAGTTTCGTTTGTAGTTCTGAACAAAATGGAAGCAATTAATAAAAAAGAGGAGAAAACAACTGAAAATGGTCTGTGCTTCCATTGAGTGATATGTGATTAAAGTTGGGTTTTCTCCTCCCGCGATAATCATTTCAATTAAACATGGCGATGATTCTCCAAGACCTTGTTGGCATGGTGATTTATGTTGGATTTTCCTCTTTACGTCATGTCATGTGATGTAAATGCAAAAAATATGTTTCCATTTCAAGTTTGTGAAACAGCGCTTTGTCGAATCATCTGAAAAACCACCTCAAGTGAGTGGATAAACTTGATTGCGATATTTGAGGGGTTATTTTCACATGCTTCCATTACTCTTTTTTTTTTTGTTCACAATTTCAAATTGCACATTGATCAGGTTAATGGAAATCCACCTACTGAGAATTAACAATTATTCGCCGAAGGCGAGGTGACTATCGGTGCATAATAACCGAGACTTCGTCTCGTTTATTATTTAAATAATATTGGCTGGCTTTTTTTCGTGGTCCATCAGATATATTCCATTCAGCTAGCATAATACTGAACGAGTTGAAGACGACTTCAGTATCATGCTAGCTGAATGGAATATATCTGACAGACCACTATTATTATTATTATTATTATTATTATTATTATACATACACACTCTTCATATCAGCATTCTCGAAGGCCAACGCTAGCTTACCTGCAATTTGGTGCTGTTAGCGCGGCAGTCCAGTTGGCTTCCAGCTGGCGTAGCAGAAGCATTAGCTAAGGCTGATGCTAGCTTACCGGCAATTTGGTGCTGTTAGCGCAGCAGTCCAGTTAGCTCCCAGCTGGCGTAGCAGTAGTGTTAGTGAAGGCCGATGCTAGCTTACCTGCGACTTGACGCTATTAGCACAGCAGTCCAGTTAGCTTCCAGCCTGCGTTGCAGTAGCATTAGTGAAGGCCGACGCGAACTTACCAGCAACTTGGTGCTGTTAGCACAGCAGTCCAGTTACCTTCTAGCTGGTGTGGTGTTAGTGCAGGCCACTGCTAGTGAAGGCCAATACTAGTGAAATCAAGCCAAATATTATTATTATCATTATTATTATCCCTGTGTAATTTACTTAGTTACTTTTGAAATCAACATCAACAACTACACACAACGGAGCGACCTGGCAGCCAAAATTATCCCAAAATCTTTCGCTTTTAACAAAGCAGACTTCGCAACCATGTTTGTTTACAAACTGTCACAATCACTTGCTATTGCGGAAGTTTTACATCTCCGATGTGTCTCTTTTGCAGTTTTTCGATGTCCATTGGTATGTTTTTCTCTTGTAAATATGTGTGAAGAATATATAAAGAAGTTTTGGTAGCCTTTTGGGTGTTCAGCACATCTTTAGTTTCAGTTCATTTATTTAGTGCTTAAACCTAGCACTGGATTAGCCTTATCTTCTCTCTTTCCTGGTCGACAAAGAAATGATTCTCATTCTCCATTGGGGATAGTGGCATAATACATGGAGAATAAGCAATATGATAACAATATTAAATGCCATC
This sequence comes from Neoarius graeffei, assembly GCF_027579695.1. Lineage (NCBI taxonomy): Eukaryota > Metazoa > Chordata > Actinopteri > Siluriformes > Ariidae > Neoarius > Neoarius graeffei. Next base: position 31,815,742 of record NC_083593.1, read on the forward strand.
AATAAACCCACTAGAAGGGAATAGAATACATGTTTTTATTCCATGGAAAAAGTGGCCTGTGTGTATAATAATCACAGATATTCACTGAGTTTTAGTATAAATACACTGGTGATTATTTAAAAAAATCATATTTAAAAAAAAACAACCCAATTCCAAAAAAGTTGGGACAAAGTACAAATTGTAAATAAAAACGGAATGCAATGATGTGGAAGGTTCAAAATTCCATATTTTATTCAGAATAGAACATAGATGACATATCAAATGTTTAAACTGAGAAAATGTATCATTTAAAGAGAAAAATTAGGTGATTTTAAATTTCATGACAACAACACATCTCAAAAAAGTTGGGACAAGGCCATGTGTGACATCCCCTTTTCTCTTTACAACAGTCTGTAAACGTCTGAGGACTGAGGAGACAAGTTGCTCAAGTTTAAGGATAGGAATGTTAACCCATTCTTGTCTAATGTAGGATTCTAGTTGCTCAACTGTCTTAGGTCTTTTTTGTCGTATCTTCAGTTTTATAATGCGCCAAATGTTTTCTATGGGTGAAAGAACTGGACTGCAGGCTGGCCAGTTCAGTACCCGGACCCTTCTTCTATGCAGCCAGGATGCTGTAATTGATGCAGTATGTGGTTTGGCATTGTCATGTTGGTAAATGCAAGGTCTTCCCTGAAAGAGACGTCATCTGGATGGGAGCATATATTGCTCTAGAACCTGGATATACAGTGGTGCTCGAAAGTTTGTGAACCCTTTAGAATTTTCTATATTTCTGCATAAATATTACCTAAAACATCATCAGATTTTCACACAAATCCTAAAAGTAGATAAAGAGAACCCAGTTAAACAAATGAGACAAAAATATTATACTGGGTCATTTATTTATTGAGGAAAATGATCCAATATTACATATCTGAGAGTGGCAAAAGTATGTGAACCTCTAGGATTAGCAGTTAATTTGAAGGTGAAATTAGAGTCAGGTGTTTTCAATCAATGGAATGACAATCAGGTGTGAGTGGGCACCCTGTTTTATTTAAAGAACAGGGATCTATCAAAGTCTGATCTTCACAACACATGTTTGTGGAAGTGTATCATGGCATGAACAAAGGAGATTTCTAAGGACCTCAGAAAAAGCGTTGTTGACGCTCATCATGCTGGAAAAGGTTACAAAACCATCTCTAAAGAGTTTGGACTTCACCAATCCACAGTCAGACAGATTGTGTACAAATGGAGGAAATTTAAGACCATTGTTACCCTCCCCAGGAGTGGTTGACCAACGAAGATCACTCCAAGAGCAAGGTGTGTAATATTCTGCGAGGTCACAAAAGACCCCAGGGTAACTTCTAAGCAACTGAAGGCCTCTCTCACATTGGCTAATGTTAATGTTCATGAGTCCACCATCAGGTAAACACTGAACAACAATGGTGTGCATGGCAGGGTTGCAAGGAGAAAGCCACAGCTCACGTGGACAAGCCAGAAGGCTATTGGAAAAATGTTTTGTGGACGGATGAGACCAAAATAGAACTTTTTGGTTAAAATGAGAACCATTATGTTTGGAGAAAGGAAAACCCTGCATTCCAGCATAAGAACCTTATCCCATCTGTGAAACATGGTGGTGGTAGTATCATGGTTTGGGCCTGTTTTGCTGCATCTGGGCCAGGACTGCTTGTCATCATTAATGGAATAATGAATTCTGAATTATACCAGCGAATTCTAAAGGAAAATGTCACGACATCTGTCCATGAACTGAATCTCAAGAGAAGGTGGTTCATGCAGCAAGACAACGACCCTGAGCACACAAGTCGTTCTACCAAAGAATGGTTAAAGAAGAATAAAGTTAATGCTCTGGAATGGCCAAGTCAAAGTCCTGACCTTAATCCAATCGAAATGTTGTGGAAGGACCTGAAGTGAGCAGTTCATGTGAGGAAACCCACCAATATCCCAGAGTTGAAGCTGTTCTGTACGGAGGAATGGATTAAAATTCCTCCAAGCCGGTGTGCAGGCCTGATCAACAGTTACCGCAAACATTTAGTTGCAGTTATTGCTGCACAAGGGGGTCACACCAGATATTGAAAGCAAAGGTTCACATACTTTTGCCACTCACAGATATGTAATATTGGATCATTTTCCTCAATAAATAAATGCTCAGTATAATATTTTTGTCTCATTTGTTTAACTGGGTTCTCTTTATCTACTTTTAGGACTTGTGTGAAAATCTGATGCTGTTTTAGCTCATATTTATGCAGAAATATAGAAAATTCTAAAGGGTTCACAAACTTTCAAGCACCACTGTACCTTTCAGCATTGATGGTGTCTTTCCAGATGTGTAAGTTGCCCATGCCACACACACTAATGCAACCCCATACCATCAGAGATGCAGGCTTCTGAACTGAGCGCTGATAACAACTTGAGTCGTCCTTCTCCTCTTTAGTCCGAATGACACAGCGTCCCTGATTTCCATAAAGAATTTCAAATTTTGATTCATCTGACCACAGAACAGTTTTCCACTTTGCCACAGTCCATTTTAAATGAGCCTTGGCCCAGAGAAGACATCTGCGCTTCTGGATAATGTTTAGATACGGCCTCTTCTTTGAACTATAGAGTTTTAGCTGGCAACGGCGGATGGCACGGTGAATTGTGTTCACAGATAATGTTCTCTGGAAATATTCCTGAGCCCATTTTGTGATTTCCAATACAGAAGCATGCCTGTATGTGATGCAGTGCCGTCTAAGGGCCCGAAGATCACGGGCACCCAGTATGGTTTTCCGGCCTTGACCCTTACGCACAGAGATTCTTCCAGCTTCTCTGAATCTTTTGATGATATTATGCACTGTAGATGATATGTTCAAACTCTTTGCAATTTTACACTGTCGAACTCCTTTCTGATATTGCTCCACTATTTGTCGGCGCAGAATTAGGGGGATTGGTGATCCTCTTCCCATCTTTACTTCTGAGAGCCGCTGCCACTCCAAGATGCTCTTTTTATACCCAGTCATGTTAATGACCTATTGCCAATTGACCTAATGAGTTGCAATTTGGTCCTCCAGCTGTTCCTTTTTTGTACCTTTAACTTTTCCAGCCTCTTATTGCCCCTGTCCCAACTTTTTTGAGATGTGTTGCTGTCATGAAATTTCAAATGAGCCAATATTTGGCATGAAATTTCAAAATGTCTCACTTTCAACATTTGATATGTTGTCTATGTTCTATTGTGAATACAATATCAGTTTTTGAGATTTGTAAATTATTGCATTCCGTTTTTATTTACAATTTGTACTTTGTTCCAACTTTTTTGGAATCGGGGTTGTAATTTACTTCAACCTTCAAAAGCAGCATACAAATGTAATGCATGCAGACTTGTGTCACTTATCTATGCTGAGTCACATAAAATACTTTGTTTTGAAATAGATAAAATAAATCACAATTCCACCTTACAGTGATGCTTGAAAGTTTGTGAACCCTTTGGAATTTTCTATATTTCTGCATAAATATGACCTAAAACATCATCAGATTTTCACACAAGTCCTAAAAGTAGATAAAGAGAACCCAGTTAAATAAATGAGACAAAAATATTGTACTTGGTCATTTATTTATTGAGGAAAATGATCCAATATTACATATCTGTGAGTGGCAAAAAAGTATGTGAACCATTGCTTTCAGTATCTGTTGTGACCCCCCGTGTGCAGCAATAACTGCAACTAAACATTTCCACTAACTGTTGATCAGTCCTGCACACCGGCTTGGAGGAATTTTAGCCCATTCCTCCGTAAAGAACAGCTTCAACTCTGGGATGTTGGTGGGTTTCTTCACGTGAACTGCTCACTTCAGGTCCTTCCACACCATTTCGATTGGATTAAGGTCAGGACTTTGACTTAGCCATTCCAAAACATTAACTTTATTCTTCTTTAGCCATTCTTTGGTAGAACGACTTGTGTGCTTAGGGTCATCGTCTTGCTGCATGACCCACCTTCTCTTGAGATTCAGTTCATGGACAGATGTCCTGACATTTTCCTTTAGAATTCGCTGGTGTAATTCAGAATTCATTGTTCCATCAACGATGACAAGCCGTCCTGGCCCAGATGCAGCAAAACAGGCCCAAACCAGGATCCTACCACCACCATGTTTCACAGATGGGATAAGGTTCTTATGCTGGAATGCAGTGTTTTCCTTTCTCCAAACAGAACATTTCTTATTTAAACCAAAAAGTTCTATTTTGGTCTTATCCGTCCACAAAACATTTTTCTAATAGCCTTCTGGCTTGTCCACGTGATTTTTAGCAAACTGCAGATGAGCAGCAATGTTCTTTTTGGAGAGCAATGGCTTTCTCCTTGCAACTCTGCCATGCACACCATTGTTGTTCAGTTTTCTCCTGATGGTGGACTCATGAACATTAACATTAGCCAGTGTGAGAGAGGCCTTCAGTTGCTTAGAAGTTACCCTGGCATCCTTTGTGACCTCACCGACTATTACACACCTTGCTCTTGGAGTGATCTTTGTTGGTCGACCACTCCTGGGGAGGGTAACAATGGTCTTGAATTTCAAAATTTGTACACAATCTGTCTGACTGTGGATTGGTGAAGTCCAAACTCTTTTGAGATGGTTTTGTGACCTTGTCCAGCCTGATGAGCATTAACAACGCTTTTTCTGAGGTCCTCAGAAATCTCCTTTGTTCGTGCCATGATACACTTCCACAAACATGTGTTGTGAAGATGACTTTGATAGATCCCTGTTCTTTAAATAAAACAGGGTGCCCACTCACACCTGATTGTCATCCCATTGATTGAAAACACTTGACTCTAATTTCACCTTCAAATTAACTGCTAATCCTAGAGGTTCACATACTTTTGCCACTCGCAGATATGTAATATTTGATCATTTTCCTCAATAAATAAATGACCAAGTATAATATTTTTGTCTCATTTGTTTAACTGGGTTCTCTTTATCTACTTTTAGGACTTGTGTGAAAATCTGATGATGTTTTCGGTAATATTTATGCAGAAATATAGAAAATTCTAAAGGGTTCACAAACTTTCAAGCACCACTGTACCTTTGAATAGTTTTAGACCCAAGTTCGTAATATCTTTCGTGCTTTTAGGAACAGCATTTTCTTTCATAATTTGTGATTCTCCCTCACTTACGGTGACAAAGCGATTAGCAGCCATTTTGCTGAATCACTTGAGGTGATTATCAAGAAATAGTTCAAATTTCTCAACCGATCAGCACACACGATTTCCTGTAATCACCACTGCATTTATACTACACTGCATTAATCTACAGTCTGGGTTAAAAAGAAATCAGCCCCAGTCATTTCTTCATACCACTGTGTGTATTATAATTTTCTGGGGAAACATTTCTTAAGAGATGCCAGTTTTCCAGTGAAACTGGAGATATTGAACTAAATAGGAAGACTTTGTGTACCAATGTTGATATTTTTCCTTCTGACACATTTCCATGTAAATGCTTTTATGAAGAAAATTGTTTTTTGTTTCCACTGACTGCTCACTTTGTTTTGTATAGTGATTTGTTTTGTTTTTTATTGTTTTGTAAGATCAGAAAACGTATTCCTATATTTGTTTCATATTTACCAGGTAGTGCACTAACTGGCATGCAGCCATTTTGTTGTGTTAATATAATTAACTATATTAATACTACCTATGCACTAAAGCAGCACAAGGTACAGCAAATTCATTTCGAAATGTATTTATCTTAATGGATAGCAGGGCAACCACCTTCATATATCAGTGCAAATAAAATGATTAATATTAAACAACTATTTTATTAAACTATTTTATTGTTTTTGCCAGACGTATCACAATGAACATTAATATCTAGTGTCTTCTGAATTTATACCAAACAGCTGAATGAGTGAGATTTAAAGGAGATATGCAGAACCTTTATTTTTAAATAAATTTCTGAGTGGATAGTGTCTCAATCCTTGACTCTTGTATGCTGCATAAATGGGAATAAAAAATATATATATTTTTGAGAGTTAAAATCAACCGCAAAGTTGGCATTCGAGCTGCCCCACTGAGCCAGCCAGCCCTGAGTGTGTGACGTTACAGCAGGAACCGGTTTTAAGGTCGAGGCCTTTGATAGCTTTTGACCAAAGTCATATAAATAAAAATTTAAGGTGAAAGTAAGAAATACCGTTACCCACTTGCTCAACTACGACTGATTTGACTTCATTCATTGTGGGTTGACTCTCATTAAAACAGGATAGGTGTTATAACTTATGCAACATACATGTACATGCATGCATTTTCACTGATAAAACGTAAAAGGCTAATTAAATAATCAGATGAACTGAGACAATCACATTCTGAAGCAAATTAAATAATCTTACACCGGTAACTTAAATACACAATACACGTTACATGTATTAATCTAAATGCAGGTAAACAATGAGTGTTGTTGCTTTTGTTATGTAACCAAATGAGAGTCGCATCTTACCCGTCTGTGTTTTCGCTTTTGAAAGCTGAGAGTGTGGCCGATTGTTTCAAAACAATCTGACTTTCAGTTGTTCGTTCAGTTCTCCGTTCATTCGCTTCTTCCATGTAAGGGCGAGGTATTGCTGCTGAGGCAAGCATATCCAGTGGAGAAATCATACGGCTGGTCCACTCATTCTCCATTTTCTCCATACTGAGTACTCTGCCATTACTGCTCAGCTCAGGCAATTACTAAAACCCGGAACGGGACGTCACCAGTTTTAGCAACAACCGCGGGAAGGTCACTGCCTGAGCGATAATATGTCCCGTCCCATTCAGTCCTGGGTTTTAGCAACAACTCTCAGCTAACCCTCCAGGAGAATGGGTGCAACTGAACTTACTTTCCTTTTCTTATAGTTTTATTTTCCTTTAATTGTTGGTACTGCACCCTCTTTCAATACGGGCTTATAGCCAACGCTCCTCAACAGATCAGAGGTCTCGTACGAGTCTTCAGTAAAATATGCAGAGCAGAGGAGAGACCACTTCGTAGGCGCCCAATGTGCCCATAAACTTCTCGCAAAAAGTGTCCAAATCTTTGCAGTTTGAACATCCTTGGGCCATGAATGCAACGTAAATCCACCTTCTGTCGTGTTGCTGCACCCGCCAACAACACATCTACGTGGCATGGCGATAAATTAGCTCAAAATAGAGGATCGGAGTTGCAGTCAGCTCTGTGTTTTAGTATAGTGGAAATGGTGATGAGACCGATAGCCTTCCTGCTGTGACGTCACGGACGTCAAGGTCATTCACTCAGACCGCTCCCTATATGAATCAGTTTAATCGTAAAAATGACTATATTAGATTTATTGTTCACGCTTAAAACTATTCCTGTGCCATTCTTGAGGTTTCAAGGCGTTTATAAATGAAAGTGAGGCCATGGTTCTGCGTATATGCTTTATTGACCATCCACTCTACAAACATTGCATAAAAATGCTGCAAATGTAGGAATGGGGATGGGGACAGCTGAAGTTGGGCTGACTGTGACTACAACACAGATTTTAAAAAAAGAAAAAAAAAGAGTAGAATAGTAAATAAACAGCATATCTGACTTTTTTCTGGTTTACCATACAAATGCTTTCCCATGCAACTCCAGGTTGCACAACGGTGATTTTGTCATAGACTAGGATTTTAAATAAAGTTCACAGTGGAGTTTACGCTTCTTTTGGACAGAGATGAGCACAGCAAGACATAGGAGTTTGTATGCCTTATCCATGTTGAAAAAAGTTCCAGAAACACATCCAGCATCAACTGACCTTTAAGGTGATGATACATGGGGCAACTATTTGGGTAATGTTGCTGGGCAATTGCACTTTGACACTTTCCTATTAAGTTGAGCAACCTAATTTCGAACTGAACGATTTTGGTCATTTTGGGCAACTTTTTAAAATCATCCAATCAGCGTGCTAGCAGCAAATCACATGACCACCTGAGAGCTTCTGAAATTTTCAACAAAGATGGCAGCATCTCAACAACAATGGAGCGAAGAAAAAGAGAGACAACTGGTATCTTTTTATGCCGGTAAGTTGTTGTGTGTAAACCCAAAGTGTTGAATCTACCTCATCAAATGCTGAGAAAACCAACATTTTTATGTGCTCAGGTTGATTTTTTTCAGCCAAGTGTAAACTGCTGTTAGCTAACCACCGCTCCATAGAGACAATGGGATTTAGCTAAATAGCCGTGTTTTTTGCAAAACATAGTTAGCTGAAAGTTCTTGCTAGCTATGTAGGGATAACATTAGCTCTCTTGCATCAAATTAAAAGTGATGGGCAGCTCATGATTTTTTTTTTTTGCGAGTTGCTCTTATCTGATTGGCTGTTGCCAGTTGTCTGTTGCCCTAATTAGTTGCCCTGTGTCTCACCTGGTTGCCTGTTGCCGGCAACATTGCCCAAAAAGTTGCCTCATGTATCATCACCTTTAGTGTATAATGATGTAATCTGAAAAGTTCTTAATGAAGGTATGAACTCTTACTGTTTTTGCCATTATACACCCAACTCAGAAAAAAATTACACCACACCAAAGATACACCAATCAGCAATAACATTGAAACCACCTATGTAATATTGTGTAGATCCCCCTTGTGCCACCAAAACAGCTCTAACCTGATGGGGCATGGACTCAACAAGGGCTCTGAAGGTGTGCTGTGGTATCTGGCACCAAGACATTACCAGCAGATCCTTTAAGTCCTGTAAGTTGCGAGGTGGGACTTCCATGGATCAGACTTGGTTTTCTAGCACATCCCACTGGTATTGAGATCTGGGGAATTTGGAGGTCAAGTCAACCTCTTGAACCCTTCGTCATGTTACTCAAACCATTCCTGAACAATTTTTGCAGTGTGGCAGGGCGCATTAACCTGCTGAAAGAGGCCACCGTCATTATAGGATATGGTTGCCATGAAGGAATGTACTTGGTGTGCAACAATGGTACGTGTCAAAGTAACATCCACTTGAATGCCTGGACCCAAGGTTTCCCAGCAGAATATTTCCCAGATCATCACACTGCCTCTGCCGGCTTGCCTTCTTCCTATAGTGCATCTAGTGCCATCTCTTCCTGAGATAAGTGACGCACATGTGCCCAGCCGTCCACATGATGTAAAAGAATACATGATTCATCATCTGATTGTAGGTGCTAGACACGGGTCAGCATGGGCACTCTGACATGTCTGCAGCTACGCAGCACCATATGCAAAATGCTACGGTGCACTGTGTGTTCTGACACCTTTCTATCATAGCAAGCATTAACCTGTTGGTGGTTTTATGTTACATCTGATTCATCATTTTGCCACTTAAATCCAGATACCTATCAAACTAAAATGAGAAACTGCAGATTTTTTTTCTTCCATGTTTGCATGCATTTTAAAGTCAATACCACTCGTCTGTACACAGACAAGTTTCTGTACACATACTCATGGGAATAACTGCACCGCCAGCTTCACAGTTTTAAAAGCATGAAGCCGAGGCATCTGAATCCTCACAGCTGCAGGTAGAGAATTGTGCTGCTGCATTTTAATGCAGCTGCCCTCTGCAGTGCCTTCCTAAGGAGTTGCCGTGTGATTGTGTGTGTCTGTGCTCGTGTGTCTGTGTTTGCTGCAGTGAGTGTGTGAGCAGTGGAAGCATCAGAGCTGTCTGTGTGGGCGAGAGGTGGCAATTACTGCAGATCCTCACGCCTCCCAGTCAGGAGTCAAACTGGAGAAAAGAATTCAAATGCCAACCCCATACTCTCTCTCACACGCACACACACACGAATGTATATTAGTAAGAACACACGTACATAATTTTCAGTCATTAGCAAAATACTGACAGCGACCTAAACAGAAGGATAAGGCGTAAGGCTCAGCTATAAGAGACACTTTCTTAGGATCCATGCAGCGCATCAGTTGACTAATAATCAGCCATTCTCTCTCTCTCTGCTCTGTGTGTGTCTGTGCAATGTTACAATGGTTTTTTGTTTTGTTTTTTTCCTGAAAACAGCCCATCCATTACCAAGCAGATTTCCACATTAACATGCTGCATGATGACATAATTCAATTACTCCTGCATTCATCATCGTTTGGGCCTAAAACCTTCAATCATACAAAAAAAGGTTACTTTCAGCTATAATGTGTGTGTGTGTATGTGACATAATGGCTATTAAAGCATTCATGCTCATTAGAGCATGTTCCGCCCACACCTGTAGGACAGGAGACAAACAACTAGCTGTTAATGCAGAGGCAAATGTTTAAATGAGACAAATGCACCTCTAAATCTGGAGCACTTATTTGTGCCTCTGCACACTCCGCAAGCCTGCTGCTGATGACATGCTGTTTAGCGTGCGGTAATTAACAGAGCTCTAAGAACATGTGCACGTGTGTGAAAGAAAGAGAGATGAAAAAGAAAGACACAATTAGAGACAGAAATAATTATACAGTCCAAAAGTCTCAGTTCATTGCATGCTATTGTTATTCCATCACTTATTTTTTGTGTATAATTATTTTTCATTTGATTTATAATATCAGTCCATCGCAGAGGACCGTTCACACACGGGGCAATTTAAAGTAGCAAATCCACCTACCAGCATGCTTTTGGGAAGTGGGAGGAAGCGAGAGAACACAGATAAAACCCACATGAACATAAGGGGAATATGCAACAGTTTGGATTACTGTTTATGCAAATAAACAGTAATCCAAACTCAGGATCAATACGATAATCAACTAGGCATGTAATGATATATTGTATGATGATAAATTGCAATACAAATTTGATGATTCAAATCAATTAAATATAAAATGAATCACGAGTATTATTTTATCGCTCTATCTATTTGGTATATCATTGGAGTAACGTGGCCGCTCTTACAGCTGCCGCCATCAGTTTCTAGGGAAGGAAGTGGTTTCCTGTTGCCTTCTACTGGATTATTATAGAGGTTTTCTCCTCTAGCATAGCCTTCAAAACTGCATGTCTTTGGATGGTGGGGGAAACCCAGAGAAAACCCACACAGACACGGGGAGAACATTCAAACTTGTTACATTACATTACTCCACACAGAAAGGACCCCATCAGCCATGAGGTTCGAACCCAGAACCTTCTTGCTGTGAGGTGACAGCACTCACCACCATGCCGCTGCGATTATTATTAGGCTGCACCCAGAGGAAACCCACACAGACACAGGGAGAACATGCAAACTCCACACAGAAAGGCCCTCGTCGCCCGCTGGGCTCAAACCCAGAACCTTCTTGCTGTGAGGTGACAGTGCTAACCACTACACCACCGTGCCGCCCTACATAGAGTTATATTTAGCACAAAATATATTTTATATAAAAATATCGATGTCGGTGCTTATGTAAATGAGGAAGTAATTCTAACGTTTGTAAACAAATGAACTGATAATATTTAACCTGTGTCAGAAAATCTTTTTGTTCCACTTTCTACCCACTTTCTAAGTATTTTCATAAATCACATTTTGTTAATCATTTGTTGTTGTTTGTATTAATTTCTGACATTGACATTGTAACCACATGAAAATCCAGGTCAAAGGTCGCATATTCCTCAAACCAAAATATAAAATGTCTACTGATATTGTAATATGTGGTAAATATTTACAACAAACTGCAAAAAAAATATTTCTGAATGGAACAGAAAAATCCAGCCACTGGGGGTGCATAAGCGTACTCTTGGTGCCGGTCCCAAGCCCAGATAAATTGGAGAGGGTTGTGTCAGGAAGGGCATCCAGCATAAAACCATGATAAATCTAACATGCGGATTGAAAAGAGAAATACCATACGGGATTGGTCGGGGGCCAGGTTAACAACGACCGCCTCCGGTACTGTTGGTCAACAGGGTGCCGATGGAAAGTATGCTACTGTTGTGTCATAATGGAGAAGGAGAAAGAGAGGGGGGAGGCATGTTAGGAGAGATCGTGAAAGATGGAAGGGAAGGAGCTTAGAATTGAGGGTAGGAACATTGAATGTGGGAACATTGACTGGCAGAGCGAGAGAGTTAGCAGGTATGATGGAAAGAAGGAAGTTGGACATTTTGTGTGTGCAGGAGACGAGGTGGAAGGGAAGCAAGGCCAGGAACATTGGAGGTGGATGCAAATTGTTTTATTATGGAGTCGATGGAAAGAGGAATGTTGTTGGTATTGTTTTGAGGGGAGAGTTGGTCAACAGTGTGATTGATGTGAACAGGGTGTCAGAGTGATAGGCATGAAGTTGGAGATTCAAGGAGTGGTAATTAATGGTGTGTGTGTGTGTGTGTGTGTGTGTGTGTGTGTGTGTGTGTGTGTGTGTGTGTGCCCCACAGGTTGGATGTGAGAATGAAGAGAAAGAGTCTTTCTGGGAAAAGATGGATGAAGTGGTAGAAAGTATACCGAGGGAGGAGCGTGTGCTGATAGGAGCAGATTTCAATGGACATTTTGGCGAGGGAAACAGAGGAGATGAGGGCATGATGGGCAGATATGGTGTAAGATAGAGAAATGTGGAAGGGCAAATGGTGGTTGATTTTTCAAAGAGGATGAATTTGGCAATAGTCAATACATACTTCGAGAAGATAGAGCAGCACAGGGTGACGGTTAAGAGTGGAGGAAGATCTACACAGGTGGACTACATACTCTGCAGAAGGGGTAACCTGAAGGAGATTGGAGACTGTAAAGTGATGGCAGGGGAGAGTGTAGCGAGACAACATCGACTGGTCGTGTGCAGGATGAGCTTGAAAAAGAGGAAGCGTGAAATAGTGGAGCTGAAGATTAAGTGGTGGAAACTAAGAGATTGATCATCAGAAGGAGTTTAGGGAAGATATGAGACGAGCATTGAGTGGTAATGGAAGTCTGCCAGAAGACTGGGATACTACTGCTATAGCCTACTAGTAAGAGAGGCAGCAAGAAAGGTGCTAGGGTGGTCATCAGGAAGGAGGAAGGAAGACAAGGAGACATGGTGGTGGAATAAAGAAGTGCAGGAAATTATAAAAGAGAAGAGGCTAGCAAAGAAGAATTGGGCTGATCAGAGAGACGAGGAAAGCAGGCGGTTAAACAGAGAGACGAGACAGAAGGCAAAAAGAGCAGTAGCGAAGGCAAAAGCAGATGCATACCAGGAGTTGTACGAAAGACTGGAGACCAAAGAAGGAGAGAAAGACCTGTACAGACTAGCTAGGCAGAGAAACAGGGAAGCAAGGGATGTACAGCAGGTAAGAGTGATAAAAGATGTAAATGGAAATGTGCTGACAAACAAAGAGAGTGTATCAAGAAGGTGGAAAGAGTACTTTGAGGATTTATTAAATGAGGAGAATCCAAGAGAGAAAAGGTCAGATTCATTGGAGACAGCAAATCAGGAAGCAGAGTTGGTTAGTAAGAATGAGGTGAGGGCAGCTATGAAAAGAATGAAGACCGGGAAAGCAGTCGGACCAGATGGTATCCCGATTGAGGCTTGGAGATGTTTGGGTGAGACGGCTGTGGAGTTCCTAACGAGATTGTTTAATAAGATCCTAGAGAATGAGAAAATGCCAGATGAATGGAGAAAGAGTGTGCTAGTCCCAATATACAAGAATAAGGGAGATGAACAGAGCTGCAGTAACTACAGAGGGATAAAATTGATGAGCCACACCATGAAGTTATGGGAAAGGGTATTGAAGGTGAGATTGAGCCCATGTTTACATTAGACCGTATCAGCGGATCATCAGATTAACGTTTTTAAAATGATTAGTGTGCACACAGCAACACCAATACACGATTTGCGTGCACACAGCAACACCAATACACGGATACGCTCGGCTCCGCAGGCATCCTGCGCTCCAAATCACTCCGCCCTGAACAGCGAGTGCCCTCTGGAGGGTGTGCACTCCGGCCCTGCGCAGCTCACAGAGCACGCGAGTGAAGTGCACAAGCTGTGATTCAGGACTGAGCCGCTGTGTGTGTGATCCCAGCGCATATCACTTACCACTTGCAAGTGGAAGGATGGCAAGCCTAAAGACAATCATAACTACACAATGAGCAGTATTTACATCAGTATTTGCAGTATTTTCATACTTTTATACTCTTTAATGAAAGATGATACAAGGCGGAAGTCCGCGCCGTTTTTCAGCAGTCGCGTCACATGACCAACGCCAGCGAATCAGGAAGGTGGATGTCACAGTGACGTTGTCCAATGACGACGCCAGCTAGAGCTCAGCACAGCGTATCCGCGTATCTCAATGTTTACACAGCACCGGACCAGACACGATCTGGACTGAATACGTGGACCCTGGCGGATTCCCGTTTCCTGGCGTTTCCAGGCGGTTTAATGTAAACGGACAGTGCATCCGCGAAGAAAACGAGACAGATACGGTCTAATGTAAACTTGGCCTGAGAAGAGAGGTAGCAATCTGTGAACAGCAGTATGGGTTTATGCCAAGGAAGAGCACGTCGGATGCAATTTTTGCTTTAAGAATGTTAATGGAGAAGTGCAGGGAAGGCCAGAGAAAGCTGCATTGTGTGTTTGTAGACCTGGAGAAGGCATACGAGAGATGAGTTATGGTATTGTATGAGAAAGTGTGGAGTGAATGAGAAGTATATCAGAGTGGTGCAAGACATGTATGAGAACAGTGAAACAGCAGTGAGGTGTGCAGTTGGAACGACTGAATGGTTCAAGGTGAAGGTGGGACTCCATCAAGGATCTGCTTCGAGTCCTTTCTTGTTTGCCATAGTGATGGATAGCTTGACGGACGAAGTGAGGCAAGAGCCACCATGGAACATGATGTATGTGGATGATATTGTGATATGTGGTGAAAGTGGAAAGGAGGTTGAGTTGGGTTTGGAGAGATGGAGGTATGCATTGGAACGAAGAGGAATGAAGGTGAGCAGTAGCAAAACAGAATACATGTGCATCAGTGAGAATGGGGATGAGAATGTAGTGAAGATGCAAGGAGTAGACGTAAAGAAAGTTGGTGAATTCAAGTACCTGGGGTCAACTGTGCAGGAAAATGGGGGCTGCAATAGTGAGGTGAGAAAGAGAGTGCAGGCAGGGTGGAGCCGTTGGAGAAGAATTTCGGGAGTCATTTGTGATAGGAAAGTCCCAGCAAAAGTGAAAGGTAAGATGTATAAGACAGTAGTGAGACCAGCTATGATGTATGGATTGGAGACTGTACCCTTAACGAAGAGACAGGAGGCAAAGTTGGAGGTGGCAGAGTTGAGGATGTTAAGGTTTGCAATGGGAGTGACGAGGTTGGACAGGATAAGGAACGAGCACATCAGAGGGACAGCACATGTGGAGAGCTTGGGAATTAAGCTAATAGAGATGAGACTGAGATGGTATGGGCACATCCTGAGAAGAGATGCAGAGCATGTTGGAAGGAGAATGTTGAGGATGGAGCTGCCAGGCACACGAAAACGAGGAAGCCCAAAGAGGAGATACATGGATGTGGTGAGAGAGGACATGAAAGTGGCAGGTGTGGTAGAGAAGGATGCGGAAGACAGGGAGCAATAGAGATGAAAAATCCGCTGTGGCAACCCCTAATCGGGAGCAGCCAGAAGAAGAAGGAATATAAAAATCTGAATATTTCAAGCATGTAATTTTTGTGGCTGCTGCCTCATATAGAGGCGGTAGCCACTATGTCATCGTGCTGTAAGAATGTAAGGGTGTAAAAATCGCGCACTACACATGCGCATACATGTGTTCCAATTAAAATGGCCAGTGAGTGTATACAATTCAGTTCACTATTCGAAATAAATGGACTAGACTAAAGAAATCACTTTCAGACATGTTTATGCTAATTACAGAGGGAAAGTGCATTCGTATTTTAAAATATACTCCAGGTTGTCCCCCTTTCCTCGCCTTCTTTGGTCAATGGTCTCATGTGTGATGTAGATGTGACGCACTTCCGAGTTGTTACAGGAATTTGTCAAAAAGAGTATAGAGACCACTGAGCTCTGGCACCGGGCCTTTTCCGGGAAATAAGAGTTTGGGTCATGGTGACAGCGTGTGTATGTCAGCCTCGGTTCGGAGGTTTCAGTTTCGAAAACTGTAAGAGGTAAGAGTAGAATAATATAAAGTACAGACACTTGGTATATTTTACTTCTGTGATTTTTAAATTATTCATTTTTGGATTACGCTTCATTTTTGTGGCCACTGCCTCATAGAGTAAATATACGTATATGCTATATTTACTGCATGGACATGGTATCAGAAAACAATTTTATTTATAAGCAGTAGCCACATGTACCCATAGGATACCTATTTTTTTTTATCTCATCTCATCTCATCTCATTATCTGTAGCCGCTTTATCCTGTTCTACAGGGTCGCAGGCAAGCTGGAGCCTATCTCAGCTGACTACGGGCGAAAGGCGGGGTACACCCTGGACAAGTCGCCAGGTCATCACAGGGCTGACACATAGACACAGGCAACCATTCACACTCACATTCACACCTACGGTCAATTTAGAGTCACCAGTTAACCTAACCTGCATGTCTTTGGACTGTGGGGGAAACCGGAGCACCTGGAGGAAACCCACGCGGACACGGGGAGAACATGCAAACTCCGCACAGAAAGGCCCTCGCCGGCCACGGGGCTCGAACCCGGACCTTCTTGCTGTGAGGCGACAGCGCTAACCACTACATCACCGTGCCGCCTCCTATTTTTTTATATGCTAGGAATTTAATTCTGGTCTAATTCTATTTACTGCAATAAGATTCCAAATACTCTATAAGCATTCCATTCTGTTATGAATCAGAAAAAAAATTAGAAATCACAGTACTTTTTTTTTTTTTTTTTTTTTACTTTGCTCTGGTGTTAGCTTTCTGTTACTATCTCTTATGTTAACGGGTCAGTTTTGACCGGTGTCTTAAATCAGCCATAAAATACCCTAAAAACAATTATCATCCAATTTGTTTCTTACCTCTTGGTTACCTTGTTAGGCTCCCTTATCCATGAAAAGATTGGTTTTAATATTTTTGTTGTGGCCCCCTGGGCCTTTCTTTTAACAGCATACCCCTCGTTTTCAATATAAAAAAGTGGTCAAATGAACCTCAAGAGAATAATGTAAACAAATAAAAGGTTGTTCTGTTACCTGACTATTACCGAGGGGTATTAGATCACATCTCTTAAATGTTCAAAAAAGATTTTAATTTTAATTTTATCAACTATAGTATCATCTATGGTGTTTCGGGTCAATTTCGACCCATATATATTTACTTCAAGAAAAGGGCAAAAAACAAGTCTTTTTTTTTTTTTTCAAAAAATATTCCTGCCTGTCGATGCGTCCCAGAGACTATCAGTGGCCTCATTGCTGGATCTGTACACTCCAGCAAGGAGAAGAACACCAATGTAGGCATCCAGGCATTCCTCATCAATGTCATTCCACATGTTGCCATGGACTTTTTTTCCTTCAAGGTTTGTCATAGCAATTATGACTTTTTTTAGTGACAATGGCATAAACAGATCAAAATATGACTTGATGTCACTTACTCTCGTGACAGCAAACCTTGTGATCCCAGGGGTCATTTTGATGACATTTGCAGCAGCTGTCCTGCCATGTACGTCAGGAGGTACTGAGCTCCAACAGATGTTGCCACTTTTGGATCTGAATGTTTCAGCAGGAGCAGCTTCAGCACCGGTGACGACCTCATCAGACTGATCAGATGTGTCGGTGTCTTCCGGTTGATACGCCACATCATCTTCCTCCTCAGAGACCTGCTCATCTCCATCGCTATACTGCTCTGTGTCCTCTGCCTCATTATCAGCAAAGATATGATCCAGAGCTTGACTTACATTCAGTCCTCTTCTCATTGCTGCATGCTGTAAATTGGAGATGTGTACTCTGCAAGTCACCAACTCTAAACTCAATTGGCCTTACATGCCTGGACATGTCTGTCTTTGTTTGTTCTGTCAAACAGGCAAAGAGAAAAGCCCCTGACTGAGCCCATGTTTACATTAGACCGTATCAGCGGATCATCAGATTAACGTTTTTAAAACGATTAGTGTGCACACAGCAACACCAATACACGATTTGCGTGCACACAGCAACACCAATACACGGATACGCTCGGCTCCGCAGGCATCCTGCGCTCCAAATCACTCCGCCCTGAACAGCAAGTGCCCTCTGGAGGGTGCGCACTCCGGCCCTGCGCAGCTCACAGAGCACGCGAGTGAAGTGCACAAGCTGTGATTCGGGACTGAGCCGCTGTGTGTGTGATCCCAGCGCATATCACGTACCACTTGCAAGTGGAAGGATGGCAAGCCTAAAGACAATCATAACTACACAATGGGCAGTATTTGCATCAGTATTTTCATACTTTTATACTCTTTAATGAAAGGTGATACAAGGCAGAAGTCCGCGCCGTTTTTCAGCAGTCGCGTCACATGACCAACGCCAGCGAATCAGGAAGGTGGATGTCACAGTGACGTTGTCCAATGACGACGCCAGCTAGAGCTCAGCACAGCGTATCCGCGTATCTCAATGTTTACACAGCACCGGACCAGACACGATCTGGATTGAATACGTGGACCCTGGCGGATTCCCGTTTCCTGGCGTTTCCAGGCGGTTTAATGTAAACGGACAGTGCATCCGCGAAGAAAACGAGACAGATACGGTCTAATGTAAACTTGGCCTGAAGCTCAAGTGGTTGGAGGAAGAGCTGGCTGTAGGCTGTTGGCTGATTGTGTGTTTATGATTTCAGTTTTGGCATTTATTATTGTTTTATAATCTTATATTTTAACTGGGTCGAAATTGACCCTAACAACACAAAGGTCACAATTTTCACCAGAGCATTTTATAATTTAGTAAAATTATTTTTTTGGATTTTGTTTTGTTTAAATAGAAGTTCCTGACAAAGTCAAAAAGTCTTGATGAAATAAACAAATTTATGTAGTACTTTTATGCATGCTAAACCTAAAAACGGGCCGGTGCCGACCCTAACACTAGAGGAAGGATACTTCATCTACTTCAACAATGTTACACAAAGATCAATACATAACAGTTGTAAAGGTCACTTAATTCCACAGGGTGTCGATAATGGTGGACACCGGTGAAAGCGATCACTATTATCAACACCTCATGTGACTTCTCAAACGTGCATTTAGATACAAAATGGCGAGTGTCAAATGAAAGAGTAAGAAACAAAGTAGATTTCGACAAGGAGATCATGAAATATCGGTGAATTTGATAAGTAAAAACGTGTCCATGATCTTTCCACCATGCTTACCTGCGATGATAATGTCCGGGTTTTTCTCAACTTGCTGATCGTGCTGAAAAAAATTCCCTCTCAGGTAATGAGCTGTGTCATCAGACGACAAGATCAAAGGGTGAGGGGGGTCTTCCGGTTGATTAATTAACCAATAATAACTGTTGTAACTGAAACTCACCTTTGTAAAAAAAATTTTTATTGGTAAATCTGAAAAGGCGTCGATAATTGTCGCCGCTCTAGTAATTTTTTTTTCCATCGGAAAAATCCTTCTTTATTAGAATGTAAGGATCTATCCCACTGAGTGGTTTCTATATTCACTTCTTTTGAGTGTCCTTTTTGGTTTTAATAACTTGCTTGTTTGCTGTACACAAACATGGCAATAAGTTCTTGTGTTAAGCAACCAGACTCCATCATTAATCCCTTCTGACTGAGAATGCCCTGCATGCATGGTTTGGCTTCTGGCACATCCATACAGTTTTAAATACACTACCTATAATTTAAAAAAATTTTTTTATTGCATTTATTTAATTCTTGGGCTCCCATCTGTAACAGGGAGTGATGTTGGATTCCATTAATACATTTTACAATGGATTATTAGATTCTAATAGAATAGATGAGCCAAAATAATTGGGGATCTTTTTTAATGGGCCCTGACTTGTTACAAGTATGAATAGGTGGGCCTTAAAATAGAAAACGTTGAGAACCCCTGTTCTAGAACAACTCTGGCGATAGCCTTTCCAGTATTTTGATTGGTGGAGCTGAGGAGCAACTTTTTAGCAGAGCGCTAGAATCTTTGCCTAAACTAAAGTCATTCATTCAGCTTTGACAGATTGCTTCATCCGCTCCTGGACAGGTGAACCATAGGCCTACGTGACATTGTTTGTCATCTATGTTATTTAGCCTTTAAATGTGTAAGCTACATGTTGTATATGACATAACATTGCTTGTCACATTGTATTGACATGTAGCGGTTGACCTAACAAACCGTAGCCTACTGCTAGCCAATGCTAGCAGGAGAAAGCTCAGTGCAGCGCCAGTCAGTCAGCTGAAGTTGTTGCTAGAGTAATGGCAATACACAGAAGTAGTACATAATAAGGTGTTGAGCCACCATACTTTTCATGTTGATAGTCACATTCTTATCACATTCTGCATTGGCAGTCAACTGGAGAACTATTGCCTTTCTGTTTTTCTTTGCAGACTGCACTAATGCATGAGCATCACAATAATAGAATATGCTCTTTCAACTCCAATGTCCAACTGATGCCTTTACCATAGTTGTAAATGCAAATCCCACTTTAGCCAGCGTTCCAACTGAAACACAGCCAGTTGAACAGTGCCAATGACTGAAGATCCTGCCAGCATTCAAAGTAACTTCAATCTCTTCCTTTTGCCATCTTGATCATTGGGGCAATTTTCAAGTCTTGCCATAGATTCTCAATCTGATTGAGGTCTGAGCTGTGAATGGGCTATTCTGACACAATCAGTAACTTGGCTTTGAACAACTCCAGTGTATATGTAGCAGTATGCTTAGGGTCGCTGTCCTGGTGGAAGCTAATCCAACCCAGTCTTAAGTTTCTTGCAGGCTGGAACAGGTTTTTCATTGAGGACTGTCCTGTATTTGGCTTGATCCATCTTACCCTCAATTCAGACCAGTTTCCCAGTCCCTGCTGATTGTTCCCACAACATGATGCTCCCATCACCATGTTTCATTGTGGGGATGGTGTTCTCAGCATTGTGATTTTTTTTTTTGCCAAACCAAACCATAGTTCCTAGTTCTAAATCCCAACAAACTCTGGGGCTTTCCAGGAACCGGTTTATTCATATTGAGTGCTCTATTTTGTACAAATCCATAACATTTAATACCAATCAAGTCCATTACAGTTCCAAGCCATAATGCAACTGTAAGTCTTTGGTCATGGACTATCCTACAGTATATTTTGTTCCATCAGATAGCCAGACATTATTAATACCCCATTCTGAAGTATCCTACACTTTACACCTTACTGATTGTCCATGATGTTTAATGTAAATGAGTTCAGTGTGGGCTGTCACAGGCCCAAACACAACACCTTAACCAGTATCAACAAATGGTGTGTGTGCATAGTGTGATGTCGAGAAGAAAACCTGGTGTTTGATGCATCATCAGTCCCAGCAGAGTGGCTGCATCATACCCTCATTAACAGCAAAAGAAATGAAATGAAAATACAGCATCTGGGAGAATATTTCTGGCTGCAGCACAGAGGCTTTCCCACTGTAAACACTGCAGGCTAACAATCTGCTGCTTTCTGCACTAAACAGGAATGTGTCAAAGATTTTACATACTCACCAGTTAATACATGCATGTATTTATATATACAGTATACTGAGCCAATAAGTAATTTTCACTCCTGTGTTGATGTTGTTAAGTGTGTAGGGGAGACTGAGTGTTTGTGTCTGTATTAATTCCCCTGGAACATGGTAGTAGTATAATTAGTGTGTAGCGCTTTAATTGACCCCATGCTAAGACAGGTAGTAGTACTTACCTCTGCACTTGCGTTGCTGTGAGCTACAGGCTCCTCTGCATGGCTTTTCTCTATCACCTGCACATACAGAAACACACATCTTCACAAAAAAAATCTTTTCTTTTCCAACAACTCTTGTATCCATTTTTTGTTTGTATATTTACTCACTTCCCAATCTTTTTCTTACTTAGCCAAATCCATTCTTAGAGCAATAAGTCTCTACTTTCACATGCATCATTATTCACAATCATGGAGAGTATAAGGCAGTGATACATAATAGGCAGACTCCAGTCCAGGTCTGGACCTAAATGCATTTTTATTACAGACTGAGTACAAAATCTGAGTGAAAAAAACCTCTCTTTGCAAGCTGTATGAAACTTTGTGTGCTCTCTGCTTGCTTCCTCCAATCACTAAACCTGTGAATCAGTTTCTATAACAACAAACATAGCTGAGACTGGCTGTTAGTTTACAACCCCAGTTCTAAATTTGATGCCTGCAGCATGTTCCATAAAGTTGGGACAGAGGCATGTTTACCACTGTGTTACATCACCTTTTCTCTTAACAACACTCAATAAGCATTTGGGAACTAAGGAGAATAATAGCTGAAGGTCTGAAAGTGAAATTCTTTCCCATTATTGCTTGCTATATGACTTTAGTTGCTCAAAAGGTCCAGGGTCTTCATTATCATATTTTTCACTTCACATTTCATTGGGAGGCAGGCCAGTTTAGCACCCACACTCTTTTACTATGAAGCCACACTATTGGAGCATATGCAGAATGTGGCTTGGCATTGTCTTGCTGGAAAAAAAGAGGGACAATCCTGAAAAAGACATCATCAAGATGGCAGTATTTTTACTCCAAAATCTGTATGTACCTTTCAGCATTAATGATGCCTTCGCAGATGTGCAAATTACCCATGCCATGTGCACTGGCACACCCCCAGACAATCACAGATGCTGGTTTTTGAACTGTGTGCTGGTAACAATCTGGATGCTTCTTTTCTTCTTTAGCTGGGAGGACACAACATCCATGATTTCCAAAAACAATTCAAAATGTACATTCGTCAGGCCACAGCACACTTTTCCACTTTGCATCAGTCCATCTCGGATGAGTTCAGGCCCAGAGAATTCGCCAGCATTTCTAGATATTGTTCATATATGGCTTTCACTTTGCATGGTAGATGCAGCAAGAAACTGTGTTTAACGATAACCTTTTTCTGAAGTGTTCCTGAGCCCATGTAATAATGTCCTTTATTGAAGGTCACAGGCGTTCACTGTTGGTTTTTGGCCTTGCCCCTTATGTGCAGAAATTTCTCTAAATTCTCTGAATCCTGTGATGATGAAATTCCTGAATTCCTTGCAATTGTATACTGAGAAATGTTGTTCTTAAACTGTTGGACTATTTGCCCATGCAGCTTTTCACAAAGTGGTGAACCTCACCCCATTCTTACTTGAAAATAACTCAGCCTTTCCAATTACCAATTAACCTGTTTACCTGTAAAATGTTCCAAACAGGTGTTTTTTTGAGCATTCCACAATAGTAAGTTAATATCCTGTTCAAAAAGTAATATATCATGTTTAAAATTACTCAGTATGAAGAAAAGTAAAAGCATTAATTTTAAGAAGAGTGGACTAAAAATATACGTGTTCATTCTCCCTGTGAGAAGCACAAAGACAATATGCTTAATTTGCAATGAAACCGTGGCCACTGTGAAGACCGGTTACATCAGGTGCCACTATGAGTCCAAGCATGTAAATTTAAAACAAAACTACCTACAGAACACATAAGAGCCACAAAAATAAACCTGCTAAAATTATCATATCAAGCTACAAACAGAATAATGATTAAAATAATAGAGTGACGTAGGTTAAACACAAAAAAACTTTGTCTGATGCTGAAATAATGTGTTTGAATGCAGCAATACTTGATGGAAAACAAAAAGATAAGTTGAATTTCTTTGTACATCTGCCTATCTTGTACTTCATGGAATGTATGGAATTTGTCCACTATGGACCTTCAGTTCTGTAGAAACTGGGTAAGTGGACCTCCAAGATTTGTCTTTGAGTACTTCTGGTTAAAGGTATTAAGGCTCTGTATTGATGTTTGTGTTGTTTTCCTGTGATTACCTCATGGACAATTACTTAAAGCCTCATTTGAGAAATGTTTCAAGAATGGGTCCATTTGGCCAGACTGTTTCTAATAGTCTATACTCCAATCATGTATGAGGGTACTTCAAAACATTCTCGGCCTCACTCAGAAAACGGTACAGGAGAAAGATTGTTCTTGCATTATTTTTCAACATAGTCTCCTTTAACTTCAATGCACTTAGTCCACCGATGTTCAAGCTTCACTATCTCTTCATGGAAGCAGGTCACATCTTGAGCCTCCAGATCTTCCTCAACAGCATGGATGACTTCATCACTCTGAAAATGGTGATCACACAACAGTTCAAAGCCACATTTGTCTGTGTAGCAGTTCGGATGGGTGGGTGGAGCACAGAAGGACGGCAGGCCAGAACTGAGTTCACAAAACCTGTTTATTTTAGCTTTTCAGCCTTAACTATATGCATATACACACACACACACCCTCCCGTCGTCTGGTTGGGGAGAGAGCCTGCTCTGCTCTCACTCTCTTCCTTAAATAGGGCGCGGTCACTGGGGAAGACACACAAACACATTAATCAACCTCAGGTGCAGTGATTCTGCCACTTTCCTTCCCTGACTCCGCCCTCCGGTCACAGACTGATGCTTGGCCATGCCCCCGCTGCCACATACCCCCACCGCCCAATTCAGGCCGGGTGGCCGTCCCAGCCGACTCCCCCCCGACGGGAGAGGAAGTCCGCCACGGCCATATGCGCCCCCGGCCTGTGGATCACCTTGAAGTTGAAGGGTTGGAGTGCCAGATACCAACGGGTGATCCGCACATTGGCATCCGTCATGCGGTGGAGCCACTGGAGGGGTGCGTGGTCCGAACAGAGGGTGAAAGAGCGTCCCAGCAGGTAGTAACGTAGGGCGAGGACCGCCCACTTGATCGCTAGGCACTCCTTTTCAATAGTGCTGTAGCGCCCCTCACGCACCGACAGCTTCCTACTGATATACAACACTGGGCGGTCCTCCCCCTCCACCTCCTGGGACAAAACAGCCCCCAGCCCTCTGTCTGATGCATCTGTCTGTAACATAAAGGGGAGAGAAAAGTCAGGGGAGTGTAAAAGTGGCCCCCCACACAGTGCAGCCTTTACATCAGAAAAAGCCCGCTGGCATTGCTCCGTCCACTGGACCGGATCTGGTGCCCCCTTTTTAGTCAGATCAGTCAGCGGGCTGGTGACGTCCGAATAGTTAGGTATAAACCTACGATAATAGCCAGCCAGCCCCAGGAACTGTCTCACCCCGTTTTTGGTCTTGGGCCTCGGGCAGGCCGCAATTGCTGCTGTCTTGTTAATTTGGGGATGCACCTGCCCGTTGGCCAAGTGGAAGCCCAGATACCATACTTCCACCCGCCCAATCGCACACTTCTTCGGGTTGGCTGTGAGACCCACTCGCCTCAGCGACCTAAGGAGGGCCCTCAGATGTTGGAGGTGCCTTGGCCAGTCATTACTATAGATAATGATATCGTCGAGGTAGGCGGCCGCATAGGTGGTGTGGGGACAGAGGACCCTATCCATCAGCTGCTGAAATGTAGCGGGCACCCCAAACAGCCCAAAAGGAAGTGTGGCAAACTGGTGTAAGCCAAACGGTGTGGAAAAGGCCATTTTTTCTCGGGATAATGGAGTCAAGGGGATCTGCCAATAACCCTTTGTCAAATCCAGTGTCGAGTAAAAGCAAGCTGTGCCTAGTCAATTGAGCAACTCATCAATACAAGGCATTGGGTACGCGTCAAATTTAGACACCGCATTGACTTTCCTATAGTCTACACAGAACCGGACCGACCCGTCGGCCTTGGGTACCAAGACCACCGGGTTGCTCCAGTCACTGTGGGACTCCTCGACGATGCCCATTTCGAGCATGGCCTCGAGTTCTTCCCAAACTACTTTTTTCTTGTGTTCGGGTAGCCTGTAAGGGCGGCTACACACTACCACCCCCGGGGGCGTCTCAATGTGGTGCTCTATGAGGTTGGTGCGGCCGGGCAGGGGCGAGAATACGTCCGAAAACTTGGTCTGCAACTGGGCAACCTCC
Source organism: Neoarius graeffei (assembly GCF_027579695.1). Taxonomy (NCBI): domain Eukaryota; kingdom Metazoa; phylum Chordata; class Actinopteri; order Siluriformes; family Ariidae; genus Neoarius; species Neoarius graeffei. Next base: position 31,841,516 of record NC_083593.1, read on the forward strand.
GCTAGTTGGGTCGGGGAGAGGTGGTCTCCACAGGGGACCGGAGAGGTACGTGATGCCAATGTTCCCTTTTGAACCTCCGGCCCCAGCTCTGCCTTCTCCAGAACCACCGACACCAATGCCACAGGGACCTCCTCGTTCCAGAGTTTGAGCAGATTGAGGTGGTAAACCTGCAACGCCCCACCCCTGTCCGTTCGCCTCACCTCATAGTCAACATCCCCGACTCGCCATGTGACCTCAAAGGGTCCTTGCCACTTGGTGACTAATTTGGAGCTCGATGTGGGCAACAGTACGAGTACTTTATCTCCCGGCGCGAACTCCCTGAGGCGCGTACCCTTGTTGTACAGGCGGGTTTGTCATTCTTGGGCCTGCCGTAAATTCTCCTGGGTTAGGTGGGTGAGCGTGTGGAGTTTTGTGCGCAGGTCAATAACGTATTGGATTTCATTTTTACTTTGTGAAGGTCCCTCCTCCCAATTTTCCCGCAGCACATCTAGAATGCCACGCGGCTTACGCCCGTATAACAATTCAAATGGGGAGAACCCCGTGGAGGCTTGGGGGACCTCTTGCACTGAAAACAACAAGGGTTCGAACCACTTATCCCAATTACGTGCGTCCTCACTTACGAATTTTTTAATTATATTCTTGAGGGTGCGATTGAACCGTTCAACTAAACCATCCGTTTGTGGGTGATACACGCTGGTGCGGATCGGCTTAATACCCAACAACCTATACAGTTCATTTAGTGTACGTGACATAAACGCGGTGCCTTGGTCAGTCAGAATCTCTTTTCCTCTGTTCCTGTTCCTTCCGGAGGGCGACTAGTGCCTGGTGCTGGCTTTGCTGGGCCATGGCGAGGGCATGGACCAGCTCGGCGAAAGGGGAGGACTCCATGGGGCTGTTCTGCTTTGGCGCTCCAAATCCCGAGTTTCGGCACCACTGTAGCAGTTCGGATGGGTGGGTGGAGCACAGAAGGATGGCAGGCCAGAACTGAGTTCACAAAACCCGTTTATTTTAGCTTTTCAGCCTTAACTATACGCATATACACACACACACACACACACACACACACACACACACACACACACTCCCATCGTCTGGTTGGGGAGAGAGCCCGCTCTGCTCTCGCTCTCTTCCTTAAATAGGGCGCGGTCACTGGGGAAGACACACAAACACATTAATCAACCTCAGGTGCAGTGATTCTGCCACTTACCTTCCCCGACTCTGCCCTCCGGTCACAGACCGATGCTTGGCCACGCCCCCGCTGCCACAGTCTGCTTCTGCCCGTGCCACCTGTGCTGTGTGGACAGGTGCATTGTGTGGACAGGTGCATTGTCCTGAAGCAACAGCACACCAGCTCGAAGCGTTCCTATCGTTTTTTTTGTGATTGTGTCTCTCATTTGAGTTTTTGTGGATGGTGATATAAGGCTTCATAATATACAGTTATACCCCAAAATGGGAGTTACATCCCTCGTTTCTGGGTGAGGCCGAGAACTTTCTGAAGTACCCTCATACATGCATGCCCAATCTCAAAACTCCTTTTCACTGTATATTTAAAGAAACATTGTCACTATCCAGTTGAAGCATACTATTCTGTTATAGATTTTAGAGCATTTTGCCAGCTCAAAGCTGCAGGGTCACCAGTTCAATCCTGAGTGCAGGTTACTGCCTGTGAGGGGCTCCCTGTTCTCTCCGTATTTGCATGAGTTTCCTCTGGGTTCTGCAGTTTTCTCCTGGCATTCAAACTAGAACTGTGAGTAAACTGACTATAGAATACCCCCCGCTTGCAACAAAACTTGTCAACTGGAACTATGTGTGAACTTAAAAAAAGATACCCCTGCAACACCATGATTCAAATTCCTATTAGTCATTCATCTCAATAACATATGGGGTCTAAATCCATTTGGTACAATGTGGTATCATTTCCAGTGTATCAACAGGTCAAGGAGGACCCACATCACCAGATAATGACATGCGCAAGAAAATAAGTATTTTTAAGACCTTGGTTCAGGATTATTTTTCTTCATGCACATCTTCGGGTGGTATACTGCAACCGTGTAAAGTTTCATCGAAACCCATCAAACCATTTAGGAGGAGTTGTGCTTACGAGCCTGTCATCATATATTGCCATATGTAAGGGAATAAGTTGAATTATCTTCCCTTTGAAACATCGGACCAGGATTATTTTCCTTTGTGCACATCTTCAGGGGGTATACTGCAACTGTGTAAAGTTTCATCAAAATCCATCAAACCATTTAGGAGGAGTTGCGCTTACAAGACACATGGACAGACAGACAGATGGATGGACAGGGTGATTCCTATATTACCACCCCCCCAACCTTTGTTTGTGGGGAGTATAAAAAAAAATGCTGGTAGGTGGATTGGCTGCATTAAATTGCCCATACTTGTGAATGAATGCCTGAATGTGTGAGTACAATCCTGCAATCAACTGGCGTGCCATCTGGGGTGTATTTTCTTGCCTTGCGTGTTCCCAGGGCAGGCTCTGGATCTGCCAAAACCTTGAGCTGCATAAAGCAGTTACTAAAAATGAAGGTACTGCAAAGAGGTAGGCTCTGTTAGTAATCTGGTGATTGCGAATGGGGACAGGTGCTTGACTGGTGATTGAGTGGTGGGAATCATGGGAATTGTATTCTGTAACTTCAGGAGTTGCAGATCCAGGCATGACAGTCTTTATCTGCATGAACTCCAGTGAAGTCCCTCTTGCTTATAATATTTCCTCTGAATTTGGTGAATTGAGTGCCAAAGAATTCTTGAATGAATATGCTCAGCATTTGACTCCCACATGACTGTGAAGAGCAATGAATAAAAACACCCTGTCAATGAGAACATGTCCAGTTATTCCCCTGGCACTGGAACAACAGATGTACTGTTCATGATGCTACTGGGACTTGATCTTGGCTCTAAATGACTTAGCACACCTTTGGAAAGATATGTGCTTTCAGCAAAATGTATCCCTGGGGAAATATATTTTGGTATTCCCAATTCCCAGCTTCTATTCACGTATCCCATTTCTTTATGCTATGCACTAAATTAGATTCAATTCAATTCACTGAATTCACTAGCTTCATTAAATATTTCCAAAGAATCATCAAAATGAGTGTTAGAAAAGGGGACTCGTGAGTTCCTGTCTCTTAATATTCTGTATTTGAGAGAACAAGAACAGTAAATGATACATCTTCTGTTCCTTTTCTCAAACACTGTATGGGTGAATCAAATACTACACTGAAAACTTCTGGATGTGGTGTAAAAACACACACACACACACACACACACACACACACACATACACACACACACACACACACACTCCTCCAAGAAATAAGATGTTTTTATTTTGCTTTAAGAATGACTGACTGGAAAAGACTGCAATATGATTTCTGTAGATTCAAAGAGAAATCAGAATCTGAAATATTAGTACTCATAAACATAATGCATAATACAGACTTCGTACACACACACTCCTTGCATAACACGATCCACTGATTTTAAGTAATTATAGCACAACCTCAGACATGCACGCACACACACACACCCCTTACTGAGGTTCAGACCACCTGTCTCCTCTGGTCCTGGGGTCAGAAAAGGAAAGACACAGGGTAAAGCGAGAGGAATAGAAAGAAAAGCTTTGTGACGAAAGTCCCTGCCCAGGTGACCCTGTTCCACAGCACCAATCAGCTCGACCGTGACTGATCCTCTGCTAAGACACAGTAACTAAACTCTTTTTTTTTTTTTGCTGTATTTTAACCCAGCCTGCATGGCCTAGTTAACACCAAACCCACAGGGAAGCTGACCACAAACACAAAGCTTATTGAGAAAGAAAAACAAAACAGGCTAATGCTTTTTTGCAAACATAAAGCCAAGCTCAGATTAAACACCACATTTTCAGGTGTAAATACTCGTGAAATACTTTACTATTGTGTCTATTGTGTGGAATGATTTAAAAGTACAGTGACTGAGAAGTTGAAATAAATGTTATGAAACACACAGTACCGTCCTCACAGAAGGAGGGAGTGCATGAGGGAAGTGTGCTTACACAGTGCTAACCCCCCCTAGTGGAAGGAACAGAACACCAATCAAAGTCAAAAGACAATGCTAATCACAGATTACATCAAAACAGCAATGCTGATTCTCCTCTTAACGTCATTTCACATTAACTATGTGAAAAACATTCAACTACTGTTTAAACAGGACATACAGTATAATAACACTTAAGAGATAAAGTGATCCTGAAATCAAAAGTGATGTTTCAGAGCTTGCTGTACCTTCCCCTTAGAGTTATGGATGCCAATATGACCGTATATCTAGGAAGAAAATTTTTTAAAATAGTTTTGGAGACATTCCTATTTAAATGTTATACTTCACTTCTCAATATTTAGCTAATCCTCTAAGCTGCTGTCAGGTTTGCTTGCATTTATCAGGGTTGGGGGTGTGGCGTATCTTGAACATTATTGGCTTTGTGTCAGTCAGCCAAGCACTTCAACATGTCACCTCTTTGACTTCCTCTTTCAGAAGGAAATGTGTCCACTTGCAGAATCAAGTCACGTCTTTCAAGCCTTTCATGAGGACGTGCTGTATGGAGGACTTTTACGTGACATCATCACAACTGTGGATTTGTGTATATGACCATGTTCCTGGGCAAGCTTTCCATTGGACAACGACCGGCATGCAAGCAATTGTAAGCCCAATTCAGTAAACATCTACAGATAGACTTGTAGAAGTTACATCTAAAAGAACAAATGCCAGAGACTTGTAGTGCTTTTGGATGTAAAAACAGACGTGGAGATAAGCCTGGTTTAAACTTTTCACCACTTCCCAGCAAACCCAGAAAGCCGAGAAAAATGGCGAGCTGCAGTTAAACGTGAAGAGTGGATGCTAACAAAACATTTCTGTGTGTGTGGAGAACATTTTATATCAGGTTAGTATGAAAGCTCTGTGCAACGTGAAAATGTATATCTGGATGTGCGCATTGGATGCAATATATTTTATTAGACCTGATGCTTGGCGAGACTAGCAGCATGTTTATGTACTGATAATGTAGACTTGGCTAAACACCATAAAACACACTAGATTTCAGCCTTGGCTTGTTTATTACTGTTAGAAGTCCACGTTTGAGCTTACCTTTGTCATAATGAGGTATTTTTCTTTATCGGGAATTTCCCATAATATTTCGGCACAAAACCTGCCTCAAAATATCGGTAGGCATCTGTACTTTTGTATGCCTTTAGCATGTCCAGTGTATTTAGAAATCCCAAATACTGGATGTTGTAGTATCCCAAATCCAGTAGCTGGTTTGTCATATACTTTTCAAGTGGAATAAACACATTTGTGCGTAAATTAAGAAGAAGCATTTATTTCTGTCACATGTACACTCAAGCACAGCGAAATTCCTCCTCTGCATTTAACCCATCTGAAGCAGTGAACACACATGTGTATACAGAGAGAGAGAGAGAGAGCAGTGTGCAGAATAAATAATAAATAAATACATCTGTGAGTAAATTATATGGATTTGTGATGCCTGCATGTTTCAGCTTTTGGATGCAACACGATCTGCTAGTATAATCTAAATTTTTAATCATTTCAGAGAGACTGTAGTGACTACAGTCGTCTCAATTTTCATTATTAACTGTCACGCCTGTTTCTTTCTTTGCCCAGCAATATGGCAGACGCTGCATGAAAAACAAAAACTTGTGACATTAGTGGAAGACCTATTTCGGTCTAGATAATCTGGATAATTAATGCTTCACAACTGGGACACTCTTTGATGTTTGTCCACAGATAATAATTCACAATCTTTTCTATTAATCATGCAAGCACATGTTCCAGAGAACAAAGGAAGAGCAGGGTCCATCATGGTCAACAGTTCTACAAAAAGAAAGTCTTAGGCCCTGTCCACATGGCAACGGATTCAGGTGACTCCGATACAATTGCTTATCGTTTAGGCCTGGCGTCCACACGGCACCGGCGTTTTGGGTGCCCAAAACGCAATCTTTTTGAGAACGGGTTCCAGAGTGGAAAGATCTGGCAACGTTGCCATTGTGAAGTCGTCTGGATGAGTAGAACGGATTTGTTTACAATGACGTCACAACCACATGTGCTTCACGCCGGGTAGAAGTGTAACGAACTCGATGCGAGTTGTCAACAAATCCTATAACTTGGTTCATGAAACGCGCTTACAAAATATTTTCACTGTGAATATTTATTGTGTAATGGTGCAAAGTGAGAGAGAGAGAGAGAGAGAGAGAGAGAGAGAGACTCTGCCTTTACGGCAGAGTCAATCCCGCCAGCAAAAATAGGGAAAAAAAGGAGCGATCTCACCTCTTCAGATGTTGGTTTAAGTCCGACAATACATTCCTCAAAAAGGGCATAGAGGAGCAAATTAATCCATCAACGTGTAGCATTCAATTTATTCCGGACCATTAAAGACGCCGCCTTCCGCGTAGAATCATGCGTCATCCTCGCCGCCATATTGGATAGGTCAAAGCGGAGAATAAAGATTCATGTGCTGCGTTTAACTGTACCAACAGGTTTACCGTCCAAACGAGATCACATGGGATTACCTTTCACAGGTGAGAAACAACAAATTAATCCATCAACGTGTAGCATTCAATTTATTCCGGACCATTAAAGACGCCGCCTTCCGCGTAGAATCATGCGTCATCCTCGCCGCCATATTGGATAGGTCAAAGCGGAGAATAAAGATTCATGTGCTGCGTTTAACTGTACCAACAGGTTTACCGTCCAAATGAGATCACATGGGATTACCTTTCACAGGTGAGAAACAACAAATTAATCCATCAACGTGTAGCATTCAATTTATTCCGGACCATTAAAGACGCCGCCTTCCGCGTAGAATCATGCGTCATCCTCGCCGCCATATTGGATAGGTCAAAGCGGAGAATAAAGATTCATGTGCTGCGTTTAACTGTACCAACAGGTTTACCGTCCAAACGAGATCACATGGGATTACCTTTCACAGGTGAGAAACAACAAATTAATCCATCAACGTGTAGCATTCAATTTATTCCGGACCATTAAAGACGCCGCCTTCCGCGTAGAATCAGACGTCATCCTCGCCGCCATATTGGATAGGTCAAAGCGGAGAATAAAGATTAGCTGCGTTTAACTGTACCAACAGGTTTACCGTCCAAACGAGATCACATGGGATTACCTTTCACAGGTGAGACTGGAAAAATACTTTTCATTGTATTTGGTCATTATAATGTAATTTTACGAACAGATTTTCCTGACTTTGTGGCTAATATGAAGTCTCGCGCATAATAGTTTATGCGCATGCGTCCTTACTTCTTCTATTGTTCTGGTGTCTCCGAAGGGACCGTCTTACAGCGCCCCTAGAGGTGTGGCATGTGTATTGCATCGTTTTCAGCAAGCGTTGCGTTGCCATATGGACCTGATATTTTACTGATTGTTGCCCATTTGGACGCGATATATTTTTAAATAACATCTCGTTGCCGTTGTCGTGTGGATGTAGCCTTAGAGTTGTGCCTGCCTGCCTTCTAAACTTACAATGCATTACTACAGTGGGTTACTCTGAAGAAAAGGAAAGGTTTAAGGATCATTTAAAACTATTAATGTGCAACAGGAGGTGAAGCTGTGATAGCAGAGGGACCTTCAGTTGTTTTGCTTCTCCTGGCATCAGAAAACAAACTGTCAACTGAAAAATTTACTAAGAAGCAATGTCCTTTCTCAACAGACCTGCAAAAGCTATTAGCCTAAAGAAAACAATAAGAGAAAAAAGTATGTAAATTTTGCTTATAATACAATCATATGCCAACACTGATATTTTTAATTAATTAAAGAATTATCATTTTCATATATAAATATCACAAAATGCCCATTTACATTATAGCATAACTTTCTCATGAAATTAATGAGACAATAAAGAAATCCATCCATCCATTATCCGTAACCTGTGCAGGGTCCCGGGCAAGCTGGAGCCTATCCCAGCTGACTATAGGCGAGAGGCGGGCTAGGTTCTGGACAAGTCACCAGATCATCGCAGGGCTGACATATAGAGACAAACAACCATTCACACTCACATTCACACCTATGGTCAATTTAGAGCCACCAGTTAACCTAATCTGCATGTCTTTGGGGGAAACCGGAGCACCCGATGAAAACCCACACAGACACGAGGAGAACATGCAAACTCCACACAGAAAGGCCCCTGTCAGCCACTGGGCTCAAACCCAGAACCTTCTTGATGTGAGGCAACAGTGCTAACCACTACACCACCACCTCAATAAAGAAATGTAGCCTGTTATTGAGGAACCACAAAGCACTATGGCCCTGTTCACACCTGGCATTAACATGTGTCCCAGGTGATCAGGTCACAAATAGTCAGCTCTAAGTACAGGTGTGAACAGGGTCAAGTGCTTCCTGAAGATGCATTAAGATCCAGTCACTCAGACCACATTCACACCCCTTTCCCACCAAATCAGTTCCAGGGCTGGTTCGGGGCCAGTGCTGGTGCTGGTTCACAACTTGTTCAACTTGCGAGCCAGCTGAGAACCAGTTTGCTTTTCCATAGCTCAGGGTGCTAAGGGGAGCCACGTCATTACGTCGCTGTATACGTCAGTTACATTGCTGTACACGTCAGTTACGTCGCTGCGTTTGCATAAACTTTGGCGCAAACATCGAAGCAACAACAACACGGAGAAGAAGAAGCAGCAACAACAACAACAATAATGATGGATGACTTCGCATTTGTACAGCTGCTGCTTCTTGTCGCTTAAAAATGGCGACCTTTCGCGGTCTTGCTATTGTTGTTGGTCTTAACAACTCCCCCCTGCTGACGTAAGCGGTTCTTTCCTCTGGCCCAGCAAAGAGTTGATGCTAGCCTGGAACCGGTTTTTCTGGCCCCAGAGCCAGTTCTTTGTCAGTGGAAACAGAAAACCCAGTTACAAACTAAGCACTGGCCCCGAACCAGCCCTGGAACTGTTTTGGTGGAAAAGGGGCATCAGAAATGGTCTGAGCCACGCACTGCCACATTATTTTAGCAGTGTATATAGACCCCTTGAGCATGACGTCACTCATCTCATCTCATTATCTCTAGCCACTTTATCCTGTCCTACAGGGTCGCAGGCACGCTGGAGCCTATCCCAGCTGACTACAGGTGAAAGGCAGGGTACACCCTGGACAAGTCGCCAGGTCATCACAGGGCTGACACATAGACACAGACAACCATTCACAATCACATTCACACCTACGGTCAATTTAAAGTCACCAGTTAACCTAACCTGCATGTCTTTGGACTGTGGGGGAAACCGGAGCACCCGGAGGAAACCCACGTGGACACGGGGAAAACATGCAAACTCCACACAGAAAGGCCCTCGCCAGCCACGGGGCTCGAACCCGGACCTTCTTGCTGTGAGGTGATAGCGCTAACCACTACACCACCGTGCCGCCCATGACGTCACTCATCATGTGATAATTTCTCAACAACCAGTCTTTCCTGTAAGTAAGGCTTAATCTGTCTTAAATATGGTTCAGTTTTATGCTGTTTTTGGTTGTAACAAACGTTCAAATCGAGAAAAATATAAAAAATATTAGCGTCTCCCTGGATCATTGTCTTGAACTTCTGATTGTAGCTTAGGAACTTGACTTGGGTATTTCTTTAGAAAGGAAACATCTCTGATCCAGGAGTAGGAGACATTTTTCACAGCAGTAGGAAGAACCCAATTCGCCTTTTTATCTGTAACTGTCAGTGAATCCCTTTGTTTCACTCCAGCTTCGATAGCCCACAACAACGATGCTATTTGAGAACAGCTCTCTCCAAGGCCTTCCATATAGTCACAGTGTGTGGCCACGATCTTGCCATTTTTTTCCACTGGCATTCCATGGAGTTAAAAGTTTTTCGGACATTCTTTGTGGGTGGTTAACCTGGAATAGGATATAGGTTGTATTCAGTCACGTGACTTTTGCTTGTGAGTTTACTTCCAGTGAATGAAGTGGTGGTCAGGCAAACCGATTTGGCAACAATTACCCAAAGAGCCTAGTGAAGCCGTCTCTGACTATTTTCACAGTTTAGAGGCCAATGTATAGTCAATCTTCAGAAAGTTGCTCTTTGTGATGGGATAGATACTTACATGCTAGTAAAGAAGGATTTTTCCTACAAGTTGGAAAATTATCCATCCGTTGAGTTCCCTGACATCTTAAACTACCTCGTGCTGCAGACATTGTTCTACACGAACAAACAGATGAAAACTTAGAAGAGCATGGAGGCATACAACTTTTTATATGTGGCTGGGTTAAAGATCTGGGGATCAGGACACTACAAGATAAATCCTATTATTTATTTCCTAAGTAGGCTTTTTGTACGCGTCTTCATGGTGGTTGCTAGGACGCCACAAGTTTTAGTATTGGGTGGAAACGATGAGGAATTTTGTAGAGATCATAACCACTAATAAACTCTAATTTCCACATATATTTATCGTTTGTTTCTTTCCAACTTAGATTATCCATGTAATCTGGGAGTAAAGCTTTTTAGCTGTAGTTTTCTTCTAACTACAGACATCTGACATCTTCCATATCGCTTGTCTTCAGTATGTAAACAAAGTTCGCTTGTCCTCCAGGAACGGTTAGCAACGGTTGCTACCATAAGTGTGACACCATGCACAAGGGGTCTATAGGTGGGTTTCATCCAATGTCACATCTGCCTCATTAGGTATGCAAGACATGAAGTGGTGGTCAGCTAAGCTCACTGTTCACAAAAGTGTTACTATCGCTGGGGCACCTTGTTAGTTGTTAAAACGCCCTATGCTTGTGTTGTTTTGGGCTTCTTGAATCGAACAAACCATGAAACTGATAAAAGTTTCATCAGGGTTCTCCATGAAGTGATAAAAAAGGGTGAAAGAGCAAAGGATTTTACCAAAAGGCAATGAGAAAGGTGGCACTTGAACCTTTTGCTGCGATGGAAGGGAGCAGAGTCGAAGAATGCTCGAGTTTGCAGTGATCACTTTGTGAAAGGTTTGTAAATTCCTCTGATTTACAACCCGGATTCCAAAAAAGTTGGGACAAAGTACAAATTGTAAATAAAAACGGAATGCATTGATGTGGAAGTTTCAAAATTCAATATTTTATTCAGAATAGAACATAGATGACATATCAAATGTTTAAACTGAGAAAATGTATCATTTAAAGAGAAAAATTAGGTGATTTTAAATTTCATGACAACAACACATCTCAAAAAAGTTGGGACAAGGCCATGTGTGACATCCCCTTTTCTCTTTACAACAGTCTGTAAACGCCTGGGGACTGAGGAGACAAGTTGCTCAAGTTTAGGGATAGGAATGTGAACCCATTCTTGTCTAATGTAGGATTCTAGTTGCTCAACTGTCTTAGGTCTTTTTTGTCGTATCGTCCGTTTTATGATGCACCAAATATTTTCTATGGGTGAAAGATCTGGACTGCAGGCTGGCCAGTTCAGTACCCGGACCCTTCTTCTACGCAGCCATGATGCTGTAATTGATGCAGTATGTGGTTTGGCATTGTCATGTTAGAAAATGCAAGGTCTTCCCTGAAAGAGACGTCATCTGGATGGGAGCATATGTTGCTCTAGAACCTGGATATACCTTTCAGCACTGATGGTGTCTTTCCAGATGTGTAAGCTGCCCATGCCACACGCACTAATGCAACCCCATACCATCAAGTCAAGTCAACTTTATTGTCAAATATGCTATACATGTTCAACATACAGCACAGATGAAATTTCAGTCCTCTCTGACCCACGGTGCAAACATGCATTGCAATAAATAAAAAATAGAATAATTGAAAAAAACAAACAACAATATAAACAGTATAAACACTCTAGATAGGAACTAGACATAGACTAAACAGTCAGACAAACAATATAAACAGTATAAATAAACAGTATAAACACTAGATAAAACAAGACATAGACTAAACAATCAGACAATATAAACAGTGTAAACACTAGATAAGAACTACACACAGACTAAACACTCAAACAGACAATATAAACAGTATAAACACTCTAGATATGAACTAGACGTAGACTAAACACTCATATATACATACATATATACACACACACACAAATTGGTTCAAATAACCAAACAGTCAAGCGCACCTGAGGTATAGCAGGTAAACATGAAACATGAAATAAGCAGTATAAACAAACTAGCAGCTGTTAAGGTGAGGTAGTGCGGAATAGTGCAAATGAGCGAGGTAAAGTGAGATGTGCGGTCCCTGAGTTCAGTGTGTTAATGAACGATGAGATGTATGTATGTATGTATGTATGTATGTATGTGTGTGTGTGTGTGTGCTGGGGGGGGGAACTGTGAGGATGACATGTCAGATGCTGAAGGGGGGTGTGCAAGCAGAATCTGTGGCAGGGGGCAGGAGGGGCAGAACAGGGAGGGAGTTGAGCCTCCTGACTGCCTGGTGAAAGAAACTGTTCTTGAGCCTGCTGGTTTTGGCCCGGAGACTCCGCAGTCTCCTCCCCGACGGCAGCAGGCTGAAGAGGCTGTGAGATGGGTGGGTGGGGTCACCTGCAATCCTGATGGCTTTGCGGGTGAGGTGGGAGTTATAAATATCCATTAGAGAAGGGAGAGAGACACCAATGATCCTCTCAGCTGCTCTCACGATGCACTGCAGAGACTTGCAGCAGGACATGGTGCAGGCGCCGTACCACACGGTGATGCAGCTGGTCAGAATGTTCTCGATGGTGCCTCTGTAGAAAGTGTGCATGATGGGGGCCGGGGCTCTTGCTCTCCTCAGTTTGCGGAGGAAGTACAGACACTGTTGGGCTTTTTTGGCCAGTGATGCGGTGTTGTTGCTCCAGGACAGGTCTTCAGAGATGTGCACACCCAGAAACTTGGTGCTTCTCACCCTCTCCACTGCAGCACCGTCGATAGATAGTGGAGCATGCTGGGTGTGCTCTCTCCTGAAGTCCACAACAATCTCCTTCGTCTTCTCCACGTTCAGATGGAGATTGTTGTCCTTGCACCACATGGCCAAGCAGCTCACCTCACTCCTGTAGATTGTCTCATCGCCATTGTTGATGAGACCCACCACAGTCGTGTCATCCGCAAACTTAATGAAGAGATTTGAGCTGGATGTTGGTGTGCAGTCGTGGGTCAGCAGAGTGAAGAGGAGGGGGCTTAGCACACATCCTTGGGGGGCCCCCGTGTTCAGTGTGATGGTGCTGGAGGAGTTGCTGCCGACCCGTACAGTCTGTGGTCTCCCCGTCAGGAAGTCCAGCAGCCAGTTGCACAAGGAGGTGTTGAGTCCCAGCTGGTCCAGTTTATGAATGAGCTGCTGAGGAATGATTGTGTTGAATGCTGAGCTAAAGTCTATGAACAGCATTCTGACATACAAGTCTTTTGTCTCCAGGAGGGTGAGGGCTGAGTGGAGGGCAGTGGAGATGGCGTCATCGGTCGAACGGTTGGACTGATATGCAAACTGGAAAGGATCCAGGGCGGGGGGGAGGGCAGACTTGATATGCCTCATGACTAGCCGCTCGAAGTACTTCATGAGGATGGGAGTGAGTGCGACAGGGCGGTAGTCATTGAAGCAGGAGGGAGACGGCTTCTTCGGGACCGGGATGATGGTGGTGGTTTTGAGGCACGTTGGGACAACAGCCTGGCTCAACGAGATGTTGAAGATGTCTGTAAAGACATCTGTGAGCTCCTCGGCACAGTCTCTCAGGACACGACCAGGAATGCTATCAGGACCTGGGGCTTTTCGTGCATTTGTCGTCCTGAGAGCTCTCCTCACGCTGTCTGAGGACAGCGTCAACACCTGGTCGCCAGGAGGTGGTGGGGTCTTCTGTGCTGTGGTGCTGTTGTCTACCTCAAAGAGAGCGAAGAAGTCGTTCAACTGATTCAGCAGAGACGTGGAGTTGTCACAGGTCTGTGGTGAGGGCTTGTAGTCTGTGATGGTCTGAATCCCCCGCCACAGGTTCCTGGTGTCTCCGCTGTCATTGAAATGGTCAGCAATGTGCCTGGAATACTGTCTCTTGGCCACCCTGATGCCTCATGACAGATTGGCCCTAGCTGTCCTCAGGCCCACCTCGTCCCCAGCTCTGAAGGCGGCGTTCCGAGCCCACAGGAGCCTATAGACTTCCCCTGTCAGCCATGGCTTCTGATTGGCCCGAATGGAGATGGTTCTGGTGACCGTAACGTCATCCATGCACTTCCTCATGTAGGCAGCGACAGTCTCCGTGTACTCCTGGAGATCTGTGGTGTTGTTGTAGGTGGCCGCCTGTCTGAACATGCTCCAGTCAGTGGTGGAAAAACAGTCCTGGAGTGCCTCTGAGGACCCCTCTGGCCACACACGTATCTGTTTTGATACGTGTGTGGCCAGAGGTGATCAGAGATGCAGGCTTTTGAACTGAGCGCTGATGATAACTTGGGTCGTCCTTCTCCTCTTTAGTCCGAATGACACGGCGTCCCTGATTTCCATAAAGAACTTCAAATTTTGATTCGTCTGATCACAGAACAGTTTTCCACTTTGCCACAGTCCATTTTAAATGAGCCTTGGCCCAGAGAAGATGTCTGCGCTTCTGGATCATGTTTAGATACGGCTTCTTCTTTGAACTATAGAGTTTTAGCTGGCAATGGCGGATGGCACGGTGAATTGTGTTCATAGATAATGTTCTCTGGAAATATTCCTGAGCCCATTTTGTGATTTCCAATACAGAAGCATGCCTGTATGTGATGCAGTGTCGTCTAAGGGCCCGAAGATCATGGGCACCATGCATGGTTTTCCGGCCTTGACCCTTACGCACAGAGATTCTTCCAGATTCTCTGAATCTTTTGATGATATTATGCACTGTAGATGATGATATGTTCAAACTCTTTGCAATTTTACACTGTTGAACTCCTTTCTGATATTGCTCCACTATTTGTCGGCACAGAATTAGGGGGATTGGTGATCCTCTTCCCATCTTTACTTCTGAGAGCCGCTGCCACTTCAAGATGCTCTTTTTATACCCAGTCATGTTAATGACCTATTGCCAATTGACCTAATGAGTTGCAATTTGGTCCTCCAGCTGTTCCTTTTTTGTACCTTTAACTTTTCCAGCCTCTTATTGCCCCTGTCCCAACTTTTTTGAGATGTGTTGCTGTCATGAAATTTCAAATGAGCCAATATTCAGGGATGAGAATGAAAAATATTAAAAAAGTCTGAAAAACACCGGGGGTTTGGGGGCCGCAGGCACCCAGCGGGGCCCAGGGGCAGAGTCCCGGTGGGAGCCCAGGGGGCGAGAGCTAATGATTTTTGGCTATTTTTTTTTTACCCCAAAAACCATTAATTTTATCAGCAAAAAGTTGCAATTTATTTGGAAATAAATTCCCCTTCTTGGTGGACTACCAGGTGAAAATGATTAATACGGTACAAGAGACTTGTTTTTAATCAATTCACATTTGATGATTTAAAAAAAAATCAATGCACCTTTTAATATAAACGAACTCTACAGTATTATATTTCTGCATTTTTGCTATTCATGTGTTTGAATACTCTAATCCTTTAAAATGAAGTGCAAACCAGAAAAAAGGTCTATCATATAATTCTCTTAAGCTTTCTTCTGATGTTATCATGGTAGCAGGAGGTCTTGCATATTAAACAGGCAACATTCAACATCACTTATCACTTCCCTTTCAACTGTTGTGTGTACTAACGGTTTTATCTGGACAGGATGTTGTGTAATGTAATACATATACCATATGGTCAATTTGAAGATCAAAATGGTGATTTTGAATTAAAGAACAGGCATGTACAATTGGCATTACATATTGGAAAAATTTTTTTAAATCAAAAACTAAGTTCATCTCAGCCTAAAAAATTTGGGCAGACGCTCCCGCGCGGCACATGCCAGCTGTCCCCCCGTCCCCCTATGAAATGAGCAATAAGTAGGAGAGTTATACATGGTATCATACCTAAAATTTTATCAGAAATATATGATACTATGATTCTCCCCAACATGCTACATTAGATAAGCTAACCTCATTTATAAAAAGATACACACTTGTATGATTCGTGCGATATACATTATAAATATAATGAATCACTGAACAGGCAAAATAATTTTCAACCAAACTTTGTGTTTTTTGGTGTATATGTGAAGTTCGACAGTCCTTGCCCCTCTAATAGCGTAGTTTATCATGTCAGAACACAATGAGCAAAGTACTTTTCCTGGGATGTCTATTTTCCGGATGTGATCACCGAGCTTCGTTGTGACAGTCTGCTTGTCGATCTTGACATTCAGTGTTCTTTCTAACCAAGCCCATTGAAAACAGTTCTTTATTCCTGCACCTTTATCAATCTCCCTCGCTCGATCCTCTTCTTTCTTATCTAGGACTTTTGCCATTGTCGATATGCTAAAATATCCCGCCTGAATACGTGTCTTACCGATGTTACCAATGCGTATCGTCAAACAGTGCGTACGGTCGGTGAACGGTGATTGCAAGCCACGCATGGAGAGCATGCGTACTTGTGTTTATACAATGCACGCGATGAGATTTCCTGAAAATTCTACCGCAAATAAGTCAAACATTGTCGCAAAAGTGAATGTTAATTACGACATGTCGAAAGACTCGAGTGTGTTAACCCGGAGCCCACCAAGAATCAAGACGTTATAAGGTGACCACAGATCGTTAACCATACCCCCCCCCGAAAATTTCTCAACGGATTTACATCGATCTCAGAAACGATCATTTTGGTCTGAAAAAGTCGGAAATCTGCCAATCGGCGGAAAATTCTCATCCCTGAATATTTGGCATGAAATTTCAAAATGTCTCACTTTCAACATTTGATATGTTGTCTATGTTCTACTGTGAATACAATATCAGTTTTTGAGATTTGTAAATTATTGCATTCCATTTTAATTTACAATTTGTACTTTGTCCCAACTTTTTTGGAATTGGGATTGTATTTCATTGGGATTCACAAATGACTTTTCTTGCCATTTTCTGTTATTTTGTGATGTTTTGAAGTTCAAGAATGCGCAAGTCCTCAGATGTGTTTTTGTTTACTGTCTAACTGTGTTTGCCATATTGTAAACTAGCACACATGTTTTCACTTTATTTATCAGGATGTCCTAGCAATCTTTATAAGGACGAAGATGTAGATTGGGCTCCTACACTGAACTATATAGATAAGATAATCAAGACAATTCACGTAAACACAAAAGCAGAGCTCACGAGTTAACAGCACGAAACTGCTTCCCCGGCAATGCAGTTACAGTGAGCCGTGATAACTTCTCTGTCATGTTCACCAATACCCAGGTCTTTAAAGTGGTTTCTGTGGATCTTTGTGAATGATTTACCTGGAGAGAAGAGGAGGGAGGATTGAGAATTGAGCGGCTGTGGTTTATTTACACCCGATACTAAAACTTGTAGCGTCCTAGCAACCATCGCAAAGACGCTACAAAAAGCCTGGAAAAACCTACTTACACAGGCATAAATTATACAGGATTTATCTTGTAGTGTCCTGATCACCAGATCTTTAACCCAGCCACATATGAAAAGTTGTACACCTCCATGCTCTTCCAGGTTTTCATCTGTTTGTCCTTGCAGAATGATGTCTGCAGGACCAGGTAGTTTGAGACGTCGGGGAACTCAACAGATGGATAATTTTCCAACTCATAGGAAAAATCCTTCTTTGTTAATGTGTAAAGATTCATGCCAAATATTGGCTCATTTGAAATTTCATGACAGAAACACATCTCAAAAAAGTTGGGACAGGGGCAATAATGCCGCTTTTCCACTACAAACGCGGCTGAGCCGTGCCGTGCCGAGTCGAGCTGAGTCGAGCTGAGCGGGGCTGTTGGAGTTGCATTTCGACTACAACCGCGCTGAACCGTGCTGGCTGGAAGTGGGTGGACACATTGGGTGGAGTTAGCGAAAGTGGGTGGACGTCACGTGATGTCGTTAAGCAGCGCAAACAGTGACATCAGTGACAGTGGCGGAACAAGTCAGAGCCGGGCCGGAGGCGGGGCAAATGACCGGGCCCTTTATTAAAGCTTATCATAACATCATTTTAGGCTACAAAAACGAAGTCCTTCAAACGAACATATAACTCAGAAACAAAAAACATTAGGATACTGTACATGGCTCATAATAAAACATCAATAGCCTATACTGCGCACATTATTTGAAGGGCATACGAATGAGCGCTCAGAGGTTGCAACGGTGACAGGAAGAGTCAGAAATAAAAGGAGGGCGGTGCAAACCTCACTGAATGCACTGTGTTTACCAATTTCAACACTACAGGGTGCAACTATGTTATTTTGTACATTAAGTCCTTCAAACGAACATGTAACTCAAACAAAAAAACATTAGGCGACATACTGTACATGGCTCATAATAAAACATCAATAGCCTACTGCGCGCATTATTTGAAGGGCATACGACAAGCCTTGCGCTCCGCGAACTCGTCCACGATGCTCTGTATGTCACTGTACTAGGCTACAAAAACGAAGTCCTTCAAACGAACATGTAACTCAGAAACAAAAAACATTAGGATACTGTACATGGCTCATAATAAAACATCAATAGCCTATACTGCGCACATTATTTGAAGGGCATACGAATGAGCGCTCAGAGGTTGCAACGGTGACAGGAAGAGCCATGTACAGTATCCTAGTGGTCTTTTCAGCGGTAGTCTCACGACCCGAATAGTAAACAATAAACATGGAGGACATGGAGTCGTTAGTGTTGCTGGTCTTGGTGCTGTGGCTTGTTGTCACCGACAACGCCAACAGATACTGGCAAGAGCGTATAGATGAGGCGAGGCGCATAAGGCTTCAGAAATTCTCGTAATTCATAATTATTCTCCTTCCGGGTTTGCGGTGTTTACAGATCCCAGCGCACTCGCGGGGCGTGTGTGGGCATGTGAGGACACTCCTCCTCACCAATCAGTGCACAGGGGAGTGTCTGCTCACGCCCCCAACCTCACTCGGCACGGCTTGGCTCGCTTCAGCCCCACTCCAAAACGGTGCGAGTTTTAGGGGCTAAGCAGGGCTGAAACGAGCTGAGTCGTGCTGGTTTTTGGTAGTCGAAACGCGAGCCGTGTCGGGCTGAAGTGAGCTGAAGCGAGCTGAAGTGAGCTGAAAAAGGGTAGTGGAAAAGGGCCATAAGAGGCTGGAAAAGTTAAAGGTACAAAAAAGGAACAGCTGGAGGACCAAATTGCAACTCATTAGGTAAATTGGCAATAGGTCATTAACATGACTGGGTATAAAAAGAGCATCTTGGAGTGGCAGTGGCTCTCAGAAGTAAAGATGGGAAGAGGATCACCAATCCCCCTAATGCTGCGCCGACAAATAGTGGAGCAATATCAGAAAGGAGTTCGACAGTGTAAAATTGCAAAGAGTTTGAACATATCATCATCTACAGTGCACAATATCATCAAAAGATTCAGAGAATCTGGAAGAATCTCTGTGCGTAAGGGTCAAGACCGGAAAACCATACTGGGTGCCCGTGATCTTCGGGCCCTTAGATGGCACTGTATCACATACAGGCATGCTTCTGTATTGGAAATCAAAAATGGGCTCAGGAATATTTCCAGAGAACATTATCTGTGAACACAATTCACCGTGCCATCCGCCGTTGCCAGCTAAAACTCTATAGTTCAAAGAAGAAGCCGTATCTAAACATGATCCAGAAGCGCAGACGTCTTCTCTGGGCCAAGGCTCATTTAAAATGGACTGTGGCAAAGTGGAAAACTGTTCTGTGGTCAGACGAATCAAAATTTGAAGTTCTTTATGGAAATCAGGGACGCCGTGTCATTCGGACTAAAGAGGAGAAGGACGACCCAAGTTGTTATCAGCGCTCAGTTCAGAAGCCTGCATCTCTGATGGTATGGGGTTGCATTAGTGCGTGTGGCATGGGCAGCTTACACATCTGGAAAGACACCATCAATGCTGAAAGGTACATCCAGGTTCTAGAGCAACATATGCTCCCATCCAGACGACATCTCTTTCAGGGAAGACCTTGCATTTTCCAACATGACAATGCCAAACCACATACTGCATCAATTACAGCATCATGGCTGCGTAGAAGAAGGGTCCGGGTACTGAACTGGCCAGCCTGCAGTCCAGATCTTTCACCCATAGAAAACATTTGGTGCATCATAAAACGGAAGACACGACAAAAAAGACCTAAGACAGTTGAGCACCTAGAATCCTACATTAGACAAGAATGGGTTAACATTCCTATCCCTAAACTTGAGCAACTTGTCTCCTCAGTCCCCAGATGTTTACAGACTGTTGTAAAGAAAAAAGGGGATGTCTCACAGTGGTAAACATGGCCTTGTCCCAACTTTTTTGAGATGTGTTGTTGTCATGAAATTTAAAATCACCCAATTTTTCCCTTTAAATGATACATTTTCTCAGTTTAAACATTTGATATGTCATCTATGTTCTATTCTGAATGAAATATGGAATTTTGAAACTTCCACATCATTGTATTCCGTTTTTATTTACAATTTGTACTTTGTCCCAACTTTTTTGGAATCGGGGTTGTACGTGTTTGTGTGTATAAAGTGGGGCAGCGAGATCAGATCATAAGTGGACACTTGAGACATATGTGGAGACACAATCTAATGCCAGGTGTGAACTGACATACTTAGAGCTGATCATTTGTGACCTGATCACCCAGGATGGAAGCATGTTAACACAGGTATAAACAAGGCCTATGTTTAGTAGCAGAAACCTCCAACTGTTACAAAGTGCTGCTACTTGAGACTCTGTCCATAAATGTTAAATATGCATCTACTCACAGAAAAATTGACCACATCTACTGAAATTATATGAGTGTACACCAAAACAAACACTGTAAATTACCCGTTACTATAGAAAGGAAAGAGAACTTGCTTGAACAAATGTGCCAATATAAACTATAATTTGCATTATACAGTGCCTTGAAAAAGTATTTATACCCCTTGAACTTTTTCATATTTTTCCACCATACAACCACAAACTTAAAATTTTTTATTGAGATTTTATGTGATAGACCAACACAGAGTAGCACATAATTGTGAAGTGAAACGAAAATGATAAATGGTCTTCAAAATTTTAAACACATAAAAATCTGAAAAATGTGGTGTGCATTAGTATTCAGCCCCCTGTACTCTGATACCTCTAAATACAATCCAGTGCAATCAATTGCCTTCAGAAGTCATCTAATTAGTTAATAGAGTCCTACTGTGTGTAATTTACTCTCAGCATAAATACATTTGTTCTGTGAAGGCCTCAGTGGTTTGTTAGAGAACACTGAAGAACAAACAGCATCATGAAGACCAAAGAACTCACCAGACAGGTCAGGGATAAAATTCTGGAGAAGTTTAAAGCAGGGTTAGGTTATAAAAAAATATCCCAAGCTCTGAACATCTCAAGAAGCACTGTTCAATCCATCATTCAAAAATGGAAAAAGTATGGCACAACTGCAAACCTACCAAGATATGGCCATCCACCTAAACTGACAGAGTAAGCAAGGAGAGCACTGGTCAGAGAAGCAGTTGAGAGGCCCATGATCACTCTGGAGGAGCTGCAGAAATCCACAGCTCAGGTGGGAGAATCTGTGCACAGGACAACTATAAGTCGTGCACTCCACAAATCTGGCCTTTTTGGAAGAGTGGCAAGAAGAAAGCCATTGATGAAAGACAGGCATAAGAAGTCCCGTTTGCAGTTTGCCAGAAGCCATGTAGGGGACACAGCAAACATGTGGAAGAAGGTGCTTTGGTCAGATGAGACCAAAGTTGAACTTTTTGGCCTAAATGCAAAGCGCTATGTGTGGCGGAAAACTAACACTGCTCATCACTCTGCACACACCATCCCCACTGTGAAACATGGTGGTGGCAGCATCATGCTATGGGGATGCTTTTCTTCAGCAGGGACAGGGAAGCTGGTCAGAGTTGATGGGAAGATGGATGGAGCTAAATACACGGCAATCCTGGAAGAAAACCTATTGGAGGCTGCAAAAGACTTGAGACTGGGTAGGAGATTCACCTTCCAGCAAGACAATGACCCTAAACATACAGCCAGAGCTACAATGGAATGGTTTAGATCAAAGAATATTCATGTGTTAGAATGGCCCAGTCAAAGTCCAGACCTAAATCCCATTGAGCATCTGTGGCAAGACTTGAAAATTGCTGTTCACAGACGCTCTCCATCCAATCTGTCTGAGCTTGAGCTATTTTGCAAAGAAGAATGGGCAAAAATTTCAGTGTCTAGATGTGCAAAGCTGGTAGAGACATACCACAAAAGACTTGCAGCTGTAATTGCACCAAAGGTGGCTCTACAAAGTATTGATGCAGGGGGGCTGAATACTAATGCACACCACATTTTTCAGATTTTTATTTGTTTAAAATTTTGAAGACCATTTATCATTTTCGTTTCACTTCACAATTATGTGCTACTCTGTGTTGGTCTATCACATAAAATCTCAATAAAAAATTTTAAGTTTGTGGTTGTAATGTGGAAAAATGTGAAAAAGTTCAAGGGGTATGAATACTTTTTCAAGGCACTGTACAACCTCAATTCCAAAAAAGTTGGGATAATGTGTAAAACATAAATAAAAACAGAATGTAAAGATTTGCAAATCATGGAAACCCTATATTTCATTGGAAATAGTACAAAGATAACAT
Organism: Neoarius graeffei; assembly: GCF_027579695.1. Lineage (NCBI taxonomy): Eukaryota > Metazoa > Chordata > Actinopteri > Siluriformes > Ariidae > Neoarius > Neoarius graeffei. Next base: position 31,864,157 of record NC_083593.1, read on the forward strand.
ATCAAATGTTGAAACTGAGAAATTTAATTGTTTTTTTTTAAATATATTCTCATTTTGAATTTGATGTCAGCAACACATTTCAGAAAAGTTGGAACAGGGGCAACAAAATACTGAGAAAGTTGTGTAATGCTAAAAAAAACTAATTTGGTTAATTGGCAACAGGTCAGTAACATGATTGGGTATAAAAAGAGCATCCCAGAGAGGCGAAGTCTCTCAGAAGTAAAAATGGGGAGGGGTTCACAGCTCTGTGAAAGACTGCGTGGGCAAACAGTGCAACAATTTAAGAATAACGTTCCTCAATGTAAAATTGCAAATAATTTGGGGATCACATCATCTGTGGTACATAATATAATTAAAAGATTCAAAGAATCTGGAGAAATCTCTGCATGCAAGAGACAAGGCTGAAAACTGACATTGGATGCCTGTGATCTTCAGGCCCTCAGGCAACACTACATTAAAAGCAGACATGTGTCTGTAGTGGAAATCACTGTATGAGCTCAAGAACACTTCAGAAAACCATCATCTGTGAAAACAGTTCATTACTGCATCCACAAATGCAAGTTAATATCATATATAAACAATATCCAGAAACACCACCACCTTTTCTGGGCCTGAGCTCTTTTACAATGGACTGAGGTGAAGTGGAAAACTGTCCCGAGGTCTGATGAATCAAAAGTAGAAATAATTTTTAGAAATCATGGATGCCACATCCTCCAGGCTAAAGAGGAGAGGGACCATCCGGCTTGTTATCAGTGCACAGTTCAAAAGCCAGCATCTGTGATGGTATGAAGGTGCATTAGTGCACATGACATGGGTAGCTTGTACATCTGGGAAGGCACATCATTAATGCTGAATGATATATATACACACGTTTCAGAGCAATATGCTGCCATCCAGACAAAATTTTTTACAGGAAAAGCCTTTCTTCTTTCAGCAGGACAATGCCAAACCGCTTTCTGCACCTATTAAAACTGCATGGATCTGTATAGAGTCTGGATGCTAAACTGGCCTTCCCAAACGTTTACAGAGTGTTGTTAAAAGCAGAGGTGATGTAACACAGTGGTAAACATGTCTCTGTCCCAACTTTTTTGAAAGGTGCTGCTGACATCAAATTCAAAATGAGCATATATTTTTCAAAAAACAATAACATTTCTCAGTTTCAGCATCTGATATGTTGTCTTTGTATTATTTTCAATAAAATATAGGGTTTCCATGATTTGCAAATTATCACATTCTGTTTTTATTTACAGTTTACACAGCGCCCCAACTTTTTTGGAATTGGGGTTATAGATGGCACTAGACTTATAACTATGCTGTGATATAGAAAATTAATCAACACTTTCTGATCAAAGAGATTTGAGAATACATCTGTGCTACACTTTAACATGCTCATTTATTTCACTTAAAGGAGATATGCAGAGCCTTTATTTTTAAATAAATTTCTGAGTGGATAGTATCTCCATCCTTGACTCTTATATGCTGCATAAATGGGAATAAAAAAATATATATCTTATGAGAGTTAAAATCGACCGCAAAGTTGGCATTCGAGCTGCCCCGCTGAGCAAGCCAGCCCTGGGTGTGTGACGTCACAGCGGGAACCGGTTTTAAGGCCGAGGCCTTTGACAGCTATAGACCAAAGTCATATAAATAAACATTTACGGTGAAAGTAAGAAATACCATGACCAACTTGCTCAACTAAGACTGATTTAACTTCATTGATTGTGGGTTGACTCTCATTAAAACAGGATAGGTGTTATAACTTATGCACCATACATGTACATTAAATAATCAGATGAATTGAGACAATCACATTCTGAAGCAAATTAAATAATCTTATACCGGTAACTTAAACACACAATACAAGTTACATGCATTAATCTAAATGCAGGTAAACAACGTGGGTTTTTTTTTTAATCCAAATTAGAGTCAGAGCTTACCCGTCTGTGTTCTCGCTTCTTTAAGGCCGATTGTTTTTGAAACAATCTGACTTTCAGTTGTTCGTTCAGTTCTCCATTCATTCACTTCTTCCATGTAAGGGCAAGATGGCAGCAATATGCTGTGTATTCCGCCATTACTGCTGGGCTCAGGCAATTACTAAAACCCGGGACAGAACGGGATGTCACCGGTTTTAGCAACAACTGCAGGGAGGTCACTGCCCGAGCTATATGTCCCGTCCCAGGTTTTAGCAACAACCCTTGGCTCACTGTGGGAGGACTGGTGCAATTGAACTCACTTTCCTTTAAAAATAAATAAATAAATACTTTCCTTTTCTTGTAGTTTTCTTTTTCTTTAATTGTTGGTACTGCACCCTCTTTCAATATGGGCTTATAGCCAACGCTCCTCAACAGATCAGAGGTCTCATACGAGTCTTCAGTAAAATGTGCAGAGCAGAGGAGAGACCACTTCATAGGCACCCAGCGTGCCCATGAACTTCTCGCAAAATGCATCCAAATCTTTGCAGTTTAAACATTTTTGGACCATGAATGCAACGTAAATCCAGCTTCTGTCGTGTTGCTGCGTCGGCCAAAAACACATCTACGTGGCATGGCGATAAATTAGCTCAAAATGGAGGATCAGAGTTGCAGTCAGCTCTGTGTTTTAGTATAGCAGAAATGGTGATGAGACCGATAGACTTCCTGTTGTGACATTACGGACGTCAAGGTCATTCACTCAGACCACTACCTATATGAATTACTTTAATCGTAAAAATTACTATATTAGATTTATTGTTAACACTTAAAACTATTCCTGTGCCATTCTTGAGGTTTCAAGGCATTTATAAACAAAAGTGAGGCCATGGTTCTGCGTATATGCTTTAAGCTCAATTTATTGCTAGGTCTTTTTATTACCAGTGTTCTGCTGGCTATAGCCTCAAACATGGCCACTCGGAGGTTTAACCTCTGTCCAGAACAATCATTATGTTTCTTACACACACACACACACACACACACACCACAGTAAAACACATGAAGTCAGTCCATTAATAACTCTTTTATTTCAATAATGGTCCAAGAACTATTACAATCCTGTCCTATTATAAAGTTTATGATTTACTACAAGTATAAGGAATAATGCATGAAAGCTATCTAATTACTAAACAAATGATTGCTGGTTGACCTGGCGACTTGTCCAGGGTGTACCCCGCCTTTCACCCGTAGTCAGCTGGGATAGGCTCCAGCTTGCCTGCGACCCTGTAGAAGGATAAAGCGGCTAGAGATAATGAGATGAGATGAGATGAATGCTGGTTGTTAGATGCATTCATGCTTTACCATATGAATGAAACATAGGAATTCCATAAATAAAGGAAGTGGTGTACAGAAATACATAATGCATATAATCTACAATCCTGATCACCAGTGCTGTCATCGATCCATGTTTTTTCATAGCCAAGTTCATGCTGTTATGATCTGTCATCATACCGTCTGCACAGGGACGCAGATGGAGTCTGTGGGACTCAATGTGTCCCTGAGGCTCATGGTCGCAAAATAGCTGGTTAAGCCATACATATTAAACTGTACAAGAAATTTGGGAGGGGAGTTTGACATCTGGACATCTTTTGGGCATGATGACAAAACACATATCTGAGCTGGCATGACGTGTGCTTTAAAATACCTCATTGTAAATGACTGACGTGAATTCATATCTTACGAGTTAATCAGGGCGACTCACAGCAGCTCAGGAACATCATGTTTATTTTCTCCCTGACTCAATAATAGGCATGTAATGATGATATATCCTGTGATGATAAATCGTGATACAAATTTATAACAATTTGAATCAATGAAATTTTAAAAAATGAATTACGATTATTATCAGGCTGTGTAACCTTTTAGTTTGTCCTAGCTGTAATTGCATTGTTTAGACAGCAAAGGGCTGAGAATAACGTATAGTAGCGGGAACACACGTGACTTCCCCATAGGCAGAAGTAACACAGCTCTAATGCTGCAAAAAACACACAAAAACAGATCTAAAACGGGAAAGAGCTGTTGTGTGATTGACTGAACAAATAGATTTAACAAAAAACAGACTGTTGAAAGATAAACAAGGTTCCCCCTGGCGCTCGTCACGCTCATCACTGATGAACATAATCCATCAGTGACAAAGAGAAAATTACTAGCAGTCATTACAGTGATGACTATATTTGTCATCTTTACCAGGAGTCATCTTTTATAGAAACCTCTCCACAAATCCCTCCATCTGCCAAAATCCAACTAAAGTGAAGAGATGGTGGGAAGCCAGAGTATAAACAATGAGCACATGCTTATGACCAATAAAAATCGACTACGCATAATGACCAAATGGGCCCCAAGCTTTTGACCAATCGCAACGCATCTTAATCAGCCTGGTGTGGTGGTGTAATTATCTCTGCATGAACCAAACAATGGCACAATCTAAGCTGATGAAGTTTTTTGGGCTTCTTCAAGCACTGAAGATGATTTAAAGGCTGAAACAGCCACGGGGGAGGCACACTCAGAGCCCCTACCGTCCCCGAGCATATTGGACAGTGTCAGTAATGCAGAGGTCAGTTTAAAAAAAAAAAAAAAAGAAAAAAACACCAAAGTGAAAATGCAGTCAGCCAGCAAGTGACTGGAGGAAGCTCCATTTCAGGGGGCATGGTGTCTTGAGTTCCCGTGGCTGCTAACTAACATATGATGAAAAACGTGGTGTCATTCTGTGTTCGGTTCATAAATCAACAGGAAATTCAAATTCCTTTCCTATTATTTGTTCCCAGATTTTTCTCGACTCTGTTCAATTGTAAATCAAGTGTTCTGTTGAAGTAAATACTAAAGGGAGTCCGAATACCTCTTTTGAATAATTCCATGCTTAAATAACCTTAAGCAAGCTCAAACTAAAGAGGTTTATTTTAGCTTGGTGGTGCACAGGGCACCCAAAATCAAGTCAAGTCTTCCGTAGAGGCTGAAGTGGAGACCAAATTTTATATGGAATGGAGAGGCCTGTATCTATACAAATATTTGAATTGTCTCAGTTTGGTTGGTATAAACCTGTATTAAGTCCACTTTGATAAGTCAGTAACTAAGAAAAAATACAGACTAAGAAAAAGTGAAAAATACATATTTGACTTGATTGTTCAAGGACAAAAGTGGAGAAAATTTTTCAGAACCCAGGGGGAATGCTGGATAAAGAAAAAAGAAGAAAATCGGAGGTAGTCATAATGTTCATAAAAGTTTATTAAGAAAAGGCCTACTTGTTATTAAGTTTTTTCATTTTAGTTAACGTTTAATATTTTTGTTAACATCCTAGTATGTTTTACTTCAACCTTTACAAATGTGGGTAAATAATTATTGTTGGCTATTAAGAAAATAAAACAAAAGGTTGTTTTTGTATTGAACAAAAGGAATATTTAAGTTGATAAAGAATAGGAAAATAAATGTTGCCTTTTTATGAACAAAATTTTCTTCATTTAATTTTTTTCAAAAATATTGTAGGAAAATTGAATTGTGAACCCAATATCATGAATCGAATCGAATCAAATCGTGGATTGGGTGAATCATTACATGCCTACTCAACAATGATTTTTTTTTTTTACTTTCAGCAACAACAACAAAAATCCTGTAGCATTAAAGAATAACATTTTTAGCTGTGGACTCAGACTTCTGGACCTTATTGTAAATGAACTCCGCATTGACAGCTGACCACTGATTCATAAAAAAAAGAAACGTCAGTCTTCACCTGAAGTAGGTGACAGCAGGGGAGTATTTTTGCTTCCACACTCACAGAAGCGGAGCAGCATTTGTTTGGAACAGTTTTAACAGTTGAATCCTCTTAATTCATATGTACGCAATTTGCTGCTAAAGATCAATGTGTGTGTGTCTGTGAGCATGTGTGTGTTTTCCTCACCTCTGGCTGTATGCAAGCAAGCTGTGGGTGTGTGTTCGAGAAGCCGGGCCTGGCGGATGAGTTTTCGCACTGCTCTGCCATGTGCTTCACCTCCTCCAGTTTCTGCTTACAGCTCTTCTGAGAGTTCAACAGGGTCACCTCATAAAACTCCTGAATATCTAACAAAACAAGAACAAAACAGAGAGACGCGCTGTTACTTCTCACTCCAATTTTCACACTGCACAAGTAAAAAAATATTCAATAATCCTCTCACCAGTAACACATCAAATTCAATGCAGCATGTTTAATAGAACCATTTGAAATAAACAGTGTGAAAGAGAGCAAGAGAGACAAAAAACTGTTCGAAGCTGTTAATATTCACTCCAGTTTTAACACTGCACTTTGCCAGAGTTGTAACTCCACCCTCAGATTAAGCCACAGAGTAATCCCCTTGCTGACAAAACACCAAATGAAATGCAGGCAGTTCATTAGATTGATGTGATGGTGTCTGCAAAAGGGCTGCAGTGAAAGTCAGAAAGCAGCGAAGTCTACAGCCTGGAGATTTAACCACACAGCAATAAGCCGATTAATTTGAGCTCTTCTGACAGATGTGTGATTAGAAATGCTTTTAAAGCAAGTTCAAGGACAAACTTCTAATAAATTACAGTAAGAGTCAGGAAACATAATCTGTATTAAAACATACATTCAGCACACTCAGACATGTTTTACACGGTCTGCACATGTTCCAGTATCTTACTGTTCAGATTGTACAGTACATTCTCAGGGACCTAACTAGACCAAAATATCAGCGCAGTGACACCAGTCATAACAACTAGGGGTTCAGGGGCCACCTTAGGCCCCCGAAAGCTCATGGGTTCTACATGCTCAGAGATGCATTCTAGTGCATTTCCTGGTGTCACGAGCCAGCTGGGAACATCTAGGTCCTGATCCAATATTTTACTCCACTCCCTGGTTTTCCCTGAGTCTTCCCCACACTGCAGCCAGCACACCTGTCTCTCAACAGCTTTATATTATACCGCTTGGAGATTCACTTGGCGTGGGATTGTCTTCATTTCGGGATATATATTTCGGCTTTTTTTCCCCATTTTGTATTCTGTTATTTTGCTACTTCGCTGTGCACTGTGGAATTACTTTGTGCTTTTTGTGGATTACTTTTGCGTCTTGTTTTGGGACTGTGAGCACATTTCTCCTGATGCGGAAGCGCTCTGAACTTTTGTTTTTGCGCTGAGCTCTTTTCCTGCTGCGGGGTTGCATTCTGGACTCTGTTATGATTTTTGCTTCCACACTCGTCTGACAGTTTGTCACAAGTCTCCATTTTTTTCCCTAATTACCCATGCCAGTATTTCTCCTGTTGGCTGCTCCCCTCCTCCAGTCCTTCACAGTCAGGATTAAAGACCAGCCTTCTTCACTCCAGCGCACGTGATTCTGCTTTTGGGTCTAGCCAGCACCTACTGCCATTTGGCTTGTGACAGAACAATTCCACCAGAGGAATGGACCCAGCAGACTTTGAAACAGTTACAGCAGCTTTGACCAAACAAGGCTCTATTCTGTGTTACCATCAGCAGGAGATTGCAGCTGTCCGCCAGAGCATGACGGCCATCACAGACACATTACAGAAACTCTCCTCTCAGATGGAAAGCCTTCAGAATGCGACCTCCAGTCAACCGGCACTTGCACCAGTCAGCTCACACATTGCTCCAACAGTCGTTTCAGCTCCACAACCCCTCTGAGAGCCACGCCTGCCTGTCCCACCACCTAATGATGGGGAGCCACTCATTCCTTCCCAGTGCTCCTTGTCGATGGAACTCCAAGCCTGCACTTTCCCTTCCGAGAGCTCTCGAGTTGCCCATGTTATCACACTTCTGACTGGAAGGGCTCAGGAGTGGGGAACAGCAGTCTGGGATGCTGAGGCCCCTTGCTGTTCGAGTTACAAAGAATTCTCTGAGGAGATGCAAAAGGTTTTCGATTGGTCGCCCAAGGGCAAGGAGGCAGCTAGGTGACTAATGGGGCTCAAGCATGGCAGCCAGCCGATTTATGACCATGCCATGGAGTTTCATACCTTGGCTGCAGCTGTGGACTGGAATGCCAATGCCCCATGACACATTTTTTCATGGACTAAACAGCTCTGTATCAGATGAGATCATCCCTCATGACCTTCCTGAGACTCAGGACAGCCTTGTGGACCTAGCTGATTGGGTGGATACCCGGTTACGCCAACAGAACCTGAGAAGGAATCTCAGGTTTGGACCTAAGGTCATTGTTTCCTTGTCTGAGGAAGCTGCTTCCCCTGAACCGGAGCTCATGCAGTTAGGCAGAACCCGGGTCACCCCAAAGAGAGAAGGCGCCACCGTGAGACCAGGTTCTACTTCTACTGTGGCAAACCCGGCCATTTCATCTCTCAGTGCCCATTAAAAGGGTCTGTACATCATTAGCAGTAGGGATACGGGTGGGTGTACTGACACAGTCTTCCCTTGCCAAGAAGCCGGTGCTTCCCGCTAAGATCATCTTTCAGAACAGGTGTTACCCAGTTAAGGCACTCACCGACTCAGACCAAAGCGTCATCAGAACCTCCTTTGCAGTAGAGCTGGGGGTCAACCAACAGAAGTTAGACTACCCTCTAACCACCAGGGCACTCAACGGCACCGAACTCAGTCCTGTCTCCCACATCACAGAGCCGCTCACTCTCAAGATCTCAGGGAACCACATGGACTCTATTTCTTTCTTCGCCATAAAAACTCACATGAGTCTATTGTTCTTGGTTTTCCTTGGTTGTGCCTGCATAATCCCCACCTGAATTGGAGTAATGGTACAGTCCTCTCTTGGAGCACCCGCTGCTTGGCCAACTGCCTGTCCTCTGCCAAGACTCCCCTCATCTTCCAAGTCTCCAGTCCTGATGCATCCATTAACCTTTCCAACGTCCCTGTGGAATACCGGGACCTTAGTCAGGTGTTCAGTAAAGCCTGGGCCACCTCTCGCCCGCCTCATCAACCTTACGATTGCGCTATTGATCTGCTTCCTGGTACTACTCCCCCTAGGGGTCGCATTTATTCACGCCATAGAATATTCGGACCTACTCCAGTCCGCGTGGAGATAACAAGAGAAAATTAAACAAAAGAGCCCATTTTCAAGATTGACAAGTCTTTATATTAGTGTAGCAGCAACATTTATAGCTGTGTCGGCAATATTGTGGGTGTAGCAGTAAGGAAACACTGTGTATTGGCCTGATATGTTGAAAAGGCTTAGTTAGAAGCCTCCATTCTGTACATACCTCACATCAAAGATTTTGTAAATGTTGCAAAACAATCATCATACTATATAAATCTATATGATAAGTTTAAAGGCTCTCTGTTTTTGTTTGGATTTTTTTTCTCCATTTTCTATTATGGTGCTCAGCATCCCCAAGGCTGCATCATTTATATACAACCCACTGCAGTACATGAGGAGATTTAATGAGTACACTGGATATCCTACCTTCAGCTCAGGCCTTATAAAATAGATAAACTCTCTAAATAGTTCACAAAATAGTGAATAGAGAATACAGACTATTGATGGACTCAGCTCTTCCTCATGAACTGTCTTGTTTGTTGTTATTGGGACATGTTCAGGATTGAGTTACAGTACCAGTCAAAAGTTTGGACACACCTACTCATTCATAACTTTTTCTGTATTTTGACTCTTTTCTACAATGTAGAACAATCCTGAAGACATCAAAACTATGAAATAACATATGGAACATACAGGGAATTATGTGGTAAACAAAAAAAGTGTATAAATATGTATATTTTAGATTCTTCAATGTAGCCACTGTTTACCTTGATGACACTTTGCACACTACTGGCATTATCTTAACCAACTTCATGAGGTAATCACCTGGAATGCTTTTCATTTAACAGGTATGCCTCGTCAAAAGTTAATTAGTGCAAATTCTTGACTTCTTAATGCGTTTGAGATCAAACAGTAAATAGCCCTATTCCACAACTGTAGTAATTAGGGATGAGCGAGTACAGCTGTATCTGTTAACCATATGAATTATCTGTATCCGTACTCTGAGTGGGCGGGGCCTAACCCAGAAGTGGGCGGGATTTAACCCGGAAGTAGGTCTGGTTGTCTTGAAATGGGCGGGGCTTTAACCAGTATGTTATTTTAAGCATGCAATTGATATGGGTTGATCAGAAATTGTTATATTTATTGCTGATTAGAAAACTATTTACAGGACAGCATCAGCATTGAGCTTCAGATCAATGGTTTTGATCATGATAGCAAACGAACTATTTACAGAACAAGTTTTGCAACAATGAATACAACAGATGAGGTTGCAATTATGAAATGAAATGTAATGAACAAGAGTTTTCATACTCAACATAACTTTCTTTTTTTAACTTTTAATTTTTTTATGGGGCGACACGGTGGTGTAGTGGTTAGCGCTGTCGCCTCACAGCAAGAAGGTCCTGGGTTCGAGCCCCGGGGCCGGCGAGGGCCTTTCTGTGTGGAGTTTGCATGTTCTCCCCGTGTCCGCGTGGGTTTCCTCCGGGTGCTCCGGTTTCCCCCACAGTCCAAAGACATGCAGGTTAGGTTAACTGGTGACTCTAAATTGACCGTAGGTGTGAATGTGAGTGTGAATGGTTGTCTGTGTCTCTGTGTCAGCCCTGTGATGACCTGGCGACTTGTCCAGGGTGTACCCCGCCTTTCGCCCGTAGTCAGCTGGGATAGGCTCCAGCTTGCCTGCGACCCTGTAGAAGGATAAAGCGGCTAGAGATAATGAGATGAGAGATTTTTTTATGATCAGTGTAATTATTTTTTTTGGTTCTTTTTTATTTTTTTTATTTCCACACCAGGTGTGTGTGTGTGTGTGTGTGTGTGTGTGTGTGTGTGTGTGTGTAGCTTAATTTGTAATATTATTTATACCACTACTACCTAGAAAGTGTCAGACACTCAGTGCGTGAAGTAAAATAAAACTGGTTAGAGCCAACTGACGGTTAAAAAAAAAAACTCCGACGACCAGCAGAGAGATAGTGTGTGTGTAGCTTAATTTGTAATACTTATACCACTACTACCTTTATTTTACATGAATTACAGCAAGAAAGTGTCAGACACTCAACGCGTGAAGTAAAAAAATAACTGTTTTTAACTGACGGTTAAAAAAAGAAAAAAAATCTCTGACAGGCAGAGACGCAACGCGAGTCGCTTTCTACCAAGCACCACGTCTGAATGAACCCACGTTTACCAGAACTCTACTGGTTATAAGTAAGTACAAACTGAAATAAAAACAAACTTGAAGCTGAAGAAACCCGAAACGTTAACAGAAAAGCCCCGCGAACCTGAGTGACTGAGGGAGATACAGAGAGCTGTTCTTTGTGTGAGAGAGCAGAGCGGTGTGTGTAGCGGAGGGGTGCTGTGACGCTGTGTGAGTTTTTTCATTCAGTCCGAGCACAGACATTGACTCGTATTACTCGTATAATACTCGTACTCGGCAAAAGTGCTTTATCCGTACCGGATGCTCGTTTCAGCCGAGTATCTGGCTCAACTCTAGTTTCTTCCCTCAGGCTGTCTCTGTGATGAACAGCTAAAATCCAGATTCATATATCAGTAATATCACTTGCAAAATATCTGCACACTCATACTGTTATTCTGTGCTCACTGTTACTTATATTTATACTTATTTATATTTACCATTTCATCTTTGCACTATGCACCATATTGCACCCAAAGGGAAAATCCTTTCTGTGATGAACAGCTAAAATCCAGATTCATATATCAGTAATATCACTTGTAAAATATCTGCATACTCATACAGTCATTCTGTGCACACTGTATACTTTATTTTTATTTATCTATTTCATACTTGACTTACCTGGATTACTTTGCACTATGCACCTATTGCACCATTTTTTTGTGTTTGTTTGTTTGTTTTGTGTATACGCTTTTTATCTGTTTTGTACTATGAGAGCTAAGTGAAACCAGAGTCAAATTCCTCGTGTGTGTCCACATACCTGGCAATAAGTGTTTCTGATTCTGATTCTGGTCAGGTCATACCAAAGACCATCATAAAAATGGTGCCTACTGCCATCTGGCAAGGCATGCTGCAATACAGATGCGAGTGGGGAGTCAAACTCTCGCAGTTACCAGAGGACTAGCCCCCCACTGTAACCCTAGCTATGTAATATAGGCGAGAGGCCGAGGGCTACGAAACGGAGATCAGCGGCGCCAAACGTGCCATGAATGGTGCAGGAAGGGCTTTGACTTTTTTTTTATATATACAACCCCGATTCCAAAAAAGTTGGGACAAAGTACAAATTGTAAATAAAAACGGAATGCAATAATTTACAAATCTCAAAAACTGATATTGTATTCACAATAGAACATAGACAACATATCAAATGTCAAAAGTGAGACATTTTGAAATTTCATGCCAAATATTGGCTCATTTGAAATTTCATGACAGAAACACATCTCAAAAAAGTTGGGACAGGGACAATAAGAGGTTGGAAAAGTTAAAGGTACAAAAAAGGAACAGCTGGAGGACCAAATTGCAACTCATTAGGTCAACTGGCAATAGGTCATTAACATGACTGGGTATAAAAAGAGCATCTTGGAGTGGCAGCGGCTCTCAGAAGTAAAGATGGGAAGAGGATCACCAATCCCCCTAATGCTGCGCCGACAAATAGTGGAGCAATATCAGAAAGGAGTTCGACAGTGTAAAATTGCAAAGAGTTTGAACATATCATCTACAGTGCATAATATCATCAAAAGATTCAGAAAATCTGGAAGAATCTCTGTGCGTAAGGGTCAAGGCCGGAAAACCATACATGGTGCCCATGATCTTCGGGCCCTTAGACAGCACTGCATCACATACAGGCATGCTTCTGTATTGGAAATCACAAAATGGGCTCAGGAATATTTCCAGAGAACATTATCTGTGAACACAATTCACCGTACCATCCGCCGTTGCCAGCTAAAACTCTATAGTTCAAAGAAGAAGCCGTATCTAAACGTGATCCAGAAGTGCAGATGTCTTCTCTGAGCCAAGGCTCATTTAAAATGGACTGTGGCAAAGTGGAAAACTGTTCTGTGATCAGACGAATCAAAATTTGAAGTTCTTTATGGAAATCAGGGACGCCGTGTCATTCGGACTAAAGAGGAGAAGGACGACCCAAGTTGTTGTCAGCTCTCTGATGGTATGGGGTTACATTACTGCATGCAGCATGTCCAGCTTACACATCTGGAAAGACACCATCAATGCTGAAAGGTATATCCAGGTTCTAGAGCAACATATGCTCCCATCCAGATGACGTCTCTTTCAGGGAAGACCTTGCATTTTCCAACATGACAATGCCAAACCACATACTGCATCAATTACAGCATCATGGCTGTGTAGAAGAAGGGTCTGGGTACTGAACTGGCCAGCCTGCAGTCCAGATCTTTCACCCACAGAAAACATTTGGCGCATCATAAAATGGAAGATACGACAAAAAAAGACCTAAGACAGTTGAGCAACTAGAATCCTACATTAGACAAGAATGGGTTAACATTCCTTTTCCTAAACTTGAGCAACTTGTCTCCTCAGTCCCCAGACGTTTACAGACTGTTGTAAAGAGAAAAGGGGATGTCTCACAGTGGTAAACATGGCCTTGTCCCAACTTTTTTGAGATGTGTTGTTGTCATGAAATTTAAAATCACCTAATTTTTCTCTTTAAATGATACATTTTATCAGTTTAAACATTTGATATGCCATCTATGTTCTATTCGGAATAAAATATAGAATTTTGAAACTTCCACATCATTGCGTTCCGTTTTTATTTACAATTTGTACTTTGTCCCAACTTTTTTGGAATCGGGGTTGTAAAATCACACCTGCTAATAAACACTCTCTCTTCCTGAATTTAGATCTGTCTTTCGCCGTTTATCTTGTAGTGTCCTGATTCCCAGAGCTTTAACCCAGCCACATATATAAAAAGTTGTACACCTCCATCCTCGTCCAGGTTTTCATCTGTTTGTCCGTGTAGAATGATGTCTGCAGCAGCAGGTAGTTTGAGATCTTGGGGAACTCAACAGATGGGTACATTTTTCAACTCATAGGAAAAAGCCTTCTTTGTTAGCGTGTAAGGATCTATCCCACTGAGTGGTTTCTATATCCACTTCTTTTGAGTGTACTTCTTGGTTTTAATAACTTGCTTGTTTGCTGTACACAAACATGGCAATAAGTTCTTGTGTTAATTGACCAGAATCCACTTTTGGATCATTAATCCCTTTTGACTGAGAATGCATGGTTTTATGTTTGCTTCTGGCATATCCATACAGTTTTAAATACAGTACCTACAATTTAAGAAGTTTTTTTGTTTTTACTGCATTTATTTAATTCCTGGGCTCCCATCTGTAACAGGGAGTGATTTTGCATCCTATTAAAACACTTTACAATAGATTATCAGATTCTAATCGAATAGATAAGCCAAAATAATTGGGGATCTTTTTTAAAGGTGCCCTTCCACCAAAAACGTTTAATACTGGCTCTTTTTGAAATACCATAGTTCACTCCGAGTTGCATATGCATGCTGCATGTGAAAATGTAATTCTACTCCCATTCCCTGTATTAGCTTATGAAAGAAAATAGTCGGAAAAACGAGTGGATCAGAAAAAGCCATACGAAGTTACATCACTTTGAAAATTAGTATTCATGGCCTCGCCCACCTTGGCTTGCGACCAAAAGAAAAAAAAATCTCCGACAGGCAGAGACACAACGCAAGTCGCTTTCTACCAAGCACCACGTCTGAACGAACCCACGTTTACCAGAACTCTACTGGTTATAAGTAAGTACAAACTGAAATAAAAACAAACTTGAAGCTGAAGAAACCCGAAAAGTTAACGGAAAAGAGCCGCGAACCTGAGTGACTGAGGGAGACACAGAAAGCTGTTCTCTGTGTGAGTGAGCAGAGCGGTGTGTGTAGGGGAAGGGCGCTGTGACGCTGTGTGAGGATTTTCATTCAGGCCGAGCACAGACATTGACTCGTATTACTCATATAATACTCGTACTCGGCAAAAGTGCTTTATCCATACTGGATACTCGTTTCAGCCGAGTATCCGGCTCAACTCTAGTAGTAATCCATATTATGTCTGTCGGTAACAGCACTGAAATCCTGAGTTCAGAACATGGCAACTCCGGACTACACTTCCCAAGCACCATAGCACCCCTCGTCACCAGAATTTGAGCCTCAACACCTGTCTCCAAGTTACTGGCAATCACCTATCCTATATAAGCTCAGCTCTCACACTCTGACTTTGTGAAATATCGTTCTGTGTCCCCGTGCCTGACTTTACCAAACCGTTTGACTGTCTGCCTGACTTCCTGTTATTGAACTCTGTTTATGTTTATTTCTGACTTTTTTCTCTCACCCGATCTCTGATATTCTATTCACCAATCAACTGACCCTTACCCGTCCCTGACTATATCTCCAGTTTCATGATTTGGCTTTGTTTACAGTTTGTGATGCACCCACTCTCCCCTGTGTTTGCATCGGTAAGTGCCTGCACCCTGACAGGATACTTCGCCATTAATGGATGCAGCAGAACCTCCAGCAGAGCCAAGCAAACTGCAATTAATGCTCAGGGGCATCTGTTAGGAGAACACCAGCAGATGATCAGCGATCTCAATACCAGGATGTCACAACTCACTGTTGTCGTGTCACAGGCCATCCTCACACACCCCTCATCTTCCACTGGTGCTTCTCAGATGATTCCATGTCCTGAAAAGTATTCAGGTGAAATGTCAAACTGCAAGGGATTCCTGCTCCAATGCTCCCTGTATTCCTCCACTCTCACAGGAGCCACAGAAGAACAGAAGATTGCTCAATTTATCAATCTCCTTTCAGGCAAGGCTTTACAGTGGGTAAGCGCTGTGTGGAAGCTTGGGGGTGAACATACTACCTCCTATGACCAGTTCACAGAGCTTTTTAAGTGAGTGTTTGATCATCAGCCTGAAGGAGTTGAAGTTGGTGAAAGCTTGTTGACCATCAGACAGGGAGATAGGAGAGTTGCTGAATATGCACTGGACTTTCACACACTGGCTGATGGCAGTGGTTAGAACAAGCCCGCACTAGAAGCCATGTTTCGTCAAGGTCTATGCCCTGAAGTGCTAAGTGAAATGGTCTGCCATGATGAACATCTCTCCCTTTACTCCCTGATCAATCTGTCTATTCATTTGGATCACCTCATCAAGAACAGACCTTCATTACAGCTACCTCCAGCACCCTCTCCTACCTTGGCCTCCCCAACTTCCATGGAGGTCTCTCATGCTCGCTTACAACAGTCTGAGAGGGACAGGAGATGCCATGAGGGCCTCTATTTCTACTGTGGTGAGACAGGTCATCAGACTGCTAAGTGTCCTGTTCGCCCACCGCAGGAGAATCGGACCCACCAAATAATCAGTCTTCCTAGCCCAGTGAGGTCCGAAGCTATTCACAAGTCTCACTCATTTAAGGTACCTGTTGTGTTAAAACTGCCAGGCTTGACCCATAGTCTCTCAACGTTCATAGACTCAAGGGCAGAAGGAAATTTCATCAGCAGCTCAATCGTCCAAAAATTCCACTTGTCCACTGATGAACTCCAAAGACCACTCAAATTAAAAGCCATCAACAGGGGTTCCATCAGTGATGGGCTTGTTACTGCGTGCACATCACCCCTTGAAATTCAGGTGGGGGAAATCCACTCTGAGCTCATTTCCCTGTTTGTCACCAATCATGATCTTATTTTGGGATTCCCATGGCTTCAGCTTCACAATCCTTTAATATCTTGGCAACAAAACGAAACCATCCAATGGTCTCTGTCTTGTTTCCAGAACTGCCTGAAACTCCCCCAGCTCGTGCTCTCTTCCATCTCTGTGGAGAGCCCTCTGCCTGATTCACTAGATAATGTTCCTTCATGATACCTAGATCTCAAAGAAGTGTTTAGCAAGGGTAAAGCCAGTGGCCTGCCTTCTCATTGTCCCTACAACTGTGCCATAGACCTCCTCCCAGGTACAACTCCTCCTCGCAACCGTATCTACCCCGTCCCTAACTGAACAAGCTGCTATGGAGGAGTATGTTCAAGAGGCATTGAAACAAGGGTATATTAGACCATCAACATCTTCAGCTTCAGCCGGCTTCTTCCTTGTTGAGAAGAAAGGGGGAGGTCTCCACTCATGTATTGATTATCGAGGCCTCAGTCAGATCAATGTCAAATACCCATATCCACTTCCATTGGTGCCTTCAACTCTGGAAAAGTTAAGAACAGCCAAGATCTTCTCCAAACTAGACCTCTGTAGCACATGTAACCTGGTCAGGATTCGAGAGAGTGATGAATGGAAGATGGTGTTAAGCACCACCACCAGTCACTTTGAATATTTGGTCATGCCTTATGGCCTTTCTTCCATGCCAAGTGTCTTCCAGTGCCTCATTAATGACATGCTCAGGGACATGCTGGGGAGGTTTGTAATTGCTTACATCAATGACATCTTGATCTACTCCCCAGATGAGGATGCTCATCATGAACACGTCAAGTCAGTGCTGTCCTGTTTGTTCAAGAATCATCTGTATGTCAAAGCCGAAAAATCTGAGTTCCACATCAACCAGATCTCGTTTCTTGGATATATCATCAGCTCAGAGGGTGTGAGCATGGATCAGGGCAAAGTCTCGGTGGTCACGTCGTGGGCAACTCCCACATCAGTGAAGGAACTACAACGTTTGTTGGGGTTGCAAACTTATCGATGCTTCATCCATGGGGTCAGCACTATCGCCACTCCTCTCATGACCCTGCTGAAAAATGGACCACGTTACCTCCAGTGGAACCCAGCAGCCGAAGGTGCATTCAGCCGGCTCAAGTTCACCTTCACTATGGCCCCTATCTTTCAACATCCAGACCTACAAAACCATTCATCATGGGGGTAGACACCTCAGAGACTGGAGTAGGAGGGGTTCTCTCAGCATCTTGGGGAAAAGCCCAAGCTACATCCTATCACCTTCTACTCCAAGAAGCTCACCCCAACTGAACAAAATTATGACACTGGAAACCGAGAGCTCCTGGCCATTAAACTGGCGCTAGAGGAATGGAAGCACTGATTGGAAGGCGCTGCACATCCATTCACCATCCACACTGACCACAAGTACTTGGAGTACCTAAAGACAGCTAAATGTCTGAATCCCTGCCAAGCCAGATGGGCCGTATTCTTCACCCGATTCCAGTTCATGATATCCTCCCACCCTAGCTCCAGAAATACTAAAGGCTGACACCCTCTCCAGAATCCATAACACGTCGACTCACACATCCACCAGCCTGTTTTGTACAAGCTATCACTTGGGACATTGACAAAGAAATCAGGCAATCTCAACCAGCTAACCCACCTGAGAACTGTCCTCCTGGACTCATGCATGTGCCACCAAGACTCAGAGGCAAACTCATCACATGGGTTCACTCCTCTCCAGTCACAGGGCATCCCAGCAGCCATTGCACTTACCAGCTTCCGAGGAGCAAGTATTGGTGGGAGAACATGGTCTCCAAGATCAACCATTTTGTCTCCTCATGCTCTGCCTGTGCCCAAGCCAAGGTACCTTAAGCGCCACCTGCCGGTAAACTCTGTCCTCTCCCGGTACCCCAACGACCCTGGTCACACATCGCCATTAACCTTCTCACCGACCTACCTTAATCCCAAGGCAATACATTCATCCTGGTGATCACAGACCGGTTCTCCAAGGCACTCAAGCTCATCGCGTTACCCAGCCTACCCACAGCATATGAAACCACAGAACTGTTGTTCAATCACATTTTCCACTATTATGGTATTCCTGAAGACATTTTTAGTGACCGGGGTCCCTAGTTCATCTCTAGACTGTGGTCCAAATTCATGGACAGGCTAGGAGTATCAGCAAGTCTCACTTCAGGATATCACCCTCAATCCAACGGCCACATAGAGTGCGTGAATCAAGAGGTGGGTTGCACCCTCCAAATCTTCTGCACATGAGAAACCAAAAAGCCTGGGCACAATTCCTCCCCTGGGCCAAATATGCACAGAATTCACTAAAACACTCTGCTACTCAGTTAACCCCTTTCCAGCGCATTCTAGGCTATCAACAACCACTTTTCCCTTGGGACAATGCACCCACATCCTGGCAGTAGACTCTTGGTTCCAGAGGAGTCAACAGGTATGGGAGGAGGTCCATCAGAGCATGTCAATTCAAAGTACAAACAATATGCCGATAAGCACAGAGGGGAGACCCCAGAGTATGCCATAGGGAGCCGAGTGTGGGTATCCACTAAAGACTTGAGGGAATCCAACACCAGCAAGAAGCTTCAAGCCTGATACATTGGCCCATACAAGGTAGTGAGCAAGGTCAACAAGGTCTCCTACAAGCTCGAGCACCCACCTAAGATGGCTCCCACATTCCACGTATCCTGTTTAAAACCTGCCATTCAAGGTCCCCAAACCACAGACACACCCGCCCAAGGACCTCCCCTCCCTAGATCTAGAAGGCAACCCCATTTACCAAGTCAATAAGATCCTCAACTCTCATCGCAGACAAGGACAACTTGAATATCTGGTTGACTGGGAGGGGTACGGCCCAGAAGAGTGCAGCTGGGTTAGCTCCAAGGACTTCTTAGTCCCCCTCCTCACACAAGAGTTCCAAAGGGAGCACCCAGACAAACCAACACCAAGGAAGAGAGGTCACGCAAGAAAAGAAGTTGCTCCCAGAAAGAGCTCCTTGGGGGGAGGGTCTGTCAGTAACAGCCCTGAAAACCTGAGTTCGGAGCAGCCTCCAAACATGGCTGCTCCAGACTACACTTTCCAAGTGCCACAGCACCCCTCGTCACCAGAATTCTAACCTCAACACCTGTCTCTAATTTACTGGCAATCACCTACCCTATATAAGCTCAGCTCTCACACTCTGACTTTGTGAAATATTGTTCTGTGTCCCCGTGCCTGACTTTACTGAGCCATTTGACTATCTGCCTGACCTCCCATTATTGAACTTTGTTTATGTTTATTTCTGACTTCGTTCTCTTGCCTGATCTCTGATATTCTGTTCACTGATCAACTGACCCTTGCCCATCCCTGACCACATCTCCAGTTTCCCAATTTGACTTTGTTTACAGTTTGCGATGCACCCACTCTCCCTTGCATTTGCATCCGTAAGTGCCTGCACCCTGACAATGTCAAGAACCGCTCAAGTAAGTAAAGAGAAATGACATCCATCTTTACTTTAAGATGCGAGTTGTCTTTTAATGAATAAAAATAAAGAAAAACACTGAATTAGAAGCTGTGTCCAAACTTTTGACTGGTACTGTATGAGAGCATAGTGAGGACTTCATATTGAAAACGCACACTTCAGTATTCAGACCTCAGGCATTAACAACACACTACTCAGTTACTCAGTAGTAATCAAAAAGTTGAGTTAAATGCACAGAATATAGTTTGATTTAAGTTTTTTTTTTCTTGCTCTATATGCACCACATTGGCTTTTCCAGCACCACTGTCAGACAGCTGGTTGGAACCACAATGTCACCCTGAAAATCTTGCTTGGTGTCATCAAGAACTCAACAAATTACAACCCCAATTCCAAAAAAATTGGGACGCTGTGTAAACTGTAGATAAAGTCAGAATGCGATAATTTGCAAAACATGGAAACCCTATTTTTCATTGAACATAGTACAAAGACAACATTTCACATGCTGAAACAGAAATTTCATTGTTTTTTGAAATATATATGCTCATTTTGAATTTGATGTCAGCAACACATTTCAAAAAAGTTGGGACAGGGGCATATTTACCACTGTGTTGCATCACATCTACTTTTAACAACACCCGGTAAACATTTGGGAACTGAGGAGACCAGTTGCTGTAGTTTTGAAAGAGAAATGTTGTCCCATTCTTGCCTGATGTACAATTTCAGTTGCTCAACAGTCCGGGGTCTCCTTTGTCTTATTTTGCACTTCATAATACACCAAATGTTTTAAATGGGAGACAGGTCTGGACTGCAGGCAGGCCAGTTTAGCACCCAGACTCTCTTACTATGGAGCCATGCAGTTTTAATATATGCAGAAAGCGGTTTGGCATTGTCTTGCTGAAAGAAGAAAGGCCTTCCCTGAAAAAGATTTTGTCTGGATGGCAGCATATTGCTCTGAAATGTGTATATATCGTTCAGCATTAATGATGCCTTCCCAGATGTACAAGCTACCCATGTCATGTGCACTAATGCATCCTCATACCATCACAGATGCTGGCTTTTGAACTGTGCACTGATAACAAGCTGGATGGTCCCTCTCCTCTTTAGCCTGGAAGATGTGGTGTCCATGATTTCTAAAAATAATTTCTACTTTTGATTCGTCAGACCTCGGGACAATTTTCCACTTCGCCTCAGTCCATCATAAAAGAGCTTGGGCCCAGAGAAGGCACCGGTGTTTCTGGATATTGTTTATATCTGGTTTTAACTTGCATTTGTGGACTCAGTAATGAACTGTTTTCACAGACAATGGTTTTCTGAAGTGTTCCTGAGCCCATACAGTGATTTTCCACTACAGACACATGTCTGCTTTTAATGCAGTTTTGCCTGAGGGCCTGAAGATCACAGGCATCCAATGTCAGTTTCAGCCTTGTCTCTTGCATAGAGATTTCTCCAGATTCTCTGAGTCCTTTAATGATATTATGGACCATAGATGATGTGATCCCCAAATTCTTTGCAATTTTACATTGAGGAACGTTATTCTTAAATTGTTGCACTGTTTGCCCATGCAGTCCTTCACAGAGTGGTGAACCCCTCCCTGTCTTTACTTCTGAGAGACTCCGCCTCTCTGGGATGCTCTATTTATACCTAATCTTGTTACTGACCTGTTGCCAATTAACCAAATTAGGGGGTTTTTTTTTAGCATTACACATCTTTTTCAGTCATCTGTTACCCCTGTCCCAGCTTTTCTGAAACATGTTGCTGACATCAAATTCAAAATGAGCACATATTTTTCAAAACCAATAAAATTTCTCAGTTTCAACATTTGATATGTCGTTCTTGTACTATTTTCAATGAAATATAGGGTTTCCATGATTTACAAATCTTCACATTCTGTTTTTATGTACAGTTTACACAGCATCCCAACTTTTTTGGAATTGGGATTGTAAATATCACAATGAAATACCACATATACATAACAATTCCATAATTCTAAATGTTTGTTTTCTGGCACAAAATTAAATGTGACCCAAAAAAAAGTTTGCATCTGAGCACCATATTTCATAAGAAAAAAAACATTATATAAAATGAAGGCTACTGGGTTTTGCTGCAAAATTAAGAAGCAAGTATGACAGTCAAAGTGTCCAGAAGAACTGTGTCTGGTTCTGCAAGATGCTCAGTAAAATATACAGCTCATTTCCTTATAAAACTGCACTCATTGTACCTGAGACTGCTTTTTTTTTAATTAAAGCAAAGAGTCATCTCACACCAAATATTGACTTTGTTTCATTTATTATGGCTTACTGCTGTTTATAGTATTTATTTTTAATGTTGAAACATTTCATTTCATTATTTTAAGCCATTTTTGGTTCACGGCATTTCTTTACATGTGCCTAAGACTTTTGCACAGTGCTGTATATTTATGTTTGTCCTGCAATTAACTGAGTGGTGTGGTGTGGTGTTCCTAGAACACAGGGCCTCTACCCCGTAGTGTTGTAGTGTAGTGTGCTTGTCTTTCTCGCTTACAGCTACAGCCACCACTTAACTCTGTATAGAGTGAAAAGAGGGGCAATGTGCAAGTCCTCCCCTGATGGATTTACAGCTTTACTGGTCAAGACTCTCACAGTGCCTCCTTGCTGGCACACCATGGATACTGGGCACCTTGCAGCCCCAGGCTAGACTGTGAGGGATCTCAGAGCAGGTTGGAGCCCCAGGGGTACAGTGTGCATGACCCACCGGTGTGTGGTTTTACGCTCTAACACTTACCAATCCAATCACCTGCTGCCTTGTAGGTTGGGCCTCTTTAGGCAAAGGCTAGGAGAAGGTAACTCTGACTTAAAATCCACCTACTGCCTTGCAGGTTATCCAATATGACCAAGGCTAAGGGAGTAAACCCTGACAGTAAATCACCACTGCCTTGTGGTTGTCTTTGGAGATACAAAGGCTAAGGGAGTAAACCCTATAGGAAATCAGGAGTGGAGCCCCTAAGGCGGTTGAGAGACATGTTTGTCATTATCTGGCAGCTCCTGCAGTCAAGTTGATGCCAAATGTCATGCTATGCATTCCTTTGGATCACATCAACAAGGCTGAGAGGGGGACCCTGACGACTGGGCACCCCAGGATCTCCACATTTTCACCCCAGCCCTAAGCCCTGGAGAGGACACTCCAGCCTCACCCCAGTGAGGATACAACATGGAAACTGGCAATCTACAGGTTATAAGCCCTTCCTGATTGGCATAAGGAAAGGGCGCCATGGGTCAGCTTTGACAGTGGGAGGGATCATCGCATCTCACTGGTTGACTACTGCCCGCTTCAAGCTGGGCAGCCCCCGGTCAATAAGGTGTTGGCCCGCCAATGCCTGCCTGCTCCAGTGGGTGCCTGGGGCTTACTGTACTATTATAGGCATGACAAGCAGACAGAAACTCTGCACCAGGCAAGCAGAGAGATTAAAGAAGACTCCAGCTCTTTGGAGTTCTCAAGCTGGAACGTGCGTACCATGTGCACAGGGATTTCTGACAACCCCAACAAGATAACCGACTCTAGAAAGACAGCTATTATTGATAGAGAGCTTACTAAATTAAATATCAGTATTGCTGCTCTCCAAGAAACCAGGCTCTCTGCCAGTGGCTCCTTAAGAGAAGAGAATTACACATTCTTCTAGAAGGGCAAAGAGCCTGAGGAGCCCTGCATACATGGAGTTGGCTTTGCCATCAAGGATACACTGCTGTCTGCCATCCACCCACCATCAGGTGGCTCTGAACATCTCCTGTTAATCCGTCTGAGCACTGCTGCAGGTCCTGTTAGCATCCTCAGCAGTTATGCTCCAACCCTGCCTGCCACAGAAGATGAGAAATATCAGTTAGATGAAATGATTAAAAAAAATGCAAAAAGGAGAGTCCTTGTTCCTTCTTGGCGATTTTAATGCTAGGGTTGGAGCAGATCATCAGTCATGGCCTGTCTGCATTGGGCATCATGGTACTGGGAAGATCAATGAGAAAGGTACACTGCTCCAGTAGCCTGTGACCAATCATAACATCTGTGCCAGAAACACATTCTTCAACTGCAGGCAGCTCCATAAAGTATCATGGAAACACCCCAGGTCTCATCACTGGCACTAGTTCAACCTGGTCATCACCAGACAAACATCTCTCAACAGTGTCCTTATGACCAGAAGCTACCATGGTGCAGATTCTGACACCAATCACATCCTAGTGTGCAGTAAAGTACGACTTCTCCCATGCAAGCTCCACCAATCCCAACCTAGAGCTTGCCCTCGAATCAACACTGCACAAATGTTAATTCCTCATAAGGTTGAGGAATATGTGAGTACCCTTGATCATGTCCTCCAGACAATTCCAAAGCATGATGCTACCACAATGTGGAGTGCTATGAAGGACTCCAAATACAATACATCACTATCCATACTTGGCAAGAAAGAATGCCCCAACCAAGACTGGACTCACCTTCTAAAGATGGAACTAGCAATCGAGGCCAAACGGAAAACCCATCTGGCTTACAAGAAACACCCCATGCAGTGCAATCTGACAGCTCTAAGAGATGTCCATAGAAATACTCAATGCCTTGCTAGACAGTGTGCCAATGAATACTGGCAACACCTGTGCACTGAAATTCAGCGCAGTGCTGAGACCAGCAATATTCGGGGAATGTTCAACAGCATCAAGACAGCTCTAGACCCTGACATCAAAGGCACTGCTCCTTTCAGATCTCTAACTGGAGAGAAGATCACTGATCGAGGGAAACAAATGGCCAGATGGGTGGAACATTACTCCCAATTATACTCTCAGAAATTGGCTGTTTCTGATGATGGCCTCCAGAGCATAGAAGAACTGCCCATCATGGAAGAGCTTGATGAAGTACCATTGATGGAAGAACTAAGTAAGGCTTTAGATACCCTTGCACTGGGGAAGGCTCAAGGTGGTGACAACATCCCTCCTGAAGCCATAAAGCATGGAAAACCTGCCCTGCTCCAACCCCTGTATGAACTACTCTGTCTCTGCTGGAAAGAAGGAGGAGTCCCCCAAGACATGCAAGATGCCATCATCATGACGACCTACAAGAATAAAGGAGATTGCAGTGATTGCAACAATTATAGAGGTATCTCCCTACTGTGCACTGTTGGCAAAGTTTATGCTCACATCCTCCTGAACAGACTACAGCTCCTAGCAGGCCGTATTTACCCAGAGACTCAGTGTAGCTTCAGGGCAGGCAGATTAAATACAGACATTATCTTTTCCCTCTGTCAGCTCCAGGAGATGAGCAGAGAGCAAGGTCAACCATTGTACATGATGTTTGTTGACCTCACCAAAGCCTTCGACCTTGTCAGCAGGAAGGGACTATTTGAAATGCTCAAGAAGATTGGTTGCCCACCAAAGCTCCACAGCATGATCATGCCCAACAACAATTCCACTGGCTCCCAGTTAAGTATAGAATTGATTTCAAAATTCTCCTTTACACATTCAAGGCCGCTCTGCTCCCAAATTCTGGAACTCCCTCCCACCTGATATCCGTAACATTGACTCTCTTCCTCTTTTCAAATCTAGACTCAAAACTCACCTGTTCAAAATAGCCTATTCTTTGTAATTTACATTGTTTTTCTCTCTTTTTTCTTATTTTTGCTGTTTAGTTTCTATCTGCCGTTTTTTTGTTTGTTTGTTTTTCCATTTTATATTGTGTAGTTTTTCTGTTGTTTATTTTATCTGTTTTATTCTTGTAAAGTGTCCTTGAGTGTCATGAAAGGCGCTTATGAATAAAATGTATTATAATTATTATTATTATTATTATTATTATTATTATTGTCCTTCCACACAGGCATGAAAGGAACTGTCTTGTATTCATTTTCTGACAGCCTTCCTATCAAGAGTGGAGTCAAGCAAGGCTGCATGTTTGCACCAACACTTTTTGGGATCTTCTTCTCACTCCTGCTGACATACGCTTTCGACACATCTACTGATGGTGTCTACATACGCACACACCAGAACAGATGGAAAGCTACACAACCTTGCACGCCTATGCTCAAGGACCAAAACCAGGACAGTACTTATCAGGGAGATGCTCTTCGCTGATGATGCGGCCTTCGTAGCCCACACCAAGGATGCACTCCAGAGATTGAGTGACCGTTTTGCTGATGCATGTAAACAATTCAGACTCATCATCAGCATAAAGAAAACCAATGTGAGTGTACAGGGTGCCATCAGTTCTCCATCAATCACCATCGGCAGTGACATCCCTGAAAATGTGGGCAGCTTTGTCTACCTAGGTTCCACCATCAGCAACACCCTCTCACTTCATGCTGAACTTGATCGACGTCTTGGAAAGGCCAACTACATGATGACTAGACTGGCTGACAGAGTCTGGGACAACAAATCCCTGACAGTACACACAAAGTTCCATGTATATCAGGGTTGTGTCCTCAGTATTTACTGTATGGTAGTGAGACCTGGAGTACCTACAAGAGGCAGGAGCGAAGGCTGAACACCTTCCATGTGCAATACTTTAAACGCATCTTGGGCATCAGCTGGCAGGACCAAATCCCACATTATGACATTCTTGAATGCACCAAGGTCCCAAGCATGTACTCCCTGCTGAGCCAACACTGCTTGCGGTGGTTGAGGCATGTTTGTCACATGGAAGATGGGAGACTGCCAAAAGATAATAATACCATAATAACACCATTATACTCCATTCCCACGCATACTGAAAACTGTATATTTTCTGCAATTACAACCCCGATTCCAAAAAAGTTGGGACAAAGTGCAAGTTGTAAATAAAAACAGAATGCAATAATTTACAAATCTCAAAAACTGATATTGTATTCACAATAGAACATAGACAACATATCAAATGTCGAAAGTGAGACATTTTGAAATTTCATGCCAAATATTGACTCATTTGAAATTTCATGACAGCAACACATCTCAAAAAAGTTGGGACAGGGGCAATAAGAGGCTGGAAAAGTTAAAGGTACAAAAAAGGAACAGCTGGAGGACCAAATTGCAACTCATTAGGTCAACTGGCAATAGGTCATTAACATGACTGGGTATAAAAAGAGCCTCTTGGAGTGGCAGTGGCTCTCAGAAGTAAAGATGGGAAGAGGATCACCAATCCCCCTAATTCTGCACCGACAAATAGTGGAGCAATATCAGAAAGGAGTTCGACAGTGTAAAATTGCAAAGAGTTTGAACATATCATCATCTACAGTGCATAATATCATCAAAAGATTCAGAGAATCTGGAAGAATCTCTGTGCATAAGGGTCAAGGCCAGAAAGCCATACTGGGTGCCCGTCATCTTCGGGCCCTTAGACAGCACTGCATCACATACAGGCATGCTTCTGTATTGGAAATCACAAAATGGGCTCAGGAATATTTCCAGAGAACATTATCTGTGAACACAATCCACCGCGCCATCCGCCGTTGCCAGCTAAAACTCTATAGTTCAAAGAAGAAGCCGTATCTAAACATGATCCAGAAGCACAGACGTCTTCTCTGGGACAAGAATAGGTTAACATTCTGTGGCAGCGGGGGCGTGGTCAAGCGCCGGTCTGTGACCAGAGGGCAGAGTCAGGGAAGGTAAATGGCAGAATCACTACACCTGATGTCAATTAACCTGTGTTTGTGTGTCTTCCCAGTGACCGCGCCCTATATAAGGAGAGAGAGCAGAGGAAGAGAGCTCTCTCCTGAACCAGACGACTTGTGTGTGTGTGTGTGTGTGCACGTGTGTGCGTGCGTGCGTGCGCGCATGCCTGGAAGAGAGTAAATATTGCGTCTGAAAAGAGCAATAAAAGAGTTATTGAACTTTATTCTGGCCTGCCATCTTTCTGTGCTCCTCCCCCTCCTACGAACTGCTACAGTGGTTCCGAAACCCGGGAGCCGAGCACAGGAAAAGAACAGCCCCATGGAGTCCTCCCCCTTCGCAGACCTGGTCCACGCCCTCGCCACGACCCAGCAGAGCCAGCACCAGGCACTAGTCACCCTCCGGAAGGAGCAAGAGCACCGGTTCGAGGCCCTGGTGCTGGCGCAGCAGGAAGATCGACAGACGTTCCGGCACCTCCTCACGTCGGCGGGGTCCACCATCTCCACCACCGCAGGCCCTTCTTCCCTCACCCTAACTAAGATGGGCCCGCATGATGACCCCGAGGCCTTCCTCACGCTCTTCGAGCAGGCAGCAGAGGCCTCAGGCTGGCCGGTGGAACAGCGTACGGCGCGCCTCCTCCCCCTGCTAATGGGCGAGGCATAGCTGGCCGCGCTACAGCTCCCCGCCGACCGCCGGCTGGCCTACACGGACCTTCGCCAGGCCGTCCTCCAGCGGGTGGGGCGCACCCCCAAACAGCAGCAACAGCGCTTCCGCGCTCTGCGTCTGGAGGAAGTCGGCCGGCCATTCACATTTGGCCAGCAGCTCCGGGACGCCTGCTGGCGGTGGTTGATGGCTGACAACCGCAACGCCGAGGGAATCATCGATCAGGTGGTGCTGGAGCAGTTCATCGCCCGCCTACCAGAGGGAACTGCGGAGTGGGTCCAGTGCCACCGCCCGGCGTCGCTGGATCAGGCCATCGAGTTGGTGGAGGACCATTTGGCAGCTGTTCCGACGGCAGGACAGCGGACATCCTCTTCATTCCTCTCCTCTCTCTCTCCCCCTCTCTCATCCTGTGTCTCATCCTCGCCCCGTTCCCCCACCGCGGAGGCGGGGGCCGGCCCCACCCCAGCCGGCCTGTCACACCCGCGGTGCCCTCCCGTTTTTCCCTTCTGTGTCTGTCTCTTCCCCCTCCCCAGGTGAGTGAGCCCCAGAGCACCGGTGCAAAGAGGAAGCCCAGGCCGGTTTGCTGGCGCTGCGGGGAGCCGGGCCACCTCCAACAGTAGTGCTCGGCAATGGAAGTGGGCGCGGTGGTTCGGATCCCCAACGCGCCAGGAGCCACCCTCGATCGGGCCGGAGCGTATCACATACCGGTGAGTATCCAAGGGGATACATATCAGGCGTTGGCGGACTCTGGCTGTAATCAGACCTCAATTCACCAAAGCCTGGTGCAAGACGAGGCATTGGGGGGAGCACAATTGGTGAAGGTGTTGTGTGTGCACGGGGATGTTCACAGCTACCCTTTAGTGTCAGTCCACATTTTTTTCCGAGGGGAAAAATTTAGAGTAAAGGCGGCGGTTAATCCTCGCCTCACCCACTTGATAATTTTGGGGACTGATTGGCCGGGATTCGGGGAGTTAATGAGTCATTTAGTGAAGAGTGGGTCCTGCCGTAGTTCAGCGGGGGGGGGTCCCAGTGTCGCATTGGCGGGAGCAGCTGTCACAGAGCCGTCTACGTCATCTCCGCATCAGAGTGAGGAGCCACAGGCTCCTCCTCCCTCTCTCGGGGAATCCCTTGCGGATTTTCCATTAGAGCAATCGCGAGACGAGACTCTGCGACATGCGTTTGACCAAGTGAGAGTAATCGATGGTCAAACGCTCCAGCCAAACACCACCCCGTCCTTCCCCTTTCTATTATGAAGGATAGATTATACCGAGTGACACAGGACACTCAGACTAAAGAGCAAGTCACACAGCTTTTGATTCCAAGGAGCCGCCGGGAATTGGTATTCCAGGCGGCTCACTTTAATCCCATGGCTGGACACTTAGGGCAGGATAAGACACTAGCCCGACTAATGGCCCGGTTCTATTGGCCAGGGATTCGTGGCAATGTCCGTAGGTGGTGTACGGCGTGCCGCGAATGCCAGTTAGTAAATCCAGCGGCCATTCCAAAAGCGCCTTTGCGCCCTCTCCCATTAATCGAGACCCCGTTTGAAAGAATTGGGATGGATCTCGTCGGGCCATTAGATCCGTCAACACGAGGGTACCGCTTTATTTTAGTTCTGGTGGACTATGCAACGTGATACCCGGAAGCAGTGCCTCTTCGCAATATCTCAGCATGCAGTATTGTGGAAGCGCTCTTCCGCGTCATCTCCCCAGTTGGAATCCCGAAAGAGATTCTGACTGACCAAAGCACCTCGTGTATGTCACGTATGCTGAACGAACTGTATGGGTTATTAGGTATTAAGCCGATCCGCACCAGCGTGTATCACCCACAAATGGACGGTTTAGTTGAATGGTTCAATCGCACCCTCAAGAATATAATTTAAAAATTCATAAGTGAGGACGCACGTAATTGGGATAAATGGCTCGAACCCTTGTTATTTGCAGTGCAAGAGGTCCCACAAGCCTCCACGGGGTTCTCCCCGTTTGAATTGTTATATGGGCGTAAGCCGCACGGCATTCTAGATGTGCTGCGAGAAAATTGGGAGGAGGGACCTTCACCAAGTAAAAACGAAATTCAATATGTTATTGACCTGCGCGCAAAACTCCACACACTCGCACACCTAACCCAGGAGAATCTGCGGCAGGCCCAAGAACAGCAAACCCGCCTGTACGACAGGGGTACGCACCTTAGGGAGTTCGCACCAGGAGATAAAGTACTCGTACTGTTGCCCACATCAAACTCCAAATTGATCGCCAAGTGGCAAGGACCCTTTGAGGTCACATGGCGAGTCGGGGACGTCGACTACGAGGTGAGGCAGATGGACAGGGGTGGGGCGCTACAGATTTACCACCTCAATCTGCTCAAATTCTGGAACAAGGAGGTCCCCGTGGCGTTGGTGTCGGTGGTTCCGGAGAAGGCGGAGCTGGGGCCAAAGGTTCAAAAGGGAACATTGGCATCACGTACCTCTCCGGTCCCCTGTGGAGACCACCTCTCCCCGACCCAACTCGCAGAGGTTGCCCAGTTGCAGACCGAGTTTTCGGACGTGTTCTCGCCCCTGCCCGGCCGCACCAACCTCATAGAGCACCACATTGAGACGCCCCCGGGGGTGGTAGTGCATAGCCACCCTTACAGGCTACCCGAACACAAGAAAAAAGTGGTTTGGGAAGAACTCGAGGCCATGCTCGAAATGGGCATCATTGAGGAGTCCCACAGTGACTGGAGCAGCCCGGTGGTCTTGGTACCCAAGGTCGACGGGTCGGTCCGGTTCTGTGTAGACTGTAGAAAAGTCAACGCGGATTCTAAATTCGACGTGTACCCAATGCCTCGTATTGATGAGTTGCTCGATCGACTAGGCACGGCTCGCTTTTACTCGACACTGGATTTGACAAAGGGTTATTGGCAGATCCCCTTGACTCCATTATCCCGAGAAAAAACGGCCTTTTCCACACCGTTCAGCTTACGCCAGCTTGTCACACTTCCTTTTGGGCTGTTGGGGGCGCCTGCTACGTTCCAGCGGCTGATGGATAGGGTCCTCTGCCCCCACGCCACCTATGCGGCCGCGTACCTCGATGACATCATTATTTATAGTAATGACTGGCCGCAGCACTTACAACACCTGAGGGCCGTCCTTAGGCCGCTGAGGCGGGCGGGTTTCACAGCCAACCTGAAGAAGTGTGCGATTGGGCGGGTGGAAGTACGGTATCTGGGCTTCCACTTGGGCAACGGGCAGATGCGTCCCCAAATTAACAAGACAGCAGCAATTGCGGCCTGCCCGAGGCCCAAGACCAAAAAGGGGGTGAGGCAGTTCCTGGGGCTGGCTGGCTACTATCGTAGGTTTATACCTAATTATTCGGACGTCACCAGCCCGCTGACTGATCTCACTAAAAAAGGGGGCACCAGATCCGGTCCAGTGGACGGAGCAATGCCAGTGGGCTTTCTCTGAGGTGAAGGCTGCACTATGCGGGGGGCCACTGTTACACTCCCCTGACTTTTCTCTCCCTTTTATGTTACAGATGGATGCGTTGGACAGAGGGCTTGGGGCCGTTTTGTCCCAGGAGGTGGAGGGGGAGGACCGTCCAGTGCTGTACATCAGCAGAAAGCTGTCGGTACGCGAGGGGTGCTACAGCACTATCGAAAAAGAGTGCCTCGTGATCAAGTGGGCGGTCCTCGCCCTCCGCTACTACCTGCCGGGATGCCCTTTCACCCTCTGTTCGGACCAGGCGCCCCTCCAGTGGCTCCACCGCATGAAGGATGCCAACGCGCAGATCACACGTTGGTATCTGGCACTCCAACCCTTTAACTTCAAGGTGATCCACAGGCCGGGGGTGCAGATGGTTGTGGCGGACTTTCTCTCCCATCGGGGGGGGAAGCGGCTGCAGGCCGGACGTCTGCCCGGCCTGAGTCAGGCGGTGGGGGTATGTGGCAGCGGGGCGTGGTCAAGCGCCGGTCTGTGACCGGAGGGCGGAGTCAGGGAAGGTAAGTGGCCGAATCACTACACCTGATGTCAATTAACAATTGTGTGTCTTCCCAGTGACCGTGCCCTATATAAGGAGAGAGAGAGCAGAGGAAGAGAGCTCTCTCCTGAACCAGACGACTTCTGTGTGTGTGTGTGTGTGTGTGTGTGTGTGTGTGTGCGCGCGCGCGCGCCTGGAAGAGAGTAAATATTGCATCTGAAAAGAGCAATAAAAGAGTTATTGAACTTTATTCCGGCCTGCCGTCTTTCTGTGCTCCTCCCCCTCCTACGAACTGCTACATATTTCTATCCCTAAACTTGAGCAACTTGTCTCCTCAGTCCCCAGACGTTTACAGACTGTTGTAAAGAGAAAAGGGGATGTCTCACAGTGGTAAACATGGCCTTGTCCCAACTTTTTTGAGATGTGTTGTTGTCATGAAATTTAAAATCACCAAATTTTTCTCTTTAAATGATACATTTTCTCAGTTTAAACATTTGATATGTCATCTATGTTCTATTCTGAATAAAATATGGAATTTTGAAACTTCCACATCATTGCATTCCGTTTTTATTTACAATTTGTACTTTGTCCCAACTTTTTGGGAATCGGGGTTGTATATAGTGAACTTTCCCAAGGCACTTGTAGAATTGGATGCTCCTTACTCCAGTTCAAGGATATCCTTAAAAGAGACCTTAAGGCTTGCAACATCTGCATAGACAGCTGGGAACTTCAAGCCAGAGATCAACCTTCCTGGCGACAGGCTGTCTACAAAGGGATCCAAGAGGCAGACAGGAAGAGAGGTCTGCTTGCAAAGGAAAGAAGAATGCAGAGGAAGCAAGGGGAATCATATCCCAGTGTCCCTAAATTCACCTGCATCAATTGCAACAGGAACTGTCATTCACGCATCGGCCTGCACAGCCATAGCAGACGGTGCAAACCAAAAACATAAGATACATCTCCAAGGGCGCATTCAGCATGGTCTTTCAAGACTGTGATGCCGATGATGACAATAAACTGAGAAACATCTCTGAGCAGCTGTGTCTGTGTCATTGACTGTTTGCTCCTGGATCAATCCCTAGGCAGACTCTCCTGGGCAGCAGAGGTCTACAGTCCTCGATCATACTTTGTCAATTCAACCTCCTTCAGACGATCAAAACCCATCACCCATCACCTACAGTACCTTGGTGGATAAGTGATATACAGTAGATAAGGGATGGAAGGATGGATATTATACACCTATTAGATGTTTGGCTTCTAATTTATACAATTTTCATTTATATATATTCATATTTGTCTATTTTCACTTTTTTATTTTCGCTTGCTTTAATTTTATATCGTACTGAATTTTATACAAAGAAAGAAAGCTAGATGAGGTGCTTCTTCAGTCTGCATTTTTTATCCCCTGTTTTTTAAGCATCCACATAAATTATCTCTGAATACTGAGAATTTTCCCTGTATAGTTAATGGAATAACTTTTTAACTCTAAGTATGGCCCATTGTCTGCACTGTCAGAAACAGGGATACAGTAGGAGTCCATTTCTGTCCCCAAAGGTACAATCTACTCTTATATCCCCTCTAGGGCTCATTATTGGAACTCAAGGCAACTCTGTGTACCTTTTTAGGGCCAAAAGGGTACATATATGTTCTCAAGCTGTATATAAAGATTACAAATAAGTACCTTAGAGGGTACTGCCCCAGTGACAAGCCATTGTACTACTAAAGATACAATAATGTACTTTATTTTCTGAGAGTGTGGGTATTTATGCTTTTTGGCTCTAGTGAGTTGCAGCAAAAGTCTTACATGTGTAATGTTGCATCTTTAAATTGTGTGATAGGACTGAAATGTTTGTCTTGTTTTCACTAGTATAAATGTCCTGGTTCTTGATTTTGACTTTGCTCGTTTGATGTTGAAAATGGATTTACCTTCCAGTTGAGTCCACCTGTCCCTTTACCCCAATCAGGTTTTTTGAAATCCCAAATAAAAATACAGATGGAACAGAATAAGGAGTTATGCTCTTTATATCCTAAGACATGAGTGCGACATCCAACATTTCTTATTCATATCAGCAGGCAGCACGGTGGTATAGTGGTTAGCACGGTCGCCTTACAGCAAGAAGGTTATGGGTTCGAACCCAGCGGCCGGCGAGGGCCTTTCTGTGTGGAGTTTGCATGTTCTCCCCGTGTCTGTGTGGGTTTCCTCCGGGTGCTCCGGTTTCCCCCACAATCCAAAGACATGTAGTTAGGTTGACGTGGGCTGAGGTGCCCTTGAGCGAGGTACCTAACCCCTGACTGCTCCCCGGGCACTGTAGTGTGGCTGCCCACTGCTCTGGGTGTGTGTGCGCGTCTGTTCACTGATTCAGATGGGTTAAATGCCGAAGATGAATTTCACTGTGCTTGAAGTGTGCATGTGACAAATAAATTAAGACAGAAAGTTAATAAACAAGGACAATAAGTCCCCCACCTCCCATTTTATTAATAAGGTTAGGACAATTATCATCCCAGCATCTTGCTTCTATAAATCTACAATCCTCTGAAGATACATTTTCAGCAGAGCACAGAGAGAAACAGATAAACATTTCAGCAAGTCCCATGTACTTGTACAGGCACTAACATGGACCATCCATCCAGTATCTGTAGCCGCTTATCCTGTAGAGGGTTGCAGGCAAGCTGGAGCCTATCCCAGCTGACTATGGGCAAGAGGTGGGGTACACCCTGGACAAGTCGCCTGGTCATCACAGGGCTAACACATAGAGGCTACATCCACACGACAACGGCAACGAGATGTTATTTAAAAATATATCGCGTCCAAATGGGCAACAATCAGTAAAATATCAGGTCCATATGGCAACGCAACGCTTGCTGAAAACGATGCAATACACATGCCACACCTCTAGGGGCGCTGTAAGACGGTCCCTTCGGAGACACCAGAACAATAGAAGAAGTAACGACGCATGCGCATAAACTATTATGCGCGAGACTTCATATTAGCCACAAAGTCAGGAAAATCTGTTTGTAAAATTACATTATAATGACCAAATACAATGAAAAGTATTTTTCCAGTCTCACCTGTGAAAGGTAATCCCATGTGATCTCGTTTGGACAGAAAACCTGTTGGTACAGTTAAACACAGCAAATCTTTATTCTCCACTTTGACCTATCCAAAATGGCGGCGAGGATGACGTATGATTCTACGCGGAAGGCGGCGTCTTCAATGGTCCGGAATAAATTGAATGATACACGTTGATGGATTAATTTGTTGTTTCTCACCTGTGAAAGGTAATCCCATATGATCTCGTTTGGACGGTAAACCTGTTGGTACAGTTAAACGCAGCTAATCTTTATTCTCCGCTTTGACCTCTCCAATATGGCGGCGAGGATGACGTATGATTCTACGCGGAAGGCGGCGTCTTTAATGGTCCGGAATAAATTGGATTAATTTGCTCCTCTACGCCCTTTTTGAGGAATGTATTGTCGGACTTAAATCAACATCTGAAGAGGTGAGATCGCTCCTTTTTTCCC
Organism: Neoarius graeffei; assembly: GCF_027579695.1. Classification (NCBI taxonomy): domain Eukaryota; kingdom Metazoa; phylum Chordata; class Actinopteri; order Siluriformes; family Ariidae; genus Neoarius; species Neoarius graeffei. The sequence goes on from NC_083593.1 coordinate 31,899,926, forward strand.
CTATTTTTGCTGGCGGGATTGCACCATTACACAATAAATATTCACAGTGAAAATATTTTGTAAGCGCGTTTCATGAACCAAGTTATAGGATTTGTTGACAACTCGCATCGCAATGAGAAGATCATTGGCACTACTGGTGTTAAGAATCAGACCATTTCATAAATGAATATTTTGCTGTAGAGCTGCAGTGTTTGTACAATTGCATGTTTTTGCTTCACTATTACTGTCACTATTCTGCTTCTTGCATTACTACTGTGAACTAACACTGAACATAATAATAATAATAATAATAATAATAATAATATCCAAGCTCGTGTTTCACTCTCACTAGTGCTCTGTAAGGCTTTTTCCTGGTGATATTCGTTACACTTCTACCCGGCGTGAAGCACTCACAGTCATGTGGTTGTGACGTCATCGTAAACAAATCCGTTCTACTCATCCAGATGACTTCACAACGGCAACGTTGCCAGATCTTTCCACTCTGGAACCCGTTCTCAAAAAGATTGCGTTTTGGGCACCCAAAACGCCGGTGCCGTGTGGACGCCAGGCCTAAACGATGAGCAATTGTATCGGAGTCACCTGAATCCGTTGCCGTGTGGACAGGGCCAGAGACAAACAACCATTCACATTCACACCTACGGTCAATTTAGAGCCACCAATTAGCTTAACCTGCATATCTTTGGACTGTGGGGGAAACCAGAGCACCCAGAGGAAGCTCACGTAGACATGGGGAGAACATGCAAACTCCACACAAAAAGCCCCTCATCAGCTGCTGGGCTCGAACCCAGGACCTTCTTGCTGTGAGGTGACAGTGCTAACCACTACACTACCGTGCCGCCCCTAATATGGACCATCTAAAGTAAAATGAGACAGCTACGTTAAGCCACAACGCATGTTGGGTAAACATCAGTCACCAAGCCACAAATCTACGACATCAATTTACATCATACAAAGCTTTCATATGATGCAAGGGAAATGTCAGAGAACTGACAGCTGGACACACAGAAACTGACGTGGATCCCAGTACAAAACTTCCCTGAGCTTTGTCCTGAGCTTTCAGAATGCCAAGATGCACAAATAAGTTATAGGTTAAAATAACTCAGAATGATCATGCTATATAATAACAAGCCAACTCCACATCCTCTATTAGAAGAGCATAAGGGCCTTGTTTGTTCTGATTAGTGTAAAGCTGCTCGGGGGTCAGAAGCATATTGCAGCTGCGGTGAAACAAAGCAGCTATTCTCCATTTAACAATATAAGCATCTCTGCAGGGGGAAGGTTGAGAAAGAGCATGTTCATTTGCATTTAAATACAGCCTAATGACATAGAATGGCTTTCAGCCACAATTGGCCAGCTGGTCCAAAAACCCCAGCACATAGGATGTGCTTCACATATCGACAACATCGAGTAAAAATAATGAACACTTTTCTATCCAAACTTGCTAAAGAAAAAAAACCCCAAAAAACCTCCAAACACTTGTGATGGAGAAACAATGTTTAGAAGAATAAGGCATCGAATATGACCATAAACAACAATTTATGCAAATCCCTACTCTCCGAGAGCTGGAGGGAAACTTCAGCTATTTATTAAAAAAAAAAGCCCCACCCAAGTACAATGTTTTTATCACATAGTGAATGATCGAGAGGCCCAAGCAATTACACAGCCTAAACTTTGACTATGTTTATGACTAAACTTAATTTTTTTTCTCCTGCAGAGTCCAAAATATGTAAACAATTTTACTGAACTTACAAACGCAGAGAAACTCCACTGATCACTATGGACATGTAGAATGGAGCATGCACTGAAGAAGTACGATGCGCTCTCTCTCTCTCTCTGTTTGTGTACGTGTGTGTGTGTGTGTGCCTAAGCTAGCAGTCTGTAAGCAGACTGCTTAATCCTCCCAAAGGCCTCCTTACAAATCAGACAATGACCTTACACCCCACATGGTAGTGCGCGCGCGCACACACACAACTGAACTGATTTTGCTGCACCTGCTAATGTACTTTTATATATACAGTGCCCTCCACAATTATTGGCACCCCTTGTACAGATTAGTAAAAAGCTTTAGAAAAAAATGCACCTTTTGGTGAAGGAGCTTTTTCTGCACTCTGAAAAAATGAGAACTTCACCAAAAGGTAGATTTTTTTCTAACCCTTTTTACTAATCTTTACAAGGGCTGACAATAATCGTGGAGGGCACTGTATGATTAAAATCCTCCAACTCCCTTGTTCATTTCCTTAAAGTTGAACATTATGTAAATGTAATACTAGAGACTGGACTGTCCCTTTGTAAAACCATGAGTGTGGGGCGTCCTTTGGGACGTTCCCTTTCCTCTGAGTGTTTCCAAAACTGCAGGACTTCACAGTTTGCTGTGTGTGTATGGATGTGCTGTGCTGACAATGGACTGAAAGCATGTTTAGCCACTATGTCGGAATCTATCAGGCTCATTGGGGGGAAGCCACAGCCTAATGGTTAGAGAAGCGGCTTTGGGGCCAAAAGGTCGCCAGTTCAATTCCCTGGGCCAGCAGGAATGGCTGAAGTGCCCTTGAGCTCCCCAGGCTGCTCTGGGTCTGTGGTATGTGCCTGTAATGTAATGTCATTCATTTAAACCAGCTTCCATGCAACCCTGCACTGATCCCTGTAACCAGCACTAATTATTGTTTCTAACCTTAACCGAGGCAGGTTATAGAAAGAGCTGACATCTCTTACAACACCTCAGCACCAAAGAGTTTGTCAACCTGAAGCTTTGCTCAGTGTTGCATCACACAGTGGACTGAGGACGCAATACATCCTTTTTAAGGGTCCACAGACTGATTATCAAAGAAACAAGGAAAGGTCAGATACAATCGGTTTTAGCTTAGAGGAAAATTAATTAATCTGCATGAACTCATACGGCTGAAGTCACACAGTGTGAGTGTCTCAAGGGCAGTTCTTTTGTGCCCTGCTTACTGAACCTGTCTGAAGCATGACAGATGAGCAATCCATCTAATTGGAGAAAAAAAAGAAAAGAAAAAAAACTTGCTTAATATCGAGCGCAAAAAAATCTTATACAGCAATCTATTTTTTTTTAACATAGCCACTTTCAATGTCTATTTAAAGGATCAGAATAAATATCATTTGCAATGCCTTTATGGTCTGTGCAAGAGCAGGTAGAGCAAAAGTTACCCAAGGCCTGTTTTTATAAACCAGACTTCTCACTTTTGCTCAAGAATCTGTTATTTTTTGGCCAAGAACTGCCACATTTCACAAACACTCAACCATTTTTAATCACCTTTCACCACTTCAAATAAAACTCAATAATAATTTTTAAAGATGAACATTTTTCATTACACTGACGATATCTTGCTCCAAAAAGTTTATTCAGTTTGTTTTCTTACTGAAAATGAATAGACCCCTTGCACTGATTTTTTTTGCACACATTTACATTAGCCACCATCGCTACCCTTGTCCTGGGGGGACAAGCGAACTTTGTTTACATACTGTTCACATACTGAAGACGAACGATACTGAAGATGTCTGATGTCTGTTGTCTGAAGAAAACTATAGCTAAAAAAGCTCTACCACCAGATTACTTGAATAATCTTAGTCAGAAAGAAGCAAAGGATAGATATACGTGAAAATTAGAGTTTATTAATGGTTATTATCTGTACAGAATTGCTCAAAACAATTGGAATGACGAAGTAGATTTGTGGCCTAGTGTTACCTCCATAGAAGTTGGAATGTACCTTATTTTTCCAAAGATTCCTGACACGGAAGATCAGTTAAAAAAGTAAAAAAAACAAGAAAACCTCCTTTGTGAAAATAATTTTTCCTAACATAAACTTTTGGGAACAGAGTGCTACGACAACCAAAGCATTTACTCTCAAAGGACTCCGACCTGAACTATGGGCTAGATGGTATTCCCGGCCCTCCATGTCTCAGCAACCCAAGGACATGTATTTACACAGCTATTTGCACTCTATCATTTACAGACTGATACTTATTATTTTATGTTACAGCAATATATGAAGTGTTATTTTGTAAAATAACAAAATATCTTGCTCTAGACTTTCAAACAATATTGTCAGATTTTATTTTAATTTTATCTAATAGTGGATGGTACAATAATGACAAACGCTAACAGAATCAGCACATTCCAGTTGCAGCTGTAGTCATATAGTAACTATAATCACCCTTGAAATAATAATTTCAATAAATGGTTAATGTTCAGTTCCCTCTTCATTTATTCTCTATTCAAAAGGCACAACTGAGTCACACGGGTTGATAAGTGTGTAATGGACAATAACAATTTTATCCAAAATAGTTCTTCCTGCCTTAGTCAATTTTTTTCCATTTCACATGCAGGCAGCTGTTGTAAAGTTCACTGTGTTTGTGTAGAACACTCTTGAACTGTAGGTTTTCATGACTACACTCTGGCTCCATATGGACATTTTGCACAAGACTGGGTTCCTCTGATAACAGAAACAAAGCTTCAGCGCTCTCGGCTCTTAATCTTCTGTTCTTTCAGGCTATATCACGCATATATAATCAAATTTCATATTGATTATAAAGTACTACTATTGACCTTTAAAGCACTGAATGGTCTCGCACCACAGTACCTGAGTGAACTTCTGCTCCTCTATGACCCGCCACGCCTACTTAGATCAAAATGTGCAGGCTATCTGCTGGTACCTCGTATAGTGAAGGCTACATCAGGGGGCAGAGCCTTTTCTTACAGAGCCCCACAGTTATGGAACAGCCTTCCAAGTAGTGTTCAGGAATCAGACACAGTCTCAGTGTTTAAGTCTAGGCTGAAAACATATCTGTTTAGTCAAGCCTTTTGTTAATGGTGTTTATGAGGTAAAGGTGTAGATCTGGAGGGTCCTCAGACAGAATGTTTTGTTAAACTGGGATGTATGGATGCTGTCAGTCCCCACTCGCTTGCTCACTCGAGTTTGTTGACGGTGTAGTGGCTGGTTGCTTTATGTCCCGGGGCTCCCTCATGCCTGTGTTACCTTCTGGCTCTCCCCTTTTAGTTATGCTGTCATAGTTAGTTGCCGGAGTCCCTGCTTGCACTCAGTGCAATATGTATGCTGTTCCTACTTGTTCAGGTGACACTGGGCATACCTAACAACCTGTGTTTTCTCTCTCCCCCCCCCCAAATCTGTCCCTCTGAGTTACATGTTGGTCCTGGGATCGAGATGCTGACCTCTTCTGCTCCTCGGACCTGCCTGATCCATCCTGGTGCCCTGTGTCTGGTTGGAGTCTCATCGCATTGCTCCTGTGGAGGGCGGCCCCATGTGGACAGTTGGGGGTCACACCTGGAGGACGCTGTGGACTCTTGCAGTGGTGCTTTTGTGGCTGGGGACTGCAGTTGACTTGCTGACTTTGGGACTACGGTTGTTGTGAACGGTTTTGCGCTCAGGTTTCCGTCGGTGGGGGGTTTATAGCATCAACGAAGCTGACTTTATGTTAGGACTGTTAATGTTATAGTCATGTTGTCTGTTGTTGACCAGATGGGGATGGGTTCCCTTTGAGTCTGGTTCCTCTCGAGGTTTCTTCCTCATGTCATCTGAGGGAGTTTTTCCTTGCCACCGGCGTGCTCATTTGGGATAGATTAGGGATAAAATTAGCTCATATTTTAAGTTGTTCAAATTCTGTAAAGCTGCTTTGCGACAATGTTTATTGTTAAAAGCGCTGTACAAATAAACTTGACTGACTTGTCACTCGTTGTTGGGGTTTTTTACTGAGTTATGTCCGAATTGTTTGCTTATTGTCCTATCTGGGTTTTCCGTGTGGAATTAGGAAGCTGGTTCATCTGTAAGAAAATCAAACACTTTTATGAAGATGCTAACTCGAATGCGAATAGAAATAAAACATGATTCTTAAGCAAACTCTTCCATACTCACTTATGACTTTCTATTTTTTAAAAATACAAGTTCTTACCTGAAATAAAATGATCACTACAAACGCGGGTATTCGCAACTTTCTCTGGAGTTTTCAGGCTTAGCTCCTCTCATCGTATCCTCTTTACTCATTTCTTCATCGAGCTTGAAGAATGTCCTTCTTTCTTAATATTTTTCTTGATAGTGGGGAGACGATAATACATTTTATCTATTTCTGTATCTGAACGATTGGACAACTAAAAACAGTGCAAAAATGAACCATATTTAAGACTGATTAAGCCTTGCTTACATGAAAGACGGTGTCTGCTTGTCCCCCAGATGAAATTATCATGTGATGCGTGATGTCATGCACAAGGGGTCTATACCCAGCCATGCATATAGGAGGAAACACAGATATTCAAACAGATTGTAAAGTTTCTGACTATGTGAGGCTGAGGATTACCCAGAACAAGTAAATTTAAGATGACAGGAATGTACACACAAGCTCCTGTATAGTGTACAGTAGGTATGTACCAAAAATTTGCTATACATTTAAGCAGGATCACACTTGAGATTGTCCTGTTGGACTGAATATCAGCACAGCTGTAATTCGGTCGTAGGCACAAGGCCGTAAATCGAGTGCCATAGCTAATCACAGCTATGCTGATACTCAGTACAACAGCACAATCTTGAGTGTGATATTGCTTTCATACAACAGTTCTACAAACAAGAAATATTGAGTAAGTGATATTTTGAACACAATATGGTCAAATGTTCTGTTTATTTTTGCACCCCTAGCAGAAATAGATCCTAAAAAGCCACGCTCACTTTATAGCCCGTTGGCTAGCTCACACCGATTTGTACATTCCCGTTAAAGATGTTTCCAATAAAATTGGCGTCCCTTATTCCTTTTCATCTTCATCTGACGAGCTTTCATATTTTAAGTCAAAAGTTATATTCCTGAAAAGTATCATTTGCCATGTCCGCTGATGATGTCGTTAAAACTACTGTAGTTACCGTTTCAAACTAGAAAGTGGAATTTTATGTGCAGGACACAGATGAGCAGTGTGACACACAAAGTGAAATGTCCCAGTGCTAATATGTGAAATATTAGTGCTCTTGGAATGCCACTCGGTCAGTCAATTACAGAACTGTAATAATAATAATAATTAATAATACAAATTTTATTTATATAGCACTGTATATGCAGTACTCTAAAGTGCTTAACAAATATTCAAAACACGAAGGAAAAAGATACTTAATTGAAGAAACGATAGATAGATAGATAGATAGATAGATAGATAGATAGATAGATAGATAGATAGATAGATAGATAGATAGATAGATAGAAAAACTATATATAATGAGAAAAACTATTTAAAACTAATCAAATTAAAACAACATTGTGACTAATGAGTGTTCAACATGAAAATAAGAATGTCTTTAAGAGTTTCCTGAAAGCGTTAATGTCAGTTTCAAATCGAAGAACTTCCGGCAGCTTATTCCACAGAAAGGGAGATGCAAAAGTAAAGCCACGGCTCCCAAAAGTCGACTTCTTCACAATCAGAACTTGGAAGAAGTTCTTGTCATCAGCTCGTGTTCCTTTGTTGCAATATTTGCGAACCAAATTAATGAGATATGCAGGAGGCATGCCATGACTGCATTTAAAAGTCAGCAATAAAATCTTGTAATCAATAAGTTTTCTGATCAGTAGCCAATGCAATTCCCTCACAACTGGAGTTATATGATCATAACATACAGTAGAGTATAATGTATCATATTATACAACTTTTGAAGTATTTTTTATGACAAACACTGTCTTTTATTCAAATTTGGAGCTGGCAAGCCTTTAAAATTCAGTTTTTTCAGAATTCTGTCTAAACTTGTGTGTTCTATTAAGGAAGTACGGTAGCCATTCTGTAGGGAGTATTTTGATCTATGTTTCTGCACTTTCAAATAAAAGGCTGTATAATTCAGAAGTAGTACAGGGACAGCTTTTTTCTAAGTTACCTTATTTTGACCAAGTATGGAGGCAGCACCAAGTAGCATCATTTTGGTCACTGGCTAAAATGTGACAGATGCAACCATTTATTTCCAACTAACAAATACATTTACAACGTGTGAGTTATCTTCAATTTCCAGAAGTCAACGTGGTTAAATTTAGCAAGTGAACATACCTCAACCAGGCAGACTGTTAATTTAGCTAATGAAGGGAAAGCACTACAGAATGATGTTAGCTCCTTAATACAAGCGCTATCCCTAATTACAAAGCCTGGCTATGGTTCTATCTCAGCTAAAAGGCTGAGAATGAGTGATCCTGCATCAGTGAAGGTAAAGATATATGATGATACTGAATGTTGGCAGAAATGTAATATGTGCCATGATTTTTTTTTGGTTAAAATTCTGCCTAATAAAATGAGTATTGGGGGGTATATATATATGATGGACTCTCCCATCGATTTCGACGTATGAGGATCCGACAACTAATAATCTTGCTTTTATCGTTTTTTCAGTTCGCATGTTTGTGCCGTATGTGGCACTTCAGTCCCGCTAGAGACTTGCAAATGAACCCACAGACTGCACAGGTATGAGGATTGCATGAACGTGTAGCAGGAACATTGGCTGCAGCTTTGTTGTGTGGCCTGGTTTCACACAGTCGAATGATGTTGCTGTCATCATGCTATTTTATTCCAGCTTTGCACTGTGAACGCCACTCAGTTCGCACTTTGGCCACTTCTTCAAAGCTGTTGGGTGGTATGTCCACAGAGGAGAGGTTGCTCTTGAGCTTGTCTTTGTATCTCAGCCAAGGCCTCCCAACATTCCTATGTCCACTGTCAAGCTGGCTGTACATAAGGGCTTTTGGTATCCTTTCATCACTCATTCATGCAACATGGCCAGCCCAACACAGCTGTGATTGCATGAGGAAGCCTTCTATCCCACCGATTTTACACATCTAGAAAAGATCAGCATTGGCCACCTTGTCGCATAGGGTGATTGCCTGAAGACAACCTTTGTGGAAAAAGTCCAGCTGATTGATATGCCAACGATAAGGTGTCCATGATTCCAAACCATACAGGAGTGTGGTGAGAACAACCACTTTGTAGGCCTGAACCTTGGTGTCCAACCGAATACCTCTATCATCCTATAGGCGGTGACATAGTTTCCCGAATGCTGTGCTGGCTTTAGCAATATGGTTAACAATTTCGTCATCAAGAGGTCCACTTGAGTTGACTATACTACCCAGGTATTTGAATGACTTAACGTACTTCAAATTCTTTCCGTCAACTTGGATGGAAGTGTCTAGGAATTGGTGAACAGGTGGATTCTGTTTTACACCCTTGATCTGCTTGGGAATGGGAACAGGTTGATGGATCACCTCAGTCTTCTTGATGCTTACAATTAGCCCAAAGGCTTTGCAGGTGAGAGAGAATCGGTCTACAAGGGACTGGGCTTCCTCAAGAGAAGGCGTCACAAGAGCGACATTGTCTGCAAACAAAAGGTCTCTTATAATGCTTGTTTGCAGTTTGGTCTTCGCTTTGAAGCGTTGGTGATTGAATAAACCACCACTGGTCCTAAACTGGAACTTGACACCACTCTCTGTGTCACCAAAAGCATGCTTTAGCATCACTGAGAAGACGAGAGCGAACAGCACTGGAGCCATGACACAACCTTGTTTTGTGCCATTTGTGACATCGAACAAAGCAGAAGATTTACCATCTGATACTACTGTGGCTTTCATGCCTTTGTGAAAAGATATTATGACACTCAACATGTTGTCAGGTATGCAGAGTTTCTTCAATACCTTCCAGAGAGCTTCCCTGTCGACAGTGTCGAAGGCCTTAGTAAGGTCCACAAACACCATGTACAGCTCCTGATTCTTTTCACGTGCCTTCTCAGCAACCTGACGAAGAGAGAATATCATGTCAATCGTTCCACGGCCAGAGCGAAAACCACACAGACTCAGGATAGATGCCGTTGACTATGTGCTTAATGATCCTATTAAGAAATCAGTTTAGCTAGTATTTAGCCTGCAATAGCCAAGAGTGAAATTCCCCGATGGTTGTCACATACACTCTTGTGACCTTTGCCCTTATACAGGTGCTTTATGGACACATCTTTGAAGTCTTGGGGGACGTGGCCTATTCTCCAAATCTGAATAAAGAGGTCATGCAACTTCTTCACCAGTTTCTCACCTCCGCATTTGAAGACTTCTGGTGGTAAGGAATCATTGCCAGGTGACTTCCCAGATGAGATTTGTTTGATGGAGTCCAGAACCTCCTGGTGGGTCGGCTCCAATGACAATTCTGGTAGTTGGGCAATGGATTCAATAGCGTCATTGTCAACGACAGAAGTTGTATTTAGTACGGTCTCAAAGTGTTCCTTCCAGCGCTAGAAAATCTCAGCTTCTTCAGTGAGAAGAGTCTCCCCATCGGATGAGAGGACAGGCGTTGCACCGTTCTCTTGGGGGCCGTACACGGTTTCGACACCATCATAAAATGCCTTTAAGTCCTTTCTATCCGCTGCTTCCTGAAGCTTGGTTGCTTTGGCAGACCACCAAGCCTCCTTCATTTGGCGGAGAACCTTCTGTACTTGGCCTTTACATTTTTTGTACGCAATCTTTATGGATGAGTTTTTGTCCTCAATCCAGGCTTTGTGTGAGCTGTGCATATGTTGTATAAGTAGCTGGACGTCTACGTTGTTGTCATCAAACCGATTCTGGCGCTTGCGTACTGGGAGCCCTAGGACCTCCAAAGATGCGCTATAAGTTGCATCGTGCAAGGCCTTCCAGGAGGACTCTATATCATCAGTTATCTCAACCGTGTCGAGAACTGTGTCCAGCTTATTGGCAAGCTCATTCTGTTTTTCGGCAGTCTTCAAGGGCCAGATGTTAATGCATTTCGGTACAGAGGATTTTTGCACTCGTCTGTGGCTGAGGCAGAACGAGGCTTTACTGCGAAGAAGGGCATGATCAGAGAGATAGTAGGTATTGTGGAAGGAACGCGTGATATTGAAGTCCCTCCAATCCCAGGCCTTAGTAATGACATAATCAATGAGATGCCAATCATTGGCCCGGGGATACATCCAAGTCGTCTTACGGCAACTGGACTGTTGGTAGAAGGTATTTGTGATACAAAGATCAAACTCTCTACATAAGGAGAGAAGGCGTAGACCACCCTCATTCATTTTTCCCACACCATGATGACCCAGTACTTCCTCCCACAAATTACTGTCAGAGCCAACACAAGCATTAAAGTCCCCCATGAGGATAAGCTTATCCCTATGTTGGATAGAGGAGATGATGTCACGCAACTGCTGATAGAAGTTGTCCTTGTCCTGCTCAGAGCTGTCCAAGGTTGGAGCATAGCAACTGATTAGCGTGGCGGAAGTGTTGTGATCTAAAGCAATGTTAAGAGTCATGAGATGGTCTGAGATGGCTTTGGGCAGAGATGGAAGTGACCTAGCAATTTCTGTCCGAATAGCAAAACCAACACCAGATTGGCGTGGCTCATTTTCACTTTTTCCGGACCAAAAGAACACATAGCCACCTTTAACTTCTTCTAGTTGGGAAACGCCCGCAAAACGGGTCTCACTGAGCGCCGCAAAATTGATGTTGTATTTCTTTAGTTCTATAGACACCAGGGCTGTTTTACGTTCTGGTGCAGCGTCAATGTCCTGGAGAGTTCGTACATTCCAAGATCCGAGATGTAGTCTGTTTTGTTTCTTAGTGTTTCGACTGCATACTGGGTAACCAGACAGCTGCAGTGGACTGTCAGGTTTTTTGCGAGCAAGCAATGTTTAGGGCTCCTTTTGTCACCCCTTCGACAAGCAAAAGCAGTGCTGTGTCTAAAAAGACCTGCTTTGTCACCCACTGGAGGACACGGACAGCACAATTGCTCACGAGTTTGTGCACAAACGGCCATCACCCAGCAGGCCGCCACTGTGTAGGATCCAGCTAGAGGCTACCAGTAATACCCTTTACCTGCCCCCGTCACCTTCACTCTATCACCAGTGTACTTTTTTTCAATTGAACTGCGTGGAACTGAAGATGCTGATAGATGTAGATTGATGTTAATGATGTTTATGATGTTGATTGATGTTAATGATGTCAGAAAACCCACACATTTGATTTGTTTTAAGTGGTGAAGGCTTGTGTAGCACCATCCACACTTTTTGGAATCTGTTGCAATGCAAAATCGGTGCAAAATTGCCAAGGAGTCTACAAACATCAGTCCTCATGTTTTATTGTCATGGAGTTTGACCGCTCCGGTTTTGCTGCTGTTTCACAACACAGTACAAAACCTTTCGACGGATCATGCCCAAAAACAACAGGGCTTTTGATGTTGTGAGTGTGCCATCTCACATCTATTGAAGGTTGGTGGCTTGGGAGCACCTGCGAGATATATAACAGTTATTCCACAAAATCAAGTCGTATGTGAGCTGATAGTCGATGAAGCGTGTAGCGCTGAGTTGGCTACAAGCCATGTACAACGAGATTGAGCTTATAATGTCAACAAACCGGCAAAATGACAGTAGCAATTTGTGAAAAATGCTATAATAATAATTCTTGAAAAAAAAAAAGATATGTTCTTACCATCAAATTCTTTTATTCCATATTTTGTTGCTTTTTTGTATTTTGGGGGTTTTGTTTTCAAGTACAGTTTTTATTTCACCCTTGATTGGTTCAGCAACATGCTCAGTCATTTTTTTCTTCTTCTTCTTCTTCTTCTTTAGGGTTTTTTGACAGTTGGCAGGCCAACTTGAAGGTGCATTACCATCACCAACTGGGCTGCAGTGTAGAACAGGAGATATTGGGGGGGTGAGGGGGAGAACTAGCTTTTAGCTATTTCTATTTCTTTTAAATACTTGATAACAAAGCCGCCATTTTATTTTTCGCTACTCATGGTATACAGGGCTCGACATTAACGGTCGTCCGCTTGTCCGGGACAAGTGATACTTAATGTCGGACAAGTTCATCGTCTCAGTTACTTGTCCGATCGGACAAGTGCCAAAATACGCTGATATTTGGGTTACATATCAAATTTATCAGTTTATTCACATGATTTCCGAAGCATCTCACTCGACATATTGTTTTGATGAATCGCTGGACGTTTCTATTCGGAAAGAGCGATGTGCGCATGCGTAATATTCCACTTGCGAAACCAGCCAATACCGCTTCGTGTATTTGAGCTGAAAAGTAAACGGTCGTGTATGATTGGTTTTAATCGTGTCATACACATGGATTTGTTGACATTTCTGTTGGCGGGATCATTATTCAACTGTATACAGTGGTGCTTGAAAGTTTGTGAACCCTTTAGAATTTTCTATATTTCTGCATAAATATGACCTAAAACATCATCGGATTTTCACACAAGTCCTAAAAGTAGATAAAGAGAACCCAGTTAATCAAATGAGACAGAAATATTATACTTGCTCATTTATTTATTGAAGAAAATGATCCAATATTACATATCTGCGAGTGGCAAAAGTATGTGAACCTTTGCTTTCAGTATCTGGTGTGACCCCCTTGTGCAGCGATAACTGCAACTAAATGTTTGCGGTAACTGTTGATCAGTCCTGCACACCGGCTTGGAGGAATTTTAGCCCGTTCCTCTGTACAGAACAGCTTCAACTCTGGGATGTTGGTGGGTTTCCTCACATGAACTACTCACTTCAGGTCCTTTCACAACATTTTGATTGGATTAAAGTCAGGACTTTGATTTGGCCATTCCAAAACATTAACTTTATTCTTCTTTAACCATTCTTTGGTAGAACGACTTGTGTGCTTAGGGTCGTTGTCTTGCTGCATGAACCACCTTCTCTTGAGATTCAGTTCATGGACAGATGTCCTGACATTTTCCTTTAGAATTCACTGGTATAATTCAGAATTCATTGTTCCATTAATGATGGCAAGCCATCCTGGCCCAGATGCAGCAAAACAGGCCCAAACCATGATACTACCACCACCATGTTTCACAGATGGGATAAGGTTCTTATGCTGGAATGCAATGTTTTCCTTTCTCCAAACATAACGCTTCTCATTTAAACCAAAAAGTTCTATTTTGGTCTCATCCGTCCACAAAACATTTGTCCAATAGCCTTCTGGCTTGTCCACATGATCTTTAGCAGACTGTAGACAAGCAGCAATGTTCTTTTTGGAGAGCAATGGCTTTCTCCTTGCAGCCCTGCCATGCACACCATTGTTGTTCAGTGTTTTCCTGATGGTGGACTCATGAACATTAACATTAGCCAATGTGAGAGAGGCCTTCAGTTGCTTAGAAGTTACCCTGGGGTCCTTTGTGACCTTGCTGACTATTACACGCCTTGCTCTTGGAGTGATCTTTGTTGGTCGCCCACTCCTGGGGAGGGTAACAATGGTCTTGAGTTTCCTCCATTTGTACACAGTCTGTCTGTCTGTGGATTGGTGGAGTCCAAACTCTTTAGAGATGGTTTTGTAATGTTTTCCAGCCTGATGAGCATCAGCAACACTTTTTCTGAGGTCCTCAGAAATCTCCTTTGTTCGTGCCATGATACACTTCCACAAACATGTGTTGTGAAGATCAGACTTTGATAGATCCTTGTTCTTTAAATAAAACAGGGTGCCCACTCACACCTGATTGTCATCCCATTGATTGAAAACACCTGACTCTAATTTCACCTTCAAATTAACTGCTAATCCTAGAGGTTCACATACTTTTGCCACTCACAGATATGTAATATTGGATCATTTTCCTCAATAAATAACTGACCAAGTATAATATTTTTGTCTCATTTGTTTAACTGGGTTCTCTTTATCTACATTTAGGACTTGTGTGAAAATCCGATGATATTTTAGGTCATATTTATGCAGAAATATAGAAAATTCTAAAGGGTTCACAAACTTTCAAGCACCACTGTATTTACGTTGAGTATGTGGTACTTTCCAAATCTTTGAATTGTTGTTGATGGTGTTCATTATAAAGCCGAGCGTGTGCTGGCGGGGAATGTGCGCCTGCTTGCGTGTGGATTGACAGGGAGTGAGGTAGAAGTGGGGAAAGTTATCTATGAAATACCAAGCTGTCAAATGGCTGCTAATTAGGTTACCGGCTGTATTAATTAACTAATTAGTAATGGGAGTTTAGGGATTTGAAACATAGGGCTCTATAATTTAGATATAATTATGAATTATTTGAAATTATTATCTTTTTTTTGACCATTAAATACCATACAGGAGCCACACTGAATAATTAGACAACAACAATTAATCAGTGGAGGATATAGATTCAAAATTAATAATTTAAAAATGAAAATATATATAACTTTAATTTTCTGGTTTTCAGTTTCTCATAAATAAATTAATGATTGATGGAGTCCAATTGATGGAGCAGAACTCAAGGGTTGATAGATGAAGATGAATAGAAACTATTTGTATCCACTCATCTGTGAGTCAATAGAGGTGTGGAGGTTTTCATAAGATATATTATCTTGTCATTTGATAACTAGATTTCAGTGTATAATAATCAGTGATTTACAGTATTAATCAGTCAATTTTGTTATCAGTTGTTTTTATTTGTAGCATTGTTATTTGTTTCTCTTGTCCAAACTAGTGATATCTCAAGTCATAAATTTTATGATAATGTTACTTTTTGTGATATTTGTCACTGAACTGCAGAGTACTGATCTCTGTGTATATAATGGTTAGTGTTTCTGGATCTCATAGTATAGTTATCTTGTTCTTAAAATTTTATGTTCATAATTTCTACTCTATTAGAATATATTGCTTCTGAACTTCAGCATAATAATTGGTGAATTATGGTATCAATCAGTCTGTTTTACTATATTTTTGAACTTTTGCCTCAGTATATCAAGTATTGATTACTTTTGATTCATAGATATTATGCATATGTTGTGAATTCAGAAACAAATGCCATAAAGATTGTTGGGTTACAAATAGTTTGTGTTTTTTTTTTTTCTCAAATATTTCTTCGGACAAGTCAACTTCACATTCGGACAAGTAAATTTCCTTTCAACTTGCCCGACAGGACAAGTGGTTTCAAAAGTTAATGTAAAGCCCTGGGTATATGAGCTGACATCCTAGTAGTAGAGTAGCCAATCAGAGCATACAATTGCTCATGTCCAGTGAATGTGGATAGAATAACAGTAATTATAATGATAACATAATACATACAGGCTGGGTGCGATTTGCTGGGGGGGATGGTGGGGATCATCCCCCCCTCTGGTTTTTATCTCTGCTGAAAAAAAATCCTCGGGGACAACCCCGTCAATAAAACAAACAAACCAAAAAAAAAGTTGACATGACAGGCATGTTGTGACACAGTTTTCTATGGTCTACATTGCACTCACTTTCAAAATGACCCGAAGTGGCAGCTTTGATGTTCACGAACGTCCCCAGCAAATAGATACATTGTAGATAATAACAATATCTTTGCGTTCTCGCAGGGATGCAAACAGCGTGCCTTTTGGCGGATGCCGCCTTTTTCACGGCCGATTTTTTTTGGGGGGGGGGGGGGGGGGCGTTGGAGTGTCTGATTATAATTTCAAAGTAAATTCTGTATTAAAATTACTAAATAAGCAAATCCGTTACAGTCCATGAAACAGGAAGTATAAGGATGAGAAAAAAACAGTTTAAATCGGAAAGCTGCGCACAATGTGAACTGCGCCATCAGAGCAAACTGTTCATTTAGTATTCATGTATTTTAGTGATTTTCGAGTCACTGTCCATTTAATCCGGAGGGAGAGAAACATCACAGCAACGCGACAAGCAATGCGAACTTTGTTGTGTTAGTGTTCATGTATTTAGTCAGAGAGATAGGAAGATGAATTTACTATCTCTGGTTTAGTGTTCGTTTTCATTTAGTGTTATTCATTTGATATCATCGGATGTTATTGAGCTGTTAGCCTATTGTTACCTTAATTTTGTGACGTTTCATGATTAAAAAAAAACAAAAACATCCCCCCTTCTGGTTTTTTGACAAATCGCCCCCTGCATACAGGATATTACATGGTTGCGCAAAGATATAAAGTTTATCTTTGAGTGGTGAATGTATACAGTATATCACAAGTGAGTGAAGCAGACGAGTAAAAATATTTTCAACTTGAGAAGATAAACTTCATATCTTCGTGCCAACGTGTAATGTTCTTTTTATTATATAGACACATCTACAGAAAAAAGCAAGTTAATCAAAAGAATTTTAATTTGAACCGGTTCACCATTTTGACAACACGCATCAAGTCAGCGGGAAAACACTGGGACGTCATCAGAGTGAAATATTATACATACAGGACACTTTTTCCATGGAATAAAAACCCTTCCAGTGGGTTTATTGATGGCATGCAATATTGTTATCATATCGCTTATCCTCCATGTATTACACCACTCTCCCCAATGGAGAATGAGTGTGCAATATTGTTATAATATTGCATGTTGTCAAGACAACACGATGTCACACATGCTAAGATCCAGTGAAAAACTTTTCTGCTGCGCATGCGCACAATCATTTCTTTGTCGGCCAGGAAAGAGAGAAAACAAGGCTAATCCAGTGCTACTGCTAGGATTAGCTATGCTATAATTAAGCACTAAATAAATTAACTAAAAATTGAAACCGGAGACGTGCTGAACACCTGAAAGACTACAAAAACTTCATTATATATTCTTCACACATATTTGCAAGAGAAAAACATACCAACGGACATTGAAAAATTGGAAAAGAGACACACATCGGAGATGTAAAACTTCTGCTCTAGCAAGCGACTGTGACAGTTTGTAAACAAACATGGCCGCAAAGTTTGCCTCGTTAAAAGCGGAAAATTTTGAAAGAATTTTGGCTGCCAGGTCACTCCATTGTGTGTAGTTGTCGATGTTGATTTTAAAAGTAACTAAATAAATTATACTGGAAAAAAACCCAATAATAATAATAATAATAATAATAAAAAATCGGCTTGACTGCGCTAGCACTGGCCTTCGCAAACACTACACCAGCTAGAAGGTAACTGGACTGCCACGCTAATAGCACCGAGTCATGGGTAAGCTCACATTGCCCTTCGCTAACGCTACTGCTGAATGCTACACCAGCTAGAAGGTAACTGGACTGGTGCGCTAACAGCACCAAGTCATGGGTAAGTTCACGTTGGCCTTCGCTAACGCTACTGCTGAATGCTACACCAGCTAGAAGGTAACTGGACTGCTGCACTAACAGCACCAAGTCGCAGGTAAGCTCGAGTTGGCCTTCACTAATGCTACTGCTGAATGCTACACCAGCTAGAAGGTAACCGGATTGCTGCGCTAACAGCACCAAGTTGTGGGTAAGCTCACGTTGGCCTTCGCTAACGCTACTGCTGAATGCTACACCAACTAGAAGGTTACTGGACTGCTGCGCTAACAGCACCAAGTCGCAGGTAAGCTTGCACTGGCCTTCAAGAATGCTGATACGAAGAGAGTTTGTATGCATAATAAAAACAATATTGGCTGGCTTTTTTTTGTGGTATATCAGATATGTTCCATTCAGCTAGCATGATACTGAACTCATCTTCAACTCATTTAATATCATGCTAGCTGAATGGAATATATCTGATAACCACAAAAAAAAGCCAGCCAATATTATTTAATTATGTCACTCAGATACGCAACATATGCAAGTTTTTCAACACGAGAAGATAAACTTCATATCTTCAAGCCAATGTGTGATTCTCTTTATTACATAGACACGTTCACAAACAAAACATACCCAAAGTTACCAAAACAATTCATCGATATCCTTACAAGTGACATTATAGAGATTTATATACAGGTAGTCGTCGACTTACGACTGCGTTTGGTTACGACTGACCGGTCATAAACCGATTTGGTCATAAGTCGGCCTATGTTAAATGAACGTAAGTATATTGTGATGTGTAATGATATTGTAATCATCTTAAAGTCTTATTTTATCAACATTTTCTTATTTCATTACCTTGGCTCATTATTTGGTTTAAGTCAAACACTGCATACTACACTGCGTACAGTACAATTCGTTTAATATGTGCAAAACAAAAAATACGAAATACAGGTGTGAAAAATAGAAAACATTTTAGTTTGAAACATACCAAAATACAGATGTAAAACATAGCAAAATACAAAACTTAGTGACCGCTGGCATCACTGGTGCTTGGCTGTGGGTCGTCTACGTCATCATCAGCTGTTGCAGCGCTTGGGCTGGCGGGAGGATTTGCTCGTTTCATAAACCAGGAGCTGGAGCGGAAACTGTATGACGGAGTGTGCGAGGAAGCGCGAGGGAGACTGCGCATGTGCCTGGAGCTGGGGCGGAAACTGTTGTATGCGGTGAGAGGCGCTGCCAGGAGCTGGGGCGGAAACTGTTGTACGCGGCGAGAGGCGCTGCCAGGAGCTGGGGCGGAAACTGTCGTACGCTCAGCTAGCTCAGCTGGGAAACACTTGCCAGTCACAACCAGACGGTCGTAAAGTCGATCGGTGGTAAGTTGCATAGGTCATAAGTCGACGACTACCTGTAATGGTTTTGGTTCTCCGTGTCCTGGATGTAGCTTGTATAAAAAATACAAATGGTGTATCTCCCAGTAAAATGCTCGTGTCCATATAATCTCATCTCATCTCATTATCTCTAGCTGCTTTATCTTGTTCTACAGGGTCGCAGGCAAGCTGGAGCCTATCCCAGCTGACTACGGGCAAAAGGCGGGGTACACCCTGGACAAGTCGCCAGGGCTGACACATAGACACAGACAACTATTCACACCTACGGTCAATTTAGAGTCACCAGTTAACCTAACCTGCATGTCTTTGGACTGTGGGGGAAACCGGAGCACCCGGAGGAAACCCACGCGGACACGGGGAGAACATGCAAACTCCGCACAGAAGGGCCCTCACCGGCCACGGGGCTCGAACCCGGACCTTCTTGCTGTGAGGCGACAGCGCTAACCACTACACCACCGTGCCGCCCCTGTCCATATAATAATAATAATAATAATAATAATAATAATGTCATAAGCCATGATTAAAGGTGTCATAGAACGCATTTATTCGGTATTTTAAATGGTTTTCTGATGTCGACATAGAAGGTATGTGACTTTGATGTTAATAACACAAAGTTGTTAGCAAACTATGAAACTTTCAATTTAAGATGATCTGGCTTTCAACAGTCAAAAAGTTGATAAAATCACACAGCATGGCTTGCCACTTACAGGTCGCAGTTGAGGTTGTAATGCCCCTCTTTTCAGTGTCAAATGCTGAGCGAAGCCTGGTTGATATTGTCCAAGATTTGAGAAACTGTCCGGATTGAATTGTGCAAACTAACAACTTTGAATGAAACGTGTCAGTGAGCCTGTTAAAAATAAACATCAACCATGCCTGTTGAGAGTTCGTTTCCTTGGGAAGGTTATGAAATGTTCCAACATGCCCTTCACAACCTGGAACAGCACATTTGTCCATATAGTTTGTCATTTCCACTGTTGTTGCTCCATTGTCATAGTTTCATTCCCAATACCTGTAGAACTGTTGAGGTTTCAGCTGTGTAGGACCATAGTATTACAAGGTGTGATTAAAAAGTTCAGAGACTGTTCTTGTTGTGAACGAATGGAACATGGCTGCCTTCATCTCCTTCCGGCTTGTGTGGAGATTCATGGAACTCCTAGTACCTGCTAGCTATTTCTTAGCTACCGAAGTCACTTAAATTGCTAAAAACTTCAGTTCCTCATGGTTATATGAACCATTCACACTGGCGATGAAACTTATAATAAAGGACAGAGCCCTCACCTCAACCCCACTGAACACCTTTGGGATGAAATCAAATGCTGACTGAGCCCCAGGCTTCCTCACCCAATGTCCGTGCCTGCCCTCGCAAATGGTTGAATGGGCAAATCTCCACAGCCTCGTTCCAAAATGTAGTAGAAAGCTCTCCCAGAAGAGTTGAAGTTACAGCAAAGGGGAATAACTCTAGAATAGGATGCTCAACAAGCACATATGGGTGTGATGATCAGGTGTCCACAAACTTTCCAGTGTATGGCACACTTTATACTTAGTAGATAAAAACTGGCAACGTAGCATAGAGTCCTAAACAACTGATGTACTGTAAATTAGTATTAAACCCACAGGCTTAAAGCATGACCTCAGCATACAGAAGTAGCTTCTCTGTAGACATGTTAAACCCTTTCTCACTTTTTATTTATGCTGCTAATTTTTAGTGTGTTCTCAAGGTCACCGTTACTGGGTTGTGCTTTTAATGGGTATTTCTCCACTTAGATCCCTTTATAAATATGAATGAGAATATGTATTCAAGTAAAGCGAAGAATGCATGAGCCACTGAAAGAGAGTTTATCTGCTGTGTTTCCAAGGCAACCACAACTGAAGGCCTGAAACGATTTACAGATGAACAGCCTTAGCATGATCTTCCTCTCTCTCTCTCTCTCTCTCTCTCTGTCTCTCTCTCTCTCACACACACACACACACACACACACACACACACAAGCTTAACTTCAGCTTCTTTATTGTTATGTAACAGGTGGGTGGGTGGACTTGCGACATTAATCTCAACTCCTTTCCAATGAAAGATTATTCCAGTGTGGACAGGAGCCCACCAAACGCATACGTATACACACACACACACACACACACACACACACACACACACACACACACACACACACACAATCATATACAAACTAACTCCAATACATTCATAAAACACTCATTCGTAGGTGTTATAACCTCCGTGCACAGCAGACATTAACAAACAGTAATTAAGAATAGGTGATTGTCGGCAGTAGACCAACAGCCAAAGAGTTTTTTGCTGATATTTCACAACACATGAACAACAAGAAGACACACAATCACACAACACTACAGTAAATGACCTCTATCAAAGGGTTCACTTGCAGTTATTAATCAGAAATGTTCTCACATCAAAACTGAAAGCTGAATTGCTGCACTTTTCTGCTAAAATATTTAGAAACTGATAGAAAAAGTCTTGATTTTGGCAATGTGTTACTGATTACTTTCC
Source organism: Neoarius graeffei (assembly GCF_027579695.1). Taxonomy (NCBI): domain Eukaryota; kingdom Metazoa; phylum Chordata; class Actinopteri; order Siluriformes; family Ariidae; genus Neoarius; species Neoarius graeffei. Next base: position 31,921,791 of record NC_083593.1, read on the forward strand.
AGTTCAAAAACTTGGCAGACTGAAGAAACAACTGAGCTGTGAGAATTATGCCCAACAAAATACCAACAACTGAGCTTCTTCATACTGCACTGTCTGACCCAATAGATACTTATTTATCAGTAATAGTCCAATGAGTAAATAATATATCATAATATGTTTAAAAAATAAAACCGACCAGGACGGTGTGGTGGTTGATTACATTTCAATAGCAGCATGTACCACTGTACAGTATATGAAAATTAACCATGATTTTACTATGAAAACTAACCATGGTTTTACCATGGTTTATAGTTATTCATGGTTTTCATGTTTTTTTGGGTAACCATGAAAACCATGGTGCATTTTACCTCAATGTTCACTTAAATATTTAGGTTCTAAGTAAATGTTAATGTATCTGGGCTGTTAATCGAGATCTTTCTCTACAGCATTAACTGTTGGACAAAAGCATGGTAATACTACAGTTAGTGCATCCTTTTAAAAACCATACTATCCCTTTTTAAACTAATTTCGTAGTTACTATGACCTATTACACATACAACTATGATGCTACCACAGCTACTGCAGTACTATGGATAAACCACAGTAATGCTATGGTTGGTTCATAGTACTTAGGATCACCATGAAATACCATAGTAGAACCATGGTTACTACCATGGATGAACCATAGTAATACTATGGTTGGTTCATAGTACTTAGAATCACCATGAAATACCATAGTAGAACCATGGTTACTACCATGGATGAACCATAGTAATACTATGGTTGGTTCATAGTACTTAGAATCACCATGAGATACCATAGTAGAACCATGGTTACTACCATGGATGAACCATAGTAATACTATGGTTGGTTCATAGTACTTAGAATAACCATGAGATACCATGGTAGAATCATGGTTACTACATAAAAAACATGGTAAAACCATAGTAAACCATGGTAGATTTTCGTAAGGGATATTATACGGACATGAGTGTTTTACTGGGAAATACACCACTAGTATTTTTCATACAAACTACATTTGGGACATGGAGAACCAAAACCATGATATAAATCTCTGTATGTCACTCATGAGGAAATCGATGAATTGTTTTGATAAATTTGGGTACCTTTTGCTTGTTAATGTGTTTACAAAATAAAAGCAACATCACACGTTGGCTTGAAGATATGAAGTTTATCTTCTCATGTTGAAAAACTTGCATTTTTCATATGAAATACGTCATGGATCTGAGTGACATATTTAAATAATATTGGCTGGCTTTGTTGTGGTCTATCAGATATATTCCATTCAGCTAGCAGGATACTGAATGAGTCGAAGATGAGTTCAGTATCATGCTAGCTGAATGGAATATATCTGATAGACCACAACAAAGCCAGCCAATATTATTATTATTATTACTCTCTTCATATCAGCATTCTCGAAGACCAACGCTAGCTTACCCGCGACTCAGTGCTGTTAGCACTGCAGTCAGACTCAGAATCAGAATTACTTTATTAATCCCCGGAGAGAAATTCAAATTTGCTACCAAGCTCCTGAATCAGAGAAGTAGTAAGCATGTCTAAAAACAGAAGATAAAATCATCTGAAAAAAGAATAAATAAAATAAAATAAAATTTAAATAAGTTCAATAACTTCAAGTAAAATCAAAATTAAGTGATTCTATATACAATGATTCCTACATTGGTGCTTGAAAGTTTGTGAACCCTTTGGAATTTTCTATATTTCTGCATAAATATGACCTAAAACAACATCAGATTTTCACACAAGTCCTAAAAGTAGATAAAGAGAACCCAGTTAAACAAATGAGACAAAAATATTATACTTGGTCATTTATTTATTGAGGAAAATGATCCAATATTACATGTGAACCTTTGCTTTCAGTATCTGGTGTGACCCCCTTTTGCAGCAATAACCGCAAATAAATGTTTCCAGTAACTGTTGATCAGTCCTGCACACCGGCTTGGAGGAATTTTAGCCCATTCCTCCATACAGAACAGCTTCAACTCTGGGATGTTGGTGGGTTTCCTCACATGAACTGCTCTTCAGGTCCTTCCACAACATTTCGATTGGATTAAGGTCAGGACTTTGACTTGGCCATTCCAGAACATTAACTTTATTCTTCTTTAACCATTCTTTAGTAGAACGACTTGTGTGCTTAGGGTCGTTGTCTTGCTGCATGACCCACCTTCTCTTGAGATTCAGTTCATGGACAGATGTCCTGACATTTTCCTTTAGAATTCACTGGTATAATTCAGAATTCATTGTTCCATCAATGATGACCTTGGACAGGCTGCCCGAGCTAGCGCGCTCGCTCCCAGCCTGCCCGAGCTAGCGCACTTGCTCCCAGCCTGCCCGAGCGCGCTAGCTCAGTAAACTAGTAAATACAGTAAAGGAAAAACTTGAGACTGAAAGGTTTTAACAGTCATCCAAATGACTGAACGTAAACATTGCTACGGTAACATACTAGCTACTGTTGTTGACATTAGCTAGCTTGACCTTCAAAATGGCAGACACCGGGGCGTCACGTCACCTGTGACGTCACGTCGAAATCCTCTATATTGCACCTGAGTTAAGGATACAGTATACGTGGTAAAGACAGTGTACCGCAGTTATACAGTGGCATTGTACAGCTTGACTGCAACAGGTAGGAATGATTTCCTGTGTCTCTCAGTTGTGCAGCGTGGAAGAATCAGCCATTTACTCAACATGCTCCTGTGGCTGAGCAGCTCCTCATGTAGAGGGTGAGAAGGACAGTCTAAGATTGTTTTAATTTTGGACAGTGTCCTCTTCTCCAACACCACTGTCAGAGAGTCCAGTTCCATGCCTACAACATGGCCGGCCTTCCTGATGATCTTATTGAGTTTGTTAGTGTCCTTCACCCTCAAGCCGCTGCCCCAGCAGACGACAGCCTACAGGATGGCACTGGCCACCACAGACTCATAGAACATCCGCAGCATCGTTCGGCAGATATCGAAGGACCTCAGCCATCTCAGAAAATAGAGACGGCTCTGGCCCTTTTTGTATACCGTGTCCACGTTTTTGGACCAGTCCAGTTTATTATCCAAGTACAACCCCAGGTACTTATATTCCTCCACCACGTCCACACTGACCCCTTGGATGTTAACAGGGTTCACCGGAGACCTGATTCTCTTCAGATCAACCACCAGTTCTTTCATCTTCGTCACGTTGAGCTGTAGGTGGTTCTTCCTGCTCCACATGACAAAGTTGTCCACCACCGTCTTGTACTCACTCTCATCACCACCAGTAATGTGTCCAACTACTGCAGAGTCATCAGAAAATTTCTGGAGGTGGCAGGTCTCCGTGCAGTAGATGAAATCAGTGGTGTAGAGAGTGAAAAGGAAAGGAGAAAGGACAGTCCCTTGTGGAGCCCCGGTGTTGCTGATCACTCTGTCTGACACACAGCACTGCAAGCGCACGTACTGTGGTCTGCCAGTCAAATAATCCACAATCCAGGACGCCAGTGGGGCATTCACCTGCATCGCTGTCAACTTCTCACCCAGCAGAGCCAGCCGGATGGTGTCAAAAGCACTGGAGAAATCAAAAAACATGATCCTCACAGTGCTGACTGGCTTGTCCAGGTGGCCGTAGACTTTGTTGAGCACGTAGATGATTGCGTCCTCTACTCCAAGATGGGGCTGGTAGGTGAACTGAAGGGGGTCAAGAAGCGGTTGGACCATAGGCCGGATCTGCTCCAGGATGAGTCTCTCTAGGGTCTTCATGATGTGTGACGTCAATGCCACGGGCCTGTAGTCTTTGAGGTCACTGGGACGCGGCTTCTTCAGTACAGGGACGAGGCATGACATCTTCCACTGCACGGGGACCCTCTGAAGACCCAGGCTCATGTTGAAGACATGCTGAAGTACTCCACTTCGCTGAAGGGCACAGGTCTTCAGGGCCCTGGGGCTAACACCATCTGGGCCTGCTGATTTTCCTACATGGAGTCTCTTCAGCTGTCTTCTCACTTGCTCCTCGTGTGTGGTTGTAGCCATCCCGCAGAAGAGTGGTGGTGGTGGATTGGGGTCATGCCATCGAATCTGTTGAAGTGAAGATTCAGCTCATTCGCCCTTTCCACATTGCCATCCACTCCTTCACTGTTGGTTGGCTTGTAACCAGTGATGGTCTTCATTCCACTCCACACACCTCTCATGTTGTTCTGTTGGAGTTTCCACTCCAACTTCCTCCTGCACTTTTCCTTGGCCTCCCTGATCGTTGCTCTCAATTCACGCTGTACTCCTCGCACCTCCTCTTTGTTGCCGGCTCTGAAAGTCCAGTTACCTTCCAGCCGGTGCAGCGTTAGCAAAGGCCAATGCTAGCACAGTCAAGCCAAATATTATCATTATTATTTTCCCTGTGTAATTTACTTAGTTACTTTTAAAATAAACAATCAACATCGACAGCTACACACAACAGAGCAACCTGGCAGCCAAAATTCTCTCAAAATGTTCCGTATTTACCGAAGCAAACCTGGCAATCATGTTTGTTTACAAATTGCCACAGTTGTTCACTAGTGCAGAAATTTTATGTCTCCGACGTGTGACTTTGTGTTGTCTTCACAACCATGCAATATTGTAAACCATATTCAACGCTCATTCTCCACTGGGTAGAGTGACATAACACACATAGGATAAGCGATATGATAACAATATTGCATGCTATTAAGCCAAATGAATGAAACCCACTAGAAAGGAATAAAATACATGTTTTTATTCCATTGAAAAAGTGTCCTGATGTATTCAAATTTCCGATATTTCACTCCGATGATGTCACTCCCAGTGTTTTCCCGCTGACTAGACGCGCGTTGTTAAAATGGTGAACTGGTTCAAACTTAAAATTCTTCTGATTAACTTGCATTTTTTTAATGGATGTGTATATATAATATAAAGAACATTACACAGTGGCACGAAGATATGAGGTTTATCTTCTCATGTTGGAAATATTTTCACTCGTTCACTTCGCTCAATTGTGAATACATACATTCACCACTCGAAGATAAACTTCATATCTTCTCGCAACCATGTAAGATCCTCTATATATTATTAATCTTAGACCACAGAAATTTGCCAAACTTTTTTGCAATTTGTAATTTAGCAATGAACATAACATCATGCTTTTTAACCATCTATAGTTACTTATAATATTGTAGAACATCCATGAGACAACTTAATTCATATTACGAACTCCTCATTTTATCACCGTTAAGTTCAGTTGTTATCTAACCAGCCTCGCTTTTCTCTCTCTTTAAGTTAATAAGAAAAATAACACAGCCTGTCATGTCACTGAATAAACAGAAAGCACCAACTCCTCTATCCTGAAGACTCCCCATGGTGAAAAAAACCTTTTTAAAGCAGTAGGACCTGAGACACCTTTCATAAATGTCACCCAACACACAGCTCCACCATATCAACCATTCTACATTTTTCTTTATTCGTCCATTTTTCCATAACACCACAGCCAACACCACAGCTTAATTTTCCATAACACCACAGCCAACAACACTGCCAGCTATAATTAAAATAATAGATTTTATTAATGATATTTCATTTTGGTACACAGAGGTAGGCTCCAGAGGGTGTAGACGGGTCATAACTGTCTCACCCTCAAGCTTACACTCTCTGAATCAGTCCTACGCAATGGCATGGTCACATTCATTCATAGAGCCTTATATACAGTATACACTCACCAGCCACTTTGTTAGGTACACTCGCACACCTGCTGTTTTATGCAGTTCTCTAATCAGCCAATCCCTTAACAGCAGCACAGTGCATAAAATCATGCAGATACAAATCAAGAGCTTCAGTTAGTGTTCACTTCAAACAACAGAATGGGAAAAATTGTGACCTCTGTGACTTTCACTGTGGCTTGGATGTTGGCGCCAGATTGACTGGTTTGAGTATTTCAGAAACTGCTGATCTCTTGGGGTTTTCACACACAACAGTCTCTAGAGTTTACACAGAATGGTGCGAAAAACAAAAAAACACTGAGTGAGCGACAGTTCTGTGGGTGGAAATGTCTTGTTGATAAGAAAACTCAGAGGAAAATGGCCAGATTGGTTTGAGATGCCAGGAAGCATATAGTAACTCATATAATCACTCTTTACAACCGTAGTGAACAGAAAAGCATCTCAGCATGCAACAGCAGAAGACCACATTGGGTTCCGCTCCTGCTAGCCAAGAACAAGTTCCTATTAAAGTGGCCATAGAGTTTATGTATATACACAACATTATGTTCTGTTTCACCCCCCTAACTGCCAGAGTCATGAATATCACCTAGATACCTTCGTGTGCACATATTCTGACTTTCACCAAAGTCAAAAATGATTCACAACTCTCCACAGCCTGGTTTGTGGTCATACCCACCTCATGCAAGCCTGAAATGGACGGAGACAAGTTTTAGTTCCCTGAATGCCCATCATTTACACTGTGCCTTAGGCTCTACACAACAGCAGCAGCACCGCCACCACCATAAAGAGTCCCTGTAGCCTGTGCTGCTGGCCTGCTGTGTTAAGCTCACTGGGCATCAACTACATATTTTCTATGAGGAATGGAAAGTTGCTATTGTGAAACCTCTTCTCAAGAAGTTGGGCATGGCATTAGTTAAAAGCAGTTACAGACCAGTCAGCAACCTATCCTTTGTTTCAACGATAGCTGAAAAGTGTGCTCTAGGTCAATTTGTACCATATGCCAATGACAGTAAACTCATACCCGACTATCAAAGCGCTTACAGAAAATATTTCAGTACGGAAACAGCCCTAGTCAAGGTTACCAATGACTTTCTGTGGGCTATGGAACAGCAGCAGGTCACGACACTTATCAGTCTTGACCTGTCTGCAGCATTTGACACTGTGGATCATGATATCCTATTGGATGTCCTTCAAACAAATTTTGGTGTCTCGGGTCAAGCACTTAAATGGTTCGGGTCATATCTTAACGGGCGCCAAATGAGGGTGAAAATTAACAACACCTACTCCAACCCTCGAGATCTTCCGTGCTCTGTCCCTCAGGGTAGTGTTGCGGGACCAGTCCTGTACACAGCCTATGCAAGCACATTAGCGTCTGTCATTCCTGGAAATACCCAAATCATGGGCTACGCTGATGATCACTGCATATATACTTCCTTTTCGCCAACATCTGATAAGGAAACAGAAAATTCACAAAAAACACAACTCATCCTTGCGGACATAAAGGAATGGATGAACCATAACAAGCTTAAGATGAATGATGTCAAAATTGAATTCATCTACTTTGGCAGCTTCGCCCAATTACAAAAGTGCAGTTTGGAGAGCATACGAATAAACCAAGCATCAGTGTTTCGTTCTAAATGCATCAAATACTTGGGTGTAGTCCTCGATGAGCAACTAAAATTTAAAGAACTAGTCCTAGCCAAATGTAAAATAGCATCTCTCAATCTCCATAGGTTATCTTCGATAAGGCAGTATCTGTCTTTGGAAAATGCTAAACAACTTGCTACTACTTTAGTTCTCCAATACTTAGACTACTGTAACTCCCTGCTGTCTGGAATTTCAACTGGTCTTTTACGAAAACTTCAGCTTATCCAGAACCGTGCTGCCAAACTTGTCCTCAGAAGGAAATGGTCTGATAGTGCCACTTTTGCACTATATGACCTACACTGGTTGCCAATTGCCTTCAGGATTGAGTTCAAGATCACTCTCTTAGTTTTCAAGTGCCTCCATAATCGCGCCCCGAAGTACCTTAGTGACTTACTTAGTGTCAGGGAATTTACGAGATCAACTCGAGTATCAGGTCAAGGTCTTCTTCTTACCATTCCTAAAACTACACGGAAGTCGTTTGCTGACAGTCCTTTAGTGTTTGTGGTCCTAGACTATGGAATAACCTCCCAGTATCCTTAAAATCAATTGACTCTTGTGAGGAGTTTCGCAGCAAATTGAAAACTCATCTATTCTCCAGGGGGCGGCACGGTGGTGTAGTGGTTAGCACTGTTGCCTCACAGCAAGAAGGTCCGGGTTCGAGCCCCGTGGCCGGCGAGGGCCTTTCTGTGCGGAGTTTCCATGTTCTCCCCGTGTCCGTGTGGGTTTCCTCCGGGTGCTCCGGTTTCCCCCACAGTCCAAAGACATGCAGGTTAGGTTAACTGGTGACTCTAAATTGACCGTAGGGGTGAATGTGAGTGTGAATGGTTGTCTGTGTTTATGTGTCAGCCCTGTGATGACCTGGCAACTTGTCCAGGGTGTACCCCGCCTTTCGCCCGTAGTCAGCTGGGATAGGCTCCAGCTTGCCTGCGACCCTGTAGAACAGGATAAAGCGGCTAGAGATAATGAGATGAGATGAGATCTTTTCTCCAGGGCTTTCCAAAATATGTTGAGTTAAAATTCAAATCATAAACAGTCCCGGTCATGTTCATAGGCTACAAACCTGGCCAGTGGATTTTTTAAGATCTTAAGTTGTTAAATTACCCCCTTAATTTCTATTTATTTTAATTTATTTTCATTTTATTATTCTTAATTTGTTAAATTTATTTCTAGTCTACATTTTAATTTTACTTTTACTTTAAATTTTATCTCTATCATTATTTTATTATTTAAAATTATATCTAGTTTTATTCTATTTAATTTTTACATTTTGTTAAGTGCCATAGTGTGTATATATATTGTACAATTATGTGCGCTATATAAATGCTAATAAACTTAAACTTACATACCTATGAGTCTTGATGACAATGACACAGGAGTACAGACTTACCCCTTCAGACTTAAGTTCCACTGTTGGCCCCAACCATTTCAGGGCTCAGGGCCTCATCAGTATTAGACCTCACCATGCATGCCACTCTGTACCCAGAAGTTTGTTCCCTCTTGGACAGAGGAGTGATCAAAATAGTCAAACCCATGATTCACAACAAGGGGTTATACACAACACAAATATTAAATTGTTCCAGACTAAACATTTCTATCATAGCCATGGCTGTATTTTTTGTATCCATTACCTGACAACCACCTATTTCTTTTGTGCTGAAAGTTTTGGTTTTCCCATCACTGATTAATGTATTAATTAGGAAAGTCAGTTATTTTGAGAAGTGTGTATCTTTGCTGCCTCACAGCTCCAGGGCCCCAGTTTGATCCTCAGCTTGGGTTACTGTCCATGTGGAGTCCTGCATGTTCACCCATTGTCGGCATGGGTTTCTATCTGGTTCTCTGATTTCATCCCATCTCTCAAAAACACAACATGTCAACTGGTGACACTAAAACTGTCCCCAAGTGTGATGGAGTGTGTGAATGTGTGTGCATGATACCCTGCAATGGACTGGCACCCCATCTAGGGTGTATTCCCAGCTAATACCCAGTGTTCCTGAGATTACCTCCAGATCCATCACTACCCTGAGCAGGATAAAATGAATAAATTATTTCAAGTACTAAAGTTTTTAATCCTGATGGGAAATTGATTAAAAAAAAAAAGTGTCTGGCATGCTTGAAACTGGTACAGGCTGTCCTGATTGCTACTTGTTTTGGTTAGTTAAATGTTTGAGATTTATCTTCGCTCGCACATTCTGCTCTCTGCTTAATGGTTACTTGACATTACTGGTCATTCTTCTTTTCATAAAACTATGATCCTAATGGATGATGTAATAGTATATAATGTCTCTCTTTTTTCACTCAGTAATGTAGTCTAAACCAGCGATGTAATGCTTCATCACCCATTTACATTACCCTGTCATACATAGATCACTTGATCTGTCTGTAGTGAAGGAGGTTGAAATGACAAAGTATGATCTAGGAATGTAGACCTCTGCCACCTAAGAGATTCTGTCTCACGGATCAATCCAGGAGCAAACGGTCACTGACACAGACACAGCTGCTCAGAGATGTTTCTCCCGGATATCCGTGAGGCAGAATCTTTTCGGTGGCAGAGGTCTACATTCCTAGATCATACTTTGTCAATTCAACCTCCTTTGGTAAAGACAGATCAAAACCTAACAGAAATATTTCCATGAGAGAGACGAATAACTAGTTTCTATTCTTTGAGTGGAAATTTGTATTGTCTGTCATTTTTTTCTTCAATAATTCATACTTAACTTCAAGAAGGGTGACAATAATTCTGGAGTTGACTGTATAATTGCAATAGTTGAGCCAAACTGAATAGAATTGAACTGAATTGCTCTACTACGGTATATCTTACCATGAATAAATCTATACATTAATAATAAAGGTAGAAAGTGGTTTTGCTACTGAAAACATCTGCAGGCTGATGATGGATCATGTTTATGTTTCACAAAAGCCACAGCAGCTTTGAGTCATTCTTATCAAGGAGCACGGAAAGATATAAAATCAAGATTATTATTATTAGTAGTAGTAGTAGTAGTAGTAGTAGTATTAGTAGTTCAAACATTTTAGACATGTTCAACTCTGGAAAATGCCTCATGGTGACAAGCAGAGAATTAGCTTTACACTCCATGGCAGGTAGCATGTTGGGTTGTGTGTAGGAGCTGATATTAATCAAGGCCAAAACACTGAATCACAAAACCGAAGGATGGCAGACTGTTCTTCTCACAGTATTTCCATTGATGAGATGAAAAAAAAAACACTTGTGTGATGGCAGTACACCAGCTCCAGTTCATCATGATATCGTTCAGGGCATATTTAGGCCTCTGGAAAAGAGCTTTAAACGAGGAGGAAAAAAAACTTCCTGACTGAACCCACTCTATGACTCCACAAAACACCATGGTGCCCTCTGGTGGTGCCCTCTGTGCTACATGGCAGGGAAAACAGTCCAAGTAAACATTCAGACTGGGACGGCTAACTCACACAATAGGCCGTCATAGCTTAGCTCACATATCAGCAGAGGCCAATGGAGTGTAATCAGTGGTGATGAGGAGAGAGACTGAACATTACCAAAACTAACTGTGAACTCAAACAACAACAAAAAGTGATAAATCAACTCATATTTGTGGGAAATCAGCAAGCTCATGGCAAAAACATGTTAACAAAAGTAAAAAAGATTATGATTTTTTGTAAACTGGCATGAATATAGGGAACCTAGATACTATCTGTATCATGATACAGAATCATGGCTCTGTATCATGGCTGAAGTGCCCTTGCACAAAGTACCTAAACCCCAACAACTGCTTCCCAGGTGCTGTAGCATGCATATTTTATGAGTATACCCCCTTTGAAAAGTAACATTTTAAGTAATATCTCAGTGAACACAAACAATTTCCAAAATGTTGACAAGACAAAGTTTAATATAACATCTGTTTAACTTATAACGTGAAAGTAAGGTTAATAATATAACTTCGATTACACATTTTTTCAGTTTTACTCAAATTAGGGTGGTGCAAAAATGAGTACACCCCACAACAAAAACTACTACATCTAGTACTTCGTATGGCCTCTATGATTTTTAATGACAGCACCAAGTCTTCTAGGCATGGAATGAACAAGTAAGTGACATTTTGCAACATCAATCTTTTTCCATTCTTCAACAATGATCTCTTTTAGTGACTGGATGCTGGATGGAGAGTGATGCTCAACTTGTCTCTTCAGAATTCCCCAAAGAAAATCATTTCTTTCCACCACAAAGGTGAAGGCTACAAGAAGATCAGCAAAGCTTTACTTATCATCAGTCAGAATACTGTAGCAAAAGTGGTACAAAGATTTAAGAAAGATGGAACTGCAACCATGTCACAGAGACGTCCAGGTCGTCCATGGAAGTTAACACCTCGACAGGAGCGTCTTCTGATGAGAAGGGTTGAAGAAAATCAGCATGCAAGTTCACTGCAGTTATCTAAATAAGTAGAAAGCCAAACTGGGGTGACTATTTCCCGTGATACAATACGGCATACACTGCAGAGGAATGGCATGCATGGATGCCGTCCACGAAAGAAGCCTCTCCTAAAGCCCAGGCACAAAAAAGCCCGCCGAGAGTTTGCCAGGGCCCATGCTGACAAAGATGAAGACTACTGGGACTCTATACTCTAGAGTGATGAGACCAAGATAAATGTTTTTGGAACTGATGGCTTCAAAACTGTATGGCGTCGCAAAGGTGAGGAATACAAAGAAAAATGCATGGTGCCTACAGTGAAACATGATGGTGGTAGTGTCCTTATGTGGGGCTGCATGAGTGCTGCTGGTATCAGGGAGCTGCATTTCATTGATGGCATCATGAATTCACAGATGTATTGCTCTATACTGAAAGAGAAGATGCTACCATCACTCCGTGCCCTTGGTCGTCGTGCACTTTTCCAACATGACTAAACACACATCTAAGGCCACTGTTGGATTTCTGAAGAAGAACAGGGTGAAAGTGATTCAGTGGCCGAGTATGTCTCCTGATCTGAACCCAATTGAACACCTATGGGGAATTCTGAAGAGACAAGTTGAGCATCACTCTCCATCCAGCATCCAGTCACTAAAAGAGGTCATTGTTGAAGAATGGAAAAAGATTGATGTTGTAAAATGTCGCCAACTTGTTCATTCCATGCCTAGAAGACTTGGTGCTGTCATTAAAAATCATGGAGGCCATACAAAGTACTAGATGTAGTAGTTTTTGTTGTGGGGTGTACTCATTTTTGCACCACCCTAATTTGAGTAAAACTGAAAAATGTGTAATCTAAGTTATATTATTAACCTTACTTTTTCCTGTAATAAGTTAAACAGATGTTATATTAAACTTTGTCTTGTCAACATTTTGGAAATTGTTTGTGTTCATTGAGATATTGTTTAAAATGTTACTTTTCAAAGGGGGTGTACTCATTTACACTGAGCACTGTTGATCCATCCATAACCGCTTATCCTGTGCAAGGTCGCGGGCAAGCTGGAGCCTATCCCAGCTGACTATGGGCAAGAGACGGGGTACACCTTGGACAAGTCGCCTGGTCATCGCAGGGCTGACACAGAGAGAAACAACCAACCATTCACACCTACGGTCAATTTGGAGCCACCAATTAACCTAACCTGCATGTCTTTGGATTGTGGGGGAAACCCACACAGACACGGGGAGAACATGCAAACTCCACACAGAAAAACCCCTGTCAGCCACTGGGCTTGAACCCAGAACCTTCTTGCTGTCTTGCTGTGAGGTGACAGTGCTAACCACTACACCACCGTGCCACCTATCACAGCAAGAAGGTTCTGGGTTCGAGCCCAGTGGCTGACGGGGGCTTTTCTGTGTGGAGTTTGCATGTTCTCCCTGTGTTTGTGTGGGTTTCCCCCACAGTCCAAAGACATGCAGGTTAGGTTAAGCCTAGGTCACAACCGGCCGTACGTGCTCCTACGGCTGGTCTACGTGCAAAAAACACAAGAAACGCACGGAGGGCGCGCGTGTGACGTGCTGATTTTTGAGCCGTAGACTGGCCACAGACCGGCTGCAGAGGTTCTTTGTCATGTCAAACAAACTCTACGGGCGCTTAAGTTTTTTTCAGGTTGCAAGACAAACTTACGGCCAACGTGCGTCTTTCTCCACGAACAAAAAAAATGCAGCGATTTGGGAAACGCCAAAAATCGCACGGCCAGAAAATCGTACATCCGGTTGTGACCTAGGCTTTAATTGGTGGCTCTAAATTGACCATAGGTGTGAATGGTTGTTTGTCTCTGTGTCAGCCCTGCAATAACTTGGCGACTTGTCCAGGGTGTACCCCGCCTCTCGCCTATAGTCAGCTAGGACAGGCTCCAGCTTGCCCACTACCCTGTAGAACAGGATAAGTGGCTACATATAATGGATGGATGGATGCATATATATAGCTGCCCACTGCTCTGGGTATGTGTGTGTGCTCATTGCTCACTTGTGTGTACGCGCATGTGTGTGTTCACTGCTTTACATGACTTCAATGCAGAGGAGGAATTTCGCTGTACTTGAGTGTGCATGTAACAAATTGACAAAGGCTTCTTCTTCTCTTCTTCTAGTAGATGCATTAAGCTATTAGTTTTTTCACAGCATATTTTTTTCACAAGTAACAGTTACTGTTGCAATATAGACACGGGATTGCGACAGTAACGAAGATTAGATCAGCATCATATTATATTTTCAAAAAGTTTGACATTTTAGACATGATGTTTGCTTACTTAATTGCTAGGGAAAGTTTAGAGAACCAGTTGAAGGATAAGGCAACTTTTGTACAGTGTGTGTAATAGGAGAAAAACATATACGTAATCAATTCCGTTAATTATTTCCATTATATATCGAACATGAAAAAATATTTTTAACTTTGAAATCATGAATTGACACAGAGGAGCCGAAGTTGGAGGAGTCAGCCATTTTGAGATTGTGGGCAACTATAAACCAATCAGAATCTTCCGTTAATGCGCCTTCCTCTGATCTGTGACGTCACTGGGCCCATGAAAACAGTGTTTACAGACAGATCACTGTGATGACAGTAAGGAGTCCCGGCGGGTGGCTTGTATTCGATTCGTTTATATCCCGACCTTGTCAGCTGTCAGATTTATGTTCATGGACCCGGTAAGCTGGTAAATAATATTTATTTTTTTTTTTCTTTACCAAATTCTAACAGAAAACGAGAGCGCCCGAAAGGGAAAACCGAGCCGAGCCGCTTCACGCATGCGCAGTAGGCTTGGTAGGACAAATCCAAATAGGAGTCATTCAGGATTCAGCCATGTTTTTGCTCCGTGTTTTTACTCAACCAAAGTTATACAGTATTATGAGCTTTAAGTTGCATAAATAAAACCATTTGGTGAAACTTTGAAGAAGCGATTGTACTGGTTTTTTACCTTATTACCATACTGAAGAGTTCTTTTCAGTGGCGGGCCGCATGACGTCACGCAGTAGATCAATATGGCAGAACGCATCTTCGCTGAGCTCAGCGCAAGCCCATATTATTAAAAGTTAAAAGATACTGTTATGCAGTCTGTTCTTTCTCTATAAATTCCATGATCGATTACTTTATATATTTATCTATCTATTTGTGGTGATTTTGTACAAAAGTTGCCTTTTCCTTTAAACTTGCATGACTGTATTCTTTTTAATTTCCACAAGGTGGCAACATTTTTCTACATTGTCTAAAGTAAACACAAACACAAAGTAACTCATGACTGAATAAATTAATTAATGGTAGACCCAGAGCAGGTCAGCAGTTTTCATGTGTTAATGCTCTGGAGGTAAAATGTTTCCTTTGTAAAGGAAACATTGCAGCACATTTATATCTGCAGATCAACATGCACTTCCTACAGCAGAACGATTCACTGAGCACAGCGCTGAACTGAGACTGAAGATAACTGGCATGTGATCTCATAAGGGCTGACATAGTGGTTGTGTTTTAATAAGGCATGGTTACAAATTAATATTTGGAGGCTATGATTTAAGCTTCTTGTGGCCATGACACATTTCGCTTGTAGCAAGATGAAGCTTAATTAAAATATTATGACCAGTTACGTTTCTTAAGATCCATTTTGTGGCGAGAAAAAAAATTAATTTTGTCAACCACTGTATTTTAAAATGAACAGGACACAGAGGAATCAACTTAATTAGGCCATTATGGCTGCAGGATCCTCAGAATGGTATTATAATAATATTACATTTTATTTCAGTCTTGCAATGAAGTAATGTCATTGGCACTGCAACATGAATATACCAGCCGCCCATGTCATTCGTTCATCTTCAGTAATGGCTTCATCCTGATCAGGGTTGAGGTGGATCCAGAGCAAATAGCAGAAATACTTTGCATGAAACCATCACATCACAGTGCACAACACACACTAGGGAAATTGTAGTGTAGCCAGTCCACCAACTGGCATGTTTTTGGGAGATGGGAGGAGACTGGAGAGCCCAGAGAAAACCTACATAGACACTAGGAGAACATGTGAAACTCCACACGGACAGTAACACGAGCTGAGGATTGAACTGGGGACTCTGGTGCTATGAGACAGCAACGCTTCCCACTGCACACCCATGCCGCCCTCCCATATCACCTGAAAAGAAATTTATGCCCATTCCTGCCAAATAATTAACTGAACGCCACATATTAAGTATGATGTTCTCACAACATATTAAATCAAGTTACATAAATTGTGGCCATGACCCAGTGTTGTAGTCAAATCACTAAACTTCGAGTCCGAGTCCAGTCTCGAGTCCCCAGTGTTCAAGTCCGAGTCAAGTCCAAGTCATTAAAAAAATTTGAGTCCGAGTCAAGTCCACTACTGATCCTTGTCGAGTCCAAGAACAAGACTCCAACCGAACCATTTGACGGTGGCTCTTTTAACGCCATTAACATTAATTTATTCCTGAACATGATGTGTGAACAGGTGAATGTACATTCTCTTTGTCAGGGAGTGTGAGGTATTCTGTCAGAGATGGCTGGGAGATGGATGTAAGTGCAGAAGATGCGTTTATTAATACAAGTGAAGACAAGTAAACAATCCAGAACAGCAGGCAAAATCGTAAAACGGTGAAACAGGCAATAGGTCGAGCAAGGCACAAACAAGCTATCGTAGACTCGGCAGAATCAAAGATGAGAAACAGGAAATTAGGGAACAGGAAACATGTCAGCAATGCAACTCAATACTTCGAAAAGTAAGTGTGTTTTCACAGTCTTTATATAGGTGCGCTGATTGTGCCTTAATTCTGTGCAGGTGCGAGTTGTTTACGGTGCGCAGGTGAGAATCTGCTTGGTGCGTGAGCTGTCCGAAACACACCCAAGAGTCTATCAGGTGTGACACTCTTGCACAAAATTAGTACAAAATTAATGTAGTTATGGGTGGCACGGTGGTGTAGTGGTTAGCGCTGTCGCCTCACAGCAAGAAGGTCTGGGTTCGAGCCCCGTGGCCGACGAGGGCCTTTCTGTGCGGAGTTTGCATGTTCTCCCCGTGTCCGCGTGGGTTTCCTCCGGGTGCTCCGGTTTCCCCCACAGTCCAAAGACATGCAGGTTAGGTTAACTGGTGACTCTAAGGCCCTGTCCACACGGCAACGGATTCAGGTGACTCCGATACAATTGCTTATCGTTTAGGCCTGGCGTCCACACGGCACCGGCGTTTTGGGTGCCCAAAACGCAATCTTTTTGAGAACGGGTTCCAGAGTGGAAAGATCTGGCAACGTTGCCGTTGTGAAGTCGTCTGGATGAGTAGAACGGATTTGTTTACGATGACGTCACAACCATATGACTGTGAGTGCTTCATGCCGGGTAGAAGTGTAACGAATATCACCAGGAAAAAGCCTTACAGAGCACTAGTGAGAGTGAAACACGAGCTTGGATATTATTATTATTATTATTATTATGTTCAGTGTTAGTTCACAGTAGTAATGCAAGAAGCAGAATAGTGACAGTAATCTCATCTCATCTCATTATCTCTAGCCGCTTTATCCTTCTACAGGGTCGCAGGCAAGCTGGAGCCTATCCCAGCTGACTACGGGCGAAAGGCGGGGTACACCCTGGACAAGTCGCCAGGTCATCACAGGGCTGACACATAGACACAGACTCACACTCACATTCACACCTACGGTCAATTTAGAGTCACCAGTTAACCTAACCTGCATGTCTTTGGACTGTGGGGGAAACCGGAGCACCCGGAGGAAACCCAAGCGGACACGGGGAGAACATGCAAACTCCACACAGAAAGGCCCTCGCCGGCCCCGGGGCTCAAACCCAGGACCTTCTTGCTGTGAGGCGACAGCGCTAACCACTACACCACCGTGCCGCCCCTAGTGACAGTAATAGTGAAGCAAAAACATGCAATTGTACAAACACTGCAGCTCTACAGCAAAATATTCATTTATGAAATGGTCTGATTCTTAACACCAGTAGTGCCAATGATCTTCTCATTGCGATGCGATGCGAGTTGTCAACAAATCCTATAACTTGGTTCATGAAACGCGCTTACAAAATATTTTCACTGTGAATATTTATTGTGTAATGGTGCAAAGTGAGAGAGAGACTCTGCCCTTAGGGCAGAGTCAATCCCGCCAGCAAAAATAGGGAAAAAAAGGAGCGATCTCACCTCTTCAGATGTTAGTTTAAGTCTGAAACAACAAATTAATCCATCAACGTGTAGTATTCAATTTATTCCGGACCATTAAAGACGCCGCCTTCCGCGTAGAATCATACGTCATCCTCGCCGCCATATTGGATAGGTCAAAGCGGAGAATAAAGATTAGCTGCGTTTAACTGTACCAACAGGTTTGCCGTCCAAACGAGATCACATGGGATTACCTTTCACAGGTGAGACTGGAAAAATACTTTTCATTGTATTTGGTCATTATAATGTAATTTTACGAACAGATTTTCCTGACTTTGTGGCTAATATGAAGTCTCGCGCATAATAGTTTATGCGCATGCGTCCTTACTTCTTCTATTGTTCTGGTGTCTCTGAAGGGACCGTCTTACAGCGCCCCTAGAGGTTTGGCATGTGTATTGCATCGTTTTCAGCAAGCGTTGCGTTGCCATATGGAGCTGATATTTTACTGATCGTTGCCCATTTGGACGCGATATATTTTTAAATAACATCTCGTTGCCGTTGTCGTGTGGATGTAGCCTAAATTGACCGTAGGTGTGAATGTGAGTGTGAATGGTTGTCTGTGTCTATGTGTCAGCCCTGTGATGACCTGGCGACTTCTCCAGGGTGTACCCCGCCTTTCGCCCGTAGTCAGCTGGGATAGGCTCCAGCTTGCCTGCGACCCTGTAGAACAGGATAAAGCGGCTAGAGATAATGAGATGAGATGAGAGATAATGTAGTTATAAATATCTTATGCCAAATTATTATGGCATGTTACAAAAATAAAGAAAAAAATCCAAGTCCTCGTCTCCAATTTATGAGTCCGAATGCAGTTAACGCGCGACCCCAAGTCCAAGTCATCAGTGCTCAAGTCCAAGTCGAGTTACAAGTCCTTAAAATTAAGGCACGAGTCAGACTCGAGTTTGAGTCCTGGACTTGAGTACTACAAGCCTGCCATGACCCCCATGAATTATAAAGTTAGAGAAACTGGAATTTTTAACAGCCTTAAAGGAAGATAGGATTTTTCACCTGCAATGTGTGTTAATTAAAAATAGGCTACTAGGTTTTTCAAATAACATGACAAAAAAAGGCACAAAATTTTTCTAAAGTGGAGTACTATGAGCGTTCCTGAAATTCTAGAAACCAACATTCTTAATGTCTTGTGGTTGATTTTAGATTGATTTTAGAGCTCCCTCTCTCTTTCTGTCCCTCCCTCTCCATCTCTCTCTCTCTATGGGCCTGTCAGGGAAAGCCGTCCCAGGAGAGAAATTATTTTATTACGACTTAGCAGCAGAGAAAAAAAAACCTCCTCATGGGACAGTGACTCTGTTGAAACATGAGCACAGAGCCATAGCAGCACTATTACAGGGAGCAGAATCCAACCTTGTTCATCTGACAGTGACAAATGGAGCCCATTAAAGATCTCTGTGCAACAAATTGGCAGACTACAGTCGGGTTCCCGAGTGGGCAGAGTGTCAAACTGATCTAGATGAATAGGCATGATAATGGATACTTAGTAAATGAGTCTTAAAAAGAAAGCCAGCTGTGATGGGCAGAAGGGCCATAATCTCTTTATAATAAGAACATGAGGCTACTTTTACTTTTATAACACATTTTTATACATTTCATGCAACTAAATGTGTTTTATAGTATGTCTCATCTCATCATCTCTAGCCGCTTTATCCTGTTCTACAGGGTCACAGGCAAGCTGGAGCCTATCCCAGCTGACTACGGGCGAAAGGCGGGGTACACCCTGGACAAGTCGCCAGGTCATCACAGGGCTGTTTTATAGTATGTGCAAAACATTAAAAGAAAAATACAAATACATATAACCTAAGACATGTAGTATGAAATCCAAAATAAAAGGCAAAGACTGAAAGAAAAAAAAAAAGTATCTGAACATACATCTGTATTTTAGTAACCCATACAGATGCAGAACATCTGTATGGGTTACTAAAATACAAGATGTACAAGATTTTTTTTTTCAAATGTATTCTTTTTTTTAACTATACAAATAAAAGGAACTCTTTCTAGTTCTCTCATATACCGTAGATGTACATTTAAATCTCAAACCCTTTTTCCATTTTAAATCCACTGGGCTGGAGTACAAAAGCTTTGCTAGTCATTATGGCCCTTCAGTCTGCACATGCTGACCAGATTACACACACTCTAATGCCTCATAAGATGATTATTGCTATTTCAGGAAGTACTACTCACCCGTTATGGCTTAATGGCGCTTTATTGATTATCAATAAGCAAGAGCTCACAGGCAGACAGGTCTTGAGTGTTCTGAACAGATTTAAAGATGAACCTTTAAGGTAGACATGAAGCAGTCATGCTTAAGGGGTCAAAATAACTTAAATACAAAAAAGGATGGCAGTATTCTCAAGTCACATGTGAACAATATCTCTTTGTTTATTCTCTCTGTTCTGTGTTGCATAAATGACAATCCTAAAAAAAAAAAAAGGCTGAGGCAGAATAAGGACTTTATAATATATCAGAGAATTTTATTTTCAACCAATACATTTGTGCAGAATTTATAAGGGGATACATGATGAAAAACTGACTTTTTCAGTACTTGCGCACAAGAATTTGGGTATCTGGAGCCTACCACCCACAAACTCTGAAATAAGACAACACAGTCAGTTTCTTTTGGGCTGTCTATTTCAGAAACATTAGCCAAGATCAACAAGCCGTTCAGATTTGGCTCCGCTTTCAATGTCACAAGAGAAGCTCATTAACAGCTATTCCACGAAATCGAGTTGTACATGAGATGACAGCTGATGAGGCGTGTAGCGCTGAATTGGCTGTAAGCCATGTATGATGAGATTGAGTGGAATAACTGTTTTATTCTATCCACATTCACTTGATTTTGAGAAACTGAGCATTTTTATTTTTTGCAAATTTGATAAATAAAAACTTTATACAAAATGTCTAACAAAATAATTTCCACTTGTAAATGTAAACAAACCGGCAAAATGACAATAGCAATTTGTGAAAAAATGCTACAATAATCATTCTTGAAAAATACCATCAAATACTTTTATTCCATATTTTGTTGCTTTTTTTGTATTTTAGGGGTTTTCTTCTTCTTCTTTAGGGTATTTTGTCGGTTGGCAAAGCAATTTAAAGGTGCATTACCGCCACCGACTGGGCTGGAGTGTGGAACAGGAGATATTGGGGGAAAACTATTCTTTTAGCAGTTTCTTTGAAATACTTAAAAACAATTTTTGGGGTGTTGTTTTTGAGTAGTTTTTATTTCGTCCTCGGTTGGTTCAGTAACATGCTCCATCATTTTGTTTTTCTTTACTCACCGTATATGAGCTGATAGCCTAGTAGTAGAGTAGCCAATCAGACCACGCGATTGTTCATATCCAGTGAATGTGGATAGAATAATTAGATTTATTATACATACGCGCCACTTTTTCCATGGAATAAAAACATGTATTCTATTCCCTTCTAGTGGGTTTACTGATGGCATGCAATATTGTTATCATATCACTTATCCTCCATGTATTACGCCACTCTCCCCAATGGAGAATGAGCATGCAATATTGTTATAATATTGCATGTTGTCAAGACAACAAGACGTCACACGCAAAGATCCAATAACAAAACTTTTTTGTTATTTTTTTGCACAATCATTTCTTTGTCGGCTGGGAGAGAGAGAAAACGAGGTTCATTCAGTGCTAGGTTTAAGCACTAAATAAATAAACTGAAAACTGAAACTAAAGGTGCGCTGAACACACAAAAAGCTACCAAAACTTCATTATAAATTCTTCACGCAAATTTACAAGAGAAAAACATACCAACGGACATCAAAAAACTGGAAAAGAGACATGTCGGAGATGTAAAACTGCCACGCTAGCAAGTGACTGACAGTTTGCACACAAACATGGCCGTGAGGTTTGCGTCATTAAAAGCAGAAGATTTAAAGAGACAGACGCGCTGAACACCCAAAAGGCTACCAAAACTTCATTGGATATTTTTCACGCATACCAACGGACATCGAAAAACTGAAAAAGAGAGCAATAGTGGAAATATTGTCAAAGTTCTACTTGGAGGTGAGAAAAAGTGACGGAGACTTTTACAAGAGGACTTCACTCAGCAAAACCCTTTTGTTTTGAACAACTGCAATGTAACAATTAACTATGACCAAAAGTAACTTGGAATTTGAACCGTCAACCTGTATATAGCTTGTATGTAAGTTGGGTTGTTGTTCAGGCTTTTTGGACTTGTACCATTTTTATTGTTAGAACTTTGACTTTGTACATTGGATTGACAGAACATTGAATTACATTCAATTAGAATCAGTATTCAATATTGGTAAGTTACCCCCCCCTTTACTTTTTGTAAAATCTGTATTTGTTCCATCGAGTGTATAATAATAATAATAATAATAATAATAATAATCTCATCTCATTCTCATTACCTCTAGCCACTTTATCCTTCTACAGGGTCGCAGGCAAGCTGGAGCCTATCCCAGCTGACTACGGGCGAAAGGCGGGGTACACCCTGGACAAGTCGCCAGGTCATCACAGGGCTAATAATAATCTCATCTCATCTCATTATCTCTAGCCGCTTTATCCTTCTACAGGGTCGCAGGCAAGCTGGAGCCTATCCCAGCTGACTACGGGCGAAAGGCGGGGTACACCCTGGACAAGTCGCCAGGTCATCACAGGGCTAATAATAATAATAATAATAATAATAATAATAATAAATATTGGCTGGTTTTTTTCATGGTATATCAGATATATTCCATTCAGCTAGCATGATATTGAACTTGTCTTCGACTCGTTCAGGATCATGCTAGCCGAATAGAATATATGTGATATACCACTCAAAGCCATTATACCGGGCGGCACGGTGGTGTAGTGGTTAGCGCTGTCGCCTCACAGCAAGAAGGTCCGGGTTCGAGCCCCGTGGCCGGCGAGGGCCTTTCTGTGTGGAGTTTGCATGTTCTCCCCGTGTCCGCGTGGGTTTCCTCCGGGTGCTCCGGTTTCCCCCACAGTCCAAAGACATGCAGGTTAGGTTAACTGGTGACTCTAAATTGACCGTAGGTGTGAATGTGAGTGTGAATGGTTGTCTGTGTCTATGTGTCAGCCCTGTGATGACCTGGCGACTTGTCCAGGGTGTACCCCGCCTTTCGCCCGTAGTCAGCTGGGATAGGCTCCAGCTTGCCTGCGACCCTGTAGAACAGGATAAAGCGGCTACAGATAATGAGATGAGATGAGCCATTATACCCACCCCCCATCTGAGTATCTCCACTTGTGACTTGAGAACTGCCTTTGTGAATAAATATTCATGAGGAACGTGCTATCTAACTGGCTGACAGAAGATGAGGGTGGGGTGAACAGTGGCTCATTATCATTTAAAGGAACAGGCACTCAAATCAGCCGTTTTGAACAGGGCTGTTTAGACAGGATGAGAACTGTGGTGCTTTATCCTTGTGGTATTTTGATCAGAGCATGTCACAGACATTTCAGTAAGACCTCAGGGAACTGTCTCAACTTGTGGCAAAGGGGTATAATATGTTACCTTTAAGACTGAGTTATTTGTCCAATATAGCATGGCTTTAATACTTCTACGGGGCTACTGATGTGCAAGAAATGGCTTTTACTGCAAATAAATATTATGCAAGAAATACTAAATATTATTATAGTGGAAACTTTACTAAAAATGCCTATACAACTGCTCATTCATGCACTTATCCAATCCGTGTATAAAGGTCAAGAACTGGTTTGAGTATTTCAGAAACTGCGGATCTCATGAGATTTTCATGCACAGTTAATGTCTAGAGTTTATACAGATTGGTGTGGGGGAAAAAAAAAACATCCAGCGAGTGACAGTTTTCCAGGTGGAAACAGCTTGTTGCTGACAGAGGTCAGAAGAAAATGGCCAGACCGGTTCAAGCAAACAGGAAGGCTCCAGTAACTCAAATAATTACTCTTTACAACAGTGTTGAACAGAAAAGTATCTCAGAATGCACAACAGATCAAACATTGAGGCAGGAAACCAACAACTACAGAAGACTCATTGGGTCCCACTCCTGTCTGCCAAGAACAGAAACCTGAGGCTGCAGTGAGCACAGGATCAATTATAATGCACAACTGAAGATTGGTGAGCCTGCACCCAGCCTTGTCCTTCTCCTGTGACCTCCCTCACCAACAAAGGCTTGCCCCATACAGAACTGCTATTCACTGGATGGTTTGGGTTTTTGTTGTTGTTGTCGTTTTATTCATCCCATCTCATTATCTGTAGCCGCTTTATCCTGTTCTACAGGATCGCAGGCAAGCTGGAGCCTATCCCAGCTGACTACGGGCGAAAGGCGGGGTACACCCTGGACAAGTCGCCAGGTCATCACAGGGCTGACACATAGACACAGACAACCATTCACACTCACATTCACACCTATGGTCAATTTAGAGTCACCAGTTAACCTAACCTGCATGTCTTTGGACTGTGGGGGAAACCGGAGCACCCGGAGGAAACCCACACGGACACGGGGAGAACATGCAAACTCCGCACAGAAAGGCCCTCGCCGGCCACGGGGCTCGAACCTGGACCTTCTTGCTGTGAGGCGACAGCGCTAACCACTACACCACCGTGCCGCCCCTGTTCCCCTCCTAGAACTGCCACTTTATTGTGGTGGAGGGGTTTGTGTGCTTGAATGATCCTAGGAGCTATGTTGTCGGGGGCATTATGCCCCTGTTAGGGTTTCCCAAGGCAGACAGGTCCTAGGTGACAGGCCAGACCAAGAGCAGTTCACCAAAAACCCCCTATGGAGAAAAAATCCAGGACCGTGACATCGCCCGGTAGGACGCAGCCGGGGCCCCACCCTGGAGCCAGGCCCGGGGTTGGGGCTCGTATGCGAGCGCTCCAGGAGTGGGACCCAATGAGTCTTCTGTAGTTGTTGGTTTCCTGCCTCAATGTTTGATCTGTTGTGCATTCTGAGATACTTTTCTGTTCAACACTGTTGTAAAGAGTAATTATTTGAGTTACTGTTGTCGTTTTAAATTTTATTTATTTATTTTTCCATTTTTAAAAAGAAAAAAACACTTAGTGAACTCCAGTGATTATGCAGATTGGTACACTGAAACAGCAAAACCTGCATGCTTAGCTAGATCACATAGCGAATGTTAGTGATGAACAAAATAATTATGATTGTTTTTCCGGATTAATTTTAGCAGCCTTGATGACTGCAAAATGAAACACAAAGCACCATTCATGTCTTCCTGTAAAAAGATGATTTATAAAAGCTAATACTGAGATGTAAAGGTATACAGCTGTGGTCAGAAGTTTACATACAGTGAAATGAATGTCATCTTGTATATGAATGTCATGGCAATATTTGGGCTTTCAGAATTTGGTGCACAAGTTTTAATTTTCTTTGGGTTTTCTGAAATCAACACAGGGTCAAAATTATACATACAGGGTCAAAAATATACATACAGCACACCTAATATTTGGGTAAAATGTCTCTTCACAAGATTCGCCTTGACCAAACATTTCTGTTTACCATGAACAAGCTTCTGGCAGAATTCTGGTTGGATATTTCACAACTCTTTATGGTAGAATTGGTAGAGTTCAATTAAATTTGTTTTTTTTTTCTTGGCATGGACTTGACTTATAAGCACGGTCCATATATTTTCAATAGGGTTGAAGTCAGGACTTGTTTTAAGCTTAATGTTAGCCTGCTTTATCATCCACAGCCAGCTCTGATGCGTGTTTGGGTTCACTGTCCTGTTGTAACTCCCAAGTTGTTTTCAAGTTTCTGATGGTTTATGCTGACGAATACTGAGGTAGTCCTCCTTCTTCATTAGTCCATCCACTTTGTGCAATGAACCAGTTCCACTGGCAGCAAAACAGCCCCAGAGCATGATGATCCTACCACCACCACCAGCTGGTACAGTGTTCCTCTGTACATGGTGGTCATTGTGGCCAAACAACTCAATCTTTGTCTCATCTGACCATACAGCTATCCTCCAGAAGGCTTTTCCTTTGTCCGTGTGGTCAGCTTCAAACTTTAGTTAAGCTTGAAGGTGTCAATTTTGGAGCAGGGGGTTATTTCTTGGATAGTAGCCTCTTAGTTCAGATCACCATGGACTGTAGACAGTGATCCATCAGTTTCCAGTTCATGGCAGGGCTGTACCATGGTGGTTCTCAGGTTGTTCCTGACCATCAAAATCAAGTTCCTTTCAGCTGAGGGTGACAGTTTGGGTTTTCTTGAAGCAAAGTG
Organism: Neoarius graeffei; assembly: GCF_027579695.1. Lineage (NCBI taxonomy): Eukaryota > Metazoa > Chordata > Actinopteri > Siluriformes > Ariidae > Neoarius > Neoarius graeffei. Next base: position 31,947,950 of record NC_083593.1, read on the forward strand.
GCTTGGCAAAGTGACTACACCTCACAATAACTTGGATACAATTGTTTGAACTGATCTTCGAATTTGCAGTTGTTTAGAAATGGCTCCAAGAGACATTCCAGAATTGTGTACATCTGCGATCCTCTTTCTCAGATCTGCACTGAGCTCCTTGGACTTTCCCATTTTACTGTGTGGTGGTCAATCCAATGAGTGCTGTAAACAAACCCTTTTTATGAAGGCACAGAGAAGCTACCAGCTGTAGTCAATCATGATCACTAACAGGAAGTTAAGAGACCTCGGCCTTGGCAAAATAAGAGACAGTTTGGAAGTTTCAGCACCTCTGAATTAATAATCTAAGTGAGTGTATGTACATTTTTGACCCTGTATGTATAATTTTGACCCTGTGCTGATTTCAGAAAACCCAAAGAAAATTAAAACTTGTGCACCAAATTCTAGTGTTTTTTTTATTAAAGATGCATGCTATACAATCCTTCTGCCACAGAAAAGGAACAGTTCAAAGAAATTACTGAGAGCCCAAATATTGCCATGACATTCATATCCAAGATGATATTCATGTCACTGTATTTAAACTTCTGACCACAACTATACTAAACACCATTTTAGTTATTTATTCGAAAACATTTTAAACAATTATGTTGCTGACATTGCTTTTATTGGTTTAAAATGACATGGTTGCCATTGTGCCTCTGATGTTTTGCACAACCTGCAGTCAGCTCAGTTACGAAAGCAATGTCAGCAAAACTCTGATATTAATACTGCAGAATCAGAAGATCCTAATTCTAGTATGAACTCCAGAGTACTGATGGTTAAATAACTCCATGTTCAGCTCTGTTTTTTTTGTTTGTTTGTTTTTTATTAAAGTGTACTGCTTTAAAGATTAAGCATTTACAACTTACTTAGCAGACGCACGGTGGTGAAGTGGTTAGCACTGTCGCCTCACAGCAAGAAGGTCCGGGTTCGAGCCCCGTGGCCGGCGAGGGCCTTTCTGTGCGGAGTTTGCATGTTCTCCCCGTGTCCGTGTGGGTTTCCTCCGGGTGCTCCGGTTTCCCCCACAGTCCAAAGACATGCAGGTTAGGTTAACTGGTGACTCTAAATTGACCGTAGGTGTGAATGTGAGTGTGAATGGTTGTCTGTGTCTATGTGTCAGCCCTGTGATGACCTGGCGACTTGTCCAGGGTGTACCCCGCCTTTCGCCCGTAGTCAGCTGGGATAGGCTCCAGCTTGCCTGCGATCCTGTAGAACAGGATAAAGCAGCTAGAGATGATGAGATGAACTTACTTAGCATGCTATGCACATTAATTGCACATTTTCAGTTATTCTTGTTTATATTCCGATGCTAGCTATTCAGATGCCTGAATCTGCACACTTTATTATAAACATTACACCATCCTTTACTTTCTGTTTTCCCTCTGCTTCTGCTCAAGCTCTACCTTGACCAAATCTTCAATAGATTAGATTAGATTAGATTAGATTAAATTAGATAAAACTTTATTGATCCCTTTGGGAGGGTTCCCTCATGGAAATTAAGAAGGTTGGAGATTCTAATAGTTCTAATGCAGGTGAGGGGTGAGATATCAAAATACAGCGCCTTGCAAAAGTATTCATACCCCTTAAACTTTTTCACATTTTCCACCTTACAACCACAAACTTAAAAGTTTTTTATTGAGATTTTATGTGATAGACTAACACAGAGTAGCACATAATTGTGAAGTGAAACGAAAATGATAAATGGTCTTCAAAATTTTAAACACATAAAAATCTGAAAAAATGTGGTGTGCATTAGTATTCAGCCCCCTGTACTCTGATACCTCTAAATACAATCCAGTGCAATCAATTGCCTTCAGAAGTCATCTAATTAGTTAATAGAGTCCTACTGTGTAATTTACTCTCAGCATAAATACACTTGTTCTGTGAAGGCCTCAGTGGTTTGTTAGAGAACACTGAAGAACAAACAGCATCATGAAGACCAAAGAACTCACCAGACAGGTCAGGGATAAAGTTCTGGAGAAGTTTAAAGCAGGGTTAGGTTATAAAAAAAATCTCAAGCTCTGAACATCTCAAGAAGCACTGTTCAATCCATCATTAAAAAATGGAAAAAAGTATGGCACAACTGCAAACCTACCAAGACATAGCCGTCCACCTAAACTGACAGAGCGAGCAAGGAGAGCACTGGTCAGAGAAGCAGCCAAGAGGCCCATGATCACTCTGGAGGAGCTGCAGAAATCCACAGCTCAGGTGGGAGAATCTGTGCACAGGACAACTATAAGTCGTACACTCCACAAATCTGGCCTTTTTGGAAGAGTGGCAAGAAGAAAGCCATTGTTGAAAGACAGGCACAAGAAGCCATGTAGGGGACACAGCAAACATGTGGAAGAAGGGGCTTTGGTCAGATGAGACCAAAGTTGAACTTTTTGGCCTAAATGCAAAGCGCTATGTGTGGCGGAAAACTAACACTGCTCATCACCCTGCACACACCATCCCCACTGTGAAACATGGTGGTGGCAGCATCATGCTATGGGGATGCTTTTCTTCAGCAGGGACAGGGAAGCTGGTCAGAGTTGATGGGAAGATGGATGGAGCTAAATACAGGGCAATCCTGGAAGAAAACCTGTTGGAGGCTGCAAAAGACTTGAGACTGGGAAGGAGATTCACCTTCCAGCAAGACAATGACCCTAAACATACAGCCAGAGCTACAATGGAATGGTTTAGATCAAAGAATATTCATGTGTTAGAATGGCCCAGTCAAAGTCCAGACCTAAATCCCATTGAGCATCTGTGGCAAGACTTGAAAATTGCTGTTCACAGACGCTCTCCATCCAATCTGGTTGAGCTTGAGCTATTTTGCAAAGGAGAATGGGCAAAATTTTCAGTGTCTAGATGTGCAAAGCTGGTAGAGACATACCACAAAAGATTTGCAGCTGTAATTGCAGCAAAAGGTGGTTCTACAAAGTATTGACGCAGGGAGACTGAATACTAATGCACATCACATTTTTCAGATTTTTATTTGTTCAAAATTTTGAAGACCATTTATCATTTTCGTTTCACTTCACAATTATGTGCTACTCTGTGTTGGTCTATCACATAAAATCTCAATAAAAATCTTTTAAGTTTGTGGTTGTAAGGTGGAAAAATGTGAAAAAGTTCAAGGGGTATGAATACTTTTGCAAGGCACTGTATGAACATTTAAATGAGTGTATCAGACCTGCCAACCTTTACATACTGTATTTAAATAATACTGGCTGGTTTTTTTCGTGCTATATCAGATCTATTCAGCTAACATGACGTGGAACGAGTCAAAGACAAGTTCAGTATCATGTTAGCTGAATGGAATATATCTGATAGGCCACGAAAAAAAAGCCAGCCAATATTATTATTATTATTATTATTATTATTATACATACACACTCTCTTCATATCAGCATTCTTGAAGGCCAATGTTAGCTCACCTGCGACTCGGCACTGTTAGCGCGTGGTCACCTTCCAGCCAGTGTAGTGTTCGTGAATGCTAATAAAGCAGTCAAGCCAGTGCTATCAAGAGCAAGCAGCACAGGCTAGCAACCGAGAAAATAAGATTTCTGTCTCCAGGCTCTTCTTCCACGCCCACTCACCAAAGTATTTTTCACTCAGACTTAAGTATTCATTTTCCTGTGTAATTTACTTAGTGACTTTTAAAATCAGCATCGAAAACTACACACAATGAAGTGAACTGGCAGCCAAAATTCTCGCAAAATCTTCTGTACTTAACAAAGCAAAACTGGTGGCCATGTTTGTTTACGAATTGTCACAGTCGCTCGCTAGCGCGGAAGTTTTACATCTCCGACATGTCTCTTTTCCAATGTCCGTTGGTATGTTTTTCTCTTCTAAATATGCGTGAAGAATATCTAATGAAGTTTTGGTAGCCTTTCAGATGTTCAACATGTCTTTCTGTTTCCTGGCAAACAGAAATTATTGTGTGCATGCACAGCAGAAAAATTTCTCATTGGATATTTGCACTCTGACGTGTGACATCGTGTTGTCTTGACAATGTGCAATATCATAACAATATTGCATGTTGATTCTCCATTGTGTAGAGTGGTGTAATACACGTAAGATAAGTGATATGCTAACAATATCGCATGCTATCAAACCAAATGAATGAAACATGCTGGAAGGGAATAGAATATATGTTTTTATTCCATCAAAAAAGTGTCCTGTATGTATAATAAGTTCATATATGTGGTATGCTAAAATGAGCAATCACTCAATAATAGACCAAAAAAGCAGTCTTCTTTGTTCTCCCCAATAAAAAATGACAACATTTCAGCCTTAACTGATTTCGCTGCTTAAAAAGACGTAGTGACGCAGTGTCCTCGCTTTCCGTCAAAGGTAAATAAAGAATGTTTTGAGTTCATTCATGTGAAATAAAATATATCAATGAATGTTCCTCTGAGCTAACATTACACAAGTATGTAGTTAACATCAGTTACTATGGTTGTACAGTGCTGTTTGTTTGCCTGTAAGCAGGATTGTGCAAAACCTAACAACCCGATTTCCATGAAACTTGGTGGAAGGGTGTAGTATTAGCCAAGGAAGATCCTATTAAATTTTGGAGCAGATACGAGTCACGGGGCAGATCCACAGATTTATTTTCACTTTTGCTAACGTTGAGAGACGCAGCATTTGCCATACATCCTACAAACCAGTAGATGAAAGTACAGTTCAATAGTGATGAAACATAGCCAATGCAGAAATAAAATGACTCCATATCCCAAGCCACATTCATGGGTACCACCAATCCTCTGGGATGCACATATGTGTAATAATTTTGGAAATATATCCAAGTGGCTGTGGTTGCAGATTTGCATCTTACATTACAGGCATTTAGCAGACACCCTTATCCAGAGCGACATACAACATACCCAGAGCAGCCTGGGGAGCAGTTGGGAGTTAGGTGCCTTGCTCAAGGGCACTTCAGCCATTCATGCTGGTCCAGGGAATCGAACCACTGACCTTTTGTTCCCAAAGCTGCTTCTCTAAACGTTAGGCCATGGCTTCCCCATGATACATCATAGAATGTTCATGATGTTCAATCATCTATGTTAGCTGTAGGAGCCTCTTTTGTCATTTTTCTATGGTCTGTATCCAGAAAAAAAATATAACAATAAAGTTGACTTGACTTGGAAAAAGTACAGGGCACAGGAGTAGGGTAGCCAAACTCTTCTGTTATAATTGTTCAAATGAAGAGTTGGCCAGAGACCAGATTGTCTGCAACAGAGTCATATTTAATTAGAAGCTCTTACATGAGTCTGGTCGCGGAGTCTGGTCGCTGAAATCACAATAGCCATCTTTCCACTGTGGAATTTTAGACTCTGGTCGGGAACTAAAACATTAAGGCTACAGTTTCTGGTAATGATTCCACTGTAGTGCCTCTACTGGCAACATAAATCCTGACAACTATAACAATAATAACAATAATAAGAAGAAATTTATAATGATTGCAGGATCCCCAACTCAAAAAGGAACCTCAGGTCGTGAAGTTTGCACTGCTGCTCATTGCTAAATGAGAATTACCTTGCATTGCTGTAGTTTATATGTTATGTAATTAGGAATGACACAGGGAGCACGGTGGTGAAGTGGTTAGCACTGTCGCCTCACAGCAAGAAAGTTCTGGGTTCGAGCTCAGTGGCTGACAGGGGCCTTTCTGTATGGAGTTTGCATGTTCTCCCCGTGTCCGCGTGGGTTTCCTCCGGGTGCTCCGTTTTCCCCCACAGTCCAAAGACATGCAGGTTAGGTTAACTGGTGACTCTAAATTGACCGTAGGTGTGAATGCGAGTGTGAATGGTTGTCTGTCTCTACATGTCAGCCCTGCGATGATCTGGCGACTTGTCCAGGGTGTACCCCGCCTCTCGCCCATAGTCAGCTGGGATAGGCTCCAGCTTGCCCGCAACCCTGCACAGGATAAGCGGTTACGGATAATGGATGGATGGATGGATGAATGGAATGACACTTTGAAATTTCTGTTGGATGCCTGCACCAGTCCATATGTCTAGACTTTTAGTTTCAGAACACCTCAGATTTGTGAGCCTTATATTCCATTTTGATGATAACGTCATTGGCTGATGTTACTGGACGGCAGGTGAAATGCATTAGTAGGAGTAAACAAAGTTATTTAACCACTCAGTGTGATGTGTGGCTTGGAACCCAGTTCAGCTTAAAAGGCAGGAACAGGAAACAAGTCCATGCACCAGGTTTGGCCCACAACAGAGTTTGTAATGCTCTCAAGTAAGGACAGTCATGGATACCGAGATGGTGTATGATCAGAAAATATCTTTCTAAAGCCTAATTTAAATTGAACGAGTTTAACACGGAGAGGTGAGTAAAGGTCATTATTACCTGTTTTATGTGATAAAATAGAGGTGATATTTCAAAGGATGTGTCAGAGAAGTGACACTTTACAGGGTTTGTGGGTACATTATTGAGCTCCAAGCCCAGCTCTGGCCTACATACAGTACATGTTAGGGTCATGTGACATACTAATGATCAAGCACATCTTGCACAACTGCAAGCCCTATAAGAAGCAGTTAAATAAAGGATCATATAGTGTATTAAAATAAGGTGCATGCAGTATGTATAGAACTTCAGTGTGATGGCCAGGTGGACATTGTAAGAAACTCCCATCTGTGTAATTTAGACAGAAAATCACTGATCCTGTGCAAATCGATCAGAAGTACTACAGACATCCTCTGGCAACAGTATTAACAAAACATATATCCAGAAATCTTACCTCAAAGAAAGCAGCACAATAAGGGGATTTGATCTTTTTGGGTTTTTTTTTTTTCAAATTCAAGAATGTGCAAAGCTTTCATATAAAGACTCTGCACTTATCAATGTGCAATTATTCTCAAGCCAATTTTTTACATTTGTTTTCAAACCAAAAGGCTGAGTGCATAAATTTGTATCCCTTGTGGTTTTAGTGAAAAAATATCAAAACAGAGCTGTATTTTAGAATTTACCTACAAAATAAGGTGAAATAAAGACAACTTGAAAGGAAATACTACAACTGAGAAGATCCAAATGGTGCTCAGAGGACATGCAAAGACATAGGAGTAAGAAAGGAAAGCAAAGGTAGTAGCAGTTCATAAAGAGAGAAGCAAATTTCTGAACAGGTATGATTTATTTATAGTAATGGAGTCATAAACTATATATGTAATTAAACTATGTAGTTTATTTCTTGTGATAAATTAGGAACCTCAGTACCTCATCACATTACCTCTTCACACTCAACCTACTGCTTTGTTGTGATACTTGTTTGTTTTCTTGCATTGTCTGAGCAGCTTGGTCGAAAACGACATTTTGTTCTTCTGTATACTGTGTATGTGGAAGAATGACAATAAAGGTGAGTTGAGTTGAACATATGTGACATATAACATGCTAAATGTCTGGATGAATGAAATACATAGAGGATATTACACAGTGGCACAAAGATATGAAGTTTATCTTCTAATGGTGAATGTATTCACAAGTGAGCGAAGCAAAGGAGTCATATTTTTCAACACGAGAAGATAAACTTCATATCTTCGTGCCACTGTGTAATGATCTTTATACTATATGGACACATCCACAAAAAAAAATATGCAAGTTAATCAAAATAATTTTAATTTTGAACCGGTTTGCTATTTTGACAACGTGCATCAAGTCAGCGGGAAAACACTGGGAGTGACGCCATCAGAGTGAAATATCAGGAATTATTATACATACGGGACACTTTTTCCATGGAATAAAAACATGTATTCTATTCCCTTCTAGTGGGTTTATTGATGGCATGCAATATTATCATATCGCTTATCCTCCATGTATTACGCCACTCTCCCCAATGGAGAATGAGCGTGCAATATTGTTATAATATTGCACGTTGTCAAGACAACTTGATGTCACACGTGAAGATCCAATGACAAAACTTTTTTCTTGCACATGCGCACAGTCATTTCTTTGTCAGCTGGGAGAGAGAGAATACAGGGTTAATTCAGTGGTAGATTTAAGCACTAAATAAATAAACTGAAACTAAAGACGTGCTGAACACTCAAAAGGCTACCAAAGCTTCATTATATATTCTTCACGCATATTTACAAGAGAAAAGAATACTAACGGACATCAAAAAACTGGAAAAGAGACACATCGGAGATGTAAAACTTTCACACAAGCGAGTAAGTGACAGTTTGTTCACAAAAATGGCCACCAGGTTTGCTTCATTAAAAGCCAAAGATTTGAACAGAACACACCAAAGAGAAAGATGCGCTGAACACCCGAAAAGCTACCAAAACTTCCCTTCCATATACTATTTAATGCGGAAGATTAAAACTTCACGCATTTAATCTTCCGCATTAAATATATGGAAAAACTGGAAAAGAAACATGTTGGAGATGTAAAACTTCTGCGCTAGTGAGTGAGTGACAGTTTGCTCACAAACATGGCCATGAGGTTTACTTCATTAAAAGCAGAAAATTTAAAGAGACAGACACGCTGAACACCCAAAAGGCTACAAAAATCTTCACTGGATATTCTTCACGCATATTTACAAGAGAAAAACATACCAATGGGCATCGAAAAACTGGAAAAGACAGCAATAGCAGAAATCTCAAGTTCTACTTGGAGGTGAGGAAAAGTGACGGGGACTTTTACAAGAGGACTTGTGGACTTCACTCAGCAAAGCACTTTTGTTTTGAACAACTGCAATGTAACAATTAGTTACATTACAAGTCGAAGACTCATTCAATATCATGCTAGCTGAATGGAATATATCTGATATACCACTCAAAGCCAGCCAATATTATTTGTCACTCAGATCCACAATGTATTTCATATGAAAATGTGAGTTTTTCAACACGAGAAGATAAACTTCATATCTTCAAGCCAACATTTGATTTTCTTTTTATTATAAAGACACCGTCACAAACAAAAAGTCGGCAAAGTTACCAAAACTATGTCAAAAACTTATTGATTTCCTCACGAGTTTTGGTTCTCCGTCTCCCGGATGTAGCTCATATGAAAAATACAAGTGGCATATTTCCCAGTAAAACACTCGTATCCATATAATACATTTCTTTTATCTTTTACGGTTTGATGAACTTTAGCTAAGCCGATTTAGCTAAGCCTGTGTCAACAAGCAAGTACAAGTAATTTAAACAAATCAATAAAAATTACAATTATATAATAAATCATAAAAACTTTAGAATTTTGGTGTTTATTTATATCATTTTGCCATAGTTTAGTCTTAGATGAAAGATACATTTTATTATGAATTCTTACAAATATGCACGACTCCAAGTGACCTTGAAAAAAGAACAACCTAATCAACAACTACAACAACAAAAAATGCATATATGAAAATTGCTCATGTATAACTGCTGGGAGTCTAAGAACTCAGAAAGAAAGATTATAAGGCACATGTGAAAAAGACAAGAAGCCCTGCAATACATCTTCTGCCACGTCAGCGAGACTAAAAATAACTATTTCGGAGGAAAGGCCCAAATCTGCAGAAAGAATGAACGAGCTGTGCCTGCAGCAAACATGACATCAGCAATTATAAAACACGTTTAAGAGCCTGTGCAAAGATGTTATTTGTTAGGGGAACTGGAGTGTAGAAACTGCACACCATAATCAATGTGAGAAACTTCAAATTGTTCTTGCCCATTACATACAGTTCCCTCCATGATTACTGGCCCCCCTTGTACAGATTAGTAAAAATAGTTAGAACGAATTGAACGAAATTGCAATATGCGTATTATCAACATATAGCAAAGAATCCTGTCAAGTTTCATGAAATTCCTCCAAAAATTGTGAGAGGAGTTGATTTCAGAAGGTGAGTACCCTTCCTGGGACAGATGGATGGACAGACATCGCCACAACATAATCCCCCTTCGGGACTTTCGGCCAGCAGGGGATAAAAATTGTGAGAGGAGTTGATTGCCGAAGGAAAACACACTCTCATAAAATTGTCAAATTATAATTTTGTTAATCAAGGGCTGTAACTCTGGTAAAACTTGACCGAATTAAATGAAATTTCAATATGTGTATAACTTCCATATAACAAAGCCTTTTGCCAAGTTTGGTGGAATTCCTCCACAAATTGTGAGAGGAGTTGATTTCAGAAGAACGTACACCCTCATGAAATTGTCAAAGTACATGTTATTTAATCAAGGGCCAAAACTCTGGTAAAATTTTCACAAACAATATGCATATAACTATCATACAACAAGGCCTTTTGCCAAGTTTCGAGAAATTCGTCCAAAAATTGTGAAAGGAGTTGATGTCAGAAGGCAAGCACACCTTCATGAAATTGTGAAAGTACAAGGTTGTTAATCAAGGGCCACAACTCTGGTAAAATGTGACCGAATTGAACATAATAATAATAATATGCATACTACCAACATATAACAATGCCTTTTGCCAAGTTTCGTGAAATTCCTCCAAAAATTGTGAGAGGAGTTGATTTCAGAAGGAAAACACACTCTCATGAAATTGTCAAAGTATAATTTTGTGAATCAAGGGCTGTAACTCTGGTAAAATGTGACCCAATTTAACGAACTTACAATATGCATATTACCGACATAGAACAAGGAATCCTGCCAAGTTGCATGAAATTCCTCCAAAAATTGTGAAAGAAGTTCATTTCAGAAGGTGAATACCCTTCCTGGGACGGACGGACGGATGGAAATCCCCACGACATAATCCCTCTTTGGGCCTTTCGGCCAGCGGGGGATTAAAAAGTGGACACCAACTGGAATCAGGGTTCCTGTTGGCGCTTGTCACACTCATTATTGACAAACATACTCCATCAGTGATGAAAAGAAAATCACTAGCAGCTGTCACAGTGAGGAACTGATTTGTCATCTTTATTTTTATCATAAGTCATCTTTGATAGAAATCCCTCCACAAATCCCTCCATTTGCCAAAATCCAACCCCAGTGAAGAGACAGCAGGAAGCCAGAGTGTAAATAATCAGCATGTGCTTGTGACCAATAAAAATTGACTACACAAAATGACCAAATGAGTGCCAAGCTTTTGACAAATCACAACGCGTATTAATTAGCTGGATGTGGTGGTGTAATTATCTCTGCGTGAACCAAACAATGGCACAGTCGAGGCTAACGAAGTTATTTGGGCGGGCTTCTCCAAGCACTAAAGATGATTTAAGGGCTGAAACAGCCACGGGGGAGACACACTTGGAGCCCCTACCATCCCCGAGCACATCGGACAGTGTCAGTAATACAGGGGTCGGTGTAATAATTAATTAATTAATTAATTAATTAATTAATTAATTAATTAATTTTAAAAAACCACCAAAGTGCTGTCAACCGGCAAGCAACTGAAGGGAGCTACGTTTTGGGCAGCCTGGCATGTTGAGTCCCCATGTTCAACATATCATGAAAAACGTGGTATCATTCTGTGTTCGGTTCATAACTCGACGGGAAACTTGGATTCCTTCACTGTTGGTTGTTCAGAGACTCTTCTCGATTCTGTTCAATTGTAACTCAAGTGTTCTGTTGAAGTAAAGGCTAAAGGGAGTCCGAAGACCTCTTTTGAATAATTCCATGCTAAAATAACCTTAAGTAAGCTCAAACTAAAGAGGCTTATTTTAGATTGATGGTACACAAGGCACCCAAAATCAAGTCTTTATCATTAGAGGCTGGAGTGGAGCCCAAATTTTATATGTAATGGAGAGGCCTAGCTGTATCTGTACAAATATTTTAATTGCACCAGTTTGGTTGGTATAAACCTGCATTAAGACCACTTTGATAAGTCAGTAACGAAGAAAAAATACAGATTAAGTGAAGAAAAAAATAAGAAACCGTGAAGAATACTTCTTTGACTTGATTTTTCAAGGAAAAAAGTGGAGGATATTTTTCAGAACCCAGGGGGAATGCTGTGGAACTGTTACAAGCTCACCTGGAAGAGGACCCAAGTTTATTTTGTGCCCACTTACAGTGAGGAGGATGGAAACACAGGCAAAATAAAAAATCCCCAAGGATCAGTGTAGGTGAATTACAAGAAGTAGTAACATCTTGGGGTTTCCAAGTCTCCAAAACCACCATCAGACACCACCTTCATCCCAAGAGATTATTTAGAAGGTATGCCAGAAAAAAGGTCTTTTTCTGTCTGTTAACCACAAACATAACCTCCTGAGTATTGCGAAACGTTACTACAACTTTGACTGGAACCGTATTCTATGGTCTGACGTAACAAAAATGGAGCTTTTTGGCAATAAACACTCAAGGTGGGTTTGGTGTTAAAAGAAGGATGGCTATAATGTAAAGAACCCTATCCCAACTGTAAAATATGGTGGAAGTTCTGTGATGTTTTTGGAGCTGTTTTTCCTCCAAAGGCTTGAAAACCTTATTAGGGTATGTGGCATCATGGACTCCATGAAATACCAGGACATTTTAAATCAAAATCTGGCTGCCTCTGCCAGGAAACTAAAACTGGGTCGTCATTGGATCTTCCAGCAGGACAATGATCCGAAGCATTTGTCCAAATCAACACAGGAATGGTTCACTGAGCACAGAATCAAGTTTCTGCCATGACCATCTCAGTCCCCTGACCTGAACCCCATTGAAAACCTGTGGGCTGAGCTGAAGAGGAGAGAGCACAAGATAGGGCTGAGGACCCTGGATGATCTGGAGAGATTGTGTAAAGAGGAATGGTCTCAGATGGTCTGCTCTGTATCTCCAACCTTATAAAATGTTATAGGAGAAGACTCAGTGCTGTTTTACTGGCAAAGGGAGGCTGTACAAAGTATTAAATGCAGGGGTGCCAATAACAGTGGCACATGCTTTTGATGAAAATAAGTATCTCTTGATGAGGGACTTGTTTTTCCTCTGAATAAATTTACGTCAATTAAAGGTTGGATTTTTCTCTTTTTTTCAGCGTGAGATGAAGTTACTTCACCAAAACGTGGATTTTTTTTTCTAACCCTTTTTACTAATCTTGACAAGGGGTGCCAATAATTGTGGAGGGCACTGTACGACCCTGGCACCACATTTACTGTTTCAGTGTGTTTACTCCTTTATTGAACATGTCTGAGTACTCACCTATGAGTGCCTGAAAGAGGCTGCTTCTGAAGATGCCCATCACTCGCAGAATGGCAGCTTTTAGCTGCTGCTCCTCCGGCTTCTTCAGTTTGGAACAGTAATCCTCCAGCAGCCCTAACGCTCGGGCCGTGTCTGCCAAAACAGTCGCAAAACACTCATGTCACTGAGCTCTAGTGGGATTATTGTTATTATTCTCCATGACAAGTTTTATCAGTTAACATCTTTATACCCCAGTGCTGTGGAATTCATGAATCTGATTGGTCAGAAGTTCTAATATGTTATCGCTCACAGTATACTGTAATAAATAATTTGCTCGTATTCACTTCTAGGACTTGCACGGCAGACACTCTACATAGACAAGCTTAGATTTAAAAAATCACATTGCTGTATGTAATTTTAACAAAGCAAAACGTCTAACGGTTGATATGATGAAGTTTCCTGAGAGTGTTGTGCTTTCTAGAAGCTGCACTTTGTCTCAATGACATCTAAAGAGAGACAAAAATATGGTGAGGGAATTAGTGTTTATAGCTGCTGTACTGTAAGTGATGTCAGGATGTTCAATAACATTAAGTGTATCTATAAAACAAGTCAAATGTATGATCTGTATGTGGTGGCGGGGGCCGGGCGTGGTTAAGTGTCGGGTGCAGACAGAGAGAAGGTGGGTGGAACCGACAGGTAACACGTGATGATTCTCACCTGAGTGTGATTACGGCCAGTTTACCTTATGTGCTTTGTTTGTAAGTTCATGAAAAGTTGTGAGAAGAGAGAGAGAGAGAGAGAGAGAGAGAGAGAGAGAGAGAGATGGGCTGGACTGAGCTGCCACTACACACACACACACACACACACACACACACACACACAAAACACATTTGCGCTAGACTTGAACGTGAATGTAACAAGCTGTGAATGGCATAGTGTTTGATACATACTGAAAAGTGTTCGTGGCAAACAAAAAGCCTGCAAAACTAAAAGGAAGAAGGAAGTTCCGTATAAAATGTTACTTGTCTCTCCAGTCCTCTCTCTCTCTCTCTCTCTCTCACACACACACACACACACACACACACACACACACACACTTCAGGACATGCTGAAAATAATCCACTTTGCATGACGCCATATAACAACACCCCATCATTGATTATTTTCCTACAACAGCATGCCACCAAGTGTGTTATTCCATACTTGATTCTTCAAATAATTGTGCTTTATTGCTCTTCCTACATCTTTCTTATGCTGGGATCAGACTACACGAATTCAGCCCAATTTTGACATGATTTAGTCATGGCTGGCAAATTTCCAGCATCAGGCCCAAGTATGAACATAAGGAACGACGAACGGGACTTGGAGTGTGACATAACTGAAGAACAGTGATGTGGCCGCATGATACCCCAGCAAAAAGTCAAGCAAGTCAGAAATTTTCCTATTTTCTCACTTCCATTGACAACTCCTACAACGTGTTCCTTGATAGCCACGATTGACAATTTCTTGACCCTCCTCCCTAACGATGAGCAAAGACATGAACAAAGACTGGACAGGGTCAAACTTGTAGTGTTGCCAGTCTCCCGACCAAGACATGGCAAGAATTTTGGCACTCCAATTCCCTAATCTGTCATGGTGACCATCATTAAAGACAAAAATATTGTGTAGTCTGATCCCAGCATTACAGTTATTTCTGTGCAACTCATTACATCTTAGTCATGTGGCACTTGTTTTACTGGATCAAATACTTTAGCTCTTTAAATCTCCCAGAAACATCCCAGGACCTGTAGCACATCCAGGCTGTCTGAATAAATATCCTTCTTATTTACTATACGGTAGCTACTGAATAACTGGTAGTATCTACTGAATAATGATTAACTAAATAATAATCTGAGAGTTTTGGTTTTAAGTGTTATATGTTTGGATTTCATTATGCCTCAATCATCAATAGGTTGGGATAAAAGTATCTGCCAAACAAATTCAAATGGAAATGTAATAAATGGGGGGAAAAAAGTAACCATTAAATAAATTCAACAATGAAGTCTGACTTCACTAATGATGACGATGACACAGAATATAGTCTGAGAGAACTGATAAACTGTGCAATCTGTCTGTGAAGATTTATTTATCATAAAACAATTTTTAAATAATTTTGTGTATCCTTCTGACATTTGGAGAAGCCGAGTTTTGTTGAACGTACGTTAAGTACTAACGTCAGACAGCACTGGTCTGGTATGAAGCCTGGAATCTGAGAGTAAAAGTTATTCGACGCTTTCGCAGAAGTCATTATTACCCTGCAAATCCAATTCCCTTCACTCTCTCACTGGATGGCACTTATGGGTTCTAATGTCTTTTCGTCTGGCAGAAAAGCTTTGTAAAAACTTTACTTCCCCTTGGCACAGGCTATTAAACAGTCATGATATATGAGACATGAACCTTATGATACTTGCAGTCCATTCTGAAGTCTATTTATAGTCTCTTGGCTGCAGAGTGCATGTGCACTAGTCTGTAATCACACTTTGACACCTATTGCTACAAATGCATATATTATTAAATCTTTAGCCTAATAATCATGACTGGTTTTTAGAAAAATACTAGCATGCAGACGAAATGTAGCTACAACAGCAGGCTTTTATGATAAACTGCCAAGACAATGTTTGAAGGTTTTCCAGTATAAGACATGAATGTGATCTCACCTCTTTTTCTTAAAGGCATGCTTTCTTGCTTATGTCTGGGTGACACTGCTGCACAGACGTTTCCCCGTCATTGGTTTGATGGCTTTGGAAGTCTTGGGCCAGTTGGAAAGCCTTGAAGTACTGAGTTCTTGGCCAGTTTTGCAACTGCAGTCGTGCAGCCACATTAGGTGGCATTTAGCTCAGCTTGCACATTTGAAATCCAATAGACTGAGACGGTCGTCGTCACAACATCACGTAAAAGAGAACATGAAGCTCCATCAGCACAAAGTGACTCCATGCGTATCCGCTTGGACTGTGATGAATTTGTACACCGACATGCAGGAGTATCCAATTAGGAGGGATTTAGAGCAGAGCATTTTAAAGAGAGCAGTCCATCTTGTCTCAATGCATAATGACAAAGTCCTAGTTCATAAAAGTAACACTAGAGCAGGACCTTAATTCTTTAACAGTTCTGCAGAAATGCTCTTCTTAGGATGCTCACTGCATCCATAAGGCGTTTCCTTTCAGCTGGAAGTGTCCAGACAGGGAAGCCTCCTGGGTCACAAGTTGATAAGAGGAGATTTAAAGTGGAAACCAATCACAGCTCGAGGAAATATTAAAGGCGCAGTGGTGCTGGTCAGTTTAACGCTGTACTCGCAGAACATTAGTGCAGTCCTGGAGAAATCATTTGGACAACGTGGATGGAGAAGAAGTTTTTTTTAAGTCGTAAACTCAGACACTCTTATCCCAATCAGAAGTTATGTAAACTCATTGAAATGGCTTGTTCCGTTCAAATCAGCTTTATGCCAAGTTAGAGCAACTTGACGTCCTGAGGCAAACACCAGAACTGTCAGTAGATATGGCTTACACTATGATTGAAATAAATAAATAAATAAATAAATAAATAATAAAACCAAGATGAAAACAGAAGCCAGGAGAAGTGTCCTGCAGAAGAGAGGTGTCAGTGTCAGAGTGGACTTTCCTCTGCAGAGACTCCAAACTGATATTCACTCATCATGATGCTGAAGCTAATGTCAATCACCTAAAGGAACATAATGCAAGAGAACAAATACAGCTGCATACATTATTGCGTTGTATGCAAATAAACAACATCCGGATGGTTGGATTATTGAAGCATCCTGCTAGTCAGTGGACTCGGCTAATCTGAGCGAGAAAACAGCAGCATGTCGGTGCGACGCCTGTCGGGAGACACCTGCAAGTTTAAAGCTAGCACATTAAAAACCTCCACCATTCAACTCCCAAAGCTTTCTTTTTAGAATTATAAATATATATATATATACATATACATATTTAACAGCCCCTTGTCTTCAGTCATGTAATAAGGATTTACTTTACATTTGTCCGGTCTTTCTTTGGCTTCCTCTCTGTCAGGCTGGGGCTGGAGACTCTCTCCGGCGAGTGCAGCAATTTCTTCATCAGCAGCAGCAGCATCACTGATTTCGCCTTAGCAACCAGGGGCTGGGTCACTACTCACCAACCAGGATTGACAGACTCTAACAGCCAATGGGGTATCACGTCTTTATCTGCGTGCGTAAAACTCAACCAATCAGAAGACGCGTTTCGTTCCTACTCTCAATGTCAAAGTTCACAGTAACATGTGCGAGTGGTTAGTAATGGCGGCGCCCTGTTCGGTTTGAAGCAGCGAAATGTTATCAAAACTGGCTGAATACATGGTAAGTCATAACATAATAAGGCACCGATACAACTTGTGTTATAAAAGTCCATTCAGTGTTGTTGTTGATAATGCATGCGCTAGATAGAACTCAGTCCTGTAACTTGAAGTAAATAAATAAACATCCTCTGTTTATCATGTGATTGGGATAATTTTTCGTTAGCCAGTAGTATGTTATATTTTCTGCATTATGTCTTTTTGATGATAATTCTGTAGAAACTGGAAAAATGTCCGTGAAAGACACGAGTGAAGGACAGCCAATGTCCAAAGCCATGATCATGGAAATAATGACCAGGAGATTTGAAAAGCTCCCAGACTTTGACAGGTAGGAAGCCTGAACTAACCCGCTCACCTGCCCTCACCTCTGTTATTACAAGTTTTACCTAATCTGAGTCAGCTGTCTTTCAACAGGAAGCTGTTTGTATATGGCCCGGTTTATTTGGGTGTGAATGCTGGACTGGCGGGTCTGATTTCAAACAGTTTGTTTCGGCGTGTCCTCCATGTCACTCAAGGACCATTTACTTCCGGGCTTCCCATGTCCGTACTTCCTTTTCTTACAACTTTGGCATTATATAATGCAACTGTCAGCAACCCTTTATTAGCAGGTAAGAGTTTAATGTCAGGATAAGATGCAAAGAATAATAATTAACTGCTGACGCATTTTATATATATATATATATATATATATATATATATAGAGAGAGAGAGAGAGAGAGAGAGAGAGGGGGGGTATTTCACTCACGTGACCAAGTCATATGATGCTGCCATTTTGGACGGCACGGCTCGAATCAGTTTGAATGCGAGGAAGGCGACAAACGAAAAACATAAAAGAAAAAGGAGCGAGATGCAGAAAACACCTTCACTATCCAGCGACGTAGGGCATTTACAGGGCGAGCAGAGGGAGAGGTATTTGCAAAAATTGAGGTTGGCAGGCTTAGAGAACGACGTTTACCTGCTTCCACCAGGATTGTTCACTGACAGCTAAGGTTTGTTCACATTTTCATTTACTTTCGGTCCTCAGGATAAACAAAATGTTATTAAATGTCATTGAAATAACTTCTTAGTCTGTTGAGACATGGCCCATTTATAAGTTTTTCCTTTACTGTATTTACTAGTTTACTGAGCGCGCTCCGGGGCTCGCTGGCCGGCTAGCTAGCGCTCCGGGGCTCGCTGGCCCAGTAAACTAGTAAATCCAGTAAAGGAAAAACTTGAGACGGAAAGGTTTTAACAGTCATCCAAATGACTGAACGTAAACATTGCTACAGTAACATACTAGCTACTGTTGTTGACATTAGCTAGCTTGCCGTCCAAAATGGCGGACACCGGGGCATCACGTGACCCTGTGACGTCAGGTGAAATACCTCACGCTTATGGGTACTGAAATGGGGACATGAACTTATTTTTAAAAATTCACCTAAAACCATTTCTTCTTTTACCATCAGGTCACAAAACGTGTAATCTTTAATGAATGATATGTTAAAAGATAACTTTAATTTTCTGAGATGTAATAAAAACATATTTATATGCCAAAGTCAAGCCTATGAGTTCCAAAATGATGTCTGTTACATTACTTCTGTTACGATTGTCCATCTCGCGTCTGTTACAAATTAATTACAATCTAGCTCTATACCATGTTAATCTTATTGAAAGAATGTGTATGTTTATTCTACTACACATGTTTATTAATTATATTTGCTAAAACATCACCTTCCTATGTTTCAAAAAGTAATTCTACATTGTTAAAATTGAGAATATATATGTCCACAACACTTCTGTTACGTTCTGACTTTGGCATATAAATATGTTATTACATCTCAGAAAATTAAAGTTATCTTTTAACATATCATTCATTAAAGATTACATGTTTTGTGACCTGATGGTAAAAAAAGAAATGGTTTTAGGTGAATTTTTAAAAATAAGTTCATGTCCCCATTTCAGTACCCATAAGCGTGGAATCACTCATACATATATATAATTTTTTTGTGTGTGTGTGTTTGTTTTCTAGGTGACCTTAACTGCCCATCCTGTGCCCTGATAAGGGGTGCTTTAGTCGGTATAGCTGGTGGTGGAATATACCCTGTTTTGTTGGCATTGCCAGTCAACGCTGGCCTTGCAGCAAGGTGTGTTTATTTTATTCATCTGCTAGACACTTCTGTCCAGACTGTCTTACATACACTGTTAGAAACAGGGGGACAGTAGGAGTCCATTTCTGTCCCCAGAGGTACAATCCGCACTAATGTACCCCATAGGGCTCATTATTGGAGCTCAAGATAACCATGTGTAACTTTTTTTTAAGGCCAAAAAAGTACATATGTTCCCAAGCAGTATATAAAGGGTACAAATAAGTACTTTAGAGGGTCCATCATCTCAAATAGCAACATTTGTCATTAACACAATCAATATCAGTGTCATCACACAACATTCTTAACCATGTACATCTAGTGGGTTATGTATGCATGACATGCATGTTTGGTCTCCTCCCACATCCTAGAAGCATAATACTATGTATTCACTCTTTTTTTAGAAATAAAGGTACCAAGCTGTATTTTTCCTAATCTCTGGGGTCATCCTATCAAGGGTGCATCTTTTACATAGAACAGCATTACATATTTAGCTTTGAGTAGTGGGCTTTAATTTTTAAAGACTACCATATAAAAGAGATGCACTACTAATTCCACCCCCGTAACAAGGAAAAGTAAAGTTTTGTACTTTTATTTCTGAGTGGTTCACCTATTGGTGAATTATTTTTGATTTGCATCTGTTCCCTGCTGATGGAAAAAGGGTTGTTGTGGATCTGAACATGTTCTCCTTGTGACTCCAGAGGCACCACAACACTGACCAGGACAGAGTAGTAACTAAAATGTTTCTGACCCAATTTATATTAAACACATCCTCATTTGCCTTGCAGGTACAACAGTGCTCCGATGCCAGAGAAGGGGAATATATTCCGCTTCTGGACAAACCTTA
Source organism: Neoarius graeffei (assembly GCF_027579695.1). NCBI lineage: Eukaryota > Metazoa > Chordata > Actinopteri > Siluriformes > Ariidae > Neoarius > Neoarius graeffei. Next base: position 31,968,331 of record NC_083593.1, read on the forward strand.
CCAAGCCCATCATGAGGAAAATGTATGCTGTATTCTTACTACAGACACTCTTTGGTACATATTTAGGTTCCAAGCACTTTCAGATCTATCTAAAGATGCTTCAAATGTCAGAATCAGACAGTGAGGACCTACATGACTAAGCCCATTTTGTTTTTCCTTTTCCACAAAACTTTCAAATTCCAGGCTTACACTGTCTAGGAAACTGATCTTAAACTACCTTTTTTTTTTTTTGCTTTTGATAAGCTATTAAAGCCTAATGTACTGGGCTGAAAGTCCAATCTCCTCATTTCACCCTTAATATACACGCCTAATTAATAGGAAGCCCAAGAATAGCTGTAATTGTAGAACAGTTTAATAATGCAGATGACAGTGGGAGCTTCAGAACTATATTTATAGATCAAAAGATGTAATATTTGAAAACATCTTGCGAATGTGTAATTGGCTGTGAAGCTTTCATCTCTACACTGTTGCGTAACATGTTGCACTTGAGAAAAAGTGCCTAATTTGTGAATGAATTTTTACTTTTACACAAATGAAAACCTAACCAAAATCATACAGATTAGGGGTTTTGCCTATATTAATCTAAATTGACTTGATCTCTGTGCCTCATGGTTTAGGATTTAAATCTGTACTACTAGAGTTTGACACTTTTCTTTTAAACCAATCAACTTGAATATATGACTGAGATATAGCCACAAAAAAAAAGCTATTGTACTGCACACTTAAGCTGCACTGTCAGTGCATCAGTAACAAAACATTGCCAACTGAACACAAGCTTCATAACATTAATCTCAATATTTAATTGTTTAAAAAAAAATCTAAGTCTATTTTGGACAAATCTGAACATTATATCCTTCACAGCAAAGGCAATCCCATATTACTGTTTAGTAAATAAATTACCTACAATTAACTTAATCATGTATAAAACAAACGCACTAGGAAACATGTAATCATTATCCCATATAGGTTTAAATAATTTTTATATAATATGTGCGCAAACCAGGGCAGGTGTGAAATCCACAACAGTTGTTTGACATTTCAAGCATCTAGTACTGACCATGCAACAGACAGGTGTTATTCATATTCTCTATGGTGCACAAGCATCAAAATGCAGGTTATTTCATTAAAAAAAAAAAAAAAAGCCAACAGCCCCATTTCCAAACTGTATACCTGAATATCCTCAAGGGTGCAAGCAGAAGGCACCCCATCATGCAATTTGTTTTACATATTCAGACTTCTACAGTTATAGCTCTGATGGTGTGGGGATTAACTAGCAAGGAAGCCATTTCAAACAAATTAAATTAAGCTTTATAAACACCTTTCTAAATACATTTGAAAGTTCTCTTTTTTTGGGGGGGGGGCAAGCAAACATCCAGCAAAATACTACACCACAGCTTTAACACCATTTCAAACAGTTGAGAAAGCGGGAACCACTACCACAATGTGCAAAAAGGGAGATTTAACATTTTGTGCTTCAATAAATGCTTTCATATGTTTAATCTCATCTGTCTTTCCCCACTCAGTGCATTTTGCCTAAACAGGCAAATCACACTTCGGTGCAGACCAAACTAACTAGTCCAAGACCATCTAAACAAAGCAGTCTGGTTTCAAGCAAACTAGTTCAGTCTGACTGCAGTAAGCAGTCCATTAAACTATGAATAGAGCAAACTGTAGGAAGTGAGCCAAACATGCTGTGTATTTTTGGCTGCATCCAGCATATTTTTTGTAAAAGCAAGCCACCGAACTGACTCATGAGCAGTGAAAGGATCCAAGGGATAGAGCTGCAACACAAGACTTATGTTCTAGATATATGGACAAACAAAATGAGAAGTGCTGGATATGCTACACATTTTAAACTAGTTATTTATAATTGGTTTTTATATAGCTCCATCTTCATGCTCAGGTGACTCGTAATTCCTACATCTCTTTCCATTGCCATATTTGACAAATTAAATACATCTTCAGCCCTCTTTTAATTAGAAGTTATCAAATCAAGTTACAAAACAAGAAAGCATCATTTTCACTTTAATTTGCTGCAAAATGACTAATCTGTGTGAAAGCACCCATCCAATGTCGACCATCACAAGCTCTTTATAAGCAAGGTTCCCCCTCCATAACTCAGAGCATAAAGGGCAAATAACCCATCATGGAAAAAGGTTTGTGGTTTGCAGTCCCTTAAATTTTCAAGATTACCACTTAGTACCACTCTTTATCCACTTAGAAAAGAGGAAGGATAACACTTGGAGAATGAAGAAACTGCTGTTTAAAAAGAAAAGAGGAGAATGGTTAATAGAGTTCAAAATAAAGCAATGTACATTCCACAAGTGTTGACAAAAATAAGATTTATTTGCAGATACCGATTCAAAATCCTAAACAATCTTTGGATTTCAAATACATCAACTTATATACAATTCACTTAACAAAAACAAAATAACCTTCCCAAAACAAGTCATCCATGTTTTCTGTTTGCGAAGTGCTTCTTTAACACATACTGTTTGCTGCTATGGTTTACTGGTAGGCACAAAAGGCCAGGAGCTTTAACTCCTGATACACTGATGCTAGAATAGTGCATTTTTTTTTTATATTAAACAAAATGCAACATGATTGAGTACCAGTAAAAGCTTTAACTTACACTGCTTCTTGTACTACCTTTTTTAATTTACCAGGCCATGTTGTAAGCTGCTGGTCCCGTTTCTTCAGCTTTCCCCACAGCAAATCCACTTTAGCATAAAAGAAAATAAGGGGCTCCATGAAAAATGTTCTTTAGGAAAGCAGTGACATTTCACAAAGGGCTTCATCTGAACAAATAAAATTGCTCGAATTGTTTAATTAGTTCCTCAATCATACCACTTACACTATTCTCTATATACCAAACACCCTTTGTGAAACATCACCTATTTACATCATTTTTAAAACAACTTAGAGCATTAATTAACCCTTTAGTGTTGACAAGAGCTAACTACTGTATGCATCATAAGCTTGGTCCAAAGTGTTGATTTAAACAAATCTTCAGTTAGCTTCAATTACAGGAAAGCTTATTTACAAAGGTCATATTGTGCCACGAACTGTCAGAACATTGCAGCACATCTCAGGAGAAACTCAATTCTGTGCAGTCTTCAACATCTTGATCCTTACCATAGGTTCTGGTAGTCATGGATGCTCTGAGATCCAGTCACCCCACATGGCAGACCAAGCACCTAGAAGAAAACTGTCAACAAGTTTAGCAGTAACTTGTATTCAAACCAGTTTCTATATACATGCCATGTCTCTATTTGTACAGTTAATTTGTCATGTGACAACTACTGTTGTGATGTCCGACACGCTGCTCATTACATTAGTTCAGTCTCAGGAAAACGCTGAAAAGACAAAATACTTGACCCTACATTTTAAGTGATGCGTTTGCACTCTCCGCACATTTAGTGCAGAACTCCACAGAGACGTGGTCTTTGTCCACATGCAGACAGATGCCGCCTGCTGCATCCTTGTCCTCCACCTTCGCTTTCTTCCTCGGCATCGCATAATCGTGGTCGTTTTCGTTGGGCTCCTGGAAAAGCGAGGTAGAGAATTTCATGCCGTTCACACCACTCAACCTAGACAACAGCTGCGCCAACATGCTCTCATTGGCCAACACAGCTCTCAAGTACCTAGTCTCATTTTCAAGTTCTTCCACTCTTTTGTTCAAGCTGCCGTTTTCCTGCTTGAGAAGCCGGTTTTCAGATGTCAGAGATCCGACACGTTGCTCCAAGCCATTCAGGTACTCTTTCTTTTTCAGCCGGTTCAATCTTGCAGCCAGGGCATTCTTATTGATGTTGCGCCCAGAAAGGTCTTGTAGTTTCTGAGCCCGAGACGATCCTCTGCTGTGCGACATGCTCACACTGGATTCCTGATCTGTCTTTTCTTCTGGCCTTAAGCCTACATCTTGCACGCCGATGTCTTGGAAAGGAGAGAGCACATCTTCCAAATCCCAGCTGAAGTCAGAAGAAAAGAGCTCGTCGAGCCCCCAGTCATTTGAATCACTTTCTGGTGATGAGTGCTTGATTGCACTTTCAGAATCGATCTTTAAGGTACGGTCACATTCCTCAGAAGCACCGGAGCACATGGCGTCCACACCTTTACTCGCAAGCCTTCCTCTTTTTCTGGTGACCATGAGGGACTCCTGACTGGTCCGGTGACGTGTGGAATTATAACCTGAAAAGGCAAAGAATTAAGCCAGTTATTTATTAACCACGTTCATATACCAAGTGCGCAGTTATGTCAGCTGTGGTTTGGAGGATGAATTAGCATTTTAAGTTGACTAGCTACGAGCTATTGTAGTATTAACAGTGCTTCCTGAAGTGGCCACGATGACTTCGAGCCAGTAAGCAGAATTATAGGTCTCAAGTGACAAAGAACTTGAAATAACACGCGAAATAAGCGCGCATACAACGCAAGTTATCATTAACGCTCCACTTTCCAAGTATTTCCACACAACGAGTTCACGTTGAATTCTGTAGCGATAACGAAATTAGCTTATAGTTAGCTACCCGTTTCTAAAGCCGCCAACAAGCAGCTTTATCTTATAACATTAAGCAACTTAACTATACATTTCCTTATTCGCTTATAAAGAAGTTATATTAACACTAGAAGAATATGCTGTTACAATTAGTTATACCATAAACTTGCTAAACAGGTTCGCCAGCTTTACTTAGCTGTTGCTGTAGGCCGCGTGCGGACGCCATTACTGGAATGATACAGCGCTTTTAAAAAAAAATAACTCGTCAATAAACCTTTTGTTATTACACCTCAGCGTTTTACTCACCCTCAACAGTATCACACCTTCTTAAACTGGAGTTTAAAAAAAATCTCAAACACTGCACCCTTTGGAAAGGGGGAAAAGAAAAAAAAAACTGTTGTAGTGCACCAAACACGTCGGAGTAACAACTCAATATGTGCGTTCGGGCCTAAAATGGCGCTACTGCCTATCTCGCGAGATTTGACTGCCGTGACTTGACGCAAGATCTTCTTCTTTTTAATGGCAGATTGTCACAATCTGTATATACCGCCACCTACTGTACAGGAGTGTGTGAAGGGACTGGACAGATTCTATGTCAGATTACTAGGCTACAAAAAAAAAATTATATTCTTTTCATTAGACCTGTATCATTAAGATAAATGATTAGTGCTTTAATTCTATTTCGCTGTATTCCTTTTTCCTTTAGTATGTTGTGAATGTCTGAACCTGCTTCAAGCTCCAACCATTTCTGTCTTTTAGAACTGTATTTACTACAATGGAATAAAACATGCTCAACATCTTCCTTAAGTGCCCTGTCACACTACGACGTTCTCACCAGCGTTCGAGTAACGTGTTGCGAAACGCAGAGGAACGTCGAGAACGTTAGAAAAAAGTTACAAGAAAGTTAGACGAGCGTCGGCAAACGTTGGGGAACGTCGAGGGACGTCGGCGAACGTTGAGGGTGAAAAATAGTTTTGGGTGTGCACAAAAATTCAGGACGTTCTATCAAAACGCTACTTACACGTTAGAGGAACGTTACACGAAAGTTTGCGGGCGTTACTCGAACGTTACTCGAAAGTCAGGACGTTCCCTGGACGCTAGGCGGACGCCGGCCCATCAGGGTCGAGTGTCCAGCGCGTGCCTAGCGCTTGGGTAATGCTTGCCTAACGCCTGTGTAACGTCCATCGAACGTCTGTCCAGCGTGTCGCCAACGTTTTTCAGTGTTCGTCAGCGTTCGCCGAGCGTTCTTAACGCTCATGTAACGCTCTTTCAACATCTTTCTAACGTCTGTCAGCGTTCTGAATTTTTCCAGCGTCTGTGTAACGTCCATGTAGCATCCTTGTAACGCGCCTGTAACCTACTGGTAGCGTTCAGGAGCATTTGGCAGGCACTTGCCAGAAATATATTTAAAGGGGCTTGCAGAGGCCACCGACAGTCCTGTTGGAACTTTCACAGAGTGAAGACTTCAGAACAATGACAGACCAAGAGAAACACCAGTATGCTGTTGCTGCTCTCATGCATCACAACAACCTGGTTGAAATGGTGGTTGAAATGGAAGTGATGCACTCTGGCCAAAAGCCCCCCCTTTTATACTGCGCCTCCAGCCGCAGGTTGGCGAAACGTAACAGGAACGTCACACAAACGCTCCACGTGTTACTCGAATGCTACAGGAACGCTAGGCAGACGCTGTGGAAACGTCGAGAACGTCAGCTAGACACTGGACAAACGTCGAGAACGTTACCTGGACGCAAGGCAGACGCTACCCAAACGCTATGATAACGCTATCAAAGCGCTGTGGACGCTATGAGAATGCTAGGTTTTGCTGCTATTTTCGACCACAAACGTCGCCTGACACTGAGGGAACGTTGGCTGAGCGTTACCCAAGCGTTATAAGAACGTTACAAAATCGTTGACCTAGAAACTTAATTTGAAGAACGTCGACGTTCCCCGGCGTTTCTCAAATTTTTAAAAACGCAACCAAACGTCGAACAAAACGCTATAGTGTGACAGGGCCATATCTCTACATCCTTGACAAAGACCATCACTTTTACCTAATATCTGTAATGCTGCGTTAAGACCTGCGTGTCCCAGTCTTAATCTTGTATATACTACCTCCTCATTTCTGTTAAATCCCATTGATGTTATTCTTTTCCCCCATACCTGACTCTGCACCAGGGCGCTGCGTCCATCCAGGGGCGCAGAAACGGGGGGAGAAAAATTATGACTTCCACTATTCTGAAAACAAGTCAGCATTATAATGTGTTAGCCTAATTTAATTGTACAGCAAAGCATGTAGGGATGGAGTTATTGAATGGAGATGTTACCAAGTGCATCAGTGGTGTACAGTGTTTTCAACCACTGTGCTGCCGAACTCTAGTACCGCGGAACCGATTGTGTGCCGTGAGAGATCACCAAGTGTACCGTGGAAAATTATAGAATGACTGTATATTGTAAATATTGGCAACAGCGTTTTAGTTTCAGTCAACATTTTCTATTGGTGATGTGCCTTGAGATTTTTTCATTGAAAAAAGTGCGCCCTGGCTCATGAAAGGTTGAAAACCTTTTTTACAACACCCATGCGGCTGGGGATGTAGAAATACGCACTCTTTACCTCTGCTGTTACACTACCTGTGACAGTAGCTTCTGCTGAAAGAAGCTTTTCAAAATTAAAACTGCTGAAGACATACTTAAGGTCAACAATGAGTCAAGAACGTCTGAATGGGCTTGCTCTGATGAGATCCAAGAGATCTCAAGAGAAATATCATTTGATGATATTAATTTGCCATTAGGAAGACCAGATGAGTCTCATTGTAATGTTACTTCAATAACAAAGTACCCATAATAGCACTTTTGTTTGAAAATACAGGCCATTGATGTCCTAACAGGGTGCTTAAGTTTGCACAATTTAGAATTGTAGAATTTTTTATTCATTTAATTTGTTAATTCTTCAGAGATGACTTAACTTTTAATAGCAAAAAAGAAACTAAAAATAATTTCTTGTTTATTGTCCATGCACTACACTTTGAACAGGGTGCGGAAGAGTTTTTGCCCATTATATGGAGATATGTATTGAATTTGTGTGGTCATTTTACTTTGTGACACTTTATGTGAATAATGATAACAATAATAACAATAATGAAAAAGATAAAAATGACTTCTTGTTTATTGTCCATGCACCGTATATTGTTTAATAGTAATAGAATAGAGTGATTAGATTAAAGTGTTATTTAGATGTTATTAGAGGGGTTTTTTTCTTGGGGATGCGCCAAAACTCAATCTCGCCTAGGGCAGCCAAAAACCTAGAGCCGGCCCTGCTCTGCATATTAAAGTATTGTCTACCTTTGGGTTCTGTTTCCCATTCTTTTTGCCATCTTTTCATAATCTCTGTTTTAATTAAGGCTTTAGCTTCTCCTTTTCCCAGTGGAATATGAATGTCTATCTGTTCTTTATCAATGGATTCTTTGGCTATGTGGTCTGCTATTTCATTGCCTTTAATTCCTATATGGGCTGGTACCCAACAAAACTCAATAGTAAGTCCCATATTCCTTATGTGAGCTAAGAGATGTTTAACTTCAATTACTAAGTCTTCCCTTGTTGAGTTACCTGATAAAAAACTTTGTAAAACTGACATTGAATCTGTACATATAACTGACTTGAGTGGTTTGATTTCTTCAATCTATCTTAATGCAGAAAGAATTCCAGCCATTTCAATTGAGTAAACTGATAGGAAATTATTCAGTCTATAGCCATATGTTTTTTTGAATTCTGGAATATAAATTCCAATGCTACATTTACCACTTAATACATCTTTTGATCCATCAGTTGACGCGAGATTCTCGCAAATTCTCGCAAAAACCCCAAGAACATGTTTTTATTTATTCTATGATTCTCGTCTCGTCTCGTCTCGTCTTCTTCCGCTTATCCAGGACCGGGTCGCGGAGGCAGCAGTCTAAGCATGGAAGCCCAAACTTCCCTTTCCCCAGACACCTCGGCCAGCTCCTCGGGAAGAACACCGAGGCGTTCCCAGGCCAGCCGAGAGACATAGTCCCTCCAGCGTGTCCTGGGTCTTCCCCGGGGCCTCCTCCCGGGGGGACATGCCTGGAACACCTCCCCAGGGAGGCGTCCAGGAGGCATCCGAAAAAGATGCCCGAGCCACCTCAGCTGGTTCCTCTCGATGTGGAGGAGCAGCGGTTCTACTCCGAGCTCCTCCTGAGTGACTGTGCTTCTCACCCTATCTCTAAGGGAGCGCCCAGCCACCCTGCGAAGGAAACTCATTTCAGCCGCTTGTATCCGCGATCTTGTTCTTTCTGTCATTACCCAAAGCTCATGACCATAGGTGAGAGTCGGAACGTAGATCGACCGGTAAATTGAGAGCTTCGCCTTTTGGCTCAGCTCCTTCTTCACCACGACGGACCGGTAAAGCGACCGCATCACTGCGGAGGCTGCACCGATCCGCCTGTCGATCTCACGCTCCATCCTTCCCTCACTCGTGAACAAGATCCCGAGATACTTAAACTCCTCCACTTGAGGCAGAACTTCTCCACCAACCTGGAGAGGGCAAGCCACCCTTTTCCGGTCGAGAACCATGGCCTCGGACTTGGAGGTGCTGATTCTCATCCCAGCCGCTTCACACTCGACTGCAAACCGCCCCAGTGCATGCTGAAGGTCCTGGTTTGAAGAAGCCAACAGGACAACATCATCCGCAAAAAGCAGAGATGAAATCCTGTGGTTCCCAAACAGGATTCCTTCTGGCCCCTGGCTGCGCCTAGAAATTCTGTCCATAAAAATTATGAACAGAACCGGTGACAAAGGGCAGCCCTGACGGAGTCCAACATGCACTGGGAACAGGTCTGACTTACTGCCGGCAATGCGAACCAGACTCCTGCTCCGTTCGTACAGGGACCGGACAGCCCTTAGCAAAGAGCCCCGAACCCCATACTCCCGAAGCACCCCCCACAGAATACCACGGGGGACACGGTCGAATGCCTTCTCCAGATCCACAAAGCACATGTGGACTGGTTGGGCAAACTCCCATGAACCCTCGAGCACCCTATGAAGGGTATAGAGCTGGTCCAGTGTTCCGCGACCAGGACGAAAACCGCATTGTTCCTCCTGGATCCGAGGTTCGACTATTGGTCGAATTCTCCTCTCCAGTACCCTGGAGTAAACTTTCCCTGGGAGGCTGAGAAGTGTGATTCCCCTATAATTGGAGCACACTCTCCGGTCCCCTTTCTTAAAAAGAGGGACCACCACCCCAGTCTGCCACTCCAGAGGCACTGTCCCCGACCGCCACGCGATGTTGCAGAGGCGTGTCAACCAAGACAGCCCCACAACATCCAGAGACTTGAGATACTCAGGGCGGATCTCATTCACCCCCGGTGCCTTGCCACCGAGGAGCTTGCAAACCACCTCAGTGACTTCGGCTTGGGTAATGGACGAGTCCACCTCTGAGTCATCAGCCTCAGTCTCCTCAGTGGAAGACATGACGGTGGGATTGAGGAGATCCTCAAAGTATTCCTTCCACCGCCCGACAATGTCCCCAGTCGAGGTCAACAGCTCCCCACCCGCACTGTAAACAGTGTTGGCAGAGTACTGCTTCCCCCTCCTGAGGCGCCAGACGGTTTGCCAGAATTTCTTCGAGGCCGACCGATAGTCCTTCTCCATGGCCTCCCCGAACTCCTCCCAGTTCCGAGTTTTTGCCTCCGCAACTGCCCGAGCTGCAGCACGCCTGGCCTGCCGATACCCGTCGGCTGCCTCAGGAGTCCCGGAGGTCAACATGGCCCGATAGGACTCCTTCTTCAGCTTGACGGCATCCCTTACTTCCGGTGTCCACCACCGGGTTCGGGGATTGCCACCACGACAGGCACCGGAGACCTTGCGGCCACAGCTCCGAACAGCTGCGTCCACAATGGAGGTAGAGAACATGGTCCACTCAGACTCAATGTCCCCCGCCTCCCTCGGAAGCTGGGAAAAGCTCTCCCGGAGGTGGGAGTTAAAGACCTCCCCAACAGAGTGCTCGGCCAGACGTTCCCAGCAGACCCTCACCATACGTTTGGGCCTGCCAGGTCTGTCCAGCTTCCTCCTCCGCCAGCGGATCCAACTCACCACCAGGTGGTGATCAGTTGACAACTCAGCCCCCTCTTCACCCGAGTGTCCAAGACATAGGGCCGGAGATCAGATGAAACGACTACAAAGTCGATCATCGACCTCCGACCTAAGGTGTCCTGGTGCCACGTGCACTTATGGACACCCCTATGCTCAAACATGGTGTTCGTTATGGACAAACTGTGACTAGCACAGAAGTCCAATAACAAAACACCACTCGGGTTCAGATCGGGGAGGCCGTTCCTCCCAACCACGCCCCTCCAGGTGTCACTGTCATCGCCCACGTGAGCATTGAAGTCCCCCAGTAGCACAATGGAGTCCCCAGTCTGAGCACCCCTCAGTACCTCTCCCAGGGACTCCAAGAAGGCCGGATACTCTATACTGCTATTTGGCCCGTAGGCACAAACAACAGCAAGAGCCCTCTCCCCAATCCGAAGGCACAGAGAGGCGACCCTCTCGTTCACTGGGGTAAACTCCAACACATGGCGGCTGAGCTGGGGAGCTATAAGGAAGCCCACACCAGCCCGCCGCCGCTCACCATGGGCGACTCCAGAGAAGTGGAAAGTCCAGCCCCTCTCGAGGAGCTGGGTTCCAGAGCCCAAGCTGTGCATGGAGGTGAGCCCGACTATCTCTAGCCGGTACCTCTCAACCTCCCGCACAAGCTCAGGCTCCTTCCCCCCCAGCGAAGTGACATTCCATGTCCCAACAGCCAGCCTCTGTGTCCGGGGATCAGGTCGTCGAGGCCCCCGCCTTCGACTGCCACCCAATCCACACTGCACCAAACCCCTACTGCTACCTCTGTGGGTGGTGAACCCACAGGAGGTCGGGCCCACGTCACCTCTTCGGGCTGAGCCCGGCCGGGCCCCATGGGCAAAGGCCCGGCCACCAAGCGCTCGCATACGAGCCCCAACCCCGGGCCTGGCTCCAGGGTGGGGCCCCGGCTGCGTCCTACCGGGCGACGTCACGGTCCTGGATTTTTTCTCCATAGGGGTTTTTTTTTTGGTGAACTATGATTCTATGATTCTTTGACCATTTTTCAGAGAATATGAATGATAACACAAAAACATCTTTTCCACTCATGCTTAATGGTTGGGTGAAACCATTTATCATCAAACGACTGTTTTCTCTTTTTAAATCATAATGACAACAGAAACTACCCAAATGACCCTGCTCAAAAGTTCACATACCCTGGTGATTTTGGCCTGATAACATGCACAGAAGTTGACACAAATGGGTTTGAATGGCTACTAAAGGTAACATCCTCACCTGTGATCTGTTTGCTTGTAATCAGTGTGTGTGCATAAAAGCTGAGTGAGTTTCTGGGATCCAGACAGACTCTTGCATCTTTCATCCAGCCACTGATGGTTCTGAATTCTGAGTCATGGGGAAAAGCAAAAGAATTGTCAACGGATCTACGGGAAAAGGTAGTTGAACTGTATAAAACAGGAAAGGGATACAAAAAGATAGCCAAGGAATTGAAAATGCCAGTCAGCAGTGTTCAAACTGTGATTAACAAATGGAAAATCAGGTGCTCTGTTAAAACCAAGCAAATGCCACAAAGTATCTTGCCTACAGTACGCCAAACAGCACAGAAACCAGCCTCAAAACTTCTGGAACAAGGTAATTTGGAGTGATGAGACCAAAATTGAACTTTTTGGCCACAACCATAAACGTTACATTTGGAGAGGTGTCAACAAGGCCTGTGATGAAAGGAACACCATTCCTACCAGAGCATTTTTTTTAAAAAGTATTTTCCAGTAGGAGACCAACTGGTCTGGGCAATACAATTACAGACCCCAGAGTCCATGCGGCTGCACCGCTGCGGCATATTCTGTGATGCAAAATGGTTCACCAATCACCATACAGACAAACACACTACAGTGACTACACAGCTATCAAGAGCAATTACCAAGCACAAATGTTATGTCAAAGACTAAGTTACACAGTAATGACATCAGATTCTGACATCAGCCATCTCAGTAACCAAATTTTAGTTTTGTTTTTCTTAACCAACATGATCTTGTGTGTATAACATAGATCTTCGTTTTCCTTGTTAAATGTATACTTACATGGTACTTGGTTAATTAATTGCAACTGATTGAACCAAATGAGGGCGGCACGGTGGTGTAGTGGTTAGCGCTGTCGCCTCACAGCAAGAAGGTCCTGGGTTCGAGCCCCGGGGTCGGCGAGGGCCTTTCTGTGCGGAGTTTGCATGTTCTCCCTGTGTCCGCGTGGGTTTCCTCCGGGTGCTCCGGTTTCCCCCACAGTCCAAAGACATGCAGGTTAGGTTAACTGGTGACTCTAAATTGACCGTAGGTGTGAGTGTGGATGGTTGTCTGTGTCTATGTGTCGGCCCTGTGATGACCTGGCGACTTGTCCAGGGTGTACCCTGCCTTTCGCCCGTAGTCAGCTGGGATGGGCTCCAGCTTGCCTGCGACCCTGTAGAAGGATAAAGCGGCTAGAGATAATGAGATGAGATGAACCAAATGATAAGACTTGGTTTAAAATTTGGTCTCCCAGTTAAGCTGGTTTGGCATTGACTAGGAGACCAAATCTGGCCACAGTAAAATGCTCTGATTCCTACTGTAAAGCACGGAGGTGGATCGCTGATGTTTTGAGGATGTGTGAGTTCCAAAGGCACAGGAAACTTGGTCAAAGTTGAAGGAAAGATGAATGCAGCACGTTATCAGCAAATACTGGAGGCAAATTTGCACTCATCAGCCCGGAAGCTGCGCATGGGACGTACTTGGGCCGTTCCAACATGACAACGATCCAAAACACAAGGACAAGTCGACCTGTCATTGGCTACAGCAGAACAAAGTGAAGGTTCTGGAGCAGCCATCTCAGTCTCCTGGTCTCAGTATCATTGAGCTACTCTGGGGAGATCTCAAGCGTGCAGTTCATGCAAGACAGCCCAGGAATTTACAGGAACTGGAGGCTTTTTGCCAAGAAGAATGGGCAGCTTTACCATCTGAGAAAATAAAGAGCCTCATCCACAACTACCACAAAAGACTTCAGGCTGTCATTGATGTTAGAGGGGGCAATACACGGTATTAAGAACTGGGGTATGTAAACTTTTTTGATCAGGGTCATTTGGATGTTTTTTGTTGTCATTATGATTTAAAAATCGAAAACACAGTTGTTTATCAATAAATGGCTTCACCCAACCACTAACCATGAGTGGGGGAAAAAAGTTTTTGTGTTATCCTTCATATTCTCTGAAAAAAGGCCAAGAAAGCAAAAAATTCTGCCAGGGTATGTAAACTTATGAGCACAACTGTATATCAGTGATTATAATAGAGTATTTGTGTTCATCATTTCTCCACAAGATGTCGCTGTTTTCCCTGGTGTTCTATAAAAACGTGCTGTTTTATGTGGAAGCCCATTTCCACGAGAATGTTTCTCGTGATTAGGATTTTCTGTCTCATGAGTGTTCTCTCACAATTATTTAATATAAAATAATTGATTTCTCAGTAATTAGAAGAAAGTTTATCATGGTTATGACTTAAGTTCCTACAATAATCATTTACTATCTTGTAATAATGAGATATTAAAATTCTCATCATTATGAAATTGTAAGTCATTATTATGACACAATCTCATAACTATGAGATACAAAGTAATAATTATGATACATTCTCATTATAACATACTATGTGACTTTTTTTCCAGTTAAAAAAATTCCAGTGAATTAATTCTGGCAGAAATAGAGCTCCATAATTTATACATTATGAACACTGAAGCTCCAGTATTGCTGCTTTACTGCAAAAGTATTCAGACTTTCCCCCCATGAGTTCAACTTGCCAAATTTTTTTTTTCTTTTGAGAAACTGAGAAGACGAAAAATTATTCTACCTGCATGTGACATTATGCAACAGATGTTTAAAATGTGGACCTTTCAGCTGTCCATTGGTATCTTATACTGTTTAGAAAATAAGACATGATTTTAGTTATAATGAGTTTTCTTCATAGACATTTTCCTCTTCCTCAGGCAAAATACATTCACTGGCCATTTTATTAGGTACACCCATACACCTGCTGTTTTATCCAATTATCTAATCAGCCAATCCCTTGACAACAGCACAATGCATAAAATCATGCAGATACAAATCAGGAGCTGCAGGTAATGTTCACGTCGAACATCAGAATGGGAAAAATTGTGATCTCTATGACATTTACTGTGGCATGGGTGTTGGTGCCAGATGGATTGGTTTGAGTATTTCAGAAACTGCTGATCTCCTGGGGTTTTTATACACAACAGTCTCTAGAGTTTACACATTATGGTGCGAAAAACAAACATCAAGTGAGCAAAAGTTATGTGGGTGGAAACATCTTGTTGACAAAAGAGGTCAGAGGAAAATGGCCAGCTTAGTTTGAGCTGCCAGGAAGAATATAGGAACTCATATAATTGCTCTTTACAACTGTGGTGAGCTGAAAAGCATCTCAGCATGCAACAGCAGAAGACCACATTGGGTTTCACTCCTGCAGCCGGGAAAAGGACTCTTAGAATCAAGAACGAGTTCCTATTAAAGTGGATGGTGAGTGTATAGTCTTTAACAAAGCTAAACCATATCAAGAAAGGACATCGCAAAATATTAGTGCAGTTAGACCACATCAGCAAGTTTGTCCCCATTAGAAGAAGCCTTTATTTGTCACATGTACACTCAAGCACAGTGAAATTTGTCCTCTGCATTTAATCCATCTGAAGCAGTGTACACATGCATGCATGCACGCACACAGACAAGTGAGCAATGAGCAGCTATGCTACAGCACCCAGGGAGCAGTTGGGGGGTAGGTGCCTTGCTCAAGGGCACTTCAGCCCAAGGCGGCCCCATGTTAACTTAACTAAACTGGAGCACCTGGAGGAAACCCATGCAGACACGGGGAGAACATGAAAACTCCACACAGAAAGGCCCCTGTCGGCCACTGGGCTCAAACCCAGAACCTTCTTGCCGTGAGGCAACAGTGCTAACCACTACACCACCGTGCTCTGCCCCATAATACAGTTATCTTAAGCCAGTGATCAGCAGTAGAATTAGTTTGAAATGTTAGCTGTGACTACAACAGCCAATTCTCATTGGAATAAAATCTTAAGTAGTCAAAATAATAAACAACAGAATTGTCAGTAGGTAAGGACTATTTATATTGATTTTATTTTACCAATATTATTGATACTGTATTATTCTTGTAAATTGTCCTGAATGCCCTTTTCAATAATTATATTAGTGCTCATCAGTGTAACAATACAAAAATGATTTTCCCCTATAATTACTTTCTAGTCATAAAATAACAGGAAACACCATTTTATATTGAGGTCCCTGAACATTTAATGTTTATTGCTTTAATAAAATGATCATCTGTACATCACCAGTAGCGCTCTTTTAAATACAGTGCAGTAATGAAAATATTCAGTGTCCAATATGAAATGCAGAAACAGCTTCTTAGCCAACTAAGGATTATCTTTATAAAACATGTACATTTTAATCCCTTTTATGCTAGACATTTTAGTATCTCTTCCCCCCCCAATCACATCTGACTGATCAGCGAATTAAAGGATTATGACGTTGGAATAAGTTTGCTAGTGCAGGGAAAATATAAAAATTTTACAATGCACATACTTTAAGACCAGGATTTGGAAATGTCGTTTTAATGGAATTTCTTAGTTTAACAACTCTTTGTAACATTTCCTGGAAATTTATATAATTTGTTCATGACAGAATATATTTTATATTATAGAGGATATTGCATGGTGGCACAAAGTTTATCTTTGAGTGGTAACATACATTTCATGGGTGGTAACATGTATTTCATGAGTGAGCGAAGCAACACAAGAAGATAAACTTCATATCTTCGCACCACTATGTAATGTTCTTTATACTATTTGGACACATTCTCAAAAAAATACAAGTTAATCAAAAGAATTTTAATTTTGGACCAGTTCGGCATTTTGACAACACGTCAAGTCAGACGGAAAACACTGGGAGCGATGTCAGAGTGGGGGCAGCATGGTGGTTAGCGCTGTCGCCTCACAGCAAGAAGGTCCGGGTTCGAGCCCCATGGCCGACGAGGGCCTTTCTGTGTGGAGTTTGCATGTTCTCCCCGTGTCCGCGTGGGCTTCCTCCGGGTGCTCCAGTTTCCCCCATGGTCCAAAGACATGCAGGTTAGGTTAACTGGTGACTCTAAATTGACCGTAGGTGTGAATGTGAGTGTGAATGGTTGTCTGTGTCTATGTGTCAGCCCTGTGATGACCTGGCGACTTGTCCAGGGTGTACCCCGCCTTTCGCCCGTAGTCAGCTGGGATAGGCTCCAGCTTGCCTGCGACCCTGTAGAAGGATAAAGCGGCTAGAGATAATGAGATGAGATGTCAGAGTGAAATATTGGGAATTATACATACGGGCCACTTTTTCCATGGGATAAAAACGTATTCTATTCCCTTCTAGCAGGTTTATTGATGCCATGCAATATTATATTGCTCATCCTCCATGTATTATGCGACTCTCCCCAATGGAGAATGAGCGTGTAATATTGCTATAATATTCAATGTTGTCAAGACAACGACATCACACGTCAGAGCTCATGCGATGAAAACTTTTCTGCTGCGCATGCACAGAATCATTTCTTCAGGAAAGGGAGAAGACGAGGCTAATCCAGTGCTACTGGTAGGGTTAAGCACTAAATATATAAACTGAAGACGCACTGAACACCAGAAAGGCTACCAAAACTTCATTATATATTCATGCATATTTACAAGAGAAAAACATACCAACGGACATTGAAAAACTGGAAAAAGAGATATCTCAGAGATGTAAAACTTCCACGCTAGTGAGTGACTGTGACAATTTTTAAATAAACATGGCCACAAAGTTTGCTTCATGAAATACAGAAGATTTTGAGAGAATTTTGGCTGCCAGGTTGCGCCATTGTGTATAGTTGTTGATGTTGATTTTAAAAGTAACTAAGTAAATTACACAGGGAAAATAATATTCGGTTTGAGCGCGCTAGCATTGGCCTTCGCTAACACTACACCGGGTGGAAGGTAACTGCACTGCCGTGCTAACAGCACTGAGTCGTGGGTAAGCTAGCATCGGCCTTCATTAATGCTACTGCTACACTGGCTGGAAGGTTAACTGGATTGCCGCGCCAACAGTGCAGAGTCACAGGTAAGCTAGCGTTGGCCTTTGAGAATGCTGATATGAAGAGTAATTATTATTAATAATAATAATAATAATAATAATAATAATGGCTTTTTTCATGGTCTATCAGATATATTCCATTCAGCTAGCATGATACCGAATTCATCTTCGACTCATTCAATATCATGCTAGCTGAATGGAATATATCTGATATACCACTCAATGCCAGCCAAGATTATTCAAATATTACACATACAGGACATTTTTTGTATGGAATAAAAACATGTATTCTATTCCCTTCTAGCGCGTTTCATTCATTTGGTTCAATAGCATGCATTATTCTTATCTTATCACTTATCCTACGTTTATTACGTCACTCTACACAATGGAGAATCAGCGTGCAATATGATATTGCACATTGTCAAGACATGATGTCACATATTGGAGCATGAATATCCAGTGAGAAACTTTTCTGCTGTGTGTGCGCACAGTCATTTCCATGTTCGCTGAGAAGAAGCATTGAATACCTGAAAGGCTACCAAAACTTCATTAGATATTCTTCAAGTTAATTTACAAGACAAAAACATACCAACGAACATTGAAAAACTGGAAAAGAGACACATCGGAGATGTGAAACTTCTGCACTAGTGAGCAACTATGACAATTTGTAAACAAACATGGCTGCCAGGTTTGCTTCATTAAATATGGAAGATTTTGACAGAATTTTGGCTGCCAGGTAGCACTGTTGTGTGTAGCTGCCGATGTTGATTTTAAAAGTAACTAAGTAAATTAAATAGAGAAATGAATACTTAAGCCTGAGTGAAAAATACTGTGGCAAGCATGCATGGAAGAAAAGTCTGAAATCTTAAGTTTCTCAGTCGTTAGCCTGTGCTACTTTCTCTTGATAGCACTGGCTTGACTGCTTTATTAGTATTCGCTAACACTACTGATGAATGCTACACCAGCTGGAAGGTGACTGCACTGCCACGCAAACAGCACAGAGTTGTGTGTAAGCTAGTGTTGGCCTTCAAGAATGCTGATATGAAGAGAGTATGTATAAATAATAATTATAATAACAAAAAACACAACAACTTTGTGGTACATCAGCTATATTTCATTCAGCTACCATGATACTAAACTCATCTTTGACTTGTTCAATGTCATGCTAGCTGAATGGAATATATCTGATAGACCACTCAACACCAGCCAATATTATTTAAATGTCACTTAGATCCACGATGTATTTCATATGAAAAATACAAGTCTTTCAACATGAGTAGATAAACTTCATGTCTTCAAGCCATCATATGATTCTTTTTATTACACACACACACACACACACACCAAAAAAAAAAAAAAAAACACAATTTGTTAAACAATTCTTCGATATCCTCACAAGTGACATACTGAAACACTGTAGTTCTCAATGTCCTGGATGTAGTTTGTATGAAAAATACGAGTGTCATATTTCCCTTAAAACACTCGTGTCTATGTAATTATATATACACAAGTAAATTTTACAACAGGTAAAACATACACATTTTCAGCACTCCTTATTCCAAACATAATGTAGTGTTTGATGTGATCTCAAATGAAGGTGTGTATATTTATCAGTGTATACCACATCCTTCAATTTGATGTTCTATAACATTTTTCACACCTTTTTTTTTTTGCCAAACAATTGGACTGTTACTATCTTGTCATGATGAACATCCTCAAAGGTACAGTGTCTTCTACCCACTCATTCTTTGATTCAATCATTCTTCTCCACAATGCAGATTCAGCAGAGCTAGAATCCATCCACTTTACCTCAGTGCCATGACATTTGCCTGGACAGAGAGACAGCAATGACAATTTTATTACAAGCCTCCACAATATATTTAACAGTTATTCCACAAAATCGAGTCGTACATGAGCCGATAGCCGACGAGGCGCGGAGCACCGAGTTGGCTATAAGCCATGTACAACAAGATTGAGTGGAATAACTGGTTTATTCTATTCACATTCAAATCCACACTGGATTTTGAGAGAGCATTTTTTGCAAATTTGATAAATAAAAACTTTTATACAAAAAGTCAGACAAAATCATTTCTGCTTAGAACATAAACAAACCAGCAAGAATTTGTGAAAAATGCTATAATAATTATTCCTGGGGAAAACAAAAACATTCTCACCATCAAATACTTTTATTCCATATTTTGTTGCTTTTTTTGGGGGGGGGTGTCTTCAGGGGTTTTTTTGGCAGTTGGCAAACCAACTTAAAAAGGTGCATTACTGCCACCGGCTGGGCTATGGGCTGGAATGTGGAGTGTGGAACAGGTGATTTTATTTATTTTTTTTTTTGGGGGGGAAGACAACACTATATTCTTTTAGCTATTTCTGTTTCTTTTAAATACCTGATAATTTTGGGGGTTTTGTTTTCAAGTAGAGTTGTTTTTTTTTTTGTCCTCGGTTGGTTCAGCAACGCGCGCCGCCATTTTGTTTTTCTCTACTCATGGTATATAAGCCTATTGGCTACTTTATTAATAGACTGGCCAATCAGAGCACGCGATTGCTCATATCCAGTGAACGTGGATAGAATAATCCTTGACTTGCAAGTGATATCAAAGCAAAATAGAAACCCGGATGTCAGCCATGTTGGTGGATATACAAATGTGGGTCAAGCGACATTCCATACAAAATAGTCACGCGTGTGCAACTCTGTTTTTCCACTGCTTTAAGCCATGCCATTTCTTTGTGCTGTATATGGTTGTGGTCACAACAGTACTCGTGACCGTGGCACGTAACGAATTTTTAGAATTCCGTCCGTGATTCAGAAAGAGGGCAAGGAAACTCTGAGGCTTAGTACAGAGAAGAGCCGAGCACGGCTGAACAATATCGGCTAAAACCAAAACAGCTCGTGTTTGCAGTGATCATTTTATCTTTGCAGTGATCATTTTATCTCAGGTGAGATTCAAATGCTCTCTCAATAATATCATGGAAGAATTTTATTGCGTGTTGCTAGAATTTTGCTATAAAATCAGTGCTCTCGTCGTGGTTCACTCAGTCATTGTTATTTTAACACGTGTATTACCATTTCACTTCTAGGAGCACCAGCAAAATTATACGATAGAAACAATCCAGACTGGTCACCCACTCAGAAAATGGGCTACGTTTCATCCAACGTCGGGCTTGATTCTTCGGCAGCCAAACCAGATAGAATGTGATATCTGGGTACTCGATGTTCGGTAGAAGCGTCTTATCTTCAGAAAAGTCTGACTTTTTTAAATAATATGGGTTAAAACCACACGTATCTATCTTCTCTTTGTATTGAATCTTCGCTCGACCGTTCAAATCATGGTAGTACTGAGAAAATTCAGCATTGTTTACAGACACGCTTT
Organism: Neoarius graeffei; assembly: GCF_027579695.1. NCBI lineage: Eukaryota > Metazoa > Chordata > Actinopteri > Siluriformes > Ariidae > Neoarius > Neoarius graeffei. Next base: position 31,989,440 of record NC_083593.1, read on the forward strand.
CAGTGGCTGCCATCCTAGTTGTTTTGTATATCCACCATCATGGCAGACGCTCATGACGCAGTACATTTTGATCACGTGGTTGCAAGTCAGCTATACAAAATTATACCAGAGAGCTACTGAATGCTCAAGTCTGAGTGGTCAGAAGGTGTTGATTAATATTCTACAATAGTATGGCTTGGATTGTAGATTGTGTTAAGGTTTATATTAATGTGCTCATTCTAATACTTCATGATTTCTCTAATAATAACAACATCATACACAGGGATGTGATTTGTTGTACATTTTTCTGGCTTCCTGTAAGTAGACATTTATTTTGAATTTTTTGGAAGGAGTCTCCAGTGTCAGCGCTTTGTAACAGTATGCAGGAAAGCTGTAATTTTAAAATCCACAACATTAAAGTGATATGGACACGAACAGGTCTCCTCGGTGTCATTTTATAGATTTCAACACAAACTTTCAATTTGTGGAGGTGAAAACTCAACAAAATAAAACATTTAAACCTCCCATCACAAAGCGATGCCTGGAATTCCCTTCCCTTCCACCAAGAATGGCCCAAACCGGAAATGACGTAGATCGGTGAACACCTGTCGGCACGCCTTCCAGGCAAAAGAAGTTTTCATGACAGAACATGAACTGTGAGATATGAGCTGTGCCTGAAATCACTCACTCATTCACTACTCACTATTTAGGGAATTCTATATAGAGGACTGTATAGTGAGCTCAATGGTAAAATGAAAAACACTTTTGGACACTACTCCGCCACGCCGTTATTTATGTCGTTACTGTCGTACAATTAAAACGTGCCAGATCAGTCGGCTGGTGGGTTTCAAAATAATAAATACATATTATACCGGCAGCACGGTGGTGTAGTGGTTAGCGCTGTCGCCTCACAGCAAGAAGGTCCAGGTTCGAGCCCCGTGGCCGACGAGGGTCTTTCTGTGCGGAGTTTGCATGTTCTCCCCGTGTCCGCGTGGGTTTCCTCTGGGTGCTCTGGTTTCCCCCACAGTCCAAAGACATGCAGGTTAGGTTAACTGGTGACTCTAAATTGACCGTAGGTGTGAATGTGAGTGTGAATGGTTGTCTGTGTCTATGTGTCAGCCCTGTGATGACCTGGCGACTTGTCCAGGGTGTACCCCGCCTTTCGCCCGTAGTCAGCTGGGATAGGCTCCAGCTTGCCTGCGACCCTGTAGAACAGGATAAAGCGGCTAGAGATAATGAGATGAGATGAGAAATTTGAGGCTTTTGATTAATTCCTCCCTCTGCACTAGAAATTTTATGCTTGTATTTTCATCTCATCTCATTATCTCTAGCCGCTTTATCCTGTTCTACAGGGTCGCAGGCAAGCTGGAGCCTATCCCAGCTGACTACGGGCGAAAGGCAGGGTACACCCTGGACAAGTCGCCAGGTCGTCACAGGGCTGACACATAGACAACCATTCACACTCACATTCACACCTACGGTCAATTTAGAGTCACCAGTTAACCTAACCTGCATGTCTTTGGACTGTGGGGGAAACCGGAGCAAACCCACGCAGACACGGGGAGAACATGCAAACTCCACACAGAAAGGCCCTTGCCGGCCATGGGGCTCGAACCCAGACCTTCTTGCTGTGAGGCGACAGCGCTAACCGCTACACCACCATGCCGCCCTGCTTGTATTTTCTGTCTTATTTGATTTTAGCTTAATTTCTATTCCCTTACTATTTTTAATTGTACTTGAATGTCCATTTATAATGCATTTCTTCCTCCGTCCATTCACCCCGACAAACTACAATATTATTGCCATTTTCCCGCCACAACTTATAAATTTGTCTTGTGCCCGTTGTCATAAGGAAAAACAAACTACTGCTATACTCAATCTAAAATACTTAACGGTCCTTATGAAACAGCTTTTACGGCTTTTCTTTCAGAGCAACCGCAATGCATGATGGTGTGTGTGTGTGTGTATATATATATATATATATATATATATATATATATATATATATATATATATAGACACACACACACCCACCCAGTGGTGCTTGAAAGTTTGTGAACCCTTTCGAATTTTCTATATTTCTGCAAAAATATGACCTAAAACATCATCAGATTTTCACACAAGTCCTAAAAGTAGATAAAGAGAACCCAGTTAAACAAATGAGACAAAAATGTTATACTTAGTCATTTATTTATTGAGGAAAATGATCCAATATTACATATTGGTGAGTGGCAAAAGTATGTGAACCTCTAGGATTAGCAGTTAATTTGAAGGTGAAATTAGAGTCAGGTGTTTTCAATCAATGGGATGACAATCAGGTGTGAGTGGGCACCCTGTTTTATTGAGAGAACAGGGATCTATCAAAGTTTGATCTTCACAACACATGTTTGTGGAAGTGTATCATGGCATGAACAAAGGAGATTTCTGAGGACCTCAGAAAAAGCATTGTTGATGCTCATCAGGCTGGAAAAGGTTACAAAAACATCTCTAAAGAGTTTGGACTCCACCAACCCACAGTCAGACAGATTGTGTACAAATGGAGGAAATTCAAGACCATTGTTACCCTCCCCAGGAGTGGTTGATCAACAAAGATCACTCCAAGAGCAAGGTGTGTAATAGTCAGCGAGGTCACAAAGGACCCCAGGGTAACTTCTAAGCAACTGAAGGCCTCTCTCACATTGGCTAATGTTAATGTTCATGAGTCCACCATCAGGAGAACACTGAACAACAATGGTGTACATGGCAGGGTTGCAAGGAGAAAGCCACTGCTCTCCAAAAAGAACATTGCTGCTCATCTGCAGTTTGCTGAAGATCACGTGGACTATTGGAAAAATGTTTTGTGGACGGATGAGACCAAAATAGAACTTTTTGGTTTAAATGAGAAGTGTTATGTTTTGAGAAAGGAAAACACTGCATTCCAGTATAAGAACCTTATCCCATCTGAGAAACATGGTGGTGGTAATATCATGGTTTGGGCCTGTTTTGCTGCATCTGGGCCAGGACAGCTTGCCATCATTGATGGAGCAATGAATTCTGAATTATACCAGCAAATTTTAAAGGAAAATGTCAGGACATCTGTCCATGAACTGAATCTCAAGAGAAGGTGGGTCATGCAGCAAGGCAACAACCCTAAGCACACAAGTCGTTCTACCAAAGAATTGTTAAAGAAGAATAAAGTTAATGTTTTGGAATGGCCAAGTCAAAGTCCTGACCTTAATCCAAACGAAATGTTGTGGAAGGACCTGAAGTGAGTAGTTCATGTGAGGAAACCCACCAACATCCCAGAGTTGAAGCTGTTCTGTACGGAGGAATGGGCTAAAATTCCTCCAAGCTGGTGTGCAGGACTGATCAACAGTTACCGGAAATGTTTAGTTGCAGTTATGGCTGCACAAGGGGGTCACACCAGATACTGAAAGCAAAGGTTCACATACTTTTGCCACTCACAGATATATAATATTGGATCATTTTCCTCAATAAATAAATGATCAAGTATAATATTTTTGTCTCATTTGTTAACTGGGTTCTCTTTATCTACTTTTAGGACTTGTGTGAAAATCTGATGATGTTTTAGGTCATATTTATGCAGAAATATAGAAAATTCTAAAGGGTTCACAAACTTTCAAGCACCACTGGGTGTGTGTGTGTGTGTGTGTGTGTGTGTGTGTGTGTGTATATATATATATATTATATATATATATATATATATATATATATAAATAAAAGAGAGAGCTTGGTTAGTGACCATTGGTTGTACACTACTTTTCATGATGCATTGTGGGATACTATAGGGTGTAATAATTCTCACGATACATTCGGCCAGCACTACAAAATGGCAAACTCACTATATTGTGAGTAGGGAGTGATTTCGGAGACAGCGCATGTCTTGTATTTTGAGGATGAAGAGGAGTTAGTTGGGGAAGAGGAGGTTGGAGAGGAGGAGAGGGAGAATGTAGGGCTCGGGATAAAGCCCTACCAGTTTCAGCCATACCAGGACCATCACATTGACAGCCACAGTGAGGTGAGGGACTACCACTCAGATCTTGGCAAGCTGACAAGTGGATATGGTGGAGGGATGATCGTAACGGACTACCTGTTTTTGTTTACATTAATAATTACCAATACCAGTTGTTAGAATCTTTACTGATGTAATTGTCAGTATAATAGTAATTCCTGTCAATAAGTTGTAATTCAGGACAAGATAAAATAATTGTTTTTGTTCCAATTCTGCAATTGCCTACCAAATACCGACCTCCCAAAAGCACAGCGTGGCACAGAGATATGTCGCTTAGTGTAGACAATTGTAGTGGAAAGTAGTCACTAGACTGCAGCCAGTGTACCAGAAGAGTGCTAGTTTAGATCTACTCTATTACCTGAAGGCTAAAATAAAATATTTTCCCAGCTACTTAAGAGTACCTCCCCACTGTTTTTTTTTTTTCTTTCCACTTTATCATCAAAGGCTTATTATTTGCAGTCGCATTATGGGTGAAAATGATCATAACCATCTTTATTTTCACAGAGGTCATAGGGAAGAGTGAATTTATCGATATTATGAATTTAGTCAATAAAATGTATTATAGGTCATTCTTTAAAATGTACAACAAAAAAAAATTGTCTACATTGGCAACTTCTCGTATAAAGGAAATAAAACCCTTTGGGATGCGGTGTTACTGGAAAATAATCAACTTTGTGGTGGGACCAACATTACACATTGCATGCTCCCTTGTATTTTATCTATAAGTAAACCTAGCTGTGAATAAATAGTGTGGTGTGTTTAGGAACAAGTGCCTCCAACCTGTTCCAAGACCAAGCCTTGTGCCTCCTATGAAGTGATTACTGAGCCGGTCATGGGCCCACACAGTGAGTTCAACACAGGTGTCTCTCAGGTCCTCCTGCCTGAGGCCATCATAGACCATGGTGTGGTTGAACACTGGGTTTGCAGTTCTCTTTACAACCCGAGTTTTCTGTCGGTTTTTCTGATTGTTGTCCGGAAGTATTAAGCTGAAATCCACAATATATAGTACATGAACAACTGCCAGTGCAGAGATTAAGCCATACACATACAGCATAAATGAATACACAGCTTGACTATAGCATAATACCCACAGGCTATCAACAGGCAGGAAATCTCAGGAAACATTAATACAGCAAGACTTTTTTTTTATTATTATTATTTTTTTAAATATACACACCATTTTACAAAGGGGTCTATAGTCCTGTTTCTGGATGCTAGATTGGTACATTCCTTTATCCAGACCTGAATCTCACCAGTCTGTGGTGTCTTGTTACCTACAACTACAAAAGGCACAAAACGTTTCATTTCACACTGCATTTACGTGCAGAGCCACTGAAGTTCGAACACTTACTTTGAGAAGTCTGCAGAAGGAAACGCAAAGATATTCTCATATCTCCACACATTTCCACATTGTGGTTAACATGCTTTGGACTGGACGGAGTCACCGTCTAAGACAAAGGAAAATAAATTTAATAATAATAATAATAATAATAATAATTTTACAGCCCCCAGTCTGTAAATAAAAAATTATTCACAGATATTAACCCTAATTATTTACTGATATTACCCTTCCTTTGAGGGTGCAGTCCATCATGTGCGTATTATTGTCCCACTCAGACAAATCCACGTTCACTTCCCCAAGAAAACTGTTCCTTCCAAACGTGTCATTATGCCACACAGAGACATTTAAAGTGTGAACCTTTAAGTTCTCCAGTGGCATCTTATACTGTTTGGAAAGGAGAACATATTGGTTTTTGTTTTAATAAATACAAAAATAATAAAAATTACTCCTTTTTTTTTTTTTAAAACGCACGGTCATACCCGTAGGATTTCATTATAACTAGGGTTCAGAGTCTTCTTCTTCACAGATGTTTTTCTTTTCCCCAGCTTTGCTTTGTCAGGTAAAAGATAACATTTAACATACCTAAAGCATGTAACAGAAGATCTCATTACATGAGTGCAGTTAAAACACAGTGATTAAGAATCAGCAAGTTTGTCTCCATTACACAGACATCTTGGACCAATATATACTGATCAGCCAGAACCTTATGACCACTGACAGGTGAAGTCAAGAATATTGATTATCTCATTACAAAGGCACCTGTGAAGGGGTAGGATATATTAGGCAGCAAGAAAACAGTCAGTTCTTGAAGTTGAAAGCAGGAAAAATAGGCAAGCGTAAGGATCTGGGGTGGGTTTCCCAAAAGCCTCTTAACGGTAAGGGCATGTTAACTAGAACAGTGTGTGTTCATTGTGATGCTCGCTCTACCATCTAACGATGATCTTTGTGCTACTATGCTTTTGAGAAACCCACCCCTGAGCGACTTTGACAAGGGGCAAACTGTGATGACTAGATGACCGGGTCTGAGCATCTCCAAAATGGCACATCTTGTGGGGTGTTCCTGGTATGCAGTGTGTAGTACCTACCAAAAGTGGCCCAAGGAAGGACAACCGGTGAACCAGCGACAGGATCATGGATGTCAGAGGCTCTTTGGTTTGTGTGGGGCACGAAGGCTAGCCTATATGATCCAGTCCCACAGAAGAGCTACTGTAGCACAAACTGCTGAAAAAGGTAATGCTGGCTAAAACAGAAAGCTGCCAGCATTAACTTTTTCAGCAGTTTGTGCTACAGTAGCTCTTCTGTGGGACTGGATCATATAGGCTAGCCTTCATGCTCCACACAAATCAAAGAGCCTTCGACACCCATGATCCTGTCGCTGGTTCACCGGTTGTCCTTCTTTGGGCCACTTTGGGTAGGTACTACACACTGCATACCAGGAACACCCCACAAGATGTGCCATTTTGGAGATGCTCAGATCCGGTCATCTAGTCATCACAATTTGACCCTGGTCAAAGTCGCTCAGATCCTTACACTTGCCCATTTTTTCCTGCTTCCAACACATCAACTTCAAGAACTGACTTCTCTTGCTGCCTAATATAATCTCACCACTTGACAGGTACCATTGTAATGAGATAATCAAATGTTCTTCACCTTCACCTGTCAGTGGTCATAATGTTACAGCTGATAGGTGTACATTATGTTGGTTTTAAATTATGCTAGGTAAGATTAGTTTTGATATATTGTTTCCTGTTAATAAATTACTAATCTATATGTTAACTCTGAAATCTTACTTTTATACCAACATTATCTCTTCGTCATGGTACATTGAGCTAAAGAAGCACACTGATTCACTCACGGGTCAGAACGGTTCCTCTTAGGATCTGCCACTGCCAGATCTCTGCACTGGACTATAAAGATGTGGAGCTCTTCCAGTTTATTCACATAGTTAATGGCGAACTGGATGGTTCCCTTAACTTCCACATGTCCAAAGTCTGTGCCGTAAATGTTTGTCACACTGCCACTGACCTTTAAGATCAACACAAGTCGCTCGACGTTATTCGCCAAGACAGCAACAATACAAACTAACAAAGACTGTAACTCTAATAAAACATGCATGTGTGTAAACATACAACCAAATCATTTTGTAGCACGGGTTAAAATATGAGGCACATACAGAAGACATGGAGGCGAGGCCAGATGAGAAACTGGTGTTAGTATATGTGCTGCTTTTCCTCGGTCTTTCAGAATAGAAACTATTCTCGGAGAGACAGTCGCTTTCTCTGCCGTTACCCTAATAGACACAGGAGGACAAAAGTAAAATGTACAGGATAAATATAACTGCATTCACATGCTGCTTGTGATACTGACCAAGCTTGTGAAATATGTTGGAAGTACCATATATGCCAGAAATTGTATTTATTTAATAAAACATATTTCTGATCTTCAGATAGTCAATAAAAATAAATTTTAGTAGCCTCATCAGTATATACTTACTATTGCATCCTAACATTGTTTAGCCTCACTGTACACCCTTGTATCACAGATCTAAATGTGTACTTAAAGTAATAAAGTAGTTTCTTTTAATCATATATCTAATTCACGATGATCATCACCACTTCATATTAAACTTGTGTGTTGTGCTCCCTCATGTAGTACTAACATCCACAGGTAGGGAAAAAAAATCATAATACCATATTCTCTACTAATATTCCCTACCAATTTTGAAAAGAAGGGAAGGAATGGTGGTAGATACATGGCTACATATAGTACATAGAAATACAGCACATCAGTAAACAAATGTCTGCACAATAAACCAATCACATGTTCAATACTTCGGCAAAATCTGATTAAACTTTCATAGTTGATTCAGTGGTTGGTAATTAGAGATTAACATGTAAATAATTCAACAGAGGTATTTTACAACTCCTTGATATGTACACAAAAGCTAAGCTCCACTGATTTCAAGCATTCAGCACTTTCACCATTCACCAAAACTGATGCAAGGTTAGGGGACCTGATTACCTGCTCGTGCATAAAAGCAGGTACTGAGACACTCAGCCTCTTACTCTGCTCTGGGTCCAAGACAGCAATTGTGAGTGCATCCGGAGCTGCAGACACCAGTCCAATAACAGCAGATATGGTAAAGAGAACAGAATAATTGTATTATCATGCTAATTTTCATCATGATTGACAAAATGATGATGATGATGATGATTACTTGGAGCACGTTTATAAATATAATACTTGATGTTCTTTGTGGGCGGCACAGTGGTGTAGTGGTTAGCGCTGTCGCCTCACAGCAAGAAGGTCCGGGTTCAAGCCCCGTGGCCGATGAGGACCTTTCTGTGCGGAGTTTGCATGTTCTCCCTGTGTCCGCGTGGGTTTCCGCCGGGTGCTCCGGTTTCCCCCACAGTCCAAAGACATGCAGGTTAGGTTAACTGGTGACTCTAAATTGACCGTAGGTGTGAATGTGAGTGTGAATGGTTGTCTGTGTCTATGTGTCAGCCCTGTGATGACCTGGCGACTTGTCCAGGGTGTACCCCGCCTTTCGCCCGTAGTCAGCTGGGATAGGCTCCAGCTTGCCTGCGACCCTGTAGAACAGGATAAAGCGGCTACAGATAATGAGATGAGATGAGGTGTTCTTTGTCAGAAATACGGTGTCTTGCCAAAGTATTCATCCCCCTTGGTGTTTGTCCCATTTTGTCACTTTACAAGCTGGAATTAAAATTGATTTTTGGGGTGTTGGCACCATTTGATTTATACAATCTGCCGACCACTTTTGTTTGAGACTGGGACAAAGGTTCATGTTCCAGTAGGACAATGATCCTAAACATATTGCTAAAGCTACACTGGAGTGGTTTAAAGGGAAGCGTTTAAATGTCTTGGAATGGCCTAATCAAAGCCCAGACCTCAATCCAGTTGAGAATCTGTGGCATAACTTGAAGATTGCTGTACACCAAAGCAACCCATCTAACTTGAAGGAGTTGGAGCAGTTTTGCCTTGAGAAATGGGCAAAAATCCCAGTGGCTAGATGTGCTAAGCTAATAGAGACACACCCCAAGAGACTTGAAGATGTAATTGTAGCAAAAGGTGGCTCTACAAAGTATTGAATTTGGGGGGGAATACCTATGCACACTCCAGATTTCTGTTTTTTCCATCTGAATTATTGTTTGCATCACAATTTAAACAAATTTAAAAAATAAAAACTAAAATAAAATTTGCACCTTTAAAGTGGTAGGCATGTTGTGTAAATCAAAGGGTGCCAACCCCCAAAAAATCCATTTCAATTCCAGCTTGTAACACAACAAAGCAGGACAAACACCAAGGGGGATGAATACTTTTGCAAGACACTTTATAATGCTCCACTGATAACTGTATGTATATTTTCTGCCCGTATGTGTTATTTCTTGATTTAATCCTAAAAATTGTAATCTTACATTAATTTTCTAAGCCTTCTTTAATGGAATCAATAAAACACATGGAACATATGAAAGGTTTATCAGAAGTAGTCTTTCTTCCTGCTAAAGCTCATTACCCAAGAGAAAGGGACATACAGTATTTTTCAAGAAACAAAAGTTTAGCTAAATATTTACCTTCCTCCACAGTCTGTATTATGCCAAGGCTTGGTTCATTTTTCCATCTTTCGTCTTCTTGGTGTTAAATGAAACAGGCAAAAAGGAAATGGGAAACCAAAGGCAGTGTAAACACAGGCGATTTTGAAAGCACGTGCACTTTTGCATGTTTCTAGTTGTTATTTCGCATAAAACCTGATGGAGCTTGATAGCCATTTAAAACGTTTCAGTATCAAGGTACTCACTGGAGGGCACGGTTGCCAGGTCCTCCAAACTCTTGGAAACAGAAAGGGGTCTGACACTGGCCTTCCTCTGTACTGTTCTTACTGGGCTAGGACTGTCACGGCCATCTACAAGAAATAATATTAATTGTAGGATTAACACATAAGACATCAAAAAGGATCACAGATTACTATAAAAACATACCCTCAACCTAACAAATCTCTTATATAGAAAAAGAAGTAAAAAGCAGTAAGCATTGGTCAGTTTTACCAAAAATGTCAACTTAAACTCAAAGATTTACTTTTTTTTGTAAGAAATAATGATAATTTACATGTTAGGATTTGCCTTGGTGAATTGGATTTAACAAAAATGCACAAAAGTAAACTTTATGACAAATATATATTATTTACCAGCTAGGAGGTCCGTATCGTGAAATACCGTGACCAAGATCTTGAAAGTACTGAGCAAGGCCCTCTGGGCCGAGGTCACGGTATTTCACCATATGGACTGACCTTTAGCTGGTAAATAATAAAGTATTTTTTCTTTACCAAATTCTAACAGAAAACGAGAGCGCCCGCAAGGGAAAACCGAGCCGAACCACCACTTTGAATCCTCATTCACGGCTGTAATGCAAATTGCTTCCTCCTCGGTATACAAGCGCACTTCCATGGCAGGAAAAAAATAAAAAAAATACATTTTGCCGCCTATGTAGTCCCCTAATTATACAAAATTGAGTCATTCAGGATTCAGCCATGTTTTTGCTCAGCATTAGCAACAGTTACAGGTTTTTAGCTTTCTCCTGAAATGTTTCATTTCTTCTTCCTCAGGGTAGTAAAACTCGCTTTCGCTGTGAAGACTGTCGTTATCACTGTCCATGATGTAAAATTAATGCTATTATGCTGAGAAATGCTGGCAAACATTTAAGATTTTTGATAAAAATCTTATAAATAAATCTTATAAAAAAAGATAAATGTTGACAAAAATTGCTACTATGTTTGTTGTTGTTGTGAACGAGCGCGTCGCCAGAGGTCCGTAACCGGGGTCCGTACCATAGGATACAGACCCACTCGCCAGCCAATCAGAGTGCAGGATTTGATGAAAACCGCACCGCGAAAAAATAAAACTAGTAATTTACTGTGCTGGTAATGTCAATCACAATTATTGTACACACAGGACACTTTTTCAGTGGAATAAAAACATGTATTCTATTCCCTTCTAGTATGTTTCATTCATTTGGTTTGATAGCATGCAATAGTGTTCACATATCGCTTCTCCTATTGTATTACATCACTCTACCCAATAGAGAATGGGCATTGAATATAGTTTATGATATTGCATGGTTGTCAAGACATGATGTCACACGTCGGAATTGATGCGAATATCCAATGAGAGTTTTTTGCTGTGTATGCGCAGAACCATTTCTTTGTTCGCTGGGAAAGAGAAAGACCATTGAACACCCAAAAGGTTACCAAAACTTCATTAGATATTCTTCATGCATATTTACCAGAGGAAAACATACCAACGAACATCGAAAAACTGGAAAAGAGACACATTGTAGACATAAAACTTCCGTGCTAGTGAGCGACTGTGACAATTTGTAAACAAACATGGCCGCCAGGTTTGCTTCGTTAAATACAGAAGATTTTGAGAGAAATTTGAAAGAGAAAGACGCGGTGAACACCTGAAAGGCTACCAAAACTTCAATAGATATTCTTCGTGTATATTTACAAGAGAAAAACAGGAGTTTTTGGAGTTGGACTTTTTGAAGTTGGACCATTTTTACTGTTAGAACTTTGAATTTTTGCATGTACATTGGATTGACAGAACACTGAATTACATTGGATCAGAATCAGCATTCAAGATTGGTACTGTAAGTAACCGCCCTGCTCTTAACTTTTTGTAAAATCTATAATTGTTCCATCGAATGTGTATGAATAATAATAATAATAATAATAATCTCATCTCATTATCTCTAGCCGCTTTATCCTTCTACAGGGTCGCAGGCAAGCTGGAGCCTATCCCAGCTGACTACGGGCGAAAGGCGGGGTACACCCTGGACAAGTCGCCAGGTCATCACAGGGCTGACACATAGACACAGACAACCATTCACACTCACATTCACACCTACGGTCAATTTAGAGTCACCAGTTAACCTAACCTGCATGTCTTTGGACTGTGGGGGAAACCGGAGCACCCGGAGGAAACCCACGCGGACACGGGGAGAACATGCAAACTCCACACAGAAAGGCCCTCGCCAGCCACGGGGCTCGAACCCAGACCTTCTTGCTGTGAGGCGACAGCGCTAACCACTACACCACCGTGCCGCCCCCAATAATAATAATAATAATAATAATAATAATAAATTATTACTACTACCATAATATTGGCTTTTTTTTTCATGGTACATCAGATATATTCCATTTAGCTAGGATGATATTGAACTTGTCTTCAACTCGTTCAATATCATCCTAGCTGAATGGAATATATCCAAAAGACCACCAAAAAAAAAAAAAAGCCAGCCAATATTATTTAAAAATAAAATCACATAATGGTATGAAATGTACTTCGATATTACTCAGGTTTCTTTTCGGTTTAATTTTTTTCAAACTGTTTTGAAGATGAGATGGAAGCATTAACCTTGTAAAAAAGTTACACGTATTGTAGAAATAAGGTTTTAAAGTGATGGAAGGTCTACAAAAACAGATGATAACTGAACTGGTGAACAATGTTGCAGTAAACCCTGCTTCTATTAAAACTAGAAATATTGAGAAAAAAAAATTGTTTTTACTGAACCCTGATTGGCCCAAGTAAATGTGGACTCAGCTCAGCTTAAACGATGCCGAGAGCTCAGATGAATGGAAAACTTGGTTAGAGAAGATTTGTACTTCAAGTCATCTAGCTGTATTTGCTCTGTGAGCACTACTGGTATAAATTCCTCAATGCAACCAACCGATCTTTTAGTGGTGGACTTTCTACAATGCTCAGGTAAGGTTATCAGCTATACAGAGGTTTGACCTTTTGAAACCAGTAATGAATGGACTTGACTGGTCTGTTTGCCTTTGCAGATTGTTCCTGGAGCTTGGGACCTTCCAAAGCATGGTGGAGAGTGTGGAGATATAGACTGGTACTGTGGTTCTCTCAGACATACAGTACTGTGCAAAAAATAAATAAATAAATAAATAAATAAATAATAAATTTCATAGGCACCCTATTTTTTCCCTTCATACAAACTTTGTTATAGATTTCTATTTTATGATTTCTACATTACTGAGTCAGTGCAAAAACATTTTAGACTTCCATATGTTCGTTTTCCAGCACAAAATTAAATACTACAAAAAATAAATATATTTTTTTTAAAAACCACAACATAATGAAGGCTACTGGGTTTTGGTGCAAAATTAAGAAGCGAGTGTAACAGTCAAAGTGTCCAGAAGAACTGTGGCTGGTTCTGCAAGATGCTCAGTAAAACCTACAGCTCATTTCCTTATAAAACTGCACTCATTGTATCAGAGACTGCTATTTTTTAAAACCAAAAGGGTCGTCTCACACAAATACTGACTTTGCTTCATTTATTATGGCTTACTGCTGTTTATAGTTTGTTTTTTTTTATGTTGAAACATTTCATTTCATTATTTTTAAGCCGTTTTTTGGTCTACAGCATTTTTTTTTTTACATGTGCCTAAGACTTTTGCACAGGACTGTATTTCTTGGAACAGACAGGAGCTGCTGATCTGACCTTTCAACCAGAAATTTCCCATCTATCCCAGGAATTGACGTTTCTGCACTTGACAGTCCATATGGATACCTGGTCTGTCCTCTGGGTGTTTGTTCCAAACCTTTCAAGGTTGTCTTTTCAGTTGGATTGCCATCTATAGGAATGGCTTTCAGCATGGATTCAATCATTCTAGACTCCCTGACTGGATATAAAACTTGAGACAACACTTTAGGCATGTGTCTTGGGCTGTGTTCTGGATTGCTCAAGGATTTTCATTGCGTCAGCTGCTGACTGGTCACTGTGATCTTGAGAGTGATATTTCTCATGAGGTATGATACTGGACTGAACTTAATGCTTTCATATGAACCTACCATGTGTATTATAAATGGAGAGCTATTGTAAAACTTCCTGTCCGAGTCATCTAGAGCAGGGGTTCTCAACCTTTTCTACTTTAAGACCCACCTGTTCATACTTGTAATGAGTCAGGGCTCATTAAAAAAGATCCCCAATTATTTTGGCTTATCTATTCGATTAGAATCTGATAATCTATTGTAAAAAGTGTATTAATAGGATGCAACATCACTCCCTGTTACAGATGGGAGCCCAGGAATTAAATAAATACAGTAAAAACAAAAAACTTCTTAAATTGTAGGTATTGTATTTAAAACTGTATGGATATGCCAGAAGCAAACATAAAACCATGCATTCTCAGTCAAAAGGGATTAATGATCCAAAAGTGGAGTCTGGTTGACTAACACAAGAACTTATTGCCATGTTTGTGTACAGCAAACAAGCAAGTTATTAAAACCAAGAAGTACACTCAAAAGAAGTGGATATAGAAACCACTCAGTGGGATAGATCCTTACACGCTAACAAAGAAGGCTTTTTCCTACGAGTTGAAAAATGTACCCATCTGTTGAGTTCCCCGACATCTCAAACTACCTGCTGCTGCAGATATCATTCTGCACGGACAAACAGATGAAAACCTGGACGAGCATGGAGGTGTACAACTTTTTATATATGTGGCTGGGTTAAAGATCTGGGAATCAGGACACTACAAGATAAACGGCGAAAGACGGATATAAATTCAGTTAGAGAGAGTGTTTATTAGCAGGTGTGATTTTATATATCAAAAAAAAGTCGAAGTCCTTCCCGCACCATTCATGGCGCGTTTGGCGGCGCCAATCTCCGTTTCGTAGTCCTCGGCCTCTCGCCTATATTACATAGCTAGGGTTACAGTGGGGGGCTAGTCCTCTGGTAACCGCGAGAGTTTAACTCCCCACTCGCATCTGTATTGCAGCATGCCTTGCCAGATGGCAGTAGGCACCATTTTTATGATGGTCTTTGGTATGACCCGACCATGAGTAGAACTCCCGATCAAGAGGTGGACACGCTAACCACTAGGCCACTCGCCGGTATATATAATAAAAACACAAATGAAAGCAGAGCATTTAAAACTGTTATAAACATAGCTACAGTGGTGCTTGAAAGTTTGTGAACCCTTTAGAATTTTCTATATTTCTGCATAAATATGACCTAAAACATCAGATTTTCACACAAGTCCTAAAAGTAGATAAAGAGAACCCAGATGAACAAATGAGACAAAAATATTATTGTTGGTCATTTATTTATTTATTGAGAAAAATGATCCAAAATGTTACATATCTGTGAGTGGCAAAAGTATGTGAACCTCTAGGAATGGCAGTTAATTTGAAGGTGAAATTACAGTCAGGTGTTTTCAATCAATGGGATGACAACCAGGTGTGAGTGGGCACCCTGTTTTATTTAAAGAACAGGGATCTATCAAAGTCTGATCTTCACAACACGTTTGTGGAAGTGTATCATAGCATGAACAAAGGAGATTTCTGAGGACCTCAGAAAAAGCATTGTTGATGCTCATCAGGCTGGAAAATGTTACAAAACCATCTCAAAAAAAAAAAAAAAAAAAAGAGTTTGGACTCCACCAATCCACAGTCAGACAGACAGACTGTGTACAAATGGAGGAAATTCAAGACCACTGTTACTTTTCCCAGGAGTGGTCGACCAACAAAGATCACTCCAAGAGCAAGGCGTGTAATAGTCAGCAAGGTCACAAAGGATGCCAGGGTAACTTCTAAGCAACTGAAGGCCTCTCTCACATTGGCTAAATGTTAATGTTCATAAGTCCACCATCAGGAGAACACTGAACAACAAATGGTGTGCATGGCAGGGTTGCAAGGAGAAAGCCACTGCTCTCCAAAAAGAACATTGCTGCTCGTCTGCAGGTTGCTAAAGATCACGTGGACAAGCCAGAAGGCTATTGGAAAAATATGTTTTGTGGACAGATGAGACCAAAATAGAACTTTTTGGTTTAAATGAGAAGCGTTATGTTTGGAGAAAGGAAAACACTGCATTCCAGCATAAGAACCTTATCCCATCTGTGAAACATGGTGGTGGTAGTATCATGGCTTGGGCCTGTTTTGCTGCATCTGGGCCAGGATGGCTTGCCATCATTGATGGAACAATGAATTCTAAATTATACCAGTGAATTCTAAAGGAAAATGTCAGGACATGTGTCCATGAACTGAATCTCAAGAGAAGGTGGGTCATGCAGCAAGACAACGACCCTAAGCACACAAGTCGTTCTACCAAAGAATGGTTAAAGAAGAATAATGTTTTGGAATGACCAAGTCTTAACCTTAATCCAATCGAAATGTTGTGGAAGGACCTGAAGCAAGCAGTTCATGTGAGGAAACCCACCAACATCCCAGAGTTGAAGCTGTTCTGTACGGAGGAATGGGCTAAAATTCCTCCAAGCCGGTGTGCAGGACTGATCAACAGTAACCGGAAGCTTTTAGTTGCAGTTATTGCTGCACGGGGGGGGGGGGGGGGGGGGTCACACCAGATACTGAAAGCAAAGGTTCACATATCTGTGAGTGGCAAAAGTATGTAATATTGAATCATTTTCCTCAATAAATAAATGACCAAGTATAATATATTTGTCTCATTTGTTTAACTGGGTTCTCTATCTACTTTTAAGACTTGTGTGAAAATCTGATGATGTTTTTGGCCATATTTAGGCAGAAATATAGAAAATTCCAAAGGGTTCACAAACTTTCAAGCACCACTGTAAAAACAAATGTGACAGTGATAATGACAACACTTCACAAAGCCTCCGTGAAAACAGCATCCATATCGGCGCGTGCTGATTGCACTCAAATCAGTATCAGGTGTTTCCCATAACAACTGGGTCCCAAGCCCAGGCACAACGCGCTCCATGATTACGCGCAGTTGCTCAAGCTGCGCAAAGGCGTGACAGTCAAGTGTTCACCTGCTGTGTGACCAACTTTTAGCTCACCTGTATATCGCCATGCATTGCCACCAAAACGCCTCATTTTCATCGAGAACCCATCGCAAAGCATTGCAAGCTGTAGTGTGACCATAGCTTAATGAGGCAGATGTGACGTCAGATGCAACCCAGCAATTGTACCATACTACCAGTAAAATTAGCTTCAACTTGGGAAAAATTTTTTTTTAAATTGCGGCCCACTAATGGGCCATGGCCCAGTGGTTGAGAAACCCTGATCTAGAGGACTATTAACAGTGACTCTCTTGAAAATTTGCTTGAGTTTTCCTTTTGATGAAGCATTTAACTCACCAAGCGCTCCATTTAAAGAGGAGCTACTTGTCTCAGGACTTTCCATTTGAAATGTTGAGACCTTGTTGAGAATAAATGCTTTGGCATACCGTCAGGAGTGCTGATAATCATCTTAGAGATATTTTTCCCCCTCCCTCTTTCTCTCTCCCAGCATGCCTTGAGATAATTGATGGTATCCTGCTAAGGAGCCTTTCTGACAGCACAGAAGAATAAATTTCCTTTAGTTTGTATGTCTTCCATTTGTTCTGTTGGTGATTTTAGTGATTGAGATGTGCTTTCAATTTCAGGTCCATGCTTCTGTGGCTTCTGATCAATAACAAGACAAAATGTTTTCTCCTGAACAGATGGAAGAACAGAAAATCTTGTCATTATGTCTGATTCCATTATGTGATTCAGAAAAACATTTGTATGACTCAGACATATCTTGATATTCAAAAGTTTCTGCTTTTGATGTGCTTATGTTAAACTCTACCTTTGATATTTTTCAGTCTGACACTTTGTTCTCAGCGGGTACACTTTTTTGATGCTCAGCACTTCTGTCCCTTTGTTCCCGCTCTCCCAAAAAGACATTAGGCTGGAAAGTACATTTTGTGGTCCCTCACCTCGGTATAGATGCTCTCTTTGTTGGATGTCATCAGCTAAGCTGTCTGATCTAATCATAGAAAAACATTGATTTGCTTCATGTTTTTCAGTTATGAAGTTTAGTTGAGAAGTAGAATTTTGTGCAGAACATCCTACAATTATGTTGTCTTGTTCGTCATCTGGTCGACACACATCATCTTTATCTTGCACATTTTCAGAAGTCTTAACTCTTGTTTGTTTGTTTTTTCTTAAAAATCAGTCCAGGTAGACCCATCCTAAGTTTTGATGAGAGCTTTGCTTTTATTTCTGTCTGAATGCAAGATGCATTTTCTATGTCTGAAATACCACGACCTTCAGGACTTTGTCTGTTCTGCTCCTCTTGAACACCAGGGCCTTCATTTCCTTTGGCACGGTGTCAGAATATCATTCCAACCCACCCCAGTACCTTATTGATGGAGCCTTCATCCTACTCTGTTAATATATGGGACTGGCCCTCTGTACTCAATTGATTGACCTTACCTTGTTGTACAACAGAGTCAGAGGACTCAGACACCTGTGAGGAACGAGGCTCAGCAAGATCTTCATGATGATCTGCAGAATAAACACCCAGATCAGGGAGTGACCACAGAAAATGTCAGACTTTATAGCATTAATCCAGGCTCTTTGTCATAACCTTTGCCATAATGCATTAAAAAGCAAGATCCGGCATCTTCATTTCTGTTCGGAGATGTACTATGAATATGAAATGGGACCTGTTCTTACATTTTTATGCATGAGTGGAACCAAAAATACAGCCATGATCTGTTTAACATTTCAAGCCAAATATCCAATATTCATTTGAAATTCACAATTAGGACAGTAGACACATTCCTTACCAAATCACCATTTGTACATATTGTCTTCATACATACAGTTGTGGTCTGTATGTAAATTTCTGTCACATGAATGTCATCTTGGATATGAACGGCATGGCAATATTTGGGCTTGCAGTAATTTCTTTGAACTGTTCTTTTTCTGTGGCGGAATGATTGTACAGCATACATCTTAAATTAAAAAAAAAACACTAGAATTTGGTGCACAAGTTTTAATTTTCTTTGGGTTTTCTGAAATCACCACAGGGTCAAAAATTTACATATACTCACTTAGATAATTAATTCAGAGGTGCCAAAACATCTCTCATCTTGACAAGGCATCTTAACTTCCTGTTAGTGATCCTGATTGACTACAGCTGGTAGCTTCTCTGTGCCTTCATAAAAAGGGTTTGTTTACAGCACTCATTAGATTGACAAACACACAATACAATGGGAAAATCCAAGGAACTCAGTGCAGATCTGAGAAAGAGCATCGCAGATGTACACAACTCTGGAATGTCTCTTGGAGCCATTTCTAAACAACTGCAAATTCCAAGATCAGTTCAAACAATTATATCCAAGTTATTGGAAGATGTAGTCACTTTGCCAAGCCACTTTGCTTCAAGAAAGCCCAAAGCGTCACCCTCAGCTGAAAGGAAATTGGTTTGGATGGTCAGGAACAACCTGGGAACCACCATGGCACAGCCCTGCCATGAACTGGAAGCAGATGAATCACTGTCTACAGTTCAGTGAGTTTTACATCACCATAGACTAAGAGGCTGCTAATCAAGAAATAACCCCTGCTCCAAAATTGATACCTTCAAGCTGAACTAAGGTTTGAAGCTGACCACCCAGACAAAGAAAAAGCCTTCTGGAGGATAGCTGCATAGTCAGATGAGACAAAGATTGAGTTGTTTGGCCACAATGACCACCACATACAGAGGGACACTGTACCAGCTGGTGGTAGGATCATCAGCTCTGGGGCTGTTTTGCTGCCAGTGGAACTGGTTCATTGCACAAAGTGGATGGAATAATGAAGCTGGAGGACTACCTCAGCATTCGTCAGCATAAACTATCAGAAACTTGAACATGACTTGGGAGTTACAACAGGACAATGAACCCAAACACGCATCACAGCTGGTTGTGGAGAAAAAAGCAGACTAACATTTAAGCTTAAAACAAGTCCTGACTTTAACCCTATTGAAAATACAGTGGTGCTTGAAAGTTTGTGAACCCTTTAGAATTTTCTATATTTCTGCATAAATATGACCTAAAACATCCTCAGATTTTCACACAAGTTCTAAAAGTAGATGAAGAGAACCCAGTTAAAACAAATGAGACAAAAATATTAAACTTGGTCATTTATTTATTGAGGAAAATGATCCAATATTACATATCTGTGAGTGGCAAAAGTATGTGAACCTCTAGGATTAGCAGTTAATTTGAAGGTGAAATTAGAAAGTCAGGTGTTTTCAATCAATGGGATGACAATCAGGTGCGAGTGGGCACCATTTTATTTAAAGAACAGGGATCTATCAAAGTCTGATCTTCACAGCACATGTTCGTGGAAGTGAAGTGTATCATGGCACGAACAAAGGAGATTTCTGAGGACCTCAGAAAAAACGTTGTTGATGCTCATCAGGCTGGAAAAGGTTACAAAACCATCTCTAAAGAGTTTGGACTCCACCAATCCACAGTCAGACAGATTGTGTACAAATAGAGGAAATTCAAGACCACAGTTACCCTTCCCAGGAGTGGTCGACCAACAAAGATCACTCCAAGAGCAAAGCGTGTAATAGTCGGCGAGTTCGCAAAGGACCCCAGGGTAACTTCTAAGCAATTGAAGGCCTCTCTCACATTAACATTAGCCAATGTCCATGAGTCCACAATCAGGAGAACACTGAACAACAATGGTGTGCATGACAGGGCTGCAAGGAGAAAGCCACTGCTCTCCAAAAAGAACATTGCTGCTCGTCTGCAGGTTGCTAAAGATCACGTGGACAAGCCAGAAGGCTATTGGAAAAATGTTTTGTGGACAGACGAGACCAAAGTAGAACTTTTTGGTTTAAATGAGAAGCGTTATATTTGGAGAAAGGAAAAACACTGCATTCCAGCATAAGAACCTTATCCCATCTGTGAAATATGGTGGTGGTAGTATCATAGTTTGGGCCCGTTTTGCTGCATCTGAGCCAGGACAGCTTGCCATTATTGATAGAACAATGAATTCTCAATTATACCAGCCAATTCTAAAGGAAAAATGTCAGGACATGTGTCCATGAACTGAATCTCAAGAGAAGGTGGGTCATGCAGCAAGACAACGACCCTAAGCACACAAGTCGTTCTACCAAAGAATGGTTAAAAGAAGAATAAAGTTAATGTTTTGGAATGGCCAAGTCAAAGTCTTAACCTTAATCCAATCAAAATGTTGTAGAAGGATCTGAAGCGAGCAGTTCATGTGAGGAAACCCACCAACATCCCAGAGTTGAAGCTGTTCTGTACGGAGGAATGGGCTAAAATTCCTCCAAGCCAGTGGGCAGGACTGATCGACACTTATCGGAAACGTTTAGTTGCAGTTATTGCTGCACAAGGGGGTCACACCAGATACTGAAAGCAAAGGTTTACATACCGTGGCAGCGGGGGCGTGGTCAAGCATCGGTCTGTGACAGGAGGGCGGAGTCAGGGAAGGTAAGTGGCAGAATCACTACACCTGTCATTAATTAATGTGTTTGTGTCTTCCCAGTGACTGCGCCCTATTTAAGGAGAGAGAGCGAGAGCAGAGGGAGCTCTCTCCCGAACCAGACGATTGGAATGTGTGCGCGTGTGTGGCTGAGAGAGAAAGATTTGCACTGAAAAGTGGAAATAAAAGTTTTGTGAACTCAGTTCTGTCCTGCCGTCCTTCTGTGCTCCACCCACTTACACGAACTGTCACAGTGGTGCTGAAACCCGGGATGAGCACAGAAGAGAACAGCTCCATGGGTGTCCTCCACCTTCGCCGACCTGATCCACGCCCTCACCACGGCCCAACAGAGCCAGCACCAGGCGCTGCTCGCCCTCCGAAAGGAGCAAGAACAACGGTTCGAGGCCCTGGTGCTGGCGCAACAGGAAGATCGTCGGGCGTTCCGGCACCTACTCGCGTCGGCGGGGTCCACCATCTCCACCGCCACGGGCCCTTCCCCCCTCATCCTCACGAAGATGGGCCCACAGGACGACCCCGAGGCATTCCTCACGCTCTTTGAGCAGGTAGCGGAGACCTCGGGGTGGCCGGTGGAACAGCACACGGCGCGCCTCCTCCCCCCGCTAACGGGAGAGGCGCAGCTGGCCGTGCTACAGCTACCCACCGACCACCGGCTGGCCTACGCGGACCTTCGCTGGGCCGTCCTCCAGCGGGTGGGACGCACCCTGGAGCAACAGCGTCAGCGTTTCCGTGCTCTGCGCTTGGAGGAAGTCGGCCGGCCGTTCGCGTTTGGCCAGCAACTCGGGGACGCTTGTTGGTGGTGGTTGAGGGCCGACAGCTGCGACACCGAGGGACTCATTGACCAGGTGGTACTGGAGCAGTTCGTCGCACATTTATCAGCGGGAACCGCAGAGTGAGTCCAGTGCCACCGCCCGGCGTCGCTGGATCAGGCAATCGAGCTGGCGGAGGACCATCTGGTGGCTGTCCCGACAGCAGGACAGCAGACAACCTCTTCTCTCCTCTCTCTCTCTCTCTACTCCTTCTCGCCCTATTCCCCCACCGCGGAGGCGGAGGTGGGGGCCGGCGCCACCTCAGCCGGCCTGCCGCACCCGTGGTGCCCTCCCATGTCTCCCTTCTGTGTCTGTCTCCCCCCCCAGGTGAGTGAGCCCCAGAGCACTAGTGCAGAGAGGAAGCCCGGGCCGGTTCGCTGGCGCGGCGAGGAGCCGGGCCACCTCCAACAGCAGTGCTCAGTAATGGAGGTGGGCGTGGTGGTTCAGATCCCCGACGCACCGGGAGCCGCCCTCGATCGAGCCGGAGCGTATCGCATACCGGTGAGCATCCAAGGGGATACATATCAGGCGTTGGTGGATTCTGGCTGTAATCAGACCTCAATCCACCAAAGCCTGGTGCAGGACGAGGCATTGGGGGGAGCACAATTGGTGAAGGTGTTGTGTGCGCACGGGGATGTTCACAACTACCCTTTAGTGTCGGTCCACATTTTTTTTCGAGGGGAAAAATTTGTAGTGAAGGCGGCGGTTAATCCTCGCCTTACCCACTCTCTAATTTTGGGGACTGATTGGCTGGGATTTCGGGATTTAATGACACATTTAGTGAAGAGTGGGTCCTGTCATTTAACAGGGGGAGGTCCCAGTGTCGCATTGGCGGGAGCAGCTGTCACAGAGCCGTCTACGTCATCTCCGCGTCAGAGTGAGGAGCCGCCGGCTCCTCCTCCCTCTCTCGGGGAATCCCTCGCGGATTTCCCGTTAGAGCAGTCGCGAGATGAGACTCTGCGGCATGTGTTTGACCAAGTGAGAGTAATCGATGGTCAAACGCTCCAGCCGAACGCCACCCCGTCCTTCCCCTACTTCGCGATTATGAAGGATAGATTATACCGAGTGATGCAGGACACTCAAACTAAAGAGCGAGTCACGCAGCTTTTAATTCCAAAGAGCCGCCGGGAATTGGTATTCCAGGTGGCTCACTTTAATCCCATGGCTGGACACTTAGGGCAGGATAAAACACTAGCTCGAATAATGGCCCGGTTCTATTGGCCAGGGATTCGCTGCGATGTCCGTAGGTGGTGTATGGCATGCCGCGAATGCCAGTTAGTAAATCCAGCGGCCATTCCAAAAGCGCCTTTGCGCCCTCTACCGTTAATCGAGACCCCGTTCGAAAGAATTGGGATGGATCTCGTTGGGCCATTAGATCGGTCAACACAAGGGTACCGCTTTATATTAGTTCTAGTGGACTATGCAACGCGATACCCGGAAGCAGTGCCTCTTCGCAATATCTCAGCACGCAGTATTGCGGAGGCACTCTTCCGCATTATCTCCCGAGTTGGAATCCCGAAAGAGATTCTGACTGACCAAGGCACCTCGTTTATGTCACGTACACTGAACGAACTGTATGGGTTGTTGGGTATTAAGCCGATCCGCACCAGCGTGCATCACCCACAAACGGACGGTTTAGTTGAACGGTTCAATCGCACCCTCAAGAACATAATTAAAAAATTCGTAAGTGAGGACACACGTAATTGGGATAGATGGTTCGAACCCTTGCTCTTTGCAGTGCGAGAGGTCCCACAAGCCTCCATGGGGTTCTCCCCGTTTGAATTGTTATACGGGCGTAAGCCACGCAGCATCCTAGATGTGCTGCGGGAAAATTGGGAGGAGGGACCTTCACCAAGTAAAAACGAAATCCAATATGTTATGGACCTGCGCGCAAAACTCCACACACTCACGCACCTAACTCAGGAGAATTTGCGGCAGGCCCAAGAACGACAGACCCGCCTGCATGACCAGGGTACGCGCCTTAGGGAGTTCGCACCGGGAGAGAAAGTACTCGTACTGTTGCCCACATCGAGCTCCAAATTAGTCGCCAAGTGGCAAGGACCCTTTGAGGTCACATGGCGAGTCGGGGACGTTGACTATGAGGTGAGGCGAACGGATAGGGGTGGGGTGCTACAGATTTACCACCTCAACCTGCTCAAACTCTGGAACGAGGAGGTCCCCGTGGCGTTGGTGTCGGTGGTTCCGGAGAAGGCGGAGCTGGGGCCAGAGGTGCAAAAGGGAACATTGGCATCAAGTACCTCTCCGGTCCCCTGTGGAGACCACCTCTCCCTGACCCAACTCGCAGAGGTTGCCCAGTTGCAGACCAAGTTTTCGGACGTGTTCTCGCCCCTGCCCGGCTGCACCAACCTCATAGAGCACCACATCGAGACGCCCCCGGGGGTGGTAGTGCGTAGCCGCCCTTACAGGTTACCCAAGCACAAGAAAAAAGTGGTTCGGGAAGAACTCGAGGCCATGCTCAAAATGGGCATCGTCGAGGAGTCCCACAGTGACTGGAGCAGCCCGGTGGTCTTGGTACCCAAGGCCGACGGGTCGGTCCGGTTCTGTGTCGACTATAGAAAAGTCAACGCGGTGTCTAAATTCGATGCGTACCCAATGCCGCGTATTGATGAGTTGCTCGATTGGCTAGGCACGGCTCATTTTTACTCGACACTGGATTTAACAAAGGGTTATTGGCAGATCCCCTTGACTCCATTATCCCGGGAAAAGATGGCCTTTTCCACACCGTTCGGCTTACACCAATTCGTCACACTTCCTTTTGGGCTGTTTGGGGTGCCCACTACGTTTCAGCGGCTGATGGATAGGGTCCTCCGCCCCCACGCCACCTATGTGGCCGCATACCTTGACGATATCATTATTTATAGTAATGACTGGCAGCGGCACTTACAACACCTGAGGGCCCTCCTTAAGTCGCTGAGGCGAGCGGGTCTCACAGCCAACCCAAAGAAGTGTGCGATTGGAAGTATGGTATCTGGGCTTCCACTTGGGCAACGGGCAGGCGCGTCCCCAAATTAACAAGACAGCAGCAATTGCAGCCTGCCCGAAGCCCAAGACCAAAAAGGGGGTGAGACAGTTCCTGGGGCTGGCTGGCTACTATCGTAGGTTTATACCTAATTATTCGGACGTCACCAGCCCGCTGACTGATCTCACTAAAAAGGGGGCACCAGATCCGGTCTAGTGGATGGAGCAATGCCAGCGGACTTTCTCTAAGGTAAAGGCTGCACTGTGTGGGGGGCCACTTTTACACTCCCCTGACTTTTCTCTCCCCTTTACGTTGCAGACGGATGCGTCAGACAGAGGGCTGGGGGCTGTTTTGTCCCAGCAGGTGGAGGGGGAGGATCGCCCAGTCTTGTACATTAGTCGTAAGCTGTCGGTGCGTGAGGGGCGCTACAGCACCATCGAGAAGGAGTGCCTGGCGATCAAACGGGCAGTCCTCACCCTCCGGTACTACCTGCTGGGACGCCCTTTCATCCTCTGTTCAGACCACGCGCCCCTCCAGTGGCTCCACCGCATGAAGGATGCCAACGCGTGGATCACCCGTTGATATCTGGCACTCCAACCCTTTAACTTCAAGGTGATCCACAGGCCGGGGGCGCAGATGGTCATGGCGGACTTCCTCTCCCGTCGGGGGGGGGAGTCGGCTGCAGGCCGGACAGCCGCCCGGCCTGAGTCGGGCAATGGGGGTATGTGGCAGCGGGGGCGTGGTCAAGCATCGGTCTGTGACAGGAGGGCAGAGTCAGGGAAGGTAAGTGGCAGAATCACTACACCTGTCATTAATTAATGTGTTTGTGTCTTCCCAGTGACCGCGCCCTATTTAAGGAGAGAGAGCAAGGGCAGAGGGAGCTCTCTCCTGAACCAGACGACTGGAATGTGTGTGCGTGCGTGTGTGGCTGAGAGAGAAAGATTTGCACTGAAAAGTGGAAATAAAAGTTTTGTGAACTCGGCTCTGTCCTGCAGTCCTTCTGTGCTCCACCCACTTACACGAACTGTCACACATACTTTTGCCATTCACTTTTCCTCAATAAATAAATGATCAAGTATAATATTTTTGTCTCATTTGTTTAACTGGGTTCTCCTTATCTACTTTTGGGACTTGTGTGAAAATCTGATGGTTTAGGTCATATTTATGCAGAAATATAGAAAATTATAAAGGATTCACAAACTTTCAAGTACCACTGTATATGGATCGTGCTTATAAATCGAGTCCATGCCCGGGGGTGGGGGGGGTGGGGGGAACGTCTACCAATTCTACCATGAAGAGTCGTGAAATATCCAACCAGAATTCTGCCAGAAGTTTGTTCATGGTAAACAAAAATGTTTGGTCAAGGTGAATCTTGCGAAGAGACATTTTACCCCAATATTAGGTGTGCTGCAGGTATATTTTTTACCCTGTATGTATAATTTTGACCCCGTGTTGATTTCAGAAAACCCGAAGAAAATTAAAATTTGTGCACCAAATTCTAGTGGGTTTTTTTGTATATTGTATAAAAAAAGATGTATATTGTACAATCAATCATTCTGCCACAGAAAAAGAACAGTTCAAAGAAATGACTGAAAGCTCAAATATTGCCATGACATTCATATCCAAGATGACATTCAGGTCACTGCATGTAAACTTCTGACAACAACTGTACATGAACAGGAATATGCATGTTATATGTTAAGACAAAGCCCTGTGATGACCTGGCGACTTGTCCAGGGTGTACCCCGCCTTTCGCCCGTAGTCAGCTGGGATAGGCTCCAGCTTGCCTGCGACCCTGTAGAAGGATAAAGCGGCTAGAGATAATGAGATGAGATGAGATGTTAAGGCAGGCAATTAGTATGAGGAATGGAATAAAGGACTGAAGAATGGCTGTTACACCACTTAAACACTGTTAACATTCGGCTAGATGTGTCTAAATGAGGGGAAAAAGTTATGTGGATTTACTACAACCCTAATTCCAAAAAAAGTTGGGATGTGGTGTAAAACAAATAAAAACAGCAAGCATTGATTCACAAACATGGAAACCCTATATTTTATTGAAAGTAGTCCAAAAGACAACATATGTTGAAACTGGGAAATCTTAAATGTTTTTGAATATATAATGATTCAAAATTGTATAATCTAAAATTCCAAAAATTGTACACACACACACACACACACACACACACACACACTTGCAAAAGTATTCATCCCTTTTGGTGTTTGTCCTGTTTTGTCGCATTAGCAAGCTGGAATTAAAATGGATTTTTGGAGGGTTTGCACCATTTGATTTAGACAACATGCCTACCACTTTAAGGGTGCACATTGTTGTTTTATTGTGACACAAACAATAATTAAGATGAAAAAAAAACAGAAATCGGAAGTGTGCATAGGTATTCACCTATTTTAATAGGTAACCCCTATTTAGGGGTTTCGTACGAAACCCCTACAAAAGAGCTGGTCCAACCAATTCACTTCATAAGTCACATAATTAGTTGATTAAGATCCACCTGTGTGCA
Organism: Neoarius graeffei; assembly: GCF_027579695.1. Taxonomy (NCBI): domain Eukaryota; kingdom Metazoa; phylum Chordata; class Actinopteri; order Siluriformes; family Ariidae; genus Neoarius; species Neoarius graeffei. The sequence goes on from NC_083593.1 coordinate 32,017,354, forward strand.
ATCAAAGTATCACATTATCTGTCACATGATGTCTGTATAAATCAACCTGTCCTGGAAGGACCCTGACTCTGCAACACTACTAAGCAAGCAACATGAAAACCAAGGAGCACTCCAAACAGGTCAGAGACAAAGTTGTGGAGAAGTATAGATCAGGGTTGGGTTATAAAAAAAAAAAAAATCCCAAATTTTGAATATCCCACAGAGCACCATTAAAACCATCCATCCATCCATTATCTGTAGCCGCTTATCCTGTACAGCATCGCAGGCAAGCTGGAGCCTATCCCAGCTGACTGAGCGAGAGACGGGGTACACCCTGGACAAGTTACCAGGTCATCACAGGGCTGACACAGAGACAAACAACCATTCACACTCACATTTCACATCTACGGTCAATTTAGAGCCACCGATTAACCTAACCCGGTTGTCTCTGGACTGTGGAGGAAACCGGAGCACCCGGAGGAAACCCACGCAGATATGGGGAGAACATGCAAACTCCACGCAGAAAGGCCCTCGTCAGCCGCTGGGCTCGAACCCAGGACCTTCTTGCTGTAAGGTGACAGTGTTAACCACTACACCACCGGAAAGTATAGATCAGGGTTGAGTTATAAAAAAAAAAATATCCCAAACTTTGAATATCCCAGGGACCGTCATTAAATCCATTATAGCAAAATGGAAAGAATAGGACACCACTACAAATCTGACAAGAGAAGGCCGCCCACCAAAACTCACAGACTGGGCAAAGAGGGCATTAATCAGAGATGCAACAAAAACACCAAGTATAACGCCGAAGGAGCTGCAAAGATGCACAGTGGAGATGGGAGTATCTGTCCATAGGACCACTTTAAGCCATACACTCCACAGATTAGGGCTTTATGGAAGAGTGGCCAGAAAAGGAAAAAAATCACATTTGGAGTTTGCCCAACAGCATGTGGCAGAATCCCCAAACACATGGAAGATGATTCTCTGGTCAACTGAGACAAAAATTGAACTTTTTGGCCATCATGGGAAATGCCACGTGTGGCACAAACCCAACACCCTGAGAACACCATCCCTACATTGAAGCATGGTGGTGGCAGCATCATGCTGTGGGGATGTTTTTCATCTGCAGGGAACAGGAAAGCTGGTCAGGACTGAAGGAAAGATGGATGGCACTAAATACAGGGCAATTCTGGAGGAAAACCTGTTTGAGTCGGCCAGAGGTTAGAGACTGGGATGAAGGTTCACGGTCTCGCAGGACAATGACCCTAAACATACTGCTAAAGCTACACTGGTGTGGTTTAAAAGGGAAACATACCTATGCACACTCCAGATTTCTGTTTTTTCATCTTAATTATTGTTTGTGTCACAATTTAAAAAAAAAAGTTTGCACCTCTAAATTGGTCGGCATGTTGTGTAAATCAAATGGTGCTAACCCCAAAAAACCCATTTTAATTCCAGCTTGTAATGCGACAAAGCAGGACAAACACCAAGGGGGATGAATACTTTTGCAAGGCACTGGTGTATATATGTTCTAATTCAAATCATTAGATAGATAGATAGATAGATAGATAGATAGATAGATAGATAGATATAGGATTATTTAAATATATAAAATATACAATTTTGAATATATGAAATTTGAATTTGATATCACGAACACATTTCAAAAAAGTTGGGACAGGGGCATGTTTACCACTGTGTTGCATCACCTCTACTTTTAACAGCACTCTGTAAACGTCTGGGAACTGAGGAGACCAATTGCTGTAGTTTTGAAAGTAAAATGATGTCCTATGGCAGCATGGTGGTGTAGTGGTTAGTGCTGTTGCCTCACAGTAAGAAGGTCCTGGGTTCGAGCCCAGCGGCTGACGGGAGCCCCTCTGTTACCCCTTTTCCACCAAATCAGTTCCAGGGCTGGTTCAGGGCCAGTGCTGGTGCTGGTTCACAACTCGTTCAACTTGCGAGCCAGCTAAGAACCAGTTTGCTTTTCCATAGCTCGCGGTGCTAAGCGGAGCCACGTCATTACGTCGCTGTAAACGTCAGTTATGGCGCTACGTTTACATAAACCTTGGCGCGAATATCAAAGCAAAAACAACACGGAAGAAGCAGCAGCAACAACAACAATAATAATAATGGATGACTTCGCGTTTGTACAGCTGCTGCTTCTTGCCGCTTAAAAATGGCGATCTTTCGCAATCTTGTTATTGTTGTTGGTCTTAACAACTCCACCTCCCCGCTGACATAAGCGGCTCTTTCCTCTGGCCCAGCAGAGAGTTGGTGCTAGCCTGGAACCGGTTTTTCTGGCCCCAGAGCCAGTTCTTTGTCAGTGGAAACAGAAAACCCAGTTCCAAACTAAGCACTGGCCCCGAACCAGCCCTGGAACTGCTTTGGTGGAAAAGGGGCATGTGTGGAGTTTGCATGTTCTCCCCGTGTCTGCGTGGGTTTCCTCCGGGTGCTCTGGTTTCCCCCCACTGTCCAAAGACATGCAGGTTAGGCTAATTGGTGGCTCTAATTAGATAGGTGTGAATGGTTGTTTGTCTCTATGTGTCAGCCCTGTGATGACCTGGCGACTTGTCCAGGGTGTACCCCTGTCTCGCCAATAGTCAGGATAAGCGGCTGCAGATAATGTTGTCCCATTCTTGCCTGATATATAATTTCAGTTGCTCAGGGTCTCCTGTGTCATATTTTGCACTTCATAATGCACCACGTTTTCAGTGGGAGAGAGGCTTGGACTACAGGCAGGCCAGTTTAGCACCTGGACTCTTACTACGGAGCCATGTAGTTGTAATATGTACAGAATGTGGTTTGACAGTGTCTTGCTGAGATAAGTAAAGCTTTCTCTGAAAAAGATATCATCTGGATGGCAGCATGTTGCTAAAAAACTTATATACACCATTCAGGCTTAATGATGCCTTCACAGTTACTCATGCCGTAGGCACTAATGTACCCCCATACTATCACAGATACTAGCTTTTGAACTAGATTCTTTCAACTGATCCATTCAGTTTTTGTATGGTTAGTCCGTTGTAATGGCCTCAGCCATCAAGATTGAGGAATCAATCTTCTTCCACAACGTCTTCCATTTTTATTAGTGAAAGTTTTCTTATAAAGGCTTAGTATTCAGCTCGGTGAGCAAGCACGAGAGCTAGCACAGTTGGAAAGTTTAAAGGACAACAGCAGTCACATGCTTTCAAAACGCAGTGTCCCATATGTAAACAAAAAGAAGGTATTGAATTCTGGGAAGGGTGAACTGGCCCCTTTAAGCATCTGTGTAACCCATTTCTGAATATGAAAAAAACTTTCCCTGCATAAATAATAAAGCCAGCTTTGGACACAAGTTGCCAATTCTGAATACAACACTTTCAGATATGAAGATTAAATGTTGCACAGAACAGATAAGTCATGGAAAGCAAAAAGGGCATGCTTGTGTTAAATCCCCAAACCCCCCCAAAAAAACAAGATGAGATTTACATGGAGCATTCAGTGGAGATCAGTCAGACTTACTGTGTGTGCACACGCAATGAAAACACTGACTGTATGATCTTTGTGCCACTCGCTCCAGCAAAAACACAACATTAATTATGCACAGACAACACAACCTAACAAAAGAGTTTACAACAGCCTTCAAATACTTTGTCAAGTTAACCACATTAATTTGAAGATTTGATGGCTGCCATTTCATGCCATTTCCAAAAAAACGTCATCTGTTTGAGATGGACTCCCTCTGAAACTGAGTCTAGATCATTAAGTCTGATCAACTTGAGTCCAAATCACACATCATCAACTATACTTTTGCAGCAGCTTATGAATGAGAAGTGAGATTCTTACCCTCGGCAGGGACCTGTGCCGTCTGGCACGGTTTAGGCAACGAGGACAGTGACGCTGCTGCTGGCTGCTGATCTGCAGGAACCTGGTGCAAGTTCTTTGGTATCTGCTGGATATTTGCACCAGTTTGCAAATGTCCATCTGTCTTTTCAGGACATTCTAATGCTACGGGTTTGCTGTTGAAAGGATTCTGTCTAGGCTACAAAAACAATATCAGTAATTACACAGAATTAAAAAGAAGATCATTAAAAGAAAACTGTATTTGATCGATGTACCTTTGCTTGAGGATATGGGGAAGGTTTATGTTCTGCCTCTTGGTACTGATCACTGTTAAAGGAAGCTAAGGTTAATGTCCACACTGTATTCAGTTTAAAAAAAAAAAAAAAAAATTCTGTCTTACTCTCTGCCAAACTTGTTGCTATTAGAAAGCTACTCTACAGAAGCTTACATCACTGCAGGACACATTCATTTTCTGAATATAAATCGTAAGTCCAATATGTACAGCACTGTGCAAAAGTCTTAGGCACATGTAAAGAAATGCTAGACAAAAAATTGCTTAAAAATAATGAAACATTATGTTTCAACATTTAAAAAAATGAAAAAAAATACTATAAAACAGCATCAAGCCATAATAAACGAAAAAGTCAATATTTGGTGCAAGACGACCCTTTGCTTTAAAAAAAAAAGGGGGGGGGAGCTAGTTAGTTAGTGGCGGCTGTGTATAATATATTACAGACATCACTTCGGTGCAAGGCGTAGAGTACACCTTGGTGTTTCTGTGGGGAAAAATTAATAAATTGAAATAAATTGTTAAAAATGTCATTTATATTTAATTTAAAGGGGAACAGAGGGCAATATATAGAGTAAATATAACAATAAAACACACATTAACGAACCTTATTCAAGACTTACAAAAGTTTTTTGTTCTAAGGTTGGAAAGTTATAGTGTTTTGAAAGTAGTTCGAGCAAACTATTTCTGCAGTTTGAACAGCCCGCCATGATATTAATTTTATCCAATCAGAATGCACGTTCATTTTCTCTGCGTAACACTCATGACGTATGTATGTGCCCAGTTGTGTTGGCTCATTGAGGTTGGGAATAGCACGTGTGAAATACCTGATGCCTCTTGCGACGATTTCGCAAGTCCACGGGTGGCGCCTATCTCATTGCAGCAAATAAATTCTGCTGGACTCGTGAGCAACTCCACGTTACATTTTCCGCACCAGCGCCACGCCGTGTCACCTGCACGCAGACGCTCTGCCCCACCCTCGCCATGCCCATGGTCAGCATCGGTCTCATCCTCGCCGTCATCCGAGCTTTCTTCTCTTATTTCATCACCGGAGTCGAGAGTACCTCTCCTAGCTATTTTAAGTTCGTTTCTTAAGACAAGGATTTTTTTAAGATGTTACCTTGTTGACAGTTTCGGCGAGAATCTTCCGCCTTCTTCAAAACAGTCACCAGATGTGTCCTGGGGGAGCGACCTGACAGCAGGAGGCGTGAACTACCTGTCAAATTGGGCGGGACGTTCACGCCTCCGTAGCGTAACATCAGCTGATACGGCACGTCACCACTTGACATCTGGTGACTGTTTTGAAGAAGGCGGAAGATTCTCGCCGAAACTGTCAACAAGGTAACATCTTAAAAAATCCTTGTCTTAAGAAACGAACTTAAAATAGCTTTAATAGTTAGACATAATGAACTTCCACTACATAGTACCTCTCCTAGGTTCAAACTGGTACCCTTCCAAGCCATAGCCTGCTTGCAGTGCGTCTTGCGGGATCTCTTCGTATGATTCGACAGAGCTGTCGCTTTCACTTGATGCGCCCGACGCCATGATTACACGCTTATCTCCTCTATTTCGGAGAGTTCCGCTAGTGCAGTGGGTAGCGCTGACGTCACGGTCTTTTAAAAATGGCGACTCTTGTGCGGTTTAGCGTATAAAGTATTATATTTACAATTACCAAGATATTTCGTTGTTTTCTAGTATATAAATTTGATAGAATACTTAAGAATACGTTACTTTGTCACATCAGCAACTGTATATATTATATTTGATACCCCTTTAATGTATGTTAGTATAACAGTGTTTGAGTGTTGAACATCTCAAACAGGAGAATCTAAGGCTACATCCACACGACAACGGCAACGAGATGTTATTTAAAAATATATCGCGTCCAAATGGGCAACGATCAGTAAAATATCAGGTCCATATGGCAACGCAACGCTGGCTGAAAACGATGCAATACACGTGCCACACCTCTAGGGGCGCTGTAAGACGGTCCCTTCGGAGACACCAGAACAATAGAAGAAGTAAGGACGCATGCGCATAAACTATTATGCGCGAGACTTCATATTAGCCACAAAGTCAGGAAAATCTGTTCGTAAAATTACATTATAATGACCAAATACAATGAAAAGTATTTTTCCAGTCTCACCTGTGAAAGGTAATCCCATGTGATCTCGTTTGGACGGCAAACCTGTTGGTACAGTTAAACGCAGCTAATCTTTATTCTCCGCTTTGACCTATCCAATATGGCGGCGAGGATGACGTATGATTCTACACGGAAGGCGGCGTCTTTAATGGTCCGGAAGAAATTGAATGCTACACGTTGATGGATTAATTTGCTCTTCTACGCCCTTTTCGAGGAATGTATTGTAGGACTTAAACCAACATATGAAGAGGTAAGATAGCTCCTTTTTTTTCCCCTATTTTTGCTGGCGGGATTGACTCTGCCCTAAGGACAGAGTCTCTCTCTCTCTCTCTCACTTTGCACCATTACACAATAAATATTCACAGTGAAAATATTTTGTAAGCGCGTTTCATGAACCAAGTTATAGGATTTGTTGACAACTCGCATCAAGTTCGTTACACTTCTACCCGGCGTGAAGCACTGACAGTCATGTGGTTGTGACGTCATCGTAAACAAATCCGTTCTACTCATCCAGACGACTTCACAACGGCAACGTTGCCAGATCTTTCCACTCTGGAACCCGTTCTCAAAAAGATTGCGTTTTGGGCACCCAAAACGCTGGTGCCGTGTGGACGCCAGGCCTAAACGATAAACAATTGTATCAGAGTCACCTGAATCCATTGCCGTGTGGACAGGGCCCACTCACACACACGCAGAGCTGTTCCCAACCTCAAGCCTCACATACAACTCTAAAGATGAAGAAAGTCAACAGAGATTAAATTCTTTCTTCGTCACATGCCAAGTATGACCCATGGGAAAAGCGTTTGTGTTGGTCATGGGTTGTTACACTAGTCAATGTTATTCAAGGGAAAAAACTTGACAATGGGATAACTGAAACGCTACTACATTTGTGCTTAATGTACCAAGCTTTCAAGCTAATGCTTCCCTAATGGCCGGATGTTGGGTCTGTGCAAGATGCTGAGTGAGACTCTAATCAAAGAAAGTCGACTTTTTGAGAGTCATACTGCTTAGATTTAATAATTTAACAATATAGGAGAAAATCAGTCTTTAGAAATTATTCATTTCTGCCATTGCATGTCTATAAATAAATGGTCACCTGGTATCATGTTCACATGATGATGGTTCCCCTATTAATCCGGAGAGTTCTGGTGGGATAAAGATGTCCTTGCTTTCACTTTTCAAAAAGCTTGACTTTCCTGGCCAGATCTGTGTGAGCTCCACTGAAAGATAAACACACATTAAAAATGCACAACAGAGTAACACAGATACACACGAATGTCGTGATTATGAGCTTCCTTGGTACAACACAGTGAGCAGTAGCCTAGTTAATCAAATCATTTAATAACATGGATTGAACCTAATCCACATTTCTTACAGTTAACCATTTGTCTTAGTTAATTATACAACACTGCTGTATTCTCATATCTGATTTCTCAGGAGGAGTTGAATTTTCTAATGGTAGCTTTGACACTAGCGCTGGCTACAAGACAAAATCACATTTCTCTCGTAACAACTAATTCACAGGGACTTGTTTGTTGGACACACCAATCTCCACATTCTAAGGCTAATAACGAGGCTGTCAGTGATGGTGTAGCTCACTCCGGCCTCGTCTAGTCCAGAAGGAATGCTCTAAAGTGGGCCACCTTGCGCAAGAAACGTTGCAAGCTATATACAAGCTATATATATAAAAGCAATATACACCCTAGGAACACCTACTTATTTGCCAGAAAGAATCCAAAACGGTGAGGAATTGACCAAGAAGAAGCAATTTTTGTTGAACTACTCATTAAGGCCTAATTAGTCTATAATTTCATTAATAATTGTAATTACGCAAATCTGGGTAGAAGTTATATGTACCCTATGTACCCCTACCTTCATGCCAGAAAGAATCAAAATTGGTGAAGAATTGAGGGAGAAGAAGCGATGTGTGGAAACTGCTCGTTAGGGCTTAATTACTCCATATCTTCATTATTAATTGAAATTATGCAAATCTGGGTAGAAGCTATATGCACCCCAGGCAGCCCTACCTTCCTGCCAAAAAGAACAACAAGAGTGTTCTGAGAGCACAATATCCCCACTACAATATACTGCAAACGAAATTGTAATATACGCATGACTGTCCTATAGACCCCTTCGCAGTAAACGTCATTCATACGTAAGAGGAGATTGCGCGCGCAGCCTGGACTCAAAAAAAGACTCCGCGATGCCTAGTTGTGTTGTCGGGTGTCAGAATCGTAGCAGTGATGGGGTTAAAATGTACAGAATTCCAGCAGGATCTCACCCATTCAAAAAATAAATAAAATCGCCGACGTCTATGACTACAAGCCATCAAACGTGTAGACTGGGATGAAAGCACCATCAAAAATGCGCGGGTTTGCAGCACTCACTTCATCACAGGTAAGATCAGGCTATTTATTAAATCTTTCTTTTTTATTCTTTCTAGTCTTTGTTTATTGATGTAGCAAAATACTTTGGTAACATTTGTCTGATTAGCTGAGTCATAGTTACACAATGTAATGAATATTGTTAGCATGTTAACTTAGCTTTGCATGCAATTTTGTTTGTAGGAGAGGTCTCGCTTGACTCAAGCAGTCCAGATTTTGTGCCATCATTATTTGTGTATGCCGAAAATCACAATTTTAAAGCAAGGATGGAAAGGTAAAATTGTGTGCCCTCACTCTAAATGCCAACTTACGTTGACTGCTCTAACCTAGCTCCCGCCCCGTTCAGTTTCATTTCTGGTCTCTGCCTCTCGCTTTTTACGCAGCTCTGATTTCTCTTAGCTGCACTCTTTACACTATCATTCCTTTCATGCCATTACCTCCTGCAAATTGCTGTTTAGTGTTGGTATTTGCTGTTGTAGCTAAAGCCACATTGCCGTCACATCACTGGCATAATTTGATTAAAACAAAATGAATATGAATGTCCCATTGTTAATCAAGTTGTACATGCCCGCACATAATCATATGTGTCTAAAGACTTGTAGGCACGAAGTTTTTCATGGGTGTACACTGAAGTCTTGTCAATAAGGTACGAATATATATCTGGCCATTGTATACCAGGGAACTTACTAACATCGTCCGTCCACTCTTTAATTAAATACAGATCCGGTAGGCGATGTCCACTTGTTAGAGTTAACTTATTTATGTAGCATTCTCGATCTTGTAACGACAATTGTTTTGCATAATCTGACAGCTCATAATGCCGGTCTATGGGCAGCGCCATTGTTTCTGAGTCCAGGCTGCGCGCGCATCCTGGCAATGGTCGGTTTGTTTACAAACATGAGAAGGGGTCTATAATGAAGCCTTTTGCCAAGTTTCGTGAAATTTCTCCAAAAATTGTGAGAGGAGTTGATTTCAGTAGGTGAGAACCCTTTCCGGGACAGATGGACTTCGCCACGACATAATCCCCTTTCGGGCCTTTCGGCCAGCGGGGGATAAAAATCGGTGATGAATTGAAAGAGAAGCAGCAATTTTCATGAAACGTGGATGACACTGAACAGACAACACATGATGACAAAGGCTTGTCGCCTGTTGGCCAGATGAGCTAATAAAATCAATTAAAATGTGGTGGAATATGGCAAAGTGTTCTGTAAAGAAAGATTTAACATTTATTGAAGGAGTCACCAGTGGAAGCGCTTTATAATAGTTGGCTTTCTCCCTTTGTGAGTGATCAGAATAGAGGAGACTGTGCTCCTTTTTTTTTTTGTATTATTCACTTAAAAAGTGAGAACTTGTCCCCTGGACATTCCACAACAATAAATGGATAAAACATATGAAGAAAAGGAAGTAGAAGAAGCCTTTGTCACATGTAAACTCATCCTTCCATTATCTGTAGCTGATAATCCTGAGTAGGATTATGGGCAAGCTGGAGCCTATCCCAGCTGACTATGGGCGAGAGGCGAGGTACAACCTGGACAAGTCACCAGGTCATCGCAGGGCTGACACATAGAGACAAACAACCATTCACACTCACATTCACACCTACGGTCAGTTTAGAGCCATCAATTAGCCTAACCTGCATGTTTTTGGACTGTGGGGGAAACCGGAGCACCCAGAGGAAACCCACACGGACACGGGGAGAACATGCAAACTCCACACAGAAAGGCCCCCCATCAGTCACTGGGCTTAAACCCAGAACCTTCTTGCTGTGAGGCGACCGTGCTAACCACTGCACCACCGTGCTGCCCATATGTAAACTCAAGCACAGTGATATTCCTCCTTTGCATTTAACCCATCTGAAGCAGTGAACACACACTTGCACATACAACCCCGATTCCAAAAAAGTTGGGACAAAGTACAAATTGTAAATAAAAACGGAATGCAATAATTTACAAATCTCAAAAACTGATATTGTATTCACAATAGAACATAAACAACATATCAAATGTCGAAAGTGAGACATTTTGAAATTTCATGCCAAATATTGGCTCATTTGAAATTTCATGACAGCAACACATCTCAAAAAAGTTGGGACAGGGGCAATAAGAGGCTGGAAAAGTTAAAGGTACAAAAATGGAACAGCTGGAGGACCAAATTGCAACTCATTAGGTCAATTGGCAATAGGTCATTTACATGACTGGGTATAAAAAGAGCATCTTGGAGTGGCAGCGGCTCTCAGAAGTAAAGATGGGAAGAGGATCACCAATCCCCCTAATTCTGCGCCAACAAATAGTGGAGCAATATCAGAAAGGAGTTCGACAGTGTAAAATTGCAAAGAGTTTGAACATATCATCATCTACAGTGCATAATATCATCAAAAGATTCAGAGAATCTGGAAGAATCTCTGTGCGTAAGGGTCAAGGCCGGAAAACCATACTGGGTGCCCGTGATCTTCGGGCCCTTAGACGGCACTGCATCACATACAGGCATGCTTCTGTATTGGAAATCACAAAATGGGCTCAGGAATATTTCCAGAGAACATTATCTGTGAACACAATTCACCGTGCCATCCGCTGTTGCCAGCTAAAACTCTATAGTTCAAAGAAGAAGCCGTATCTAAACTAGGCTTGCACGGTATACCGGTACCAGTATAGTATCGTGGTACTGAGGCATTTAAAACGGTACTATACTGCATTTGTAAAGTATCGGTACTTGCAGAAGCACGGCAAACTCACCACGTGACGTCGCGTTGTAACTAGGCTACAGCTGAGTGGAGCAGGAGAGGAGAATGGCTGCTGCACCTGTCAACCCCCTAGTTGACAAACCAGGAGCGCAAAGTGTAATATGGAAGTATTTTGGCTTTACTCCAGATGCAGAAGGCCAACCAATAAACTCAGATGCACCCGTTTGCAAACAGTGTTTAAAAACATGTCTGGCGAAGGGCGGCAACACCTCCAACCTTGCTAAACACTTAAGACAACCACCCAGACCTGCATGCAGAGCTCAGGGAACAACAGGTAACTCATGAACTGTAATTTTTTTTTTCTTAAAATTCCAGGGAGCCATTAAGCTTAAAATATTTTTGGGAAGTGAGCAAGTCACGTCAGGCCAAAAAAGTCACAACTTTGCATGTATAACGGCATACGCCTTCAATAGCGGAGAATGCAACATGCAGGCTACCCTTTTCAAATGCAATAGCTCAGTAGCCTAGTTAATAGTTCAATGTGCACTCACAGCGACCAACCACGTTTCACATTTTCCAATATTGTACACCTAAAAAGTTTGATTCAGTTCGTAACACCCTCGCTCAAAGACGATCAGTAGTCTTTCACAAAACAAATTTAGTGATGTGTCGGAGAACCGGCTCTCTGAAATGACAACGGGAGCAGCGATTGCAGGCTGCTTGTTAGGAGCCGTAGGTGCTGCACTGTCTCTCGCTCCCTTATGCCGTGCGCTGCTGCACGGAGACCAGTAAGGGTTTTTTTCCCCCTTCGGTGCCTCATCTCGTCACACTCTCCCATGCGAGAACTCCGCAGATACAACATTGACCAATCGAGTGTAGCTTTCATTTAAAAAGAAGCAGAGGGGAAAATTAGAGAGGGGGAATTTTCTCACACACACTAAGGTTGACTGTATTTGGAAAATAAAGCCATAAATGATACACATTTCATGCCATGTATGCCTATTTTACATTAGAAATTCAGGTTGCATACATTGCATTGTTTGGAGAGAAATTGGGCTAATGAATTAGGATCTGGTTTTTACCTGCTGAATGAATTTTATAGGCTACTCGAGAGGACAACGCCGTCAATAATAATAAAAATGAAACAATTGAAAAAGTTGTGACATACTTTTCTGACATAGTCTACATATAGTCTTCATGCCGCCACTAACTTTCGATCTGAGCCGACGTTTCGGCAATCTTGATGGTCAAGTGCATATATTATATAGCGTAACAGCCCTGAGAGCGCGAGGCTATTTTCCCCCATCCCGCGCTTCGAATTTTTAACCACAATCTGAGATGCATTCATGTTTTCACTCCTCCTTTACCAGAAAACACACAATTTGTGCCATTAATAAAAAGAGATGCAGGTTGTTTCCCTGCCTACTCTTTTCACGCAATGGCAATAGGGCACATTTCGTTTTCATTTAGGAGGAACACGCGAGCTCGAATATCTGCTAAACTATCTGCTAAACTATTTTCACTGCAGAGCTCTGGTGCTTTTGGTCCAGGGACAGTGCCCCCACCCAGTGCCCCTAATTAGCAAGAGAGGGAGAAGGGTGAGGTTTAAGTTGACAGATGTTGGTGTAAACTGTTTATTGGTTCTCGTTACTCTAGTTTGATTCCTTTTATTTAACTGTTCTAAAATTGCTGTTGTTACGATTTTCTATTAATAAAGTCAGTAATGACATTTTCTGCGTTCTCTTTTTTATTTGAAAAAGTATCGAAAAGTATCGAAGTATCGAAATACATTTTTGGTACCGGTACCAAAATATTGGTATCGTGACAACACTAATCTAAACATGATCCAGAAGCGCAGACGTCTTCTCTGGGCCAAGGCTCATTTAAAATGGAATGTGGCAAAGTGGAAAACTGTTCTGTGGTCAGACGAATCAAAATTTGAAGTTCTTTATGGAAATCAGGGACGCCGTGTCATTCGGACTAAAGAGGAGAAGGACGACCCGAGTTGTTATCGGCGCTCAGTTCAGAAGCCTGCATCTCTGATGGTATGGGGTTGCATTAGTGCGTGTGGCATGGGCAGCTTACACATCTGGAAAGACACCATCAATGCTGAAAGGTATATCCAGGTTCTAGAGCAACATATGCTCCCATCCAGATGACGTCTCTTTCAGGGAAGCCCTTGCATTTTCCAACATGACAATGCCAAACCACATACTGCATCAATTACAGCATCATGGCTGCGGAGAAGAAGGGTCCGGGTACTGAACTGGCCAGCCTGCAGTCCAGATCTTTCACCCATAGAAAACATTTGGCGCATCATAAAATGGAAGATACGACAAAAAAGACCTAAGACAGTTGAGCAACTAGAATCCTACATTAGACAAGAATGGGTTAACATTCCTATCCCTAAACTTGAGCAACTTGTCTCCTCAGTCCCCAGACGTTTACAGACTGTTGTAAAGAGAAAAGGGGATGTCTCACAGTGGGAAACATGGCCTTGTCCCAACTTTGAGATGTGTTGTCATGAAATTTAAAATCACCTAATTTCTCTTTAAATGATACATTTTCTCAGTTTAAACATTTGATATGTCATCTATGTTCTATTCTGAATAAAATATGGAATTTTGAAACTTCCACATCATTGCATTCCGTTTTTATTTACAATTTGTACTTTGTCCCAACTTTTTTGGAATCGGGGTTGTACAACTGAGCAATAAGCACACACACATACCTAGCTCATGGGCACTTCAGCCATGATACAGTGGGAGGGGAAAGTGCTATGTCCTTTAATAATATAAAATATAACTGATGACAAACTTTGGAATGGTAACGTCACACCACCATCCCAGGAAACCAGGGATGAGACACAATGTTCATTTGTTATTGTTTAATTGCCAGGAAGGTTTACAGGGCAACTGGGTTGGGCAGGGAAAGGAATCTTGGGAAAAACACAAAAAAGTAGAGATGGAGGTTTTACTTTCATGAGGGCAAAAATACATGAAGTGAAACAGATACCTATACAGATAATGGCATTGTGTTACACCCCTAGAACTCAGAAGGTTATATTCTGTGATATCAAGTATTGGTGTAATAAATAGATGCTCTGTAATACTTTGTTTAGAGGCATGTGATCATTTCCCAGAACTAATTCACTGACACTAACAAGACAATTAAAGTGCGACCTCATGTATGAGTTGAGTCGGTTTTGGCACGCTCACTTATAGTCACAGGTTTCCCGTGTTTCATGGAAGCTTTAATGATGTCGGAGCCATGCATCTTGTCTCTGTGCCTCTTTGACCTGGCCTCGTAAAACCATTCTCCTGTCAGGTACTTCAGTTGGCACTCATCTCGCTTGGTCTCCTGCAGCTTTCTGTATGGAGGAAAGAGAGAGAGGGGCATGTTAGAACCAAGACAGGCATGTTTCAACAGGGACACTAAACATTTTATTATTGTTTTTGGCATTTTTCTGTGGAACAGTTGCAGTAAAGTTATTTTTAAAACAGTATGAGGCTCGGGTTACACAGCCAAGTATTTCGGCGTGTTGGGGTCATTTCCACAGGGTTTTCCGTTCTCTAAATAGTACTGCAAATTAAATACTTATCAGGATAATCACAAGACCATATTTTGTTCAGATCACAAAGCACTAACTCTGTCAGATCAAATTTGTCCACATAACGTTTAGTACATCGTTTGCATGCTGTGTACTGTTCATAGCGCAATAAATAAATAAAGGAACGTGTCTTAACTGAATTAAGGCAAACATGAGGGCTGTTTTGTAAGTGTTTTTTATTTATTCATTTTTATTTTATAGCATTGTTGTTTTCCAGCTTCACGCATTGACAAGAACTCTAGTGTGCTCTAAAATACTCCAAAATGCTCTCTGTAATACGCTGCTCGATTTACTCTACAAATTTCCGATGTGGTGATTTCTTCCCCAAAAACAACATGCACCTGAAGGACGGCATGTACAAGATTTAGACCTTAAGAACGTAACTCCTGGAGATTAACCTCAAACTTAATAAGGCAGATTCTTCCATTTGTATGCAAAAATTCCTAACATTCTCTGAGGTCAAAGACAATTTCCAAAAACAGTTGAACATGAGAAAGACTGCCCTGAAAATGAAAAACTCCACAGTAATTGAGTAATTGTTTCGAACAATAATCTCCCGTGACCCTGACTACGATAATGCACTTACCGAAGATAAATGAATGAATGAATCATTATTAATAAGTTCACACAATCTCAATCCACAAAAGAGCTATCGGTTGGTCTGGTGATTAAATACACTACAACTCTGAGACTTTTGATTCAATGAAGAAATTATACCAAACATTCCAAGAGGCAACCAGGGCCCAGGAAGTTCATTAGCTATTTACATTTAATTAAGAAATAATTAAGTGGTTTCAGAGGTGTATGGTTCTCACAGCAGTTCTCATCTCATCTCATTATCTCTAGCCGCTTTATCCTTCTACAGGGTCGCAGGCAAGCTGGAGCCTATCCCAGCTGACTACGGGCGAAAGGCGGGGTACACCCTGGACAAGTCGCCAGGTCATCACAGGGCTGACACATAGACACAGACAACCATTCACACTCACACCTACGGTCAATTTAGAGTCGCCAGTTAACCTAACCTGCATGTCTTTGGACTGTGGGGGAAACCGGAGCACCCGGAGGAAACCCACGCGGACACGGGGAGAACATGCAAACTCCACACAGAAAGGCCCTCGCCGGCCCCGGGGCTCGAACCCAGGACCTTCTTGCTGTGAGGCGACAGCGCTAACCACTACACCACCGTGCCGCCCACAGCAGTTCTGGATGAAATTCAAATCATAGATCTAAACTAGAAGGGCACACAGAGTATGCCAGGCTACATATTATCAACATTAAAAATCACTTGGAACTAGGATAATACTGAAGCTTTACACTAACTTTCATTAAAATCTGTTCATTACTTTCTGATTTACGTTGGGAACAGACAAAAAAAAAAAAAATCCTGGCTCTGCATATAGTGGTGCTTGAAAGTTTGTGAACCCTTTAGAATTTTCTATATTTCTGCATAATAAATATGATCTAAAACATCATCAGATTTTCACACAAGTCCGAAAAGTAGATAAAGAGAATCCAGTTAAACAAATGAGACGAAAATATTATACTTGGTCATTTATTTATTGAGGAAAATGATCCAATATTACATATCTGTGAGTGGCAAAAGTATGTGAACCTTTGCTTTCAGTATCTGGTGTGACCCCCTTGTGCAGCAATAACTGCAACTAAACGTTTCCGGTAACTGTTGATCAGTCCTGCACACCACC
This sequence comes from Neoarius graeffei, assembly GCF_027579695.1. Classification (NCBI taxonomy): domain Eukaryota; kingdom Metazoa; phylum Chordata; class Actinopteri; order Siluriformes; family Ariidae; genus Neoarius; species Neoarius graeffei. The sequence goes on from NC_083593.1 coordinate 32,033,964, forward strand.
TTGGAGGAATTTTAGCCCATTCCTCCGTACAGAACAGCTTCAACTCTGGGATGTTGGTGGGTTTCCTCACATGAACTGCTCGCTTCAGGTCCTTCCACAGCATTTCGACTGGATTAAGGTCAGGACTTTGACTTGGCCATTCCAAAACATTAACTTTATTCTTCTTTAACCATTCTTTGGTAGAACGACTTGTGTGCTTAGGGTCGTTGTCTTGCTGCATGACCCACCTTCTCTTGAGATTCAGTTCATGGACAGATGTCCTGACATTTTCCTTTAGAATTCGCTGGTATAATTCAGAATTCATTATTCCATCAATGATGGCAAGCCGTCCTGGCCCAGATGCAGCAAAACAGGCCTAAACCATGATACTACCACCACCATGCTTCACAGATGGGATAAGATTCTTATGCTGGAATGCAGTGTTTTCCTTTCTCCAAACATAACGCTTCTCATTTAAACCAAGAAGTTCTATTTTGGTCTAATCAGTCCATAAAACATTTTTCCAATAGCGTTCTGGCTTGTCCACGTGATCTTTACCAAACTGCAGATGAGCAGCAATGTTCTTTTTGGAAAGCAATAGCTTTCTCCTTGCAATCTTGTCATGCACACCATTGTTGTTCAGTGTTCTCCTGATGGTGGACTCATGAACATTTAACATTAGCCAATGTGAGAGAGGCCTTCAGTTCCTTAGAAGTTACTCTGGGGTCCTTTGTAACCTTGCAGACTATTACACGCCTTGCTCTTGGAGTGATCTTTGTTGGTCGACCACTCCTGGGAAGGGTAACAGTGGTCTTGAATTTCCTCCATTTGTACACAATCTGTCTGACTGTGGATTGGTGGAGTCCAAACCCTTTAGAGATGGTTTTGTCACCTTTTCCAGCCTGATGAGCATCAACAACACTTTTTCTGAGATCCTCAGAAATCTCCTTTTTTCGTGCCATGATACACTTCCACAAACATGTGTTGTGAAGATCAGACTTTGATAGATCCCTGTTCTTTAAATAAAACAGGGTGCCCACTCACACCTGATTGTCATCCCATTGATTGAAAACACCTGACTCTAATTTCACCTTCAAATTAACTACTAATCCTAGAGGTTCACATACTTTTGCCACTCCTATTGGATCATTTTCCTCAATAAATAAATGACCAAGTATAATATTTTTGCCTCATTTGTTTAACTGGGTTTTCTTTATGTACTTTTAGGACTTGTGTGAACATCTGATGATGTTTTAGGTCATATTTATGCAGAAATATAAAAAATTCTAAAGGGTTCACAAACTTTCAAGCACTACTGTACATATCCGGATTTGCATCCAAATCTAATCAGATATGTTTCTTGGCCTGTGGTCCACCTTTCCTCAAAATGTAATCAAAATCCATTCACAAGTTTGAGTTATGTCGGGGACAGGTAAACAAACAAACTTCCATTATCCATAACCGCTTATCCTGTGCAGGATCGTGGGCATGCTGGAGCCTATCCCAGCTGACTATGGATGAGAGGCGGGGTACACCCTGGACAAGTCACCAGATCATTGCAGGACTGACACACGAGACAAACAACCATTCACATGCACATTCACACCTACGGTCAATTTAGAGCCACCAATTAGCCTAACCTGCACGTCTTTGTACTGTGGGGGAAACCAGAGCACCCAGAGGAAACCCACGCAGACACAGGGAGAACATGTAAACTCCACATAGAAAGGCCCCCGTTGGCCACTGGGCTCGAACCTTCTTGCTGTGAGGCAACAGTGCTAACCACTACACCACCGTGCCGCTAACAAACAAAAACAAATGGAGGCAAAAACATATCCTCCTCCAACAAAGTTGGCAGATGTAATGAATGCACATGTTCTAATGTTACTGCTTCTGTACTAACAACTCATTCACAGTGACTTATATGGTGGACCATCTACATAATCCAAGTATCATAATGTACAGATTTAAAAAACAAACAAAAAAAAAAGTTATTTACATAATACATAATGGGGCGGCACGGTGGTGTAGTGGTTAGCGCTGTCGCCTCACAGCAAGAAGGTCCGGGTTCGAGCCCCGTGGCCGGCGAGAGCCTTTCTGTGTGGAGTTTGCATGTTCCCCCCGTGTCCGCGTGGGTTTCCTCCGGGTGCTCCGGTTTCCCCCACAGTCCAAAGACATGCAGGTTAGGTTAACTGGTGACTCTAAATTGACCGTAGGCGTGAATGTGAGTGTGAATGGTTGTCTGTGTCTATGTGTCAGCCCTGTGATGACCTGGCGACTTGTCCAGGGTGTACCCCGCCTTTCGCCCGTAGTCAGTTGGGATAGGCTCCAGCTTGCCTGCGACCCTGTAGAAGGATAAAGTGGCTACAGATAATGAGATGAGATGAGATAATACATAATTTACATACATTACATAATATAACTGAGAATGGTTGATATTGTGAAGCTTTCAATAAAGCGATGTTTATTTAAGGATATGCTTATTTATGGAAGGAGTCTCCAGTGTCTGCACTCAGTCATGGTCATAGCTAAAACTGTTCCTTCAAGTCCCAAAAGTCTTCAGGACAGAGGATTAACAAGCTGCCTTTTTTGTCTTATTAATGTCAAGACAATATGAAGGACGTCATGTTTTTTGCTGCTGTAAGGTAAGCAATAACATTAACGAATGTGGATGTTCCACGATATTAAATGCAACTACAAACGGATAAATCACACATGTTGTTCGTTAATGACATATAACTGTGTCAGGCCACATCACAAACAACACATTGTTGTCCCTATTATACAGTATATCAAAAAAACTAACCAAACATTCACCAAACCCCTTCAAATATGCAAACTGTAACCTTTTGTTGCCTCACTCACTTGATCCGTTGCTCTTCTTTATGTTTGAGCTCAGCATCTCTCTTCAGAACCGACAGGATCATCTCCTGCTCCTCCTCCATCAGGAAGCTCAAGTCAATCATGATGATTGAAGGAAAAGATTTTTGATCACAGAGACAGCCACCGGCTCTGGTTCTGTGCGTAAGCCGAGATTGTTCTGGGGACCAGCCTTCAGACACTGTTGATGATCAGGTATCTTCAAGTCGAGGTCATAAACAGACACAGCAGCATCATTGAAATTAACCAGAGGCCTGGGAACAAACTGGTTTCTGTCGCCCGTATATGTCGGGATAATGTGGAAAATCAGGAGGGAAATTGAGCAGCTGCAGAACAAAACACATTACCATGGCTATGGCTCAAACAAACAGCTCAACATCAATAAAAGGCAGAGTTTCCTTGTACTAGAAATCATGCCATCCCATTCCCAGTATCACATGAATGAAATTGGAAGTAATGGGCTTGTGAAAGAACCAACTGATGCTCATAGTCCAAAATAAAATAAAAAAAGTTATTGCATATCAGTCACAATACAACACAAAGATTTTACATGCAGCATGTGATATGGCATTATTGGCTGACCTTTAGAAGAAAAATGTTAACCATTGTGGCATGCTCCAAAGTCTTTTCTCTTGTTTTCTGTATTCAAAATTTTTAAAAGGTCAGTCTCAAAAGCATACAAATGGCCAGGCATTACACAGCTGCTGAGCCAAAATTCCATCCAAAGAATCATGTTTATCTGAACTTGTCCGAGACAAGCACTTACAATCAGATTTGCGTCTAATGCTCAGAGTCCTGTTTAAAAGAGCAATTAGATTAGAGAGCGAGCCCGGCCAATCAGGCAAAATCTAGCACGCATGTTTTCTTAAAGTTTAAGGGACATGAACTGCCGTGCAATTCTGTTCAGAAGGACGTGCTAGAGGTAATTACCATTTCCTGTGATAAGATCCTGACTGACTCACTTCCACAAGTCTCAACAAACCGGCTTGGAAAGGATTTTGCAAAATCTAATAGAAACGCATGTCTTTTTTTCATCTTATAGAAATGATTTGTAAAGAAGTCCAGATGGTTGTTTAAATCAGATTTTTTTTAAAAAGAATTGAATTTTAGATTCCTGGCATTTGACAAGCATGTGATTACTGCTGTAATGCAATAATATAATATAATGTACAATAATGCACTGTATAATGGAACATTTATCTAAATTTGCACCAAATTTGCACATGAACACTTGAGCTGTGCTGGAATGAAAGCAATCACTCCAGTCTGGGGAATAAAAGTATAAACCACATTGTTTATATCAGCGTTCATCCAATAACAGAGCTTCTCAGTACTGAGACACTGAGAAAGATCAACACACCAGGATAGGTTTACTACGGGGTGGAAGGCAACCCTCAAGCGAATGAGAGACTGTGGAACCGTTACACACTACAGATTTTATTAAAAATGTCCTGCGATTCTGTTTGGAGTCATGAAGCTTACAGTGGTGCTTGTAAGTTTGTGAACCCTTTAGAATTTTCTATATTTCTGCATAAATATGACCAAAAATATCATCAGATTTTCACACAAGTCCTAAAAGTAGACAAAGAGAACCCAGTTAAACAAATGAGACAAAAATATTACACTTGGTCATTTATTTATTGAGGAAAATGATCCAATATTACATATCTGTGAGTGGCAAAAGTATGTGAACCTCTAGGATTAGCAGTTAATTTGAAGGTGAAATTACAGTCAGGTGTTTTTCAATCAATGGGATGACAATCAGGTGTGAGTGGGCATCCTGTTTTATTTAAAGAACAGGGATCTATCAAAGTCTGATCTTCACGGGGACTTCCGGTTGCGCGATGTGGTGTTAAGACGTGTGAGCCTGAGCTCCGATACTTTCCAGTTTATAACTTAACGAAAGTGCCTTTACCTTTCACGCCTCTTACATTAGGAGTGATATTGGAATATACTAGTACTTTACAGCTATTTGCAGGACAAAGAGTAATGCGCAAGATGAGGAAAACCAGTGGAAGAACAACGCCGTCCCCGACTGACAAATCTGCTGCTAGCAACATGGCGGATAGTCCTCCGCTAACCACTGAGACACTGGTTGTGGAGCTTGAAAAACTCCGAAAAACAATGACTGACGAACTGACTACTCTGTTGAGCAGCTCGTTGGAGTCTGTGCGTTCTTCTGTGGAGTCGATAGAGTCTACGCTAGTTACTCAGGCTGGTACAATCAGGGAAATGGAGTCTACCCTAACTGACCATAGCGACCGCGTTACGCAGCTCGAGCATGATATGTGCGTGCTTCAATCAACGGTGGAAACATTAATGGAGGAGAATGCTGCGCTCCAAACTAAGGTGGAAGATTTGGAATCTAGATCTAGGCGTCAAAACCTCCGTGTCCTGGGACTACCGGAGGGTACCGAGGGGAAGGACTGCAGAGACTTTATGGCCAAAATGTTCCATACCCTGCTGGGCGGACTGTTGTCTGAACTACCTGTATTGGATCGCGCTCACAGGAGCTTACAGAACCAGCCCAACAAACGAGCAGCCCCGCGCGCTCTGATTGTTAGGTTTCATAGATTCCTTGAAAAGGAAACGGTGCTGAAGTGGGCAAAAGCGCACAAAGATATTTCATACGAGGGCCACCGAATCAGAATTTTCGAGGATTTCAGCGCAGCAGTGGCGAAGAAGCGCTCAGCCTTTAACGATGTCAAAGGGCTCCTCTACAAAAAAGGCGTCAAGTTTGGCATGATCTACCCAGCCCGTCTCCGTCTCACTTACAGGAGCAGAGTGCACACCTTCGACTCCCCAGCGGACGCGGAGGCATTCTACGAGCGACACATCTCAACCACTGACCGTATACAGCCACTGGTTCCAATTACGGAGGACTCATCTGCCGCGGACCCGTCCGATTAAGCAACGCGCTGACCGCAGGTGATAGCCAGCCTTTGGCTGGCTGGTTTATTTGTTAAGAAAGAACATTTAGGGGCTGAATGTTTACCCTGACATAGTGAACTGCAAAAGACTTTTCAGTTTTTCTCCCCTTTTGTGTTCTTATAATTTTTTAGCAGTCATTTTTCTCTTTGACGCTTAGTTTACTATGTGATCCAGAGGGGTTTATTTTTACTCAGATATCTGGGTTAAAGCAACTGGTGCTGGTAACACTGCACTCTTTGAGGTCGCCATTTAGTGGCTATCTTGCTGTTTGCTTTTCAATGACGTGTTCTCTCTCCTTACAGCTCCATTTATTTCCTCACTTATTGATTATTTGCTGGTTCAATGTATAATGCCTTTTTAGTTCAGGAGCAGGATTAACACAACACAATTAATCGGATGCATGTTTACCATTTCTGGCTACTCGCCGCTCTGGCGGACGAGCTTCAGAATCATTTGTCTGTTATGTTTACTGTTTCAATTTTGGGGTTGTGGGGGTTGGGGGGTTGGGTGGTTTTTCTCTTAGGCCAGGGGTTCTCAACCTTTTGCAACCTGGGCCCCACCAAAGCTGGTTCATTGCAGTTGGGGGCCCCTCTTCTCGCCCCGCCCCCATCCCCCCCAACACACTCACCCGCAGTGACGCCACCCGACCTACAGCACCTTATATTGACAGATAGATAGATAGATAGATAGATAGATAGATAGATAGATAGATAGATAGATAGATAGACAGACCTGGGCTAGATTATTATTATTATTATTATTATTATTATTATCATTATTTTTATTATTATTATTATTAGTAGTAGTAGTAGCAGTAGCAGCAGTAGTAGCATTATCCATTCCATAGAAATACATAGGCCTATTATCATTATTAGGCTATTGTTATAATTGGCAGTAGCACCACATTTCTAATCTGCTTTCGGGCATTATTATTATTATTATTATTATTATTATTATTGCCTATTATCATTACTAAGCTGTTGGCAGTAGTACAAGACTTATGTTCTTTCAGGCATTATTATTATTATTAGGCCTAATTATTATTATTATTATTATTATTTATTATTCTTCTTCTTCTTCTTCTTATTATTATTATTATTATTATTATTATTATTATTGCTGTTGTTGGTTGTTGATATTATTATTATTATTATTATTATTAGTGTTTTTATTAGGTATTTTATTAGGCTTATCATTAGCTGGCTATTGATATCATTGGGAATTGGGACCAGGCGTGAATTTAGGTTTTACTTTTTACTGTGCCTTTGTGATCTGCATTTGCGTTAATGCGAGACCTGAGCCTGCTTTGCCTTACAAAGATCCTCGATTCTTGGCGAAATGTTTGACAAGCACAGTCTCAAGTCATCCTCAATTTGCGCACGATTGCGATATTTCGTTTTGAGCGCAGTCATTTTTGAAAATCCTGCCTCACACAAGTAGGTCGATGCGAATGGGATGAGCAGTTTCAAGGCTACGTCACACAGTTGCGGGTACTCCTGCATCAATGCTGCCCAGAATGTCGAAAGAGGGCATGAGGTGAAGACTGCCTTAAGTCTACTGTCACTCTTCAGCTCAATAAGCTGTTCCTGCATGTCAACTGGAAGTTCGTCAGCAGTACACACAAATGGATCTCGAACCCACGCAAAAGAGCGATAATCCTCTGTGAAGTATGCCGCAAACTGTTTTCTCATTACCGACAGGTGCTCTGACGCTGCTTGAAAGACAGATGAGAAATCGTGGGAAGTGCCTGCATTACTGATAAAGTCTGCAAGGCTTGGGAACATATCACAGTTCCCCCGACTGATGCGGCCACACACACAAGATTTTATGATAGATTGATGATAGATTTTATAATAGTATTGATTTGTATGTAATAGTCCAATGTCCTGCATTTTGACATGGGTAAATGTGTTGCATCTGCTTAGCTACTATAGCCTGTTAGCCCCAGATTTTTTTTTTCCTCCATACATGAAGCCTACTCGCGACCCCCCTGGAGTACCTCCGCGCCCCACCAGGGGGGCGCGCCCCCCCGGTTGAGAACCACTGTCTTAGGCCAATTGTCTCTTTTTTGTGTAATTTTTCCTTCTTGTTTTTCTTTCTCTTTTATTTATTTTTTTACCTTCCTTTTAACTTTGTGTCACGAATCCCCATTTTTACTTAAATTGTCTCTGATACAGCTCCCATATGATTCATGTAGAACTAATTATCTCCAAGACTTGATATAGATGTCAACTTCCTCTACAATGCAAGGTGGGTCGAATAGGCACCCCATTAAAATAGTTACCTGGAATGTACGTGGGTTAGGTGGGCCAATTAAACGATGTAAAGTTCTCTCACACTTAAAGAGCCTTTCTACTGGTATAGCTTTTTTGCAGGAGACGCACTTGCGCAGGGAAGATCAGGTGAGACTACGCAAACCTTGGGTTGGTCAGATTTTTCACTCCAATTTTAATAGTAAATCCAGAGGCGTGGCTATTTTAATTCATAAAAGAATTCAGTTTTCTCCTGACCAGATACACTCTGATCCCTGTGGCCGTTATATTATAGTTTCTGGCTTGCTCTTTAAAACTCCTGTGGTTTTAGCGAACTTATACGCACCAAACTGGGATTGCCCAAATTTCATGTCCACTGTTTTTTCTCATTTACCAAATTTGGATACTCATCAGCTAATCCTGGGTGGAGACTTTAACTGTGTCACTAACCCTGCTATTGATCGCTCTCAGTCTAAAACAGTAACACCATCAGCTATGTCTAAGGCGTTAAAAACTTTCATGGAACAAATTGGATGTGTTGACCCCTGGCGCTTTTTCCATCCCAGCGCGAAGGATTTCTCCTACTATTCTCCTGTCCATAAGGTTTACTCACGTATTGACTATTTTTTTTATTGATAAATCTCTTCTACCTCTTGTTGGTACTACACAATACTCCGCCATTGTAATTTCTGACCACGCCCCCCACATTCTAGACCTGTGTTTACCATTAAGTTCCCTCAGTCATAAAGGTGGTTGGAGGCTTAATTCCAGCTTGCTTGCTGATTCTGATTTTTGTGATTATGTTTCTACAAACATTAATTTTTTCTTAGATACTAATAGATCTGAGCATGTATCGCCATCACTCTTATGGGAAACATTAAAAGCCTTCATTAGAGGGAGTATTATATCTTTTAGTTCTAATTTAGCTAAAAATAGAAGATTGAAGCAGCAAGAATTAACAGATGCCATTCTAAATATAGATAGGCAACAGGCATTATCAATTAATCCTGATTTAACTGCCAAGCGCTTACAGTTGCAGACTGAGTTTGACCTATTATCCACTGGGAAAGCAGAATACCTATTGCAGCGCACAAGAGCCACATATGAGCATGGGGATAGAGCTGGCCGCCTTTTAGCCTCACAGTTGAGACACGAATATGCTTCACGTTTTATTTCACAGATTTTTGACACTTCTCATAATCTGACTACAGACCCCGCCTCCATAAATTCCGCCTTTTCCTCTTTCTATTCTACTCTTTACCAATCAGAACCTCCTTCTAATAGCTTTTCCATGGACTCATTTCTAGATAACTTAGAATTTCCAACTTTAAGTGAGGATATGTCGGGAAGTTTAGATGAACCCCTTAAGTTAGAAGAAATCACCTCCTGCATAGCCCAAATGCGGAGTAACAAAGCCCCTGGCCCAGATGGCTATCCAGTGGAGTTTTTTAAGAAGTTTTCTATTCAACTAGCCCCTTTACTACTGGATGTCTATAATGACTCATTGGAGCAGGGAATTTTACCTCCAACTCTCAATCAGGCTTTGATTTCCCTTATATTAAAGAAAGACAAGGACCCAAATCTATGCGGCAGCTACAGACCCATCAGTCTTCTTAACAACGATGTTAAAATTCTGGCGAAGGTGCTAGCACGTAGACTGGAGACATGTCTCCCTAAAATTATTTCAGAAGACCAAACAGGTTTTATCCTGGGCCGTCAACTATCATTTAGTGTACGCAGACTCTTGAACGTGGTTTTATCTCCTTCTGCCTCTCCAACCCCTGAGCTGGTCATTTCCCTTGACGCAGAAAAAGCGTTTGATCGCGTAGAATTTAATTACTTATTTTCTGTATTGCACAGGTTTGGGTTTGGAACTAAATTCATTTCTTGGATTCGTCTTCTGTACTCTGCCCCAACTGCTAGTGTTAAAACCAACTCTGATATATCTCCTGCCTTCCCTCTAACACGTGGCACACGTCAGGGGTGTCCCTTGTCACCTTTATTATTTGCAATAGCCATAGAACCACTTTCAATTGCCTTGAGAACTTCCCCACTATTCTCTGGTATTATTAGAGGAGGCCTTGAACATAGAGTCTCGCTCTATGCCGATGATTTATTGTTATATGTGTGTGACCCTCTTAACTGCACTGAGAAAATAGTGGATTTACTTAAGACATTTGGAACATTCTCAGGTTATAAATTGAACATTGATAAGAGTCTCTGTTTTCCTGTCAATCAATCTGCTAAATTAATCCCTCCAGGTACACTACCCTTTCAGTTATCCCCTAATAGCTTTAAATATTTAGGCGTCAATATCTCTCATTCACTTAGCTCTCTTCATAAAAACAATTTCATAAAACTTGTTGAGAATATAAAAGCAGATCTTCAGAGATGGCATGCTTTACCCCTTTCTCTTGTTGGCCGAATTGAGACAATTAAAATGAATGTGTTACCCCGTATCTTATTTCTGTTTCAGACACTCCCTCTTTTTCTTCCGAAACCTTTTTTTAAGTCACTGGACAGAAGTGTGTCCTCTTTTATTTGGAATGGCAAGATCCCCAGGATTCAGAAAAGAATGTTAGAGAGACCCAAGCTGGTTGGGGGTTTTGCTCTACCAAACATGCTGTTATACTATTGGGCCGCTAACATTCAAATGCTTAAGAAATGGTGTCATTACCCAGACATTAACTGGTGTGTAATAGAAGCAAACTCTTGCATTACATCTTCACTACCAGCCTTGCTTTTTGGTCCTCTCTCTATACGCCCTTCTCAACACACTAATAATCCTTTGGTGCGTTCCTCCTTAAAAATCTGGAAGCAGTTTAGAAATCACTTTGGTTTAAAAGCTCCATCTGTCCTTCTTCCCATCTGCAATAATCACTTGTTCTTACCTTCCAGTATAGATAAGACCTTCATGTTGTGGAGAAATATGGGCCTGGTCTCTTTCAATGACCTATACTCAGTTAATTCTTTTGTAAGCTTTGCTGACCTGGTCAAAAACCGTGGTGTCTCAAATCAAGGTCTTTTTAGATATTTTCAATTAAGAGACTTTGCAAAAACTCATTTCACTTCCTTCCCTACATTGCCAGAAAAAACTCTGTTGGAAGACATTATGTACAATCCAGTTATAAACAGCCGCATTTCCTCAATACACAATCTCCTCCTCTCATCCCAGTTGTCTCCTCTGTTATGGCTTAAGGAGAATTGGGAAAAGGAACTTGGTCTTCCATTGGAAGATGTCTGGTGGATGGATGTCTTGGCCAGGATTAACACCACCTGTATTTGTGCACGAATGAGTCTTATTCAGTTCAAAGTGGTTTTCAGACTTCACTACACCAGGGCCAGGCTGAAAAAACTGTTCCCTGAAGCGGATGATCTCTGCATCAGGTGTTCTCACTCTCCAGCAGATCATACACACACTTTCTACACCTGTACCAAACTTAATGCTTTCTGGTTATCTTTCTTCACCACCCTCTCTGAAGTCCTGAATATTCCTATCTCCCCATGTCCTTTAATTGCAATTTTTGGTGTGTCCCCTGTTTTAGGGAAATTTAACAGTTACCAAGCTGATGTTATTGCATTTGCTGCACTAATAGCCAAACGTCAAATACTTCTTCACTGGAAGAGCCCTAAACCACCTGGCTCTTGTTCCTGGCTTGGAGAGCTTATGTCTTTCCTACACCTAGAGAAAATAAAGCATACTGTTAGAGGATCTTTGAGAACATTCTATAAAACGTGGGAGCCCCTCCTTTCCTATGATCTATTTAACATAAACCAACAATTAGACATTGAAGACTAGTGACACTTTCCCCCTTTTTTTTTATTTTTATTTATTGTACATATTGTTTTAAATTGTTTGCTTTTTATTAGTAGTAGTATCATTATTTTATGTTTATTATTATTATTTATTTATTTATTTATTTTTCACTCTGCTTCATTTTAATGTCTTTGTTGTCTTTGTGTATATGTATGTATCTTTATGGGTAGATATGCATCTACTAGTTCAGGCCGATTTGCCCTTTCTTTATAATAGTTTAAGTTTCATTTTCAGTTCATGGGAATTATTGGGTTGGGGAGGGTGGGTGTTTTGGGTGTTGGGTTCTTGATTTAAAAACAAAAACAAACCCATGGCCTGTAAACATTTTATACTTTGACTGTGATTCTCTTTGTGGTTTGTCCAATAAACATATTAAAAAAAAAAAAAAAAAAAAAAAAAGTCTGATCTTCACAACACATGTTTGTGGAAGTGTATCATGGCATGAACAAAGATGATTTCTGAGGGCCTCAGAAAAAGCATTGTTGATGCTCATCAGGCTGGACAAGGTTACAGAACCATGTCTAAAGAGTTTGGACTCCACCAATCCACAGTTAGATTGATTGTGTACAAATGGAGGAAATTCAAGACCACTGTTACCCTTCCCAGGAGTGGTCAACCAACAAAGATCACTCCAAGAACAAGGCGTGTAATAGTCAGCAAGGTCACAAAGGACCCCAGGGTAACTTCTAAGCAACTGAAGGCCTCTCTCACATTGGCTAATGTTAAATGTTCATGAGTCCACCATCAGGAGAACACTGAACAACAAATGGTGTGCATGGCAGGGTTGCAAGGAGAGAGCCACTGCTCTCCAAAAAGAACATTGCTGCTCGTCTGCAGTTTGCTAAAGATCACATGGACAAGCCAGAAGGCTATTGGAAAAAAATGTTTTGTAGACGGATGAGACCAAAATAGAACTTTTTGGTTTAAAGGTCACAGGCAATGGTCGGAGGTGAAACGTAGAATATCAACTTTATTGTCTAGAAGAACGACCCAAAAAGTGAATTCAAACTTCCTAGTGTCTAATTTTCACCCTAAAATTGAATAAAATGGTTAAAATGTACTGTTTTACCCAATTTCCGAAGGTTTGTTTATATCTCACTTATGCGCACTTTCACCACCAGTGGACAGTCGTTGTGATGTCATTTAAGCCAAACAGACCAGGAGCAGCTCTGTGTTTACTTGTGAACTGGGCACACGTGTACAGACTTTGGTCATGAGAGGTTGTGTAAAATGTCTGAAAGCGATAGCGATTTTGAAGTAGGAACTCTTCAAATTGAATATCGAGAGGTGAAACCATACATGTATGTACCTATGGCCGTTGCAAAGCAATCGGTGAATGTGGCTCACTGGTTTGACCGTGGCCTCAGAATCGGACAGCGACTCGGCCAACTCTGATCACGGTGACCCCGGACCTCAACAAGACTCGTGCCCAAATTATTTATCCTGGTAGTTATGATAAATTCCTACTTTCGTCGTAATACTAAATAAGAGCCCTTTTGAAGAATAATTAAACCGCCCTCCCTAGTGGATATAGGGAACGATTACTTGACAGTGCGCCAGTAGGCCACATTAGCCTGCCATCCGTGGCATTATACTATTTATAGCCTATTCTAAGCGAGGAAATATCCCTTTGTCTCATTTCCACAATGATTGTACAGGATCCCTCAGGATTCTTGACTTGTCAGTTGCAAGCAAAAGTAAAAATGTTAACTCCAATCTTCTCCTTTTTGCTTGAGCATTGCTGCTCCGTTTCTTCTTTGACTGCTTGATTTTGTTTCACACGTACAATCCACTCTCTCCGCCTCTTCTCCTCTTCTGGGAAAAAACAACCCTCTGGCTTCACGCACACAATCCACTCTCTCCGCCTCATCTCCTCTTCTGGAAAAAGCCAACCCACTTGCTCAGCCTCTTCTCCTCTTTCGGAAAAAGCCAATCCTCTCGCTCCGCCTCTTCCGGAAAAAGCCAATCCTCTCGTTCCGCCTCTTCTCCTCTTCTGGAAAAAGCCAATCCTCTCGCTCCACCTCTTCTGGAAAAAGCCAATCCTCTCATTCCGCCTCTTCTCCTCTTCTGGAAAAAGCCAATCATCTCGCTCCGCCTCTTCCGGAAAAAGCCAATCCACTCTATCTGCCTCTTCTCCTCTCTCGGAAAAAGGTAATATCTTCTTCCTGAACCGGTCCTGTTGTTACAGGTCACTGCACCAAGGGCATAGGTTTGGTCTCAGCTTTGGTAGGGACAATACCAATCCCCTCCCCCCCCCCAAACACCAATCCTCTGCCGAACTACTTACTTAACCACCCATACTATTACATGCACAAGTAGAGCATAATACATATGATATGACGACATAATGCTGAACAATTTAACGCTTTATTTATTATTTCTAATGACAAACACTGCAAATGGTACGTAAAGTTCGAGTACTTGCTTGATGGCGATTAAAGCTGTCAGTGGCATTTTTCCAGGTACCAAAACCATTTAAGCAAAATGCAGGGTCATTCTTTTTTCCAGAGTGGTCTTTTTGATTGTGAATGCCTTGACACACTCAAAACAAAGAACTTTTTGTAGTGTGGGACTATAATGCAGCCATGGATAGCGATTATACCACTTTGCCTGAAACCATAGTTTCTTGTTTGGCAGTTGCTGTACTGCAATGAATTTTGGATCAGGCTGATATGGTTTACTCCCCATGTCCAGGACACTGCTACACTGACTTGCTTGAGAGTCACTGTCACTCACACTGACTGTCTCCTAGAGAGCAAACAAAACTTAACCTGGTCTGTATTCACAGTAGCAAGATTTTATAAAGAGTAACACTAACAACGAAGTAGGTTGACTAAAATAATTTGCTTGTAATGCATAGTATCTCCCATCACAGAATCAAAATCTCACCTGGAACCCTGCAGTTTCAGCCACTTCTGACTCTACCTGTCCTATAGTATCTTCACAGGACGTCTGAACATCCTATACATGTTAAAAATATATATATACACTGAATAAATTGCAGACCTATCTTGGGATACATAGTTCTATGTATTACACCTACATTTATTTCACATCAATTTGAAATATTAAGGAAATAAGCTGACATTTTCTGCTAGCCTATTCAAAATACATCACAACCAAAACACATAGTTCTAATTTTCCAAAGATCCTTCCGTTTCATTGCTAATCCTTTGATGCTTCTAAATGCCTTAACATTCAGACCTCACCTGAAGCCCTCCAGCTTCTTCTCGCTCAACCTGCTCTTGATCCTTTGTACTGGATTTCTGAGTTTCCTATGTGATCAAATAATGTGTTAAAGGAACAGTCCACCGTACTTCCATAATGAAATATGTTCTTCTCTGAATTGAGACGAGCTGATCCGTACCTCTCCGAGCTTTGCGCGACCTCCCAGTCAGTCAGACGCGCTGTCACTCCTGTTAGCAATGTAGCTAGGCTCAGTATGGCCAACGGTATTTTTTGGGGCTGTAGTTAGATGCGACCAAACTCTTCCGCGTTTTTCCTGTTTACATAGGTTTATATGACCAGTGACATGAAACAAAGTTCAGTTACACAAATTGAAACGTGGCGATTTTCTATGCTATGGAAAGTCCGCACTATAATGACAGGCGTACTAACACCTTCTGCGCGCTTCGACAGTGCATTGATACCTTCACTCCTGAGTGGTTGGAAGTACGGTGGACTCTTCCTTTAATGAAAATTAACCAGAAACCTAACATTAGTAGGAATACACCTTTTATCATGCAAATGTATTTGGCCTAAGCTACTAATAAAACAACCGAAATTATGGCATGACTTGACATGACTATTTTAATATGACATGATGACATCCTCACCTCAAGCACTGATTCCTCATTTACCTGTTCTAGGTTTGCATCAGCCTTATGCTGTCTTTCCTGTACACAAATGATTCATTAATTAGCTTTCATAGTGTCAGCTTTAATAGTAGCCTTAGTAACAGGCTACACTAACTTTAGTCTACCAATTTCTACAGCAAAACGGGAGATGGTTAGCATTTTGGCATGAATTGCATGGTTAATATCATTACCCCTTGTCATTAATATGTAGGCTACGTTAGCAGTCTCACAATTTTCCACAGTAGAAAGACTGGTGGTAGCCTAGCCTATAACATTTTGCAATGATAGGTTTGTGTCGCGTTGTAGGCTATAGCTAAATAATGTCAACCTGTTCTGGGCACTACTTACTCTCTGTGTGTTGAAATGGCTCCATACATCTTTTTTTCGTTTTTGATGGCATTGTCTAGGTCATCTACAAAGCACATAATCGGACAAAATGAGTTTGAATACCAAGGTAACAGTAATGTTAAGTTGTACACTTTTCTGAAGACATACAGTAGCAGGCATGGGCGTAGCGGACGCGGGGTACATGTCCCCCACACTTCCCGTATTTGTGCCCTCTGTCCCCCGCACTTTTTACAGCCATTACAACCACTCAATTCATTTTTAACATGTGGAAACGCGTTTTTCCGAGCCACCTCTAAACGCATCATGAGCAGGCGGAGCTAAGGTGGCAAACAAACACCACTGTCGTGTGTGATCAGAGACGCTTTAGAAAATATTGTACGAGTATCTTTGGTGTGGGGGTGGCACGGTGGTGTAGTGGCAAGAAGGTCCGGGTTCGAGCCTCGGGGCCGGCGACGGCCTTTCTGTGTGGAGTTTGCATGGTCTCCCCGTGTCCGTGTGGGTTTCCTCCCGGTGCTCCGGTTTCCCCCACAGTCCAAAGACATGCAGGTTAGGTTAACTGGTGACTCTAAATTGACCATAGGTGCGAGTGTGAATGGTTGTCTGTGTCTATGTGTCAGCCTTGTGATGACCTGGCGACTTGTCCAGGGTGTACCCCGCCTTTCGCCCGTAGTCAGCTGGGATAGGCTCCAGCTTGCCTGCGACCCTGTAGAACAGGATAAAGCGGCTACAGATAATGAGATGAGATAAGATCTTTGGTGTGATTCAGATCTGGGCAGTGCTTCTGTATGTTCAGCAAACCAGCCAAGAGGCTAAAGACTTTAGACAGTTTTTTCCAAACAAACCGTGTAAGTTGAGTAATGCTGTTGAATGTAGATAATGTTTAGCTAAAAGATGACAAATAGATGTCAATTTAGTTAGTTAAGCTAGCTAGCTAACTTGGAGGTGGTAGTAACTAGTTACATTTACTCCGTTACATTTACTTGAGTAACTTTTTGGATAAATTTTACTCTTAAGAGTTGTTTTGTTGCAAAATACGTTTTACTTTTACTTGAGTAATATTATTCTAAAGTAGCAATACTCTTACTTGAGTAACGTTACTATTTTGGCTACTCTAATGGCCCTTTTCCACTACCCTTTTTCAGCTCACTTCAGCTCACTTCAGCCCGACACGGCTCGCGTTTCGACTATCTAAGAACAGCACGACTCAGCTCGCTTCAGCCCTGCTCAGCCCCCAAAACTTGCACGGTTTTGGAGTGGGGCTGAAGCGAGCCAAACCGAGCTGAGTGGGGCTAGGGGCATGAGCAGACACTCCCCTGTGCACTGATTGGTGAGGAGGAGTGTCCTCACATGCCCACACACGCCCCGCGAGCACGCTGGGATCTGTAAACACCGTAAACCCGGAAGAAGGAGAATTACGAATTACGAGAATTATGAAGCCTTATGCGCCTCGCCTCATCTATACGCTCTTGCCAGTATCTGTTGGCGTTGTCGGTGACAACAAGCCACAGCACCAAGACCAGCAACACTAACGACTCCATGTCCTCCATGTTTATTGTTTACTATCCGGGTTGTGAGACTACCGCTTAAAAGATCACTGATGTCACTGTTTGCGCCGCCTAACGACATCACCTGACGTCCACCCACTTTCACTAACTCCACCCAATGTGTCCACCCACTTCCAGCCAGCACGGTTCAGCGCGGTTGTAGTCGAAATGCAACTCCAACAGCCCCACTCAGCTCGACTCAGCCCAACTCAGCACGGCACGGCTCAGCCCAACTCAGCCGCGTTGGTAGTGGAAAAGCGGCATAAGATTACTCACTTCTGGGTAGAAAATAAGAATATAAATGTATTTGTGTTCCTTTGACTTATTTTTGTAAAGATTTAATTTATTTTTGTGGTAGTTAAAGTACATGAATTTGCTGATTATTATTACTGTATTCCTAATTCTATTTCAAAATGTTGCTTTCCACATCTTTTTTTCTCTTTATTGCCACAATAGAAAGAGCAGGGTGAGAGAGGAGACAGTGGACCAGAGGCCAACAGGGATGATTATGCAGGGTCACAGGTGAGAAGAGAATATAACTAGCTATGTCACTACTACTATTCTTAATTCTATTTATAAATTTTACTTTAGATTTTGATAGTATATCATTTTAAAGAACTAAAGTCGGTTCCCTGGTGCTGTGCTGTTTGTGGTTATGTGGTTCTTTAGCTGTTAAGGAGAGGTGCAATTGAATGCGAGAGGATACTAAATCACTCAATAGACCTCTGAACAATTTGTCCCCCTCACTTCTAAAATGATGGCTACGCCCCTAGTAGCAGGCTATCACAGACGACTTACATTATCAGCACAACACACGGGCCTGTGGTCTCTTCGTCGTTACCACCACTAGAAGCGCTTTGTTTACGTCCATGTGAGGAGAACGTGAGCCTGCAGACTCTCTGTTTCAGCCAATGAAATTGCAGCATGGATAACCCGTCACGTCAAAAAAACTAGTGACTAAGATTATAGCCTACTATTGAGTTCGCAAAAAATGTGAATAAATTCATATTTTCATCTCATTATCTCTAGCCGCTTTATCCTTCTACAGGGTCGCAGGCAAGCTGGAGCCTATCCCAGCTGACTACGGGCGAAAGGCGGGGTACACCCTGGACAAGTCGCCAGGTCATCACAGGGCTGACACATAGACACAGACAACCATTCACACTCACACCTACGGTCAATTTAGAGTCACCAGTTAACCTAACCTGCATGTCTTTTGGACTGTGGGGGAAACCGGAGCACCCGGAGGAAACCCACGCGGACACGGGGAGAACATGCAAACTCCACACAGAAAGGCCCTCGCCGGCCCCGGGGCTCGAACCCAGGACCTTCTTGCTGTGAGGCGACAGCGCTAACCACTACACCACAGTGCCGCCCTAAATTCATATTTTGTTATATAAAAATAAAATGCTAAATATTGGTAGGGACTATTTTGCCATCCTAAAATATTGGTTGTGACATGTCCCTATGGTCCATATGCAAACCTACACCCTTGCACTGCACAACAATAAGGCATGGTTTTTCTTTGGAAATTCCTGAACACACGTCTGCACTCAAGCCGAATGGCAATGTAAGTAAACAGAAATGGACTCAACTCAAACGGTTTGTTTGGCTTAAATGATGTCACGCGCCGAGTGGTCACGAAAATAGCCGACAGAAATTAGCCACGATCCGCGCCAACTTATTTTAATTATTACTTATTAACAATACTTCTTGTGACCAGAAGAAAATTACAGAGGGTTTTTTAACATATAAAGTTTCAAATGTGCATAAAATTAAAACCGTTGCCTATGAGCTTTAAGTGAGAAGCGTTATGTTTGGAGAAAGGAAAACACTGCATTCCAGCATAAGAACTTTATCCCATCTGTGAAACATGGTGGTGGTAGTATCATGGTTTGGGCCCGTTTTGCTGCATCTGGACCAGGACGGCTTGCCATCATTGATGGAACAATGAATTCTGAATTATACCAGCGAATTCTAAAGGAAAATGTCAGGACATCTGTCCATGAACTGAATCTCAAGAGAAGGTGGGTCATGCAGCAAGACAACGACCCTAAGCACACAAGTAATTCTACCAAAGAATGGTTAAAGAAGAATAAAGTTAATGTTTTGGAATGGCCAAGTCAAAGTCCTGACCTTAATCCAATGGAAATGTTGTGGAAGGACCTGAAGCGAGCAGTTCATGTGAGGAAACCCACCAACATCCCAGAGTTGAAGCTGTTCTGTACAGAGGAATGGGCTAAAATTGCTCCAAGCCGGTGTGCAGGACTGATCAACAGTTACCAGAAACGTTTAGTTGCAGTTAGTGCTGCACAAGGGGGTCACACCAGATACTGAAAGCAAAGGTTCACATA
The DNA here is from genome assembly GCF_027579695.1 of Neoarius graeffei. NCBI lineage: Eukaryota > Metazoa > Chordata > Actinopteri > Siluriformes > Ariidae > Neoarius > Neoarius graeffei. The sequence continues at coordinate 32,053,926 of NC_083593.1, forward strand.
CTTTTGCCACCCACAGATATGTAATACTGGATCATTTTCCTCAATAAATAAATGACCAAGTATAATATTTGTCTCATTTGTTTAACTGGGTTCTCTTTATCTACTTTTAGGACTTGTGTGAACATCTGTTCTTCAAAAACTACAATATGTTCAAAACTCTGCTGCCCGGCTGCTCACCCGCTCTCCCTCCAGAGAACATATCACCCCTGTCCTCTGTAAACTTCACTGGCTTCCCATAAAACAACGCATACACTTCAAGATCCTCCTCATCACCTATAAGGCCCTCAACATCCTTGCACCCTCGTACCTGACTGATCTCCTCCATCGCCACTCCCCCACCCGCCGACTACGCTCTGCAGATGCCAACCTCCTCACTCCCATCACCACGTCCAAGTACCGGACCCTCGGAGACAGAGCCTTCGCCATCGCTGCCCCCACCCTCTGGAACTCCCTCCCCCTGGCCATCCGTAACTCCGATACACTACTTTCCTTCAAGTGCCATCTCAAAACCCACCTGTTTAAGACTGCATATGACACTTGACACGTCACCTTCCTGCAGATCACCTTCCTATTTATCTGTTGTCTGTCTGTGTGTGTGTGTGTGTGTGTGTGTGTGTGTGTGTGTATTTTTGAACCTCCTGTAAAGCGTCTTTGAGTACCATGAAAAGCGCTATACAAAACAGATGTATTATTATTATTATTATTATTATCGTCTGATGATGTTTTAGGTCATATTTATTATGCAGAAATATAGAAAATTCTAAAGGGTTCACAAACTTTCAAGCACCACTGTATCAATGATATTTACATTCACATATTCCAAGGAAGTACTGTGCAAAAGTCTTAGGCACCCGGGGGTTTTTTTTGTTTTTTTGCTTTTTTTTTTTAGTAAAAAAAAAAATTTAGATTTTTATTTTATGACTTCTACATTATCGAGTCAGTACAAAAACATTTTAGATTTCCAAACATTTGTTTTCCAGCACAAAATTAAATGTTACAGAAAAATGTTTAAAACGTCAGTCAAGAAAGCAGCAGATTTTGTAAGAGAGACTTCTCAGACAAAAACATAATGAAGGTTACTGGGTTTTGCTGCAAAAATAAGAAGCAAGTGTGACAAAGTGTCCAGAATAACTGTGGCTGGTTCTGCAAGGTGTTCAATAAAACCTACAGCTCATTTCCTTATAAAACCTTTTTAAAAGGCTTGTTACACCAAATATCGACTTTGTTTCATTTATTACTGTTTACAGCTCTTTAAAGTGCTTATTTTATTTAATATTTAATCACATTTAGAACAAAAGGAGTCTCAGGTACAATCTGTGCAGTTTTATAAGGAAATTAGCTCCAAGTTTTACAGAAAATCTTTACAAGAACCAGCCACAATTCTTCTGAAGACTTATTTTTACAGCACAACCAAGCAGCCTTCATTACCGCCACCAACTTTGTTGGAGCAAGTTATGTTTCCACCTCCGTTTGTCTGGCTTTTCGCAACGTAGTTCAAAAAGCAGTGAACGGGTTTTGATGAAATTTCGAGGAAATATAAGTCATGGGCCAAGGAACAATTGAGTAGATTTTGAAGCAAACCCAGATATGTATGCGAAGTCAGGATTTTTTTTTTTTTTTGGTCTCTTCTCAACATCTGCCCCCAATAGAGGGCAGCCATGGCCTGAAGGTTAGAGAAGCAGCCTTGGGCCCAAAGGATCGTTGGTTTGATTCCTGGGACTGGCAGGAAAAACGTGAGGGGAGTTGAGTGAATGAAGAGCACTTTCCCTTCCCTCTGTACCATGGCTGATGTGCCCTTGAGCAAAGCATCAAACCCCCAACTGCTCCCTGATCTGGGTACGAGTGTGTGTGTGTGTGTGCTCATTGCTCACTTGCGTATGCTCACTGCTTCAGTTGGGTTAAATTCAGAGGAGGAATTCTGCTGTGCTTGAGTGTACATGTGACAAATATTCTTTTTCTCTACTACTCAAAAGTAGTGAATAGGTTTGGTGTACAGCTTCAGCGTTATCCTAGGTTCAAGTGATTTGATTTTCATATGTGAAAATGAAATCACTCTCCCGAGTGCCCTTCTAGTTATGCTTTTGTTCTGAGAAGCGCTTTCTTAAACAATATGCTGCTTTCGTTACTGACATTTCAGCATTTTTCTGTAACATTTAAGTTTGTATTGACTCAATAATGTCAAGAAAGTTTGTATTAAAAATGGGGCCTAAGGCTTTTGCACAGTGCTGTATATCCAACCTTCTCTTCAGTAGGAAAAGAGCAATGCAAAGCGTACAAACCTGACTTCCATCCCATACAAAAAAACTTTTATTGTAGGTCCAGGTAACTGTTTTGATAATGATTGTAACTACAGAGAAAACTGCTGGAATTCAGGTGATTTACAAGAACATGTTATGGCATGAGATGTCACTCTTGAGACAAGAGGCAAAAGCAAGTTTTTGTCTGTCTCTCTCACACACACACACACACACACACACACATATTCAAGAATAAATTTCTAGACCAGCTTTAATGACCTGTTGATATGTCTAAACTTTCTTGGGAATTTTTTCAAGTTTAAAGATGAAACTTTAGTTGAAATTCTCATTTTAAAAAAAATGCCTTTTGTTGTTGCTGTTAAAACATTAAAGTGCTGAATTCCAATAGCACTGTCCAAAGCTGGAAATTAAATAATCTTTGCTGTTTTTGTTTGTTTTCTAACTTGTCATGAAAAGTGTAACTAAACAATTTAAGACTCCAAAACTCACCACCAACAAAGACAGTCATTCAGGCTGAATCTGTCCCATACCTGTTAAAACATGAGCCTCTGTTCCTGTTTCAGCATGCTGCATATTTTACAGCTATAAAGACAGAAGAGTCCATGAAGACCTTGAGCAGCTATGAGTTCTAATCCACTGCTTTGCTGATTTATTTAGGTGTTTGTAGTAAACAAAGTAAATCAGAGAAAGTTTACCTTGGGGTCCCACTCAGCTCCAATCTGCCAAACTCAGTCAAAGAGAAGAAAAGGATGAGAGTATTAAACATGTACTGCTGGAGAGTGGAGCTTAGATAGAGCAGATACAATAATCCGTTAGTCATGAAAAAATAAACCTTTCTTACAATAAACTTGCCCTGCAACTCTACACATCAGGCCGGATGGCACAGACACAGAGAGAAATCTGATCTCAGATCAGAGGAAATAAAGTATCCAATCAGCAGCACGGGGGGCGGGGCCGCGTGAGCCGGGGGCGTGGCCGCATGAGCCAGACATGCCACTTACGTCACCATTCAACCCGGAAATATGCATTTTCAAAATAAAACCTCTAACAAACCCTGCTGTCTGACCAATGACTGTATAGTATATGATATAAACACATTTTGTCTGAAACACAAAATTGTCTGGAGTTTCCAAAACTGCCTTAATGTAATGATTTACTAAAGTTGGTTATGTAATGTACTTTATTAACAGGAGACCTAAACCATCTCATCTCATTATCTCTAGCCGCTTTATCCTGTTCTACAGGGTCGCAGGCAAGCTGGAGCCTATCCCAGCTGACTACGGGCGAAAGGCGGGGTACACCCTGGACAAGTCGCCAGGTCATCACAGGGCTGACACATAGACACAGACAACCATTCACACTCACATTCACACCTACAGTCAATTTAGAGTCACCAGTTAACCTAACCTGCATGTCTTTGGACTGTGGGGGAAACCGGAGCACCCGGAGGAAACCCACGCGGACACGGGGAGAACATGCAAACTCCACACAGAAAGGCTCTCGACGGCCACGGGGCTCGAACCCGGACCTTCTTGCTGTGAGGCGACAGCGCTAACCACTACACCACCGTGCCGCCCCAGACCTAAACCATCTCATCTCATCTCATTATCTCTAGCCGCTTTATCCTTCTACAGGGTCGCAGGCAAGCTGGAGCCTATCCCAGCTGACTACGGGCGAAAGGCGGGGTACACCCTGGACAAGTCGCCAGGTCATCACAGGGCTGACACATAGACACAGACAACCATTCACACTCACATTCACACCTACGGTCAATTTAGAGTCACCAGTTAACCTAACCTGCATGTCTTTGGACTGTGGGGGAAACCGGAGCACCCGGAGGAAACCCACGCGGACACGGGGAGAACATGCAAACTCCGCACAGAAAGGCCCTCGCCGGCCCCGGGGCTCGAACCCGGACCTTCTTGCTGTGAGGCGACAGCGCTAACCACTACACCACCGTGCCGCCCAGACCTAAACCAGAATTAATTAATTAATTTTCTATACCAGTTACGCATTGAGGGTCACAGGTGAGCTGGAGCCAATCCCAGCTAACATTGGGGGAGAGGAAGGGTACACTCGAGACAGGTTGCCAGTCTATCACAGGGCTAACACAGAGAAGCAGATGGCCATTCACACCGATAGGAAATTTAGAGTAACCAGTTGACCTAATCCATGTGTCTTTGGCTTCTTTGGAAAAGAAGAAGAAACCTTTATTTGTCACATTTACACTAAAGCACAGCAAAATTCCTCCCCTGCATTTCACCCATCTGGCATTCTATTCTATTCTATGCACGCACAAGTGAGCAATGAGCACACACACATACCCAGAGCAGTGGGCAGCTATGCTACAGCACTCATGGAGCAGTTGGGGGTTCGGTGCCTTGCTCAAGGGCACTTCAGCCATGATACAGAGGGAGGGGAGAGCGCTGTTCATTCACTCAACACCCTTCACATTTTTCATGCCAGTCCCAGAAATCAAACTGGCGACCCTTTGGGCCCAAGGCTGCTTCTCTAACCTTCATGCCCCCAGGAAACAAGAGCATCTGGAGGAAACCCACATAGGCATGAGGAAAACATGCAGACTCCACACAGAAAGGCCCCGGTCAAGCAGCAGATTCGAACCAAGAACCTGCTTGCTGTGTGATAACCATGGCCCTACCGTGCCACCCCACTAAATTTTATTGTTATATCCTACTAACCTACAAGTCTGGGAGTCACAAAAATTGGCATCTTGGCATAGATTTTAACCAGCATGGTTCAACATAAATGTGGAAATAAGTGTGTGATTTCAGGTTCATAACTGTGCATGAGGCAAAGGCTAAAGAAGCAATCATTGATGGTGCAAACTTTACGCCAGGTTCTAAAACTGTTCAAATCTGTACAGAAATATTCATCCATCCATTATCCATAACCGCTTATCCTGTGCAGGGTCACGGGTAAACTGGGGTCTATCCCAACTGACGATGGGTGAGAGGTGGGGTACACCCTGGACAAGTCGTCAGGTCATCCCAGGGCTGACACATACAAACAACCATTCATATTCACATTCACACCTACAGTCAATTTAGAGCCACCAATTAACCTAACCTGCATGTCTTTGGATTGTGTGGGAAACCAGAGCACCCGGAGGAAACCCACACAGACACGGGGAGAGCATGCAAGTTCCGCACAGAAAGGCCCCAGTCGGCCACTGGGCTTGAACCCAGAACCTTCTTGCTGTGAGGTGACAGTGCTAACCACTACACCATCGTGCCACCCCAGAAATATTCAGACAAACTCAATTGAGATTTATCTTATGAACTATTCAAATATTCAGCTCACTTTTCAAACATGTTTAATAATATTTTGGCTATTTATTGGAGCATGAATCATTTTATTTCTTAATTCACTGACAGAACAATTGGGTCCAAGTTGTCATTATGAATCAGCTTACATGTTCTGAATCCCATTACACCAATTCAGTTCAAGTGACCAGTCAGAAAGATGAATAACTTTGAGCACTCAAAATAAATCTATCTATCTTACATAATCACTACAGTGACATGGCCGCTCTGACAGCTTCAGCCATCAAAGTCTCTAGGGAAGAATTACAGTAGTGGTTCTCATTGCCTTCTACTGGATTATTATAGAGGTTTTCTCCTCTCAGTCATTCACACACAAACCTATGGACAATTTAGAGTAGCCAGTTAACCTAACCATATGTCTTTGGACTGTGGGGGAAACCAGAGCACCCTGAGGAAACCCACACAGACACAGGGAGAACATACAAACTTCACACAGAAAGGCCCCCGTCGGCCGCTGGGTTCGAACCCAGAACCTTCTTGCTATGAGGCAACACTGCTAACCAGCTGCACCACCACGCAAAACAAATACAACTTGGTAATTGTAACAAAATTTTGTAACAAAAAATTTAAAAAATTAAAATAAAAAATAACACCCCTGGACTCACCTTGAGAACCTTTTTTGGTACATTATACAGCCAAAAGTTTGTGAACGCCTGACCATGACACCCAAATGTGCTCTTTGACCTTTCCATTCCAGATTTAGTTCCCACTTTGCTGTTATAATAACCTTTACTCTTCTAGGAAGACTTTCCAATAGGTTTTGGAGCATGGCTGTGGGGATTTGTGCTCCTTCAGCCACAAGAGCATGAGTGAGATCAGGCACTGATGTCAGGTGAGGAGGACTGGGATCCAGGCTGCATTACTGTTCATTTCAACAGTGTTCAGGAGGCTTGAGGTCAGGACCATGTGAAAGCCACTAGAGTTCTTCCACTCCATTGATAAACCATGTCTTCATGGACCTCACTCTGGGCACATTAGGCATTGTCTTGCTGAAACATGATTGGGCCCCTTAGTTTCATTCATTCATTCATTCATTTCCTATACCGCTTATTCTTTGCGGGTCGTGGGTGAGCTGGAGCCAATCCCAGCTGACATTGGGCGAGAGACGGGGTGCACCCTGGGCAAGTTGCGAGTCTATTGCTGGGCTAACATGGAGAGACAAACAACCATTCATACTCCCATTCACATTCACATCTATGGCAATTTAGGCCAAGTTTACATTAGACCGTATCTGTCTCGTTTTCTTCGCGGATGCACTGTCTGTTTACATTAAAACGCCTGGAAACGCCGGGAAACGGGAATCCGCCAGGGTCCACGTATTCAATCCAGATCGTGTCTGGTCCGGTGCTGTGTAAACATTGAGAATACGCGGATACGCTGTGCTGAGCTCTAGCTGGCGTCGTCATTGGACAACATCACTGTGACATCCACCTTCCTGATTCGCTGGCGTTGGTCATGTGACGCGACTGCTGAAAAACGGCGCGGACTTCCGCCTTGTATTACCTTTCATTAAAGAGTATAAAAGTATGAAAATACTGCAAATACTGATGCAAATACTGCCCATTGTGTAGTTATGATTGTCTTTAGGCTTGCCATCCTTCCACTTGCAAGTGGTAAGTGACGTGCATACCTGATATGCACTGGGATCACACACACAGCGGCTCAGTCCCGAATCACTGCTCGTGCGCGTCACTCGCGCGCTCTGTGAGCTGCGCAGGGCCGGAGTGCGCACCCTCCAGAGGGCACTCACTGTTCAGGGCGGAATGATTTGGAGCGCAGGATGCCTGCGGAGCCGAGCGTATCCGTGTATTGGCGTTGCTGTGTGCACGCGAATCGTTTTAAAAACGTTAATCTGATGATCCGCTGATACGGTCTAATGTAAACCCCACCTTAGAGTAGCCAGTTGACCTAATCCTCATGTCTTTGGACTGTGGGAGACACTGGATCACCTGGAGGAAATCCCCGTGACAAACAACACTGCTCCCTTTATTTCCAGTGAAGGAAAATTGTAATGTAACAGCATTCACTCACACTACGATCTTTTACCCAGTGGACAATAATGCACTATGCCTTACAATGTTTACAGTGTCTCTCTCACACACAAGGTTTACATTTATTTATTCCCTTTCATATCCTACCTCAATATGCACACTCAACTCTGCACTTTACTTTGCTTGTGTCTGCACTTTATATTGTTTGTGTCTTTTATTGCTTGTCTATTGTGTCATTTACTGTCTGCAGTGTTGCACTTGTTGCACTCTTGCACTTTATGTTGTTACATGTAGACTTGTAGTCAAGTGATGTTTAATGTAGCACCATGGTCCTGGAGAAATGTAGTTTTGTTTTAACTGTGTACTGTACCAACTGTATATGATTGAAATGACAAATAAAAAGACCTTGATTCAAAAACATTCTATGCAATTGTGTGCTTCCAACTTTATTGCAGCAGTTTGGGGAAGACCCATGAGTGTGATGTCCACATGTCCACAAACCTTGGCCAGGGGGCAGCCATGGCCTGAAGGTAAGAGAAGCAGGATCACTGGTTTAAGTCCCAGGACTGGCAGGAAAAACATGAGGAGTGAACGAACAGCACTTTCCTCTCCCTCTGTACCATGACTGAAGTGCCCTTGAGCAAGGCACCTAACCTCCAACTGTCAAGTTAAGTCAAGTTTATTTGTATAGCACTTTTAACAATAAACATTGTCGCAAAGCAGCTTTACAGAATTTGAACGACTTAAAACATGAGCTAATTTTGTCCCTAATCTATCCCCAATGAGCAAGCCTGTGGCGACGGTGGCAAGGAAAAACTCCCTCAGACGACATGAGGAAGAAACCTCGAGAGGAACCAGACTCAAAAGGGAACCCATCCTCATTTGGGCAACAACAGACTGCATGACTATAACATTAACAGTTTTAACATGAAGACAGTTTCGTTGATGTTGTAACTCTTCATTGATGGAAACCTGAGTGCAAAACTGTTCATGACAACTGCAGTCCAAAAGTTAGCAAGTCAACTGTAGTCCTCAGCCATAAAAGCATTACTGTAAGAGTCCAGAGCGTCCTCCAGGTGTAACCCTCAACTGTCCTCATGGGGCCGTCCTCCACAGGAGCGGTGCGCTAAAACTCCAACTGCTCCCAGGTGCTGTAGCATAGCTGCCCACTGCTCTGGATATGATTTTTGAGCTTTGCCAGAGCTCAAACCACTACAGCTTGCGCCAATTACAGTGGCCCTATTGTACCAAATCTGCATGTCTTTGAACTGTGGGGGAAACCGGAGCAAGACACAAGGAGAACATGCAAACTCCACACAGAAAGGCCCCTGTCGGCCACGAGGTTCGAACCCAGAACCTTCTTACTGTGAGGCAACAGTGATAACCACTACACCACCACAAAATGAGTGTGTGCTCACTGCTTCAGATGGGTTAAATGCAGAGGAGGAATTCTGCTGTGCTTGAGTGTACATGTGACCAAATAAAGCCTTCTTCTTCTTTGGCATTATAATTCTGTACAACCCCGATTCCAAAAAAGTTGGGACAAAGTACAAATTGTAAATAAAAACGGAATGCAATGATGTGGAAGTTTCAAAATTCCATATTTTATTCAGAATAGAACATAGATGACATACAGTGGGGCAAAAAAGTATTTAGTCAGCCACCAATTGTGCAAGTTCTCCCACTTAAAAATATGAGAGAGGCCTGTAATTTTCATCATAGGTACACTTCAACTATGAGAGACAGAATGGGGGGAAAGAATCCAGGAAATCACATTGTAGAATTTTTAATGAATTAATTGGTAAATTCCTCGGTAAAATAAGTATTTGGTCACCTACAAACAAGCAAGATTTCTGGCTCTCGCAGACCTGTAATTTCTTCTTTAAGAGGCTCCTCTGTCCTCCACTCGTTACCTGTATTAATGGCACCTGTTTGAACTCGTTATCAGTATAAAAGACACCTGTCCACAACCTCAAACAGTCACACTCCAAACTCCACTATGGCCAAGACCAAAGAGCTGTCAAAGGACACCAGAAACAAAATTGTAGACCTGCACCAGGCTGGGAAGACTGAATCTGCAATAGGTAAGCAGCTTGGTGTGAAGAAATCAACTGTGGGAGCAATTATTAGAAAACGGAAGACATACAAGACCACTGATAATCTCCCTCGATCTGGGGCTCCACGCAAGATCTCACCCCGTGGGGTCAAAATGATCACAAGAACGGTGAGCAAAAATCCCAGAACCACACGGGGGGACCTAGTGAATGACCTGCAGAGAGCTGGGACCAAAGTAACAAAGGCTACCATCAGTAACACACTACGCCGCCAGGGACTCAAATCCTGCAGTGCCAGACGTGTCCCCCTGCTTAAGCCAGTACATGTCCAGGCCCATCTGAAGTTTGCTAGAGAGCATTTGGATGATCCAGAAGAGGACTGGGAGAATGTCATATGGTCAGATGAAACCAAAATAGAACTTTTTGGTAAAAACTCAAATTGTCGTGTTTGGAGGAGAAAGAATGCCGAGTTGCATCCAAAGAACACCATACCTACTGTGAAGCATGGGGGTGGAAACATCATGCTTTGGGGCTGTTTTTCTGCAAAGGGACCAGGACGACTGATCCGTGTAAAGGAAAGAAAGAATGGGGCCATGTATCGTGAGATTTTGAGTGAAAACCTCCTTACATCAGCAAGGGCATTGAAGATGAAACGTGGCTGGGTCTTTCAGCATGACAATGATCCCCAACACACCGCCCGGGCAACGAAGGAGTGGCTTCGTAAGAAGCATTTCAAGGTCCTGGAGTGGCCTAGCCAGTCTCCAGATCTCAACCCCATAGAAAATCTTTGGAGGGAGTTGAAAGTCCATGTTGCCCAGCGACAGCCCCAAAACATTGCTCTAGAGGAGATCTGCATGGAGGAATAGGCCAAAATACCAGCAACAGTGTGTGAAAACCTTGTGAAGACTTACAGAAAATGTTTGACCTCTGTCATTGCCAAAAAAGGGTATATAACAAAGTATTGAGATGAATTTTTGTTATTGACCAAATACTTATTTTCCACCATAATTTGCAAATAAATTCTTTAAAAATCAGACAATGTGATTTTCTGGATTTTTTTTTCTCATTTTGTCTCTCATAGTTGAGGTATACCTATGATGAAAATTACAGGCCTCTCTCATCTTTTTAAGTGGGAGAAATTGCACAATTGGTGACTGACTAAATACTTTTTTGCCCCATTGTATCAAATGTTTAAACTGAGAAAATGTATCATTTAAAGAGAAAAATTAGGTGATTTTAAATTTCATGACAAGACCACATCTCAAAAAAGTTGGGACAAGGCCATGTTTACCACTGTGAGACATCCCCTTTTCTCTTTACAACAGTCTGTAAATGTCTGGGGACTGAGGAGACAAGTTGCTCAAGTTTAGGGATAGGAATGTTGACCCATTCTTGTCTAATGTAGGATTCTAGTTGCTCAACTGTCTTAGGTCTTTTTTGTTGTATCTTCCGTTTTATGATGCGCCAGATGTTTTCTATGGGTGAAAGATCTGGACTGCAGGCTGGCCAGTTCAGTACCCGGACCCTTCTTCTACGCAGCCATGATGCTGTAATTGATGCAGTATGTGGTTTGGCATTGTCATGTTGGAAAATGCAAGGTCTTCCCTGAAAGAGACGTCGTCTGGATGGGAGCATATGTTGCTCGAGAACCTGGATATACCTTTCAGCATTGATGGTGTCTTTCCAGATGTGTAAGCTGCCCATGCCACACGCACTAATGCAACCCCATACCATCAGAGATGCAGGCTTCTGAACTGAGCGCTGATAACAACTTGGGTCGTCCTCCTCTTTAGTCCGAATGACACCGACACGGCATCGCTGATTTCCATAAAGAACTTCAAATTTTGATTCGTCTGACCACAGAACAGTTTTCCACTTTGCCACAGTCCATTTTAAATGAGCCTTGGTCCAGAGAAGACGTCTGCGCTTCTGGATCGTGTTTAGATACATCTTCTTCTTTGAACTATAGAGTTTTAGCTGGCAACGGCGGATGGCACGGTGAATTGTGTTCACAGATAATGTTCTCTGGAAATATTCCTGAGCCCATTTTGTGATTTCCAATACAGAAGCATGCCTGTATGTGATGCAGTGCCGTCTAAGGGCCCGAAGATCACGGGCACCCAGTATGGTTTTCCGGCCTTGACCCTTACGCACAGAGATTCTTCCAGATTCTCTGAATATTTTGATGATATTATGCACTATAGATGATGATATGTTCAAACTCTTTGCAATTTTACACTGTCGAACTCCTTTCTGATATTGCTCCACTATTTGTCGGCGCAGAATTAGGGGGATTGGTGATCCTCTTCCCATCTTTACTTCTGAGAGCCGCTGCCACTCCAAGATGCTCTTTTTATACCCAGTCATGTTAATGACTGGCGGCACGGTGGTGTAGTGGTTAGTGCTGTCGCCTCACAGCAAGAAGGTCCTGGGTTCGAGACCCGGGGCCGGCGAGGGCCTTTCTGTGTGGCGTTTGCATGTTCTCCCCGTGTCCGCATGGGTTTCCTCCGGGTGCTCCGGTTTTCCCCACAGTCCAAAGACATGCAGGTTAGGTTAACTGGTGACTCTAAATTGACCGTAGGTGTGAATGTGAGTGTGAATGGTTGTCTGTGTCTATGTGTCAGCCCTGTGATGACCTGGCGACTTGTCCAGGGTGTACCCCGCCTTTCGCCCGTAGTCAGCTGGGATAGGCTCCAGCTTGCCTGCGACCCTGTAGAAGGATAAAGCGGCTAGAGATAATGAGATGAGATGTTAATGACCTATTGCCAATTGACCTAATGAGTTGCAATTTGGTCCTCCAGCTGTTCCTTTTTTGTACCTTTAACTTTTCCAGCCTCTTATTGCCCCTGTCCCAACTTTTTTGAGATGTGTTGCTGTCATGAAATTTCAAATGAGCCAATATTTGGCATGAAATTTCAAAATGTCTCACTTTCGACATTTGATATGTTGTCTATGTTCTATTGTGAATACAATATCAGTTTTTGAGATTTGTAAATTATTGCATTCTGTTTTTATTTACAATTTGTACTTTGTCCCAACTTTTTTGGAATCGGGGTTGTATATATTATTAGACAATGAAATAGAAACTATCGGACAGCATGTTGATCATTTCGCAGCATTTTGATTATGTCAAACTGTGTGTGTATGTTTTTTTTTAAACTCGTTTGAAATGTTATATTTTATTATGAAAGAAAGCAGAGTGTCTGTGGTGAACACATACTACTTCCGGTCAGACCGGTTGCTCATTGTAGCTGCTCTTCCTGCTGTTATGGAGCGCAGCTAAAAGAACCATAACGCTCGATGTGTTTTATGAAACAAAACAATACTCAACCTTTACTGATTCCTTAAATTGTGAAGGTCACATTCTCCCTGGATTATGGGGGACAAGGCCGGCACCCGGTGAGATTTTACCTGCTTTAATACAAACCTCGAGCTGTTTTTTGTTTTTTTAATTCTTCTTCGTAGTAGCTTCAGTAACACAGCAGTTAGCGTTAGCTGTTAGCTGTGTAGATTAGCAAGGCGGATAAACACTTAGTTACGTAGCTAACTAGTAGCTACATAACTAACTAATTATCATGGCTAACTAGATGACTGGTGTGAGGTTTATATAAAACGTAATAATAAAGCTTTTGTATCAGAAGTAATAACAGTATTAGGTTTGAGTGAAAGAGGCTTGTGGTAATTAGCTGTGGGGTTTTTGCTTGTTTGCTAAACAACAACTGGAGCTTTAATTTTAATGTAGCAGCATCGTTACCTACATAACACACTGTTTATACCTCATCCGGGTACTTTATTTTATATCCATACTCTGGACACTTAAGTATCTTAACACTTGAGATACCTAATCCGAGTTGGTCATTTATTTACTGCACATTTGTCTCATTTATTACTATAGCTGCTTTTTTTTTTAAACGTAGAACCATTTAACTGCATTACAATAGTAGTCTCAGGTATAATTAGTGCAGTCTTATGAGGAAATGAGCTGGAAGTGTTACTGAACATCCTGCAGAAGCAGACACAGTTCTTCTGGACACTTTTGCAGCAAAACCCTTGATGTTTTGGTCTGAAAAGTGTCTCTCTTATATAAATAATATGCTGCCTTCTTTACTGACATACAAACATGTATTTATTCTGTAACATTTAATTTTGTGCTGGAAAACTAATTAAGAAATCTAAGATGTGTGTTTGTACTGACTTGATAATATAGAAGTCTTAAGGGTTGTTTTACAATCAGGGGACAAAGTTTGTGTCGCAGGGGTCCAAAATTCAAATTGATTCAAACTGGTTCTTGTACCAGTTTTTAAGTGAAGGACAAGTTAAAGAACAGATTTCAGGTAATTTTTTGACGCGTGTATGGTAGTTTTGTGTAACCTGCTATAAGATGGGAGAAACAAATGAAGTGATTCTCGGAGGGGACTTTTTTTTTTTTAACAATTCGGAATCCACTACTTCCATAGTGCTTTTAAATCTAAGGCTGTAAGCTTTGTGTTAGTTGTCTCTAATATTTATGTCCCAATATCTTGACCACATTTTAGGATGAAAATAATCATTTTAGATATATTTTATATTGAAAAATTAGCTGTCTCGGAGAGGACATTTATTTGACACAATTACATACTAATTTGATCAAAATAGTCTGAAAACTTACTGGCATTCAACATTAAAACTTAACTATGTTTCCAATGATATGGAACCAAATATTTGTTTTATGGTATAAAGAATGATTTAAGTGCATCCCTTTTAGAGCTACCTGTGGTCAAAAAAGCACTTTTTCTAAATGACACAAGTAATTTTGCTAAATATGACACACATTGCCATACATTCACCAAAAATAACGTTATCACCAACATTTTTTTTGCATGGTAAATAGAGCTATCACAGGGCTACAATAAACAACCAAGTTTATTTAGTCAAGCCTTTTGATATTGAAGATGTGTTAAATGTGATTTTTAGCTTGCGTACCCTGATTGTAAAACAACCCTTAAAATAAAAATCTATAACAAAGTGTGTGTTAAAAGAAATAGGGTGCATAAGTGGTATGTAGAGTATTGTATATTAATCAAATATGCCATGCACTGAGAGGCTCCGGTTGAAATGATGGATTCTCTGAGGCGACTGGCATTGTACTATTTTGTGAGGGGTGCAGCCCTGAAGGAAAATAGTCCTATGCTAGTCACTTCAGAGAACCCATAATTACTGGTCCTCTCAGTGCATGGGATATCCATCATCAAAAAAATTCCAAACTAAAAGTGTTAACTACAAAGAATTAGGAATAAACCTGAAAAAGTTGTTAGAGGTCTAACTCTGCCTCCCTAGGCGTGATCACGTCGTGGCTCAGGTGGATAAGGCGCCATACCATGAATCCGGGGACCCGGGTTCGATTCCGACCCGAGGTCATTTCCCGATCCCTCCCCATCTCTCTCTCCCGCTCATTTCCTGTCTCTCCACTGTCCTATCCAATAAAGGTGAAAAAGCCCAAAAAATATCTTTAAAAAAAGAGTGATTTCTACATTGTTTATTTGGCAAGATTATGCTAAAACATCTCATCTCATTATCTCTAGCCACTTTATCCTGTTCTACAGGGTCGCAGGCAAGCTGGAGCCTATCCCAGCTGACTACGGGCGAAAGGCGGGGTACACCCTGGACAAGTCGCCAGGTCATCACAGGGCTGACACATAGACACAGACAACCATTCACACTCACACCTACGGTCAATTTAGAGTCACCAGTTAACCTAACCTGCATGTCTTTGGACTGTGGGGGAAACCGGAGGAAACCCACGCAGACACAGGGAGAACATGCAAACTCCGCACAGGAAGGCCCTGTGAGTTATGTTAGCATAACTCCATTTTTACATGCTAACTAACAGTGTCCAAGTTAACTAGGTACGTGTAAATATTAGCCGTGGACAAGGCTATAGCAACTTTGCTGGCAAATCCATAGAAAGTCATTTAACTAACTAGACTGCATAGCTACGTTTGCAATGTTATTGCGAGCTCTAAAAGCACAGACAGCTTCATTGCAAGCTTTCTCTTGGAATAAAACATTTACATGCCTCAGTATGCTCCCGCAGGTTGGACAGCGAATTTTTGTAGGCTGTGATGTGGTTCGTTTTTGGCAAACAAAGCAAACATTTTAAACAAAACATCTTTAATCCTTTCAGAAAACTGAAACATGGGTTCTAGGTATAGCCATGAGTGCATGCATTCCCCAGAAGAACCGCCTCCTTCCATTCTGCCATCAACTGATCGTGTTCAAATAACGCTGTTGAGAAATACAACCCCAATTCCAAAAAAGCTGGGACAAATTGTAAATAAAAACGGAATGCAATGATGTGGAAGTTTCAAAATTCCATATTTTATTCAGAATAGAACATAGATGACATATCAAATGTTTAAACTGAGAAAATGTATCATTTAAAGAGAAATTAGGTGATTTTTAAATTTCATGACAACACCACATCTCAAAGTTGGGACAAGGCCATGTTTCCCACTGTGAGACATCCCCTTTTCTCTTTACAACAGTCTGTAAACGTCTGGGGACTGAGGAGACAAGTTGCTCAAGTTTAGGGATAGGAATGTTAACCCATTCTTGTCTAATGTAGGATTCTAGTTGCTCAACTGTCTTAGGTCTTTTTTGTCGTATCTTCCGTTTTATGATGCGCCAGATGTTTTCTATGGGTGAAAGATCTGGACTGCAGGCTGGCCAGTTCAGTACCCGGATCCTTCTTCTACGCAGTCATGATGCTGTAATTGATGCAGTGTGTGGTTTGGCATTGTCATGTTGGAAAATGCAAGGTCTTCCCTGAAAGAGACGTTGTCTGGATGGGAGCATATGTTGCTCTAGAACCTGGATATACCTTTCAGCATTGATGGTGTCTTTCCAGATGTGTAAGCTGCCCATGCCACACGCACTAATGCAACCCTATACCATCAGAGATGCAGGCTTCTGAACTGAGCGCTGATAACAACTTGGGTCGTCCTTCTCCTCTTTAGTCCGAATGACACGGCGTCCCTGATTTCCATAAAGAACTTCAAATTTTGATTCGTCTGACCACAGAACAGTTTTCCACTTTGCCACAGTCCATTTTAAATGAGCCTTGGCCCAGAGAAGACGTCTGCGCTTCTGGATCATGTTTAGATACGGCTTCTTCTTTGAACTATAGAGTTTTAGCTGGCAACGGCGGATGGCACGGTGAATTGTGTTCACAGATAATGTTCTCTGGAAATATTCCTGAGCCCATTTTGTGATTTCCAATACAGAAGCATGCCTGTATGTGATGCAGTGCCGTCTAAGGGCCCGAAGATCACGGGCACCCAGTATGGTTTTCTCTCCTTGACCCTTACGCACAGAGATTCTTCCAGATTCTCTGAATCTTTTGATGATGATATTAGGGATCGACCGATATATATATATATTTTTTTTTCAGGGCCGATACCGATTATTATGGAATTGGGATGCCGATAACCCATATGTGCAACCGATAAATGTAAACATTATAATTCACATGAAATTAAACATAGCACACACTGACACAGACCTTCATATCCATGAAATGTATGTTTAATTGTAAAATTGAACATGAAATTTTGTGCAGGGAGATGCCAGCAGCATTTGTACAATAAAGTCAAACATTAGTTAGAATAAAATGAGAAAATAATAATAAAATAAATATTCACCAATAAAAAAATAAATCACGTGGGCGTCGTGGCTCAGGTGGTTAAGGCGCCATACCATGAATGCGGGCGACCCGGGTTCGATTCCGGCCCGAGGTCATTTCCCAATCCCTTCCCGTCTCTCTCTCTCCCGCTCATTTCCTGTCTCTACACTGTCCTATCCAATAAAGGTGCAAAAAGCCCAAAAAAATATCTTTTTAAAAAAATAAATAAATAAATAAATCACTCCCTACTATATTACAGCTCACCATTTTCAGTGGAAAATAAATGAAAATACACTCTGGGTTCTTTTACACTAAGAACTAAGTAAGACTTACCAACTTCAAGTAGTTTTTAAATAAATCAAGTGTAAGGAGCTGCCTGCAGCATGTTTTAAAAAGTAAACTCAAACATAAAGTAGGCTATCACTCCGTAACAACTTAACAAGTAACCATCTACGGCTCTGCTCCTTTAAGAGTATATCGCTTTCCGAATCAGAAGCGCTAGCGAGGAGAATCACTTGCGCAAGAATTATAAATACTAGTGGAGTACATTACAGCGCAGTGTGAAGTAGCATAAGAACATTTAATGGCCCTTTTCCACTACCCTTTTTCAGCTCACTTCAGCCCGACACGGCTCGCGTTTCGACTACCTCAGAACAGCACGACTCATGAGAGAGTGAAATTGTCTGCAATTAGACTATTAAAGGATTTTTTTTTTTTGCGCTAAACACAAATTTGATATTATTCACCAGCTTCCTGCCAAATTGTTCTCTTGTGATAAGAGCAATTCCAGCGTTATGGACGTGACACTTGAACTCAAAATGGCAACAAATGACCCAGTGCATGTTTTATTGTCTCCCAGTATTTAAACAGGTGTTGCATATTTTAAGGCTGTACCATACTGGAGAAGTGATAGAACAAGAACAATTCCCATAGTACATCTAGGGCATGCCAGAAAATGCCAATAAAACATGCGTTATGGACGTGACAGAAAAAGTATCACTTTTCTTGGGTGACTGTACATTTTTATCAAACTCTGTGAAATTGTAAACCTAATGTCGAAATGGAGATATCCATTTGATAGAGGGGTCCAAGGTGAATATTAAAAAATCTTTGTTTAAAATATTTTTGTATTTCATGCAGAGTTTCGGAAGGAAAAGTCAGCATTATGGATGCGACGAAATTCCGTTATGGATGTGACGCGTCTGAAATAGACATGGCATATGTTTAGAAAATCAGCAATTTAACCACCATAACCCTTTGAAAAACTCTCTAAATATCAGCTAAAACTATCAAAGTTCTTAAATAATATTTAGGATGGCTATTGTTTTGCTGTTTTGTGGATTTTAGCATACATTTCTGTGGCTTGTGGCAATAATATAGAATTGTACATGATCAAAGTTGATTTTAGCTTGGGTTTTACATTATAAGAAAGAAAGACTGACATATTAAGGCGAAGGGAACAATTCTTGTGACAAATTGGTTCAACTTATTCACATCTGTAAAATACAGGCCTAGGTGATATCTCTGGGAGTGGTTTTGATGTATTACATGTTGCTTTATTTTTGCATGGTGAGGTTGACATTTACATGGAATTGCCCATAAAGAGGAAGCTAGTGAACGGTAGATAACAGTCAGCCAATTTATCTTCACTGTAGAGTTTGTACTTAGTTTCCAGATGAGAAGTAGTTGTTGAGTTATGGCCCTTTTCCACTACCCTTTTTCAGCTCACTTCAGCCCGACACGGCTCGCGTTTCGACTACCTCAGAGCGGCACGACTCGGCTCGCTTCAGCCCTGCTCAGCCCCCAAAACTCGCACGGTTTTGGAGTGGGGCTGAAGCGAGCCAAACCGAGCCGAGTGGGGATAGGGGCGTGAGGAGACACTCCCCTGTGCACTGATTGGTGAGGAGGAGTGTCCTCACATGCCCACACACGCCCCGCGAGCACGCTGGGATCTGTAAACACCGTAAACCCAGAAGAAGAATTACGAATTACGAGAATTTCTGAAGCCTTATGCGCCTCGCCTCATCTATACGCTCTTGCCAGTATCTGTTGGCATTGTCGGTGACAACAAGCCACAGCACCAAGACCAGCAACACTAACGACTCCATGTCCTCCATGTTTATTGTTTACTATCCGGGTCGTGAGACTACCGCTTAAAAGCTCACTGATGTCACTGTTTGCGCCGCTTAACATCACGTGACGTCCACCCACTTTCGCTAACTCCACCCAATGTGTCCACCCACTTCCAGCCAGCACGGTTCAGCGCGGTTGTAGTCGAAATGCAACTCCAACAGCCCCACTCAGCTCGACTCAGCACGACACGGCTCAGCCCAACTCAGCCGCGTTGGTAGTGGAAAAGCGGCATAAGTCAAGAGTTTAATTGATGTATTTCGTTCATTACTGTTTATCCAAGCAAGTGTGCATCCATGACACAATTAATTACTGAGCCCACAACAAGCTTCCTGACAAACTCCCTACAGTATTACATAGCCTGCTAGCACCATATCACACCTGGCGTGTTTAAATGTTCAAATAGTGCTTTATAAAGTTACCTAACATATACAAGTGCAATGCGCTTTTTGGGCACGAGTCACGTCGTGAAGTTTACTCATCACCATAACAAATAGCCAGTAGGCTTGCGCTAGCCTACAGAACACAAACACTACGTTTTATTTCGTCTTCCCTTGACCACCTCTCTGTATGGATGTCATTCTACTGTTCGAGTAGAACTACTGACACATTCACAACGTTTCCAGACGGGGATTTAAAAATGACTGCAGCCTACGTTATGCTGGGAACTGCTTACTATGGACAACATTACATGTAGTTTCAGCGAGACTAGTTGGTTGTAGGCTAATTCAAGTGCTTCCTTCCGTAAGCCAAGTTTGCCTGGCTACACAGATGCAAATGGACAATTTTAACGAGTAGTAGATGAAGAATGTAAACATATAATGATGTTGTGCTTTTGCAACTTGTGTGTTTGTGACTTATTGCGGCAAAAGCAGCGTGTCCTTACCTTGAAGTGGGATCTGCTTCTGCCCGAGTGCCCGTATGGGCGCCTTGAAATGGTTCACAGCGGTTAGCTACGCGTGTTGATTGGCTGTATCCCGAGTGCCCGTACGGCCGCCTTGAAACAGTTCACAACAAATCAGATGTTGTGGTGGGCGGGACCGTGTTCTTGAACTCAGAGCGGCGAGTGCAGGAAAGGACGTGCAGTGACAGTCGCGTTAGGAACGAAATGGCTGCAAAAAGGCATGTTATCGGCATATCGGTGGAAATTATGGCCGATACCGATAACCCTAAAAATGCAGAATATCGGCCCGATATATCGGCCAGGCCGATTATCGGTCGACCCCTAGATGATATGCACTGTAGATGATGATATGTTCAAACTCTTTGCAATTTTACACTGTCGAACTCCTTTCTGATATTGCTCCACTATTTGTTGGCGCAGAATTAGGGGGATTGGTGATCCTCTTCCCATCTTTACTTCTGAGAGCCGCTGCCACTCCAAGATGCTCTTTTTATACCCAGTCATGTTAATGACCTATTGCCAACTGACCTAATGAGTTGCAATTTGGTCCTCCAGCTGTTCCTTTTTTGTACCTTTAACTTTTCCAGCCTCTTATTGCCCCTGTCCCAACTTTTTTTGAGATGTGTTGCTGTCATGAAATTTCAAATGAGCCAATATTTGGCATGAAATTTCAAAATGTCTCACTTTCGACATTTAATATGTTGTCTATGTTCTACTGTGAATACAATATCAGTTTTTGAGATTTTGTAAATTATTGCATTCCATTTTTATTTACAATTTGTACTTTTGTCCCAACTTTTTTGGAATCGTGGTTGTAATTGAACTTGATTTTATACAGTCTCTATGGACGTAACGTGACCCTAGTGATTACTGATAGACTGTCTCAGTGTCACCTGCGAAAAATACAATCATGTTTAAAGAAAAGAAAAAACATCCACTTTCAAAGCCGCTTCATAGTAACGAGGACCTTGACAGAAATGTAGTGGAGTGAAAAGTACGATATTCGTCTTTCAGATGTAGTGAAGTTAGTCATAAGTTTCCCAAAAAAATACTCAAAGTACAGATACTCAAAAAGTATACTTAAGTACAGTACTCAAGTATATGTACTTCGTTACTGTCCACCTCTGCTCCTTACCAACTGAATGTATTTACAAAACATAGGGTGGATTTTGAGGCTATTTCAAGAAGCAAAATGCTATTTCAAAATGACAGTTTATCACGATGCTATTTGAAATCCCTGGGGGGCAGAACGCTGCTGTTTACTTGTGTCATGGTTAATTATTTGTTGAAGTCAACATTCATAATAAGTGTCCTATTCCTTCGATTGCTTGCATTCTGAGACCAGCGAGAGCGGGGGGGATACGTAAGAGAGCAGTAGCTCACAGTCAATCTTGTTTATAACTCTATTGTGAGGACATAGGCGTACAAGACTCTGCACCAGTCCCTTGCATATAATTCACTGGTGCATCATTTACTCGTGAACAATGAATGGCATGGATGTCTCCATGTCCCTCGGTTTAGTATTAAATCTTTTAAATTCATCATTTATCTACAACGGCTTTTCTTTCCTTTCTTAAGGGTATTCAAGAAATCCAGTCCGAATTGTAAGGTAAGTGTAACTCGTACTTTCTGCATTCACTGGCTTATTATATGGTGTGCATTGAATAGGGGTGGATGAAAAAGCAGAAATATCGTATGTGCATACTTGACGTTTTCACGATGCGCAATGTTGCAGTATTTTATTTTGCTGAGGTTTTTCTAGCAAACGTTAACCAAAGAGGTATTTTAAATCAGCTTTTATGTAGATTTGTTGCACGCTGTTTGGAAGAAAAAAAAAATCAGCAACCACCCCGAAGTGGATTATTTTCGATCATAGCACTTCCCAAAATGTTTTATTTGATTTCAGTTTTACTATTTCAAATACACTAATTTTTAACCATATATAGTTGTGGAACGCCTGCGAGACAAGGTAGTTCCTGTTTCACTTGAATTATAGCAGCTATATACAGTCATTCCCTTATCAGCCTCTCTGTCTGTCTCTGAACTTAATAAAACAAAGCAAAAAAACCCACACACAGCTTGTGATTTTGCAAAGAACCTGGAAAACTTACTGACCGTTACAAGTGGCTGACACTGGTGACTCCTTCCATACGTTATAAATAAACACACATCTGCTGACTGAAAGCTACACCATCTCAACAACACTGCTTTTCTTTTTGATCCATTTATTATTAGTCTTAGGCCCTGTCCACACGGCAACAGATTCAGGTGAATCTGATAAAATTGTTTATCGTTTCGGCCTGGCGTCCACACGGCACCGGCGTTTTGGGTGCCCCAAAACGAAATCTTTTGAGAACGGGTTCCAGAGTGAAAAAATCTTGCAACGGCGCCGTTGTGAAGTCGTCTGGATGAGTAGAACGGGTTTGTTTATGATGATGTCACAACCACATGACTGTCAGTGCTTCACGCCGGGTAGAAGTGTAACGAACTCGATGCAAGTTGTCAACAAATCCTATAACTTGGTTCATGAAATGCGCTTACAAAATATTTTCACTGTGAATATTTATTGTGTAATGGTGCAAAGTGAGAGAGAGAGAATAGCCCTTAGGGCAGAGTCTTTAGTCCAAACACTGCAGAAGCAGTACCAAACTGCGCACCGCCCGTGCGCTTTCCAAAAACAATCCCGCCAGCAAACATAGGAAAAAAAAAAGGAGCGATCTCTCTCACCTCTTCAGATGTTGGTTTAAGTCCGACAATACATTCCTCAAAAAGGGCGTAGAAGAACAAAGTAATCCATCAACGTGTAGCATTCAATTTATTCCGGACCATTAAAGAATTCTGGAGGATATCAGAATGTCGACGTACCGGCTTCCATCTACCCCCATTCATTCCTCTTTCCGCGTCTTTCATTTTACGCTACTGATTAATAACCAAAACTTTATGTGGCTAATGCTACAGAAGAAGGGGTTTATGCGCATGCGTCTACTTCTTCTATTGTTGTGGTGTCTCCGATGGGACCGTCTTACAGCGCACGTAGTGGTGTGGCATGTGTATTGCATCGTTTTCAGCAAGCGTTGCATTGCCATATTAACCTGAAATTTTACTGATCCGTTGCCCATGTGGACGCGATATTTAAAAAAAAAAAATCTCGTTGTCGTGTGGATGTAGCCTTAGATTATGTGGCGCGTCCAGCATTCAAGTCCCTGTGAGTGAAGTGTTACTATAGAAACGATAGCTTGTTAGAACGAGTGCTGTTATTATAGACAATGAATTAACACCTTCTGACCAATCAGATTCAAGAGTTCAGGAGTACAGTGGGGGGGGAAAAAAACTTCATCTTATGAGATTCTGAAGATGGAGGTTTAGCGTCCAGTCAGCTCGTCTCTTTAGCTGTGATGATTCATGATGATGCTTGCAGAAGATTTTCAGTTTTAACAGGATTCATAGGCTCACATCTCTCAAGAAAGTTGTCTTACACTTAAAGTACCAGTCAAAAGTTTGGATGCATTCAAACGCATTAAGAAAAGGCAAGAAATTGCACTAATTAACTTTTGACAAGGCGCACCTGTTAATTGAAAAGCATTCCAGGTGACTGCCTCATGAAGCCGGTTAAGATAATGTCAATAGTGTGCAAAGCGTCATCAAGCCCTTTGTCCGAAATCATTTGCTCATTCCTTACTCCCTATTGAGGTATTTCACTCACGTGACCAAGTCATGTGATGCTGCCATTTTGGACGGCACGGCTCGAATCAGTTTGAATGCGAGGAAGGCGACAAACGAAAAACATAAAAGAAAAAGGAGCGAGATGCAGAAAACACCTTCACTATCCAGCGACGTAGGGCATTTACAGGGCGAGCAGAGGGAGAGGTATTTGCAAAAATTGAGGTTAGCAGGCTTAGAGAACGACGTTTACCTGCTTCCACCAGGATTGTTCACTGACGTACGGAAGTACACCAAGCCCTCGTCTTTACCTGACTTCGGCCCACATGATCTGTATACCTATGTCGTTAAAAACCCATCACCATACACAGGTATTGATCTGAAAGCGTATAAGAGTTTGGATGCCTACAAATATTTTGTGTCAGGCTGGGTAACATGCCTACATCAGCGGGTCGTCCCTGGAGCCGGTGGTCGCCATCTTATTACAGCTAATGTTTGTTCACGTTTTCATTTACTTTCGGTCCTCAGGATAAACAAAATGTTATTAAATGTCATTGAAATAACTTCTTAGTCTGTTGAGACATGGCCCGTTTTATAAATTTGCTGTTACCAGGCAATGACTAAGAACTGTATTATTAGGGTCGGTGTAGTTGTAGCAGTGTATTAGCAACTAGCTGTTAGCACTAGCTAATGTCAACAACATCATAGCTGGTATGTTACCGTAGCAATGTTTACGTTTAGTCATTTGGATGACTGTTAAAACCTTTCAGTCTCAAGTTTTTCCTTTACTGGATTTACTAGTTTACTGAGCTAGGGCGCTCGGGCAAGCTGGGAGCTAGTGCGCTCGGGCAAGCTGGGAGCTAGCACGTGCTAGCCTGCCGGCCGGCCGGCACAAGCTGGGAGCTGGCGCGCGCGCTAGCCTGCCGGCCGGCCGGCTAGCACGCGCTAGCTCCCAGCTTGCCCGAGCGCGCTAGTTCAGTAAACTAGTAAATCCAGTAAAGGAAAAACTTGAGACTGAAAGGTTTTAACAGTCATCCAAATGACTAAACGTAAACATTGCTACAGTAACATACCAGCTACTGTTGTTGACATTAGCTAGCTTGACGTTCAAAATGGCTGACACCGGGGCGTCACGTGACCCTGTGACGTCAGGTGAAATACCTCAATATAGGGAGTTACTGTATAGAGGACTATACAGTGAGCTTATTGGTAAAATGAACAACTGCTTTCGGACACTTCTCCATCGCGCTGGTATTTACATCATTACTGTCGCACAATTAAAACGTGCCAGATCAGTCGGCTGGTGGGTTTTCAAAATAATAAATACGTGCATGTATTTTTGTGATAAATGCATATTATACTGAGCGTATTTCCCACATTAATCAATACAAAGTACCTGCATCTTTCAGTTTTTTTTAAATCAAGGCTGAATACCACCTTCTTTGCCACTGCCTTTTATTAAATCAAATTTGAGACTTTTAGTTTGATTTCTTTCAGCGTGACCGCAATGCATGATGGGATATATTGCTTTGGTTAGTGACCATCATTGTACACTCCTTTTCGTGATGCATTGTGGGATACTTTGAGTGCACTATATAGGGTGTAAATAATCCTCACTAAGGTTTCGGACAGCACTACAAAATGGCGTCCTCACTATATAGTGCCCTATGTAGGGAGTGATTTCAGACACAGGGAAGGTATATAGTGTCTAAAGAATCTAAAATATCAAACAGTTAATACTTTTTTTGTTTACCATATAATTCCATATGTGTTCCATATGTTATTTCACAGTTTTGATGTCTTCAGTATTGTTCTACAATGTAGAAAATAATCAACATACAGGAAAACCTATGAATGAGTAGGGGTGTCCAAACTTTTGACTGGTATGGTACATGATCTGTATCTCCTGTGATTGTTTATTGCCTGTGCCCTTTCTCTCCAAGTCCTCTGATGATCGGTCCATAAATGACTCATCCTAGACAGCGCCATCCTTTTGGCGTCAGCTCAGATGGCCAGGAGCGCCTTCATTTTGGACTCCCTCTCTCTTCCGGATGCAGTTCTTTCTGTTGACTCCTAGTTCATTTCTCCTTCTCGTCAGTTCACGGAGCTTCATTGTATTAGCCTTTGCTCACACAAATTGAGCTATGCTTTGTCTCACTTGGATGCTGTGTTGATATTCTTGAGAATGTGAATGCCATGTCAGTATTCCTGGGAATTCCAGTTGTGGCTTGCGTTCACACTTAACCCCTGCCCACTTAATTGCATTTATGATTCCCATATAAAAGTGCATGTTAAAAAACCAAAAACATCAAGTTATAAAAGCACTAATATCAAAAATAGCGTATTATGATTAATATCCACAAAGCTTTGTTTTTGTGCTCACATTTATCTGTTGTGGTTGTTTTATATTTATTTATTGTAATTTTCTCTTCCATCTGTTTCAGATTACAGTATACTTGGGGAAACGGGATTTTGTGGATCATTTAGATCAGGTGGATCCTGTAGGTGAGTTGACTCCACATCTGGAATTCCGACTGACTTAAATTGGCTTTATTTATTTATAAATAAGGAAAATTCCACTTTGGACAAACAATCCTATGATTACTTTCTTTACAGATGGTGTCATATTGGTCGATCCTGAATATCTCAAAGACAGAAAAGGTAAAATGGCACATTAGGTTGTGCTCAATTTGATTAGGTGCTCCCTAACGGAAGAGCATTCTGCGTTCACATCTGATCTTCTGTCCCCTAGTATTTGTGACGTTAACCTGTGCCTTCCGTTATGGACGGGAGGACCTGGACGTTCTTGGACTTTCATTCCGGAAAGATCTTTACATATCCACGTTTCAAGCTTTCCCACCTATAGCGGAGGAGCGCAAGCCCAACAGTCGTCTTCAGGAGAGACTTCTGAAGAAACTGGGCCAGCAGGCTCATCCTTTTCACTTTACTGTAGGTGATGTAGGGTATTCACCTTCTGAAATCAACTCCTCTCACAATTTTTGGAGGAATTTCATGAAACTTAGCAGGATTCTTTGTTATATGTTGCTAATACGCATATTGTAATTTTGTTAAATTGGGTCACACTTTACCAGTGTTACAGCCCTTGATTAACAAAATTATACTTTGACAATTTAATGAGTGTGTGTTTTCCTTCTGAAATCAACTCTTCTCACAATTTTGGGAAGAATTTCACGAAACTTGACAGGAGGCATTGTTGTATGTCAGTAATATGCACATATTGTAATCTTGTTCAATTCGGTCTCATTTTACCGGAGTTACAGCCCTTGATTAACAAAATTATACTTTGACAATTTTATGAGGGTGTACGTTCTTCTGAAATCAACTCCTTGTGCAATTTGTTGAGGAATTTCACCAAACTTGGCAAAAGGCCAAAACTGTATCTGACAGTTATATGCATATTAAAATTTCGTTTAATTTGGAACAATTTTACCAGAGTTATGTCCTTGATTATTAACAAACTTGTACTTTGGCAAATTCATCAAGGTGTGCTTGCTTTCTGAAATCAACTTCCCTCACAAATTTTATCCCCCGCTGGCCAAAAGGCCCGAAGGGGGATTATGTCGTGGCGATGTCCGTCCGTCCCAGGAAGTTCTCTCTCAATTTTTTGAGGAATTTCACCAAACTTGACAGGATTCTTTGTTATGTCAGTAATGCGCAAATTGCAATTTTGTTCAATTCAGTCGCATTTTACCAGAGTTATGGCATAGTTGCCAGCAGGGGATATTGTGCTCTCAGAGCACTCTTGTTGCTTACATGTCTGTGTGCACTCGAGCTGGCATGGGCTCTACAAGTTTATGTAAAACCTTATGCTCCATTTTAGATCGGCGTGATCCATCAGCATGTCGACTGAATACATGCTTTAATAGAAGAGATTAGATAGGAGGAAAATCTGACCTTCTGTATATGGCAGTTAACATAGTCAATATCAGAGATGTGCTTACATTTAAATGGAGATCTAGAAACAGTGCAGAATCTTGAATATTAAATATTCAAGACATTAAACATTTTATATTAAAATGTTTTATTTATAATTTTAAATTGGGGGGCAAAAATCCCAGACTTTCAATTTGGACGCCACTGTGTGTATGTTGGATGTTTTATATATGTAAAATAATTACCTAATCTTTATGTCCTTGTATACAGAAGTAAAAACTAGTTTTTAAAAAACACAGATGATGATAAATGTCGATCTGTTTCAGATCCCTCAAAACTTGCCGTGTTCAGTTACCCTGCAGCCTGGTCCTGAGGACACTGGAAAGGTAATCCCAAACAGTGTTCACAAATGTTCAGGTTTTGACCCCACTTTCAGTTCTTCTTTGGCTTGATTGCTATGAAGACTCCCCCCCCCCCCCCCCCCCCCCCCCCCCCCCACCTCATTAACTTCTCTCTCTGTGCTGCACAGGCCTGTGGGGTAGATTACGAGATAAGAGCTTTCTGTGCCAGGTCTGTGGAGGAGAAGATTCATAAACGGTAAGCTAGTCGAGCGTTCTCCTTCATGACTCGGCACTTTGTGTCTGCATAAATTAAATTATGTTGACCTATAGGGGCACGACTGATTTAGAAAACAAATCTTAGCTTTTAGAAAAAGTCTTGGCTTGTACTAGGTGATTTTGGTTTTATTCAGTTTTTAATTTTCTGGGTTTTTTGTTTGTGTGTGTTTTAAATGTTCCAGAAATTCTGTTCGATTAGTGATTCGTAAAGTGCAGTATGCTCCTGAGAAGCCTGGTCCCCAGCCGATGGTGGAGACAACACGGAGCTTCCTGATGTCTGACCGCTCGCTGCATCTAGAGGCATCTCTAGATAAAGAGGTGACTATCATACAGCTCTATTAAAGCAAAAGCTATTTGTTCTTTTCACCACGCTATTTATTTAATGGGTTGATGCTATTATTTATAAACCCTCTGTTTAATTGGGCAGGACGCAAGAGATGCTCGCTCACTCTATCTCTGGTAGGAAAAATAAGATGCTATTGCAAGTGACTTGCTAATCTTCGATTGTAGTTGCACTCATTAGATAGAACTCAAGGCTGTGTCCAAACTCAGAGAATGCACTCTAGTGTATCTGATTAATGATGACACTAATATTGTAGTGACATACTATTTTAGTACGCAGCTTAGAATGCAGCCCAGTTATTATTACTTGTGATTGCTCAGTATTACAGAGGTGCTGTGAGAATATAATGAGTTCATTGTGTACATCAGTGTGTTTATTAAGTAGCAGGTGAAAGAGCAAAACCTCTCAAGAAGAGTTTAGCTTTTCGACAGTCAGCTCTCACTATGTAACTACTTGCACAGCCCCCTGCTGCTTGATCACCACTGACCTGCCACAGTATAACTAGGCTCATTCTGCAGGATCGTAGACAGCACATCACTTGCGAAAATATAAGTTCTGGTTAAATGGAGGCTCTTTCTGCAAAACACTTCACATCTTTAGGACCATTAGGTGCAGACAGCCCACTAATTCTTGCTATCTGGTTAAATTATAGTGTAGGTAACAACTGTAACAGGTGGTCAGAAATCACCCAAGTTTTGTTTTGGGGAAGGCTTGGCCAAATGGTTAGAGAAGCAGCTTTGGGACCAAAAGGTTGCTGGTTCGATTCCATGGACCAGCAGGAATGACTGAAGTGCCCTTGAGCAAGGCACCTAACCCCCAATTGCTTCCCCAGGCTTCTCTGGGTATGTTGTATGTCACTTTGGATAAGAGCATCTGCTAAATGCATGTAATGTAATGTTTTATCATAGTTTAAGTTCTGTTTGTGGTGTTTTTTTTTTTTTTCACCAGCCTGTTTAAAAAAAAAAAAGTTAGCCTTTTCCCAGATATTGTTAACACACTAGTTAAAACCTACACCAGAGGATAAAAATACACTGATGTGGCAAATCAAAATGCTCAAATCCCTAATTCTTTGCCCATATAGCCATAACCATAATGCCCCATATATAATCTGGAGAAACGCAACACCTCTTGTTAGTGACTCACAGGTTCTCTAATGCCGCTTTTCCACTACCAACGCGGCTGAGTTGGGCTGAGCCGTGCCGTGCTGAGTCGAGCTGAGTGGGGCTGTTGGAGTTGCATTTTGACTACAACCGCACTGAACCGTGCTGGCTGGAAGTGGGTGGACACATTGGGTGGAGTTAGCGAAAGTGGGTGGACGTCACGTGATGTCGTTAGGCGGCGCAAACAGTGACATCAGTGACCTTTTAAGCGGTAGTCTCACGACCCGAATAGTAAACAATAAACATGGAGTCGTTAGTGTTGCTGGTCTTGGTGCTGTGGCTTGTTGTCACCGACAACGCCAACAGATACTGGCAAGAGCGTATAGATGAGGCGAGGCGCATAAGGCTTCAGAAATTCTCGTAATTCATAATTCTTCTGGGTTTACGGTGTTTACAGATCCCAGCGTGCTCGCGGGGCGTGTGTGGGCATGTGAGGACACTCCTCCTCACCAATCAGTGCACAGGGGAGTGTCTCCTCACGCCCCTAGCCCCACTCGGCTCGGTTTGGCTCGCTTCAGTCCTACTCCAAAACCGTGCGAGTTTTGGGGGCTGAGCAGGGCTGAAGCGAGCTGAGTCGCGCCGCTCTGAGGTAGTCGAAACGTGAGCCGTGTTGGGCTGAAGTGAGCTGAGAAAGGGTAGTGGAAAAGGGCCATAACTCAACAACTACTTCTCATCTGGAAACTAAGTACAAACTCTACAGTGAAGATAAATTGGCTGACTGTTATCTACCGTTCACTAGCTTCCTCTTTATCACAAGAGAACAATTTGGCAGGAAGCTGGTGAATAATATCAAATTTGTGTTTAGCGCAAAAAAAAAATCCTTTAATAGTCTAACATCAGACAATTTCACTCTCTCACATCTGTTTCTTTACACTCTGATGCTTTCTCATTCTCTCTCCTGATTGGTTGCCAGCTCCTGCCGGTCATCATGTAGTTGGGCTTCTTTCAGGCTAATTTTTTTTGTCCTCAATTCAGTAATCATTTTTTTTCTGTCCCAGTAGAATGGATGCACTGAATGCATTTAATGTACTGTTTAAGTATATATAAATATACTGCCCTAAGGTTTTTGTACTTTTTTTTTTTTATATTTATTTTTTTTTTGTACAGCTGTATTATCATGGGGAGCCCATCAGTGTGAACGTTCATGTCACCAATAACTCCACCAAGACTGTCAAACGAGTCAAAATATCAGGCAAGAAGTTTTTCGTGTTCGTTCATATGTACTTTGTCTTGTAGTCTGTGCTGATTGTGCTCGAACAGTTATGGATAAATTCTCTGTCTTTCCTCAGTGCGGCAGTATGCTGACATCTGTCTGTTCAGCACAGCTCAGTACAAATGTCCAGTGGCTCAGCTTGAGGCAGAGTGAGCAACAACCTCCATCATTGTGTATATTCTCAGGACAATACACTATCGTGAAAGCATCCGTGTTGTTAAACTGACCCGATTTCAACACTCTCAGTGACCAGGTGTCATCCAGCTCCACGTTCTGTAAGGTGTACACTCTGACTCCTACCCTGAATAATAACCGAGAGAAGCGAGGGCTAGCTCTGGATGGCAAGCTCAAACACGAAGATACCAACCTGGCCTCCAGCACCATGTTAGTAAGAAGCATGTGTCTGTATTTATATTGTCTACGGAATGAGTAAGCAGACTTAATTGTTTTTTTCTTTGTTCCTGCTCTGTGCAGTGTTAAAGATGGATGTAATAAGGAGGTTCTTGGAGTTCTGGTGTCGTATCGGGTCAAAGTTAAGCTGGTCGTCTCCCGTGGAGGGTGAGTCACAGGTTTCTCAGGAACAAACGCTCTCTTGAATATGCAGTTATACTCTAGCGGGGTGCATTTGTAGTCTGGCGCTTATTATCGCCATGGGATTTGGCTGTTATTTGAACTATTACAATTCATGCATCAAAGGGCTTCAGTAAGGTATGCTTTATAGAAATCTATATTTGAGACAAATGGTTCACAGCTTTGATCTTTTTTTTTTTTTTTAACTCTCAATGCATACACAGAGCAGTGTTCTTTCTGTATTGAACTGCCATCTTGTTCTCTCCCTACTGCTGTAGATTTGATTTAAATGACATGAGAAATGATGATGGCTGAAAAGCAAGGCTTTTAGAATTTTAATAGTCACATTTCCGCTGTTGGAACATTTGGCAAACCTCAAATAATTCCAGATAATCATGTACTGGTCTCTCTTTTGTGAAGATGGGTTTTTTTCCCCCCTCAAGAAGTTTATACATGAGAATATATGTTCCAGCAGCGGGATGGCTGCTGATGCTCTCCCTTAACCTTTTGCTTTCATTAAGTCATTTGTGTTTTTCACGTCATTTCGTTCTCTGCCGGTGTTTCATCTTATTCTCTGTGTATCTGTTTCCCTCCATCTGTCTGTTAACCCTCCTGCGTTGCATCAGACTTTTAAGCAGCTTACTGGAGAGGTAAATATACACTGTGCATCACTGTGGTTTCTTGATTTGCCTGTCCAGGTTTGCAGTGAAGCTTGCTCTTTCTGCTGCTCATCTGTTTTGTTTTGTTTTTCTCTTGATGTGAAATAACCGAATGACACAACTCTGGAAAAAATTAAGAGACCACTTGAATTTTTTTCTTAAATCAGCATCTCCATATATGGCAACCATGTCATTCCAGTGTCTGTGCTGGAATTCCAACACCAGCACACCTCATTTTACTTAATGAGGTACTGATTAAGATTTGGTTCAGGTGATCACCTATTCAGCAAGGAAGAGTATTAAAAAAATTGCTGTGGTCATCACTATCCTCTTGCAATAGGACAAGTTTGAACGGCAAAAATAGTGCTAGTAGTGTCTTAAATTTTATTGGAATACAAAAATATCTATTCATCCTGCCAGAAGAGTTAAAAAGAAAAGTTTCGAGTGAGAAAAAGAAGTGTTCAATTCTGGCTTTACTGGCAGAGGAATACAGTGAGCATCAGGTTGCTTCCATCCTCAAAATTTCAAAGATGGCACTTCATAAGAACAAGGTTAAGCAGCAGACATTGGAGACAACAAACTTGCAGAGGGCGAAAACGACTCTCCACTGACTGGGATGATCGTCAACTCCTTCGAATAACATTGAACAACCGTAGGATGACCTCGAGTGACCTACAAAAAGAATGGCAAATGGCAGCTGGGGTTAAGGCTACATCCACACGACAACGGCAACGAGATGTTATTTAAAAATATATCGCGTCCAAATGGGCAACGATCAGTAAAATATCAGGTCCATATGGCAACGCAACGCTTGCTGAAAACGATGCAATACACGTGCCACACCTCTAGAGGCGCTGTAAGACGGTCCCTTCGGAGACACCAGAACAATAGAAGTAAGGACGCATGCGCATAAACTATTATGCGCGAGACTTCATATTAGCCACAAAGTCAGGAAAATCTGTTCGTAAAATTACATTATAATGACCAAATACAATGAAAAGTATTTTTCCAGTCTCACCTGTGAAAGGTAATCCCATGTGATCTCGTTTGGACGGCAAACCTGTTGGTACAGTTAAACGCAGCTAATCTTTATTCTCCACTTTGACCTATCCAATATGGCGGCGAGGATGACGTATGATTCTACGCGGAAGGCGGCGTCTTTAATGGTCCGGAATAAATTGAATGCTACACGTTGATGGATTAATTTGCTCTTCTACGCCCTTTTTGAGGAATGTATTGTAGGACTTAAACCAACATCTGAAGAGGTGAGATCGCTCCTTTTTTTCCCTATTTTTGCTGGCGGGATTGACTCTGCCCTAAGGGCAGAGTCTCTCTCTCTCTCTCTCTCTCTCTCCTCTCTCACTTTGCACCATTACACAATAAATATTCACAGTGAAAATATTTTGTAAGCGCATTTCATGAACCAAGTTATAGGATTTGTTGACAACTCGCATCGAGTTCGTTACACTTCTACCCGGCGTGAAGCACTCAGTCATGTGGTTGTGACGTCATCGTAAACAAATCCGTTCTACTCATCCAGACGACTTCACAACGGCAATGTTGCCAGATCTTTCCACTCTGGAACCTGTTCTCAAAAAGATTGCGTTTTGGGCACCCAAAACGCCGGTGCCGTGTGGACGCCAGGCCTAAACGATAAGCAATTGTATCGGAGTCACCTGAATCCATTGCCATGTGGACAGGGCCTCAGTGCATGGCAAGGACGGTTCGAAACGGGCTGCTCTGGACAGGGTTGAAGTCATGCAAAGCTAGAAAAAAGCCCTTCATCAATGAGAAGCAAAGAAGAGCCAGGCTGACTTTTGCTAAAGTCCATAAGGATTGGACTGTCGAGGACTGAAGTAAGGTCACCTTCTATGATGAGTCGAATTTTCAGCTTTTCCCATCGCCTGGTCGTCTAATGGTTAGACGGAGACCTGGAGAGGCTTATAAGCCACAGTGTCTCGCACCCATTGTGAAATTTGGTGGAGGATCGGTGGTGATCTGGGGGTGCTTCAGCAAATCTGGAATGGGGCAGATTTTTGTTTGTGAAGGACAACATGAATCAAACCATGTACAAGGTTATCCTGGAAGAAAACTTGCTTCCTTCTGCTCCGACAATGTTCCTGAACTCTGAGGATTGGGGTTTCCAGCAGGACAATGCTCCATGCCACACAGCCAGGTCAATCAAGGTGTGGATAGAGGACCACAAGGTCAAGACCCTGTCATGGCCAGCCCAATCTCCAGACCTGAACCCCACTGAAAACCTCTGGAATGTGATCAGGATGAAGACGGATGGTCACAAGCCATCAAACAAAGCTGAGCTGATTGAGTTTTTGCACCAGGAGTGGCATAAATTCACCCAAGAGCAACGTGAAACACTGGTGGAGAGCATGCCAGGACACATGAAAGCTGTGATTAAACGTCAGGGTTATTCCACCAAATGTTGATTTCTGAACTCATCCCAAGTTCAAACATGAGTATTGTGTTGTTTAAAAAACAAATAGAATCTTGATTTCTGTGCATTATTCAAAGTCTGAAAACACTTCATCTTTTTGTTATTTTGACCAGTTGTCATTTTCTGCAATTAAATGCTCCAAGTGACAATATTTTTTTTTTTATGTGGAATTTGGGGGAAATGTCAGTAGTTTATGGAATAAAACAAAAATGTTCATGTTCCTCAAACACACACCTATAAATATTAAAACCAGAGAAACTGATGCATTTTGCAGTGGTCTCTTAATTTTTTTTCCAGAGCTGTAGAGGTACAGAACGCCTGTGCTTTATTGCACTAAAACTGAATTGAATCTTGCAAGCAGTATAATGATCATCCTTTTCTCCCACAGAGACGTCTCAGTCGAGCTGCCATTTGTCTTAATGCATCCTAAACCCATAGATGTTCCCACTTCTCGACCAGCCTCAGGTACCTGCTGTACTTCAGCATCGATTAGGCAGCACTCTTTCATTTCAGCACAGCGAGCTTCTTGGGCTTATTCCTGAAAGTGAATAGGATGATCGTATCCTGGTGTGTAATTGCAGTATACTGTGATACAGAAAAATTAAATCATTAAATGGTTATCGTTGTACAGCATTGATCTATGTAATGTTGTAAAATGTGACTTGAATTATGGGACCAAGTCTACGAAAATGGCCTCTTTTGCATAAGGATGTGAATATCGACGAAGGATCATGTTAGTAAGTACATTTAAAAATGCATTTGTCATGCTAGAAGATAATCAGGGCGTTACCTTAAATTGGATGGTATGTAAAATCCAGTCTCATCCTGTCGTGTGTGGGGAACAGGCTGGCTGTCTAGTCTTGAAACACAATCCTGATGTGGTTCATGAATGGCCAAGCTGCACTGCCATCAATCTGTGTGTTTTGATCTTAAGCCGCGTTTGTACGCAAGTAGTTCTGCAAAATCCCAGGTTCTAAGAGTCAAAATCATTGGATGGGAAATCCTGTATGGGAGTGGGGCTTGATGATTGAAGGGTGATCCAGGACCAAAGAAAAAATCCATAAAGTCGGTCTTGGTATCTGGAGTCGTTTTCAATGTCCGTTGAGATTGTATAAATCTCATAGTGTGGTCTGGGCATAACCAAATAATTTATTATCTGTAGAGCAAAAGCTGCATTAGTGTGTTTTTGTTCTCAAAATTTTCAAATCCTTTAAAGAATGTACAAATTGGGATTATGTTGGAATGAAAATTAGTCCAGTCATGGTCAAGTCCTGGTTAACCCTAATCATACCGGCATATTTTGCAACCTATTCATACCGGGTGGGGTCGGTTACGACCCCAAGTTATTTTTAGCCAAATATCGTTACATTTTTTATGTGTAGACAACAAAAGCTTCATAAGAGATCAATATTCTTTATTAAACATCTTGTTAGAGATCCACAAATACTATTCTATGTATATCTAGGACACCAATTTGATTCAACCAAACCTATTTTTTTTTTCAAAAATCTGAAATTACTTTCTGACTCTGAGGATGAACAGCATTGTACTCGGTAGTCTTCCGGCGACCCTCTCTATTTGTCTCTTGGACAATCTGAATCACTATTGGCTGGGTGATAAAAAGCTGGAAAGACTGCAGTATATCAGTACATCTTCCTTCTGGTGTGATTCCAGGGGCCTGTCTCAAAATATCCTGGGCTCGCCTTCGTCCCTGCGGTGGCTGGGCCTTATCCCAAACAGTTCCATCTTTACCAATTATGTGGTCTTGGTCCACAGCAGGGTTGTTGGGCTGGGCTTGGCCTTGGGGAATTGCACCATTGTCCTGG
This sequence comes from Neoarius graeffei, assembly GCF_027579695.1. NCBI lineage: Eukaryota > Metazoa > Chordata > Actinopteri > Siluriformes > Ariidae > Neoarius > Neoarius graeffei. The sequence continues at coordinate 32,090,661 of NC_083593.1, forward strand.
CCTCGCCCACGCCCCCTGCCATGGCCTCTGCCACGATCTCTGCCATGGCCTCTTCCCCTTCCTTGATTTATTTCAGCCTCTCTGTCGTCAGGGCGTTGTTGATTTCCATGGTGTTCAACCTCTGGATCATTATCACCGACACTCTCAGTGCCACCTCTGTCTGATGCTTCAGATATGTGGTCTGCTTCTTCCTCAGAGTCAGATTCATTTGGTTCATTCTCATCTGTGGTACTGTCCTGCTCTAAGAGTCTTTGAATCTCTTCTCTTCTCAAGTATCTCACTACTCTTAGTCTGCCTGGCATATTTCAATCTGAAAAGACAAAATTGGATAAAATATACACAATTGGATAAAATATACACTGAATAAAAAACAAGTACTATATGGCTAAATAGTGAAAAATGAGTGGGGTCGTTTACGACCCCAATGCTTTTTGGTCCGATAAAAAGCAGGCATTGAGGGCACAAAGAATCCAGATGTGTATCCTGTAACCTGCAAAAAATGTGACAAATTCATGAAATTTCATGAAAAAATAACGCATATTAAATTTTTTATCCTAAAAAATAGACGTCCGGGGTCGGAAACGACCCCACCCGGTATGATTAGGGTTAACCACTACTCTAATGTTAGTACAGTTGTAACTATATTTCTAACTCCCTACAATGTCATAAATAATGTCCATATTTTTAACAGCTGTTCCAGAGGCAGATCCTCCTATCGACACCAACCTCATAGAGTTCGACACAAAGTAAGTTTGATAATTAACTTATTTATATTTTTCCTCAATGCAAGAATAGTGTGTGTGTGTGTGTGTGTATATACAACCCCGATTCCAAAAAAGTTGGGACAAAGTACAAATTGTAAATAAAAACGGAATGCAATGATGTGGAAGTTTCAAAATTCCATATTTTATTCAGAATAGAACATAGATGACATATCAAATGTTTAAACTGAGAAAATATCATTTAAAGAGAAAAATTAGGTGATTTAAAATTTCATGACAACACCACCTCAAAGTTGGGACAAGGCCATGTTTCCCACTGTGAGACATCCCCTTTTCTCTTTACAACAGTCTGTAAACGTCTGGGGACTGAGGAGACAAGTTGCTCAAGTTTAGGGATAGGAATGTTAACCCATTCTTGTCTAATGTAGGATTCTAGTTGCTCAACTGTCTTAGGTCTTTTTTTGTCGTTTCTTCCGTTTTATGATGCACCAAATGTTTTCTATGGGTGAAAGATCTGGACTGCAGGCTGGCCAGTTCAGTACCCGGACCCTTCTTCTACGCAGCCATGATGCTGTAATTGATGCAGTATGTGGTTTGGCATTGTCATGTTGGAAAATGCAAGGTCTTCCCTGAAAGAGACGTCGTCTGGATGGGAGCATATGTTGCTCTAGAACCTGGATATACCTTTCAGCATTGATGGTGTCTTTCCAGATGTGTAAGCTGCCCATGCCACACGCACTAATGCAACCCCATACCATCAGAGATGCAGGCTTCTGAACTGAGCACTGATAACAACTTGGGTCGTCCTTCTCCTCTTTAGTACGAATGACACGGCGTCCCGGATTTCCATAAAGAACTTCAAATTTTGATTCGTCTGACCACAGAACAGTTTTCCACTTTGCCACAGTCCATTTTAAATGAGCCTTGGCCCAGAGAAGACGTCTGCGCTTCTGGATCATGTTTAGATACGGCTTCTTCTTTGAACTATAGAGTTTTAGCTGGCAATGGCAGATGGCACGGTGAATTGTGTTCACAGATAATGTTCTCTGGAAATATTCCTGAGCCCATTTTGTGATTTCCAATACAGAAGCATGCCTGTATGTGATGCAGTGCCGTCTAAGGGCCCGAAGATCACGGGCACCCAGTAGGTTTTCCGGCCTTGACCCTTACGCACAGAGATTCTTCCAGATTCTCTGAATCTTTTGATGATATTATGCACTATAGATGATGATATGTTCAAACTCTTTGCAATTTTACACTGTCGAACTCCTTTCTGATATTGCTCCACTATTTGTCGGCGCAGAATTAGGGGGATTGGTGATCCTCTTCCCATCTTTACTTCTGAGAGCCGCTGCCACTCCAAGATGCTCTTTTTATACCCAGTCATGTTAATGACCTATTGCCAATTGACCTAATGAGTTGCAATTTGGTCCTCCAGCTGTTCCTTTTTTGTACCTTTAACTTTTCCAGCCTCTTATTGCCCCTGTCCCAACTTTTTTGAGATGTGTTGCTGTCATGAAATTTCAAATGAGCCAATATTTGGCATGAAATTTCAAAATGTCTCACTTTCGACATTTGCTATGTTGTCTATGTTCTATTGTGAATACAATATCAGTTTTTGAGATTTGTAAATTATTGCATTCCGTTTTTATTTACAATTTGTACTTTGTCCCAACTTTTTTTTGGAATCGGGGTTGTGTATACACACCACACGCATTTTTTATATATATATATAAAAACAAACTATAACAAATTTAAAAAAAATACAAATATAAAATAGAATATGTGGTCTTACCAATCTGGAGTGTCCTTTCTGTCTTTCCTTTCCAATAGTAGCTTCACCCAGGACGATGACCTGGTGTTTGAAGATTTTGCCCGTCTGCGGTTAAAAGGAACCACTGATGATAAGGATGAGGACTGCTGAGCCTTCTTTCCTCCCTCTTGTTCGATATTTTTTTTTCCACTCAGCCCAGAAACTTACAGCATGAAGGAAAAATCACCAACTAATTTACTCAAAACAGAATACTCTTTCATAACCAATTACCTTCCTAGTTGTCTTATTCCTTTGATGAAGCAGTGTTTTGCCAACATTTTTCAAAAAGTAAAAGGATCGTTTGAGGAAAGGTGCTGTAACTTAGAGCATTGAACAAAGGAAAAAAAAAAGAGACTTAACCTCTTTCTCTTATGAGCACAGAACAAGCTCATGTGATTTTTGTGCCAACTGTCAGTGTAGGAAATCTAGATGCCACATTTGCCACTGGCTGCTCTGATATGCTCGCGATCGCACACCGGTCAGTTCTAAATCTAGGGAGAGATGCAGGTTTATGCTCATTCTCACTAAATTAGCTCTGTTACAGATGTCATAATTTTCTACATGGTGTGAGTAATGTAAATCTACCTACCCTGCTGATAATCTGATTAAGCTGAACGGCTGAGAAGCTTCGGCAAAGCAGTGAGATGTCTGCTAATGTCCATTTGGACGAAAGTGATCATTTCTGCCTGTTAATAATAAAAATAGAGTAGACACCTAAAACAGAAATCCAGGAATATTATTACCTCAGAATACAAAATGTAAACTTTGTATAGACATGGTTTTACACACAACATATTTATCACAGGACATGGTGGTGCAGTCAGTTAAAATAAAAATAAAAAAAGATGGGGGGGGGGTTGAAGGTGCATGTTTACATGGTGCCCTATAGTGGACTGGTGTCCGATTCATGCTGGGTTCCCAAGTCTCTCCCGGTGTTCCCGGGATCGGCTTCAGGTCCACCACAATCCTGACGGGATAAAACTGTTCCAGAAGCTGAATTAATATTGATTGTAAATTGAACAAATGACATCCATGACATGACATCATAAACAGCCTTATGTATATACTTATTCGGAAATCTAGCAACAAATCTTATTGCACAACTCCTCATACATGCACGGCCAGACATTAATCGGCATTAAATAAGGCAGAGTTAGAAAAACTCTCACCTATTAAACAGTTATAAACTGTGAATTTGTGTTCTGTTGCTTTGATGTGTGGGTGATTGTACGATTCTGCTGCAAGGTGTGCTTACTCAGTAATCAGGCTTATCTGTTTTAGCCTATTGTGGCATCTAGGTGTCCTACGTGGTGCCAGCCATGGTTAGAGGTTAAATACAAGAAATGTGAAAAACTCTGTTTTGTTGTTCTGTGATATCTTAATTTTGAAATGCCTTTTTAGCTTAATTTCTACACTGTGTTTTGACATGAGTAAATAAGTGTTCATTATCTTAATTATTGAGTTATAACACAAACATTATGCTGAAATAACTGGATTGGGAATCCCAGGTGAATCTCTCGCGCTCTCACATGCACACAAACCTCTTTGCCCTGCATAGCATTTTATGAAGAGCTCATTAGCTAACAGTTAAGCAGTTAAACCTGACTAATACTCATAGGCTGTATGTTTGTGTTATCCATGGCATACTGTGTCCAACCCTCAGGTACACTGGTTCATTCCTTCTTCATTTACAGAAATGTGACAGAATTGGTGCTGATATGGAGTGCGAGCTGTTAATGGCCATCTGCACATTGGAAGGGTGTTTACATTTCTCATACAGCACCTTCACGTGTCAAGAAATATGCTACTTTGGGTGAAGGAAAAAAAATTTCATGTCTCAGACGGTAAAAAGAAGTATAATTATCTTCATGTTAATACAAGTTTAATAACTGTGACGTCATTGTTTTCCATTCTTTTTTATTTCAAAATTTATTTAATTTTTTTAATAAAATATAAAATGCCAAACATTGTTTCATTTATTGAATGAAATATATACAGCACCACTCAAAAGTCTGGATAACTACTCATAAGTTTTCTCATAATACATTATAGAACACTACTGAAGACATCAAAACTATGAAATAACATATGGAACATACACCGATCAGCCATGACATTTTGACTACTGACAAGTGAAGTGAATAACATTATCTCATGATGATGGCACCTGTCAGTGGGTGGGAATTATTAGGAAGCAAGAGAACAGTCAGTTCTTGAAGTTGATGTGTTGGAAGCAGGAAAAATGGGCAAGCAGAAGGATCTGAGTGACTTTGACAAGGACCAAATTGTGATGGCTAGATGACTGGATCTGAGCATCTCCAAAATGGCACAACTTGTGGGGTGTTCCTGGTATGTAGTGGTTTGTACCAACCAAAGGTGGCCCTGGAAAATACAACCGGTGAACCAGTGACAGGGTCATAGGTGTTGGAGGCCAGGGGCGTAGCCATCATTTTAGAAGTGAGGGGGACAAATTGTTCAGAGGTCTATTGAGTGATTTATCATCCTCTCGCATTCAATTGCACCTCTCCTTAACAGCTAAAGAACCACATAACCACAAACAGCAGCACCAGGGAACCGACTTTAGTTCTTTAAAATGATATACTGTCAAAATCTAAAGTCTAAATCTCATTCATCTCATCTCATTAACTCTAGCCGCTTTATCCTGTTCTACAGGGTCGCAGGCAAGCTGGAGCCTATCCCAGCTGACTACGGGCAAAAGGCGGGGTACACCCTGGACAAGTCGCCAGATCATCACAGGGCTGACACATAGACACAGACAACCATTCACATTCACACCTACGGTCAATTTAGAGTCACCAGTTAACCTAACCTGCATGTCTTTGGACTGTGGGGGAAACCGGAGCACCCGGAGGAAACCCACGCGGACACGGGGAGAACATGCAAACTCCACACAGAAAGGCCCTCGCCGGCCACGGGGCTCGAACCCGGACCTTCTTGCTGTGAGGCGACAGCGCTAACCACTACACCACCGTGCCGCCAAAGTCTAAATCTATAAAGTAAAATTTATAAATAGAATTAAGAATAGTAGTAGTGACAGCTAGTTACACTTGTGTTCAAAATAATAGCAGTCCAACACAACTAACCAGATCAATCACTGTTTTTGGTGGAAATTATATTACTACATGGCAAATAATTTACCAGTAGGTGTAGTAGAGTCATAGAAAACCAACAGGCCCAACATTCATGATATGCATGCTCCTGAGTCTATGTAATCGAATAATTAAGTGAAAGGGACGTGTTCAAAATAATAGCAGTGTGGAGTTTAATTAGTGAGATCATTCATTCTGTGAAAAAACAGATGCCAGTCAGGTGGCCCTAATTTAAGGATGAAGCCAGCACATGTTGTACATCCATTTCTCTCTGAAAACCTGAGAAACATGGGTCGTTCCAGACATTGTTCAGAAGAACAGCGTGCTTTGATTGAAACGTTGATTGGAGAGGTAAAACGTCTACTGTAAAGAAGTGCAGAAAATGATGGGCTGCTCAGCTAAAATGATCTCCAGTGCTTTAAAATGGACAGCAAAGCCAGAGAGACGTGGAAGAAAACAGAAGACTACCATTCGAATGGATCGAAGAATAGCCAGAATGGCAAAGACTCAGCCAATGATCAGCTCCAGGGTGATCAAAGACGGTCTGAAGTTACCTGTGAGTACTGTGACAATTAGAAGATGCCTGTGTGAAGCTAATCTATCGGCAAGAAGCTCCCGCAAAGTTCCACTGTTAAAAAAAAGACGTGCTGAAGAGGATACAATTTGCCAAAGAACACATCGACTGGCCTAAAGAGAAATGGAAAAACATTTTGTGGACTGATGAAAGTAAAATTGTTCTTTTTGGGTCCAAGAGCGGCGGCACGGTGGTGTAGTGGTTAGCGCCGTCGCCTCACAGCAAGAAGGTCCTGGGTTCGAGCCCCGGGGCTGGCGAGGGCCTTTCTGTGTGGAGTTTGCATGTTCTTCCCGTGTCCACGTGGGTTTCCTCCGGGTGCTCCGGTTTCCCCCACAGTCCAAAGACATGCAGGTTAGGTTAACTGGTGACTCTAAATTGACCGTAGGTGTGAATGTGAGTGTGAATGGTTGTCTGTGTCTATGTGTCAGCCCTGTGATGACCTGGCGACTTGTCCAGGGTGTACCCCGCCTTTCGCCCGTAGTCAGCTGGGATAGGCTCCAGCTTGCCTGCAACCCTATAGAAGGATAAAGCGGCTAGAGATAATGAGATGAGATGGGTCCAAGAGCCGCAGACAGTTTTTCAGACGACCCCCAAACACTGAATTCAAGCCACAGTACACTCTGAAGACAGTGAAGCATGGTGGTGCAAGCATCATGATATGGGAATGTTTCTCTTACTGTGGTGTTGGGCCCATTTATTGCATACCAGGGATCATGGATCAGTTTGCATATATCAAAATACTTGAAGAGGTCATGTTGCCTTATGCTGAAGAGGAAATGCCCTTGAAATGGGTGTTTCAACAAGACAACAACCCCAAACACACCAGTAAGCGAGCAGCATCAGGGTTCAAGACCAACAAAATGAAAGTTATGGAGTGGCCAGCCCAATCCCCGGACCTTAATCCGATAGAAAACTTGTGGGGTGACATCAAAAATGCTGTTTCTGAGGCAAAACCAAGAAATGCAGAGGAATTGTGGAATGTTGTCAAATCATCCTGGGCTGGAATACCTGTTCACAGGTGCCAGAACTTCTCAGAAACCGTGGTTATACAACTAAATATTAGTTTAGTGATTCACAGGAATACTAAATCCTTAAGATTTTTTCAGTTTATACAGTAAATATTTGGAGTTTGTAATGAAAAATGCAGACACTGCTATTTTTTTGAACAGCCCAATGTTCATTTTTCTTCATTTTCTGTAAAGTAATTAAAATATTGATACATTTTTCTTCATGTTTTGATGTAGAATATAATGTGCAGTGTTCCCAATGCATGGAAATAAAAACTATTATAAGGATTTTGAGCTTTACTCACGTTTTTAAACACACTGCTATTATTTTGAACACAACTGTATATTCTCTTCTCACCTGTGACCCTGCATAATCATCCCTGTTGGCCTCTGGTCCACTGTCTCCTCTCTCACCCTGCTCTTTCTATTGTGGCAATGAAGATTAAAAAATATGTGGAAAGCAACATTTTGAAATAGAATTAGGAATATAGTAATAATAATCAGCAAATTTATGTACAGTGGTGCTTGAAAGTTTGTGAACCCTTTAGAATTTTCTATATTTCTGCATAAATATGACCTAAAACATCATCAGATTTTCACACAAGTCCTAAAAGTAGATAAAGAGAACCCAGTTAAACAAATGAGACAAAAATATTATACTTGGTCATTTATTTATTGAGGAAAATGATCCAATATTACATATCTGTGAGAAGCAAAAGTATGTGAACCTTTGCTTTCAGTATCTGGCGTGACCCTCTTGTGCAGCAATAACTGCAACTAAACGTTTCCGGTAACTGTTGATCAGTCCTGCACACCGGCTTGGAGGAATTTTAGCCCATTCCTCCGTACAGAACAGCTTCAACTCTGGGATGTTGGTGGGTTTCCTCACATGAACTGCTCGCTTCAGGTCCTTCCACAACATTTCCATTGGATTAAGGTCAGGACTTTGACTTGGCCATTCCAAAACATTCACTTTATTCTTCTTTAACCATTCTTTGGTCGAATGACTTGTGTGCTTAGGGTCGTTGTCTTGCTGCATGACCCACCTTCTCTTGAGATTCAGTTCATGGACAGATGTCCTGACATTTTCCTTTAGAATTTACTGGTATAATTCAGAATTCATTGTTCCATCAATGATGGCAAACCATCCTGGCCCAGATGCAGCAAAACAGGCCCAAACCATGATACTACCACCACCATGTTTCACAGATGGCATAAGGTTCTTATGCTGGAATACAGTGTTTTCCTTTCTCCAAACATAACGCTTCTCATTTAAACCAAAAAGTTCTATTTTGGTCTCATCCATCCACAAAACATCTTTCCCGTAGCCTTCTGGCTTGTCCATGTGTTCTTTAGCAAACTGCAGATGGGCAGCAATGTTCTTTTTGGAGAGCAGTGGCTTTCTCCTTGCAATCCTGCCGTGCACACCATTGTTGTTCAGTGTTCTCCTGATGTTGGACTCATGAACCTTAACATTAGCTAATGTGAGGGAGGCCTTCAGTTGCTTAGAAGTTACCCTGGAGTCCTTTGTGACCTCACCGACTGTTACGCACCTTGCTCTTGGAGTGATCTTTGTTGGTCGACCACTCCTGGGGAGGGTAACGATGGTCTTGAATTTCCTCCATTTGTACACAATCTGTCTGACTGTGGATTGGTGGAGTCCAAACTCTTTAGAGATGGTTTTGTAACCTTTTCCAGCCTGATGAGCATCAACAACACTTTTTCTGAGATCCTCAGAAATCTCCTTTTGTTCGTGCCATGATACACTTCCACAAACATGTGTTATGAAGATCAGACTTTGATAGATCCTTGTTCTTTAAATAAAACAGGGTGCCCACTCACACCTGATTGTCATCCCATTGATTGAAAACACCTGACTCTAATTTCACCTTCAAATTAACTGCCAATCCTAGAGGTTCACATACTTTTGCCACTCCCAGATATGTAATATTGGATCATTTTCCTCAATAAATAAATGACCAAGTATAATATTTTTGTCTCATTTGTTTAACTGGGTTCTCTTTATCTACTTTTAGGACTTGTGTGAAAATCTGATGATGTTTTAGGTCATATTTATGCAGAAATATAGAAAATTCTAAAGGGTTCACAAACTTTCAAGCACCACTGTACTTTAAACTTTAACTACCACAAAAATAAATTAAATCTTTACAAAAATAACAGTCAAAGGAACACAAATACATTTACTAGTGCATCTCAAAAAATTAGAATACCATGAAAAAGTTCCTTTTTTTCCATAATTTAATTCAAAAAGGTAAACTTTCACATATTCTATATTCATTACATGTAAAGTGAAATATTTAAAGCCTTTTTTGTTTTAATTTTGATGATTATGGCTTATAGCTCATGAAAATCAGAAATCCAGTATCTCAAATTATTAGAATATTCCCTAAGATCAATCAAAAAAAGGATTTACAATACAGAAATGTCCAACTTCTGAAAAGTATATTAATTTATACACTCAATACTCCGGGGATCAGGTCGTCGAGACCCCTGCCTTCGACTGCCACCCAATCCACACTGCACCAATCCCCTACTGCTACCTCTGTGGGTGGTGAACCCACAGGAGGTCGGGCCCACGTCACCTCTTCGGGCTGAGCCCGGCCGGGCCCCATGGGCAAAGGCCCGGCCACCAAGCGCTCGCATACGAGCCCCAACCCCGGGCCTGGCTCCAGGGTGGGGCCCTGGCTGCGTCATACCGGGCGACGTCACGGTCCTTGCTTTTTTCTCCATTGGGGTTTTTGGTGAACTGCTCTTGGTCTGGCCTGTCACCTAGGACCTGTCTGCCTTGGGAAACCCTGACAGGGGCATAATGCCCCCGACAACATAGCTCCGACAACATACCTCCCCAACAGAGTGTTCGGCCAGACGTTCCCAGGAGACCCTCACCATACGTTTGGGCCTGCCAGGTCTGTCCAGCTTCCTCCTCCACCAGCGTATCCAACTCACCACCAGGTGGTGATCAGTTGACAGCTCAGCCCCTCTCTTCACCCGAGTGTCCAAGACATAGGGCCGGAGATCAGATGAAATGACTACAAACAAGTGAACTCGTGAACAAGATCCCGAGATACTTAAACTCCTCCACTTGAGGCAGGACTTCTCCGCCAACCTGGAGAGGGCAAGCCACCCTTTTCCGGTCGAGAACCATGGCCTCGGACTTGGAGGTGCTGATTCTCATCCCAGCCGCTTCACACTCGACTGCAAACCGCCCCAGTGCATGCTGAAGGTCCTGGTTTGAAGAAGCCAACAGGACAACATCATCCGCAAAAAGCAGAGATGAAATCCTGTGGTTCCCAAACAGGATTCCTTCCGGCCCCTGGCTGCGCCTAGAAATTCTGTCCATAAAAATTATGAACAGAACCGGTGACAAAGGGCAGCCAAGCACACAAGGGCAGATTCAAGCACACAAACCCCTCCACCACAATAAGGTGGCAGTTCTAGGAGGGGCATAGCAGACACAGCGGACACAGCGGCTGGCTGTTGGGACATGGAATGTCACTTCGCTGGGGGGGAAAGAGCCTGAGCTTGTGCGGGAGGTTGAGAGGTACCGGCTAGAGATAGTCGGGCTCACCTCCACGCACAGTTTGGGCTCTGGAACCCAGCTCCTCAAGAGGGGCTGGACTTTCCACTTCTCTGGAGTCGCCCGTGGTGAGCGGCAGCGGGCTGGTGTGGGCTTGCTTATAGCTCCCCAGCTCAGCTGCCATGTGTTGGAGTTTACCCCAGTGAACGAGAGGGTCGCCTCTCTGCGCCTTCAGATTGGGGAGAGGGCTCTTGCTGTTGTTTGTGCCTACGGGCCAAATCGCAGTATAGAGTATCCGGCCTTCTTGGAGTCCCTGGGAGAGGTACTGAGGGGTGCTCAGACTGGGGACTCCATTGTGCTACTGGGGGACTTCAATGCTCACGTGGGTGACGACAGTGACACCTGGAGGGGCGTGGTTGGGAGGAACGGCCTCCCCGATCTGAACCCGAGTGGTGTTTTGTTATTGGACTTCTGTGCTAGGCACGGTTTGTCCATAATGAACACCATGTTCGAGCATAGGGGTGTCCATAAGTGCACGTGGCACCAGGACACCTTAGGTCGGAGGTCGATGATCGACTTTGTAGTCGTTTCATCTGATCTCCGGCCCTATGTCTTGGACACTCGGGTGAAGAGAGGGGCTGAGCTGTCAACTGATCACCACCTGGTGGTGAGTTGGATACGCTGGTGGAGGAGGAAGCTGGACAGACCTGGCAGGCCCAAACGTATGGTGAGGGTCTGCTGGGAACGTCTGGCCGAACACTCTGTTGGGGAGGTCTTTAACTCCCACCTCCGGGAGAGCTTTTCCCAGCTTCCAAGGGAGGCGGGGGACATTGAGTCTGAGTGGACCATGTTCTCTACCTCCATTGTGGACGCAGCTGTTCGGAGCTGTGGCCGCAAGGTCTCCGGTGCCTGTCGTGGCGGCAATCCCCGAACCCGGTGGTGGACACCAGAAGTAAGGGATGCCGTCAAGCTGAAGAAGGAGTCCTTTCGGGCCATGTTGACCTCCGGGACTCCTGAGGCAGCTGACGGGTATCGGCAGCCCAGGCGTGCTGCAGCTCGGGCAGTTGCGGAGGCAAATACTCGGAACTGGGAGGAGTTCGGGGAGGCCATGGAGAAGGGCTATCGGTCGGCCTCGAAGAAATTCTGGCAAACCGTCCGGCGCCTCAGGAGGGGGAAGCAGTACTCTACCAACACTGTTTACAGTGCGAGTGGGGAGCTGTTGACCTCGACTGGGGACATTGTCAGGCGGTGGAAGGAATACTTTGAGGATCACCTCAATCCCACCGTCATGTCTTCCACTGAGGAGACTGAGGCTGATGACTCGGAGGTGGACTCGTCCATTACCCAAGCCAAAGTCACTGAGGTGGTTTGCAAGCTCCTCGGTGGCAAGGCACGGGGGGTGGATGAGATCCGCCCTGAGTATCTCAAGTCTCTGGATGTTGTGGGGCTGTCTTGGTTGACACGCCTCTGCAACATCGCGTGGCGGTCGGGGACAGTGCCTCTGGAGTGGCAGACTGGGGTGGTGGTCCCTCTTTTTAAGAAAGGGGAACGGAGAGTGTGCTCCAATTATAGGGGAATCACACTTCTCAGCCTCCCAGGGAAGGTTTACTCCAAGGTACTGGAGAGGAGAATTCGACCAATAGTCGAACCTCGGATCCAGGAGGAACAATGCAGTTTTCGTCCTGGTTGCGGAACACTAGACCAGCTCTATACCCTTCATAGGGTGCTCGAGGGTTCATGGGAGTTTGCCCAACCAGTCCACATGTGCTTTGTGGATCTGGAGAAGGCATTCGACCGTGTCCCCCATGGTATTCTGTGGGGGGTGCTTCGGGAGTATGGGGTTCGGGGCTCTTTGCTAAGGGCTGTCTGGTCCCTGTACGAACGGAGCAGGAGTCTGGTTCGCATTGCCGGCAGTAAGTCAGACCTGTTCCCAGTGCATGTTGGACTCCGGCAGGGCTGCCCTTTGTCACCGGTTCTGTTCATAATTTTTATGGACAGAATTTCTAGGCGCAGCCAGGGGCCGGAAGGAATCCTGTTTGGGAACCACAGGATTTCATCTCTGCTTTTTGCGGATGATGTTGTCCTGTTGGCTTCTTCAAACCAGGACCTTCAGCATGCACTGGGGCGGTTTGCAGTCGAGTGTGAAGCGGCTGGGATGAGAATCAGCACCTCCAAGTCCGAGGCCATGGTTCTCGACCGGAAAAGGGTGGCTTGCCCTCTCCAGGTTGGCGGAGAAGTCCTGCCTCAAGTGGAGGAGTTTAAGTATCTCGGGATCTTGTTCACGAGTGAGGGAAGGATGAAGCGTGAGATCGACAGGAGGATCGGTGCAGCCTCCACAGTGATGCGGTCGCTTTACTGGTCCGTCGTGGTGAAGAAGGAGCTGAGCCAAAAGGCGGAGCTCTCAATTTACCGGTCGATCTACGTTCCGACTCTCACCTATGGTCATGAGCTTTGGGTAATGACCGAAAGAACAAGATCGCGGATACAAGCGACCGAAATGAGTTTCCTTCACAGGGTGGCTGGGCGCTCCCTTAGAGATAGGGTGAGAAGCACAGTCACTCGGGAGGAGCTCTGAGTAGAGCCGCTGCTCCTCCACATCGAGAGGAATCAGCTGAGGTGGCTCGGGCATCTTTTTCGGATGCCTCCTGGATGCCTCCCTGGGGAGGTTTTCCAGGCATGTCCCCCTGGGAAGAGGCCCCGGGGAAGACCCAGGACAAGCTGGAGGGACTATGTCTCTCGGCTGGCCTGGGAACGCCTCGGTGTTCTTCCCGAGGAGCTGGCCGAGGTGTCTGGGGAAAGGGAAGTTTGGGCTTCCATGCTTAGACTGCTGCCTCTGCGACCCAGTCCCGGATAAGCAGAAGAAGACGAGATGAGACACTCAATACTTGGTTGGGGCTCCTTTACCGTGAATTACTGTATCAATGCGGTGTGGCATGGAGGTGATCAGTCTGTGGCACTGCTGAGGTGTTATTGAAGCCCAGGTTGCTTTGATGGTGGCCTTCAGCGTATCTGTATTTTTGGGTCGGGTGTTTCTCATCTTCCTCTTGACAATACCCCACAGATTCTCTATGGGGTTCAGGTCAGGCAAGTTGCCTGGCCAATCAAACACAGTAATATCATGGTCAGCAAACCATTTGGTAGTAGTTTTGGCACTGTGGGTAGGTGCTAAGTCCTGCTGGAAAAGGAAATCAGCATCTCCAAAAAGCTCGTCAGCAAATGGAAGCATGAAGTGCTCTAAAATCTCCTGGTAGATGGCTGTGTTGACTTTGGACTTGATAAAATACAGTGGACCAACACCAGCAGATGACATGGCACCCCAAATCATCACAGACTGTGGAAACTTCACACTGGGCTTCAAACACCTTGGATTCTGTGCCTCTCCACTCTTCCTCCAGACTCTAGAACCGTGATTTCCAAATTAAATGCAAAATGTACTTTCATCTGAAAAGAGGACTTTGGACCACTGAGCAACAGTCCATTTCTTTCTCTCCTTAGCCCAGATAAGACACTTCTGACATTGTCTCTGGCTCAGGAGTAGCTTGATATTAGGAATGCCAAAGTTGTATCCCCTTTCTTGAAGATGTCTGTTCTTGATGGGTCTTGATACACCGACACCAGCCTCAGTCCACTCCTTGTGAAGCTCTCCCAAGTTCTTGAATCAACTTTTCTTGACAATCCTCTCAAGACTGCGGCCATCCCTGTTGCTTGTGCACCTTTTCCAGCCACCCTTTTCAGCAATGACCTTTTGTGGCTTACCCTCCTTGTGGAGGGCATCAGTGATCATCTTCTGGACAACAGTCAAGTCAGCAGTCTTAACCATGATTGTGGTTGTGTGTACTGAACTAGACCGAGAGATACACTGTGTTCATACTGTTTTACTCAAACTCAAAATTAAATATTCTAATATTTTGAGATTTTTTTTATGTTTTTGTACTGTATGCCATACTGATTAAAATTAAAATAGAAAAATGCTTGAAACATTTTAGTTTATGTGTAATGAGTCTATAATATATAACATTTTCACTTTCTTAAATAACTGATGGGAAATATTGAACTTTTTCACAATATTCAAATTTTTTGAGATGCACTAGTATATTCTTATTTTCTACCCAGAAGTGAGTAATCTTAGAGTAGCCAAAATAGTAACATTACTCAAGTAAGAGTATTGTTACTTTAGAATAATATTACTCAAGTAAAAGTAAAACGTATTTTGCAACAAAACAACTCTTAAGAGTACAATTTATCCAAAAAGTTACTCAAGTACACTGCAAAACCCGATAAGGTCACTGAGCTCAAAAATTTTATTGAAACCGATTACGTAAAAATTTTTGAGGTAAGTAACTTAAATTTTTTAAGGTAAGATTTCTTAAAAATTACAATTAAGTGTAACTATAGTGTAATTTTTAAGAAATCTTACCTTAAAAAATTTAAGTTACTTACCTCAAAAATTTTTACATAATCGGTTTCAATAAAATTTTTGAGCTCAGTGACCTTATCGGGTTTTACAGTGTAAATGTAACGGAGTAAATGTAACTAGTTACTACCGCCTCTAAGTTAGCTAGCTAGCTTAACTAACTAAATTGACATCTATTTGTCATCTTTTAGTGAAACATTATCTACATTCAACAGCATTACTCAACTTGTTTGGAAAAAACTGTCTAAAGTCTTTAGCCTCTTGGCTGGTTTGCTGAACATACAGAAGCACTGCCCAGATCTGAATCACACCAAAGATCTCATCTCATTATCTCTAGCTGCTTTATCCTGTTCTACAGGGTCACAGAGGCAGGGTACACCCTGGACAAGTCGCCAGGTCATCACAGGGCTGACACATAGACACAGACAACCATTCACACTTACATTCACACCTACGGTCAATTTAGAGTCACCAGTTAACCTAACCTGCATGTCTTTGGACTGTGGGGGAAACCGGAGCACCCGGAGGAAACCCACACGGACATGGGGAGAACATGCAAACTCCGCACAGAAAGGCCCTCGCCGGCCACGGGGCTCAAACCCGGACCTTCTTGCTGTGAGGCGACAGTGCTAACCACTACACCACCGTGCCGCCCTGAAAAAGTTAATGCTGACACTTTTCTGTTTTAGCCAGCATTTTTCAACATGAGAAGACAAAATTCATGTCTTCGCACCACTGTATAATGTTCTTCATATTATAAAGACAGATTCTCAAAAAAAAACAAAAAACACACAAGTTAATCAAAAGAATTTTAATTTTGAAGTCATTCACCATTTTGACAACATGGGTCCAGGAAAATACTGGAAAATACTGGGAGTGACATCATCAGAGTGAAATATTGGAAAATATGTCACTCAGATCCACGATGTATTTCATATGAAAAATGCGAGTTTTTCAACACGAGAAGATAAACTTCATATCTTCAAGCCAACGTGTGATTTTCATTTTATTATATGGATACATTCATGAACAAAAAAATACCCAAATTTATCAGAACAATTCATTGATTTCCTCATGAGTGACAGATAGAGATTTACATCACGGTTTTGGTTCTCTATGTCCCAGTTGTAGCTCGTATGAAAAATACATGTGGTGTATTTCCCAGTAAAAACTTGTGTCTCATATAGATAGATAGATAGATAGATAGATAGATAGATAGATAGAGAGAGAGAGAGAGAGAGAGAGAGAGTCTTAAGTATTCATCCCCCTTGGTGTTTGTCCTGTTTGTTGCATTACAAGCTGAAATTAAAATGGATTTTTGGGGGGTTAGCACCATGTGATTTATACAACATGTCTACCACTTTAAAGGTGCAAATTGTTTTTTATTGTGACACAAACAATAATTAAAATGAAAAAGCAGAAATCTGGAGTGTGCATGAGGAGACAAATTACTGTAGTTTTGAAAGAGAAATGTTGTCCCATTCTTGCCTGATATACAATTTCAGTTGCTCAACAGTTCGGGGTTTCCTTTGTCATATTTTGTGCTTCATGAGGAACCAACTGTTTTAAGTGGGAGACAGGTCTGGACTGCAGACAGGCCAGTTTGGCACCTGGACTCTTTTACTACGGAGCCATGCAGTTTTAATATGTGCAGAAAGCAGTTTAGCATTGTCCTGCTGAAAGAAGGAAGGCCCTCCCTGAAAAAGATTTTGTCTGGATGGCAGCATATTGCTCTGAAATATATATATATATATATATATATATATATATATATATATATATATATATATATATATGGGACCGTCTCAGAAACTGGTCTCTCATTTGGGACATTATGGTCAAAAAATAAATTTTCTAATTGTACTTTTTTTTTTTTTTTGCATTTACCTAACACTCAATGTTTCTTTTGTCATGTTTAATAAGAATAAAGATAGCATCTTGCTCTATCTGGCCTCCATTGTGGAAATTTTTTTTGATTACAATTCAAATGCTTTTGGAAAATTTATTTACATATAAAATAACTCCATCATGAAGAATTAAAGCCCCTCCTTCACAGATGAGTGAAAATATTGAATAAATTTCCTCTTTTTGATTGCTTGGGTTAAAAATGGCAAGTTATGATGACTGAATTGATTATTTACTTAAATATGAATAATATTTAGGGGCCCGCAGTAATTGGCTTCGGCTGTTGTGGCTTCCCCATCTTAGTTTTATTTTAGTTATTTTTTTGTAAATACTAAGACAAAGTAAATAAATAAATAAATAAATATGATAGATTTTGGGAATTTGATATGGCGAAATAGGACAATAGGACACGATGGAAAAATCAAGAACACACCTGAAAGATGAGAATAACGGCGCTGGTAAAAGAACAGCGACTGAAGGTCGCGCGGGTCTCTGTTGCGTCGCGCGAACAACGGGATATCACTACCGCACCGGACGGAGCGCGAGACGGGGCAAAATGACTGGCCGTAGATTCTATCAAAAGTTCGATCTAAACTGACCATGGTTGCAAAATATTGGCCAAAAATACGCAAACACTACGAAATATGAAAGTCAGATGAAAAAGAAACATTCTATTGCCTTATACTGCAAGACTAAAACAAAATAAAACTGTCAAAACTCACCTTTTCAGCGAAAACATCCGAACAGATCACCCGCGTAACAGAAAGACCGCAAATTTTTTATTTTTCCTCCTCCCTCCCCCTCTCCCCCTTCCTCTCTTCCCTATATCTTATTCTTTTTATATTTGTATACTGTATGTAAATACTTAATTTATTTTAATTTTTTTATTAGTTTTCCTCTATTTCTTTTCTCTGTTTATCTGTAATGATGCTGCTGGAATCTTAATTTCCCCGAGGGAACCCTCCCAAACGGATCAATAAAGTTTTGTCTAATCTAATCTAATCTAATCTAATCTAATCTAATCTAATCTAATCTAATCTAATCTAATCTAATCTAATCTAATCTACAACCCTGATTCCAAAAAAGTTGGGACAAAGTACAAATTGTAAATAAAAACGGAATGCAATAATTTACAAATCTCAAAAACTGATATTGTATTCACAATAGAACATAGACAACATATCAAATGTCGAAAGTGAGACATTTTGAAATTTCATGCCAAATATTGGCTCATTTGAAATTTCATGACAGCAACACATCTCAAAAAAGTTGGGACAGGGTCACGGGCGCAGATAGAGGGTGGGACGGGTGAGATTCGTCCCACCCAGATTTAAATTCACCTCGCTCAGTCCCCCCACTTATAGGGAGGAAAAACGTCTATGCTGTCTTTCTTTGCATAAGGCAAACCTCACAGAAAAATCAAAAGACTAATTACCATTCGGTTTATTGAGGTGCACAGCAGTACATACATAGTTGCAACAACTCACATAAAACAAAACAAAGACTGATATTCGGTTGGTTGAGCTGCGCAGACTGCACAGGTTGCGAGCTCGAGCTTGGTTGCTATGGTTACCCACAACAAGTTTGACAGGCATATCCATAGACATCCTATTATTACGTAGACGGAGCATCCAACGTAAGTTCTAAAAGCGCTGATGAGACGCAGGGCCGCCATCTTGGAGAGGTGATACGCTGCACTCAGTGTAATGCGCTGGCAGCGCTGGCTCGCATTTTTTTGTCATACATGTAGCTATGATAAAGGATAGCGGCGGGGTTATTATTCATAGTTGGCTTCACGTTAATAGAATATCCTGATATTAAGTGAACAGACGTCGGAGATTGTTGAAGTTGAGGAAACGGTGATTAGTCTAATATCCTACAAAAAATGTGTGAATACTAAATACATTAGATATAAACAGCTTAACGTTTTTCTATCGGCTACAACCTGTTGCAATGGATAGGGTAAATTCAGGTAAAGTGGGACACTTTTTTACATAAAATGTGGTTTTAACAATCTAAATCCATTATAATGATTCAAATGTGTGTATGTTTTCTTTAAATAGATTGTTAAGAACATATCAAAGGGGAAATTAATCTAGTCAGTGAACTTATAAGAGCCTTTTACATCCTTCAACACAATCTTTGTATCTTTTTAACTGTCAAACAATAACCGTTTATTGCAACACGCCTCATCTGTTATAAATAGTTGTGTATGAGGAACAATTTGTTTGCTCACTTCTCTCTAAAAGATCATGGAATGAGATGGCGAAGTGTAATCTTGTAGCATTTCCTCTACTGTTATTTACAGGTTACTTTAACCGACAAACTTTTTTTTTTGAAACCGAGAAAAATTTGACAGGTTAACGTAGGTTAACAGCCCTACCCCTAACACAATCTAGACTGTACATTTATACCCATTGGCGTTCACAATCATCATAATTTCTTCATCATTTATTTCGACTTCATCATATTTAATTTCATTCATGTCTATTATTGTCATACTCTTATGTATTAGACTAGTGCTACCTGATGACGATTTAAGTCTCTTAGCTCCTTCTCAGCTTTGGTAATATACTATTTAAAAAAAAACAACAACAAATAGTACGGTAATGTTAAATCTTACTTGTGAAAAGTAATCCCCCTGCTTCTGTTTGAAATGGTTCGCTCGTTTGAGCAGGAGTACGCTGAGCACCAGCCTGGCATCTTGTCTCTTGTCTTCTTCTTCAGTCATGTAGTATGGTGCAGTAATAGACGTTACCTTGATATATATGAGTATCTCACGCTTATCTCACCACTCCAAGATGGCGACCGTATTTCTCGTGTCAGAACAGCCAACGCTCCGTCTACGTAATAATAGGATGTCGATGGGCATATCGGGGACAGCTCCTAGCTCAGGACCCCAACACGGCATGATGAAGGGTGCCAAACCGAAAAGGCAGAAAACGATTGCATTGTTTTTTCAAAAAACAACGACTGTAAGTAAACTGTGCCTTACTTTATCATATCACCTTGCAATTTTTTGATAGTCTGTTCAAAGTAATGTCGTAGTGAAAGTAAAATCGTACGGAGTAGAGATGCCTTTCTGGTAGCCTCCTTCTTTCGGTGGTAGCCTGTAGATACAGTGCTCAGAAGGCAGTTTTAATGTTTAATCTGGCGTTCCCTGCCATAATTTCAGTGAGCATATTGTTTCATAAGGAAACTTTGCGAAGAGTTGTTGACTGACTGCCGCTCACGCAACACACAGGCATAGTTAGAAAGTCAACACATGTTGACAACACATGTTGGGGGTGGGGTTGGTTTGCTGGCAGCTTTGTCCCCCCCAGTTCAAAAAACGTACCTGCGCCCCTGGACAGGGACAATAAGAGGCTGGAAAAGTTAAAGTTACAAAAAAGGAACAGCTGGAGGACCAAATTGCAACTCATTAGGTCAATTGGCAATAGGTCATTAACATGACTGGGTATAAAAAGAGCATCTTGGAGTAGCAGCGGCTCTCAGAAGTAAAGATGGGAAGAGGATCACCAATCCCCCTAATTCTGCGCCGACAAATAGTGGAGCAATATCAGAAAGGAGTTCAACAGTGTAAAATTGCAAAGAGTTTGAACATATCATCATCTACAGTGCATAATATCATCAAAAGATTCAGAGAATCTGGAAGAATCTCTGTGAGTAAGGGTCAAGGCCAGAAAACCATACTGGGTGCCCGTGATCTTCGGGCCCTTTGACGGCACTGCATCACATACAGGCATGCTTCTGTATTGGAAATCACAAAATGGGCTCAGGAATATTTCCAGAGAACATTATCTGTGAACACAATTCACCGTGCCATCCGCCGCTGTCAGCTAAAACTCTATAGTTCAAAGAGGAAGCCGTATCTAAACACGATCCAGAAGCGCAGACGTCTTCTCTGGACCAAGGCTCATTTAAAATGGACTGTGGCAAAGTGGAAAACTGTTCTGTGGTCAGACGAATCAAAATTTGAAGTTCTTTATGGAAATCAGGGACGCCGTGTCATTCGGACTAAAGAGGAGAAGGACGACCCAAGTTGTTATCAGTGCTCAGTTCAGAAGCCTGCATCTCTGATGGTATGGGGTTGCATTACTGCGTGTGGCATGGGCAGCTTACACATCTGGAAAGACACCATCAATGCTGAAAGGTATATCCAGGTTCTAGAGCAACATATGCTCCCATCCAGACGACGTCTCTTTCAGGGAAGACCTTGCATTTTCCAACATGACAATGCCAAACCACATACTGCATCAATTACAGCATCATGGCTGCGTAGAAGAAGGGTCCGGGTACTGAAATGGCCAGCCTGCAGTCCAGATCTTTCACCCATAGAAAACATTTGGCGCATCATAAAACGGAAGATACGACAAAAAAGACCTAAGACAGTTGAGCAACTAGAATCCTACATTAGACAAGAATGGGTTAACATTCCTATCCCTAAACTTGAGCAACTTGTCTCCTCAGTCCCCAGACGTTTACAGACTGTTGTAAAGAGAAAAGGGGATGTCTCACAGTGGTAAACACGGCCTTGTGCCAACTTTTTTGAGATGTGTCATGAAATTTAAAATCACCTAATTTTTCTCTTTAAATGATACATTTTCTCAGTTTAAACATTTGATATGTCATCTATGTTCTATTCTGAATAAAATATGGAATTTTGAAACTTCCACATCATCGCATTCCGTTTTTATTTACAATTTGTACTTTGTCCCAACTTTTTTGGAATCGGGGCTGTAATCTAAAATGGAAGCATGATCAACTTCAAACTGTTGGAGTGGAAAATTCCATTCTACACATGCAAATTGTTAATGTGTGTCCTTCCCTGCACACAAATAACATGCTACGGTAAAAAACAGACCACAACTCATTGTATAGCTCAGAAATTCATACAAGACCAGCTACCATTGTAACATATTCTGTAAGAAACATATTCTCATCTCATCTCATTATCTGTAGCCGCTTTATCCTTCTACAGGGTCGCAGGCAAGCTGGAGCTTATCCCAGCTGACTACGGGCGAAAGGCGGGGTACACCCTGGGCAAGTCGCCAGGTCATCACAGGGCTGACACATAGACACAGACAACCATTCACACTCACATTCACACCTACGGTCAATTTAGAGTCACCAGTTAACCTAACCTGCATGTCTTTGGACTGTGGGGGAAACCGGAGCACCCGGAGGAAACCCACGCAGACACGGGGAGAACATGCAAACTCCGCACAGAAAGGCCCTCGCTGGCCACGGGGCTCGAACCCGGACCTTCTTGCTGTGAGGCGACAGCGCTAACCACTACACCACCGTGCCGCCAGAAACATATTCTATACCTAACTTTCAACTTTCTTTTTAAAAAACAAAATCGCAGATTTATAACTAAATTTTTATATGCCGTAGTGATTTTAAGTTACTACTTTTGGTGAGGTAGTGACCTTGACCCTGAGGCTTTCCATTTAGATCAAAACACATGATCGTATTGATTTTGGGATTTTGGTGGAAAATTGAGTTACAATGGTGATCAAATATTCTGCATGATGTTTTATTACAGTTATGATTATTCTGTGAGCGCACCAATCCTTAGGTGTATAAAGTTGCAACTTAAAATACAATTAGTGATAACTGTAGAATTTTCAGTGGATTACAACCTTTTTAAGGGAATGCGATGTAGTCAACCATTTTTCATGTCCCAGATCAAGCCGCCATTTTTCCACAAATTTGCAGAATTTTTGCCAAATTCTGAATATTCACATCAAAGATTTAGTTTTATCTGTATTATTTCTTTCATCATTTTATCTCATCTCATTATCTCTAGCCGCTTTATCCAGTTCTACAGGGTCGCAGGCAAGCTGGAGCCTATCCCAGCTGACTACGGGCGAAAGGCGGGGTACACCCTGGACAAGTCGCCAGGTCATCACAGGGCTGACACATAGACACAGACAACCATTCACACTCACATTCACACCTACGGTCAATTTAGTCACCAGTTAACCTAACCTGCATGTCTTTGGACTGTAGGGGAAACCGGAGCACCCGGAGGAAACCCATGCGGACACGGGGAGAACATGCAAACTCCACACAGAAAGGCCCTTGCTGGCCGCGGGGCTCGAACCCGGACCTTCTTGCTGTGAGGCGACAGCGCTAACCACTACACCACCATGCAGCCCGCTCTCTCTCTCTATATATATATTCAGCATTAATGATGTCTTCCCAGATGTACAAGCTACTCATGTCATGTGCCCTAATGCACCCTCATACCATCACAGACGTTGGCTTTTGAACTGTGCACTGATAACAAGCCGGATGGTCCCTCTCCTCTTTAGCCTGGAGGACGTGGTGTCCAAGATTTCTAAAAAGAATTTCTATTTTTGATTCATCGACCTCGGGACAATTTTCCATTTCGCCTCAGTCTATCATAAAAGAGCTCAAGCCCAGTCTTTTGCTGACCCCATCCCAACCTTTTTGAATGTATTGCTGACACTAAATTCAAAATTAGCATATATTTTTTAAAACACACACACAGGCCACTTTAATAGGAACTTGTTCTTGATTCTAAGATTCCTGTTCCTGGCTGGCAGGAGTGGAACCCAATGTGGTCTTCTGCTGTTGCATGCTGAAATGCTTTTCTGTTCACCATGGTTGTAAAGAGTTGCTATGAGCTGATGTATCGTTCTTGGCAGCTCGAACCAATCAGTCCATTTTTCTCTGACCTCTCTTATCAAGAAGACAGTTCCACCCACAGAACTGTCATTTTGGGCGGCACAGTGGTGTAGTGGTTAGCATGGTCGCTTCACAGCAAGAAGGTTCTGGGTTTGAACCCAGTGGCCGGCGAGGGCCTTTCCATGTGGAGTTTGCATGTTCTCCCCGTGTTTGTGTGGGTTTCCTCCAGGTGCTCCGGTTTCCCCCACAATCCAAAGACATGTGGTTAGGTTAATATGGGACGGCCTTGGGCTGAGGTGCCCTTGAGCGAGGCACCTAACACCCAACTGCTCCTGGGCGCTGTTAGCATGGCTGCCCACTGCTCTGGGTATGTGCATGTGTGTGTTCACTGCTTCAGATGGGTTAAATGCAGAGAGGAAATTTCACAAGTGTGTGATGAATAAAGTTGTGCTTTCTTTCTTCCACTCAATGTTTTTTTGTTTTTCACACCATGCTGTGTAAACTCTGGAGATTGTTGTGTGTGAAAACCCCCAGGAGATCAGTAGTTTCTGAAATACTCAAACCAGTCCATCTGGCACCAAAACTCATACCACAGTGAAAGTCACAGCGGTCACAATTTTTCCCATTCTGATGTTTGAAGTGAACATTAACTGAAGCTCTTGATTTCTATCTGCATGATTTTATGCAGGGGCGGCACGGTGGTGTAGTGGGTAGCACTGTCGCCTCACAGCAAGAAGGTCCGGACTCAAGCCCTGTGGCCGGCGAGGGCCTTTCTGTGCGGAGTTTGCATGTTCTCCCCGTGGGTTTCCTCCGGGTGCTCCGGTTTCCCCCCCAGTCCAAAGACATGCAGGTTAGGCTAACTGGTGACTCTAAATTGACCGTAGGTGTGAATGTGAGTGTGAATGGTTGTCTGTGTCAGCCCTGTGATGACCTGGCGACGTGCCCAGGGTGTACCCCGCCTTTCGCTCGTAGTCAGCTGGGATAGGCTCCAGCCTGCCTCCGACCCTGGAGAACAGGATAAAGCGGCTAGAGGAGATGAGATGATTTTATACACTGTGCTGCTGTCAAGGGATTGGCCGATTAGATAAGTGTATAAAACAGCAGGTGTATGGGTGTGCCTAATAAAGTGGCCAGTGAGAGTGTGTGTAGAGGATATTGCAGTGGTGTGAAAATCTAAAGTTTATTTTTGAGTGGTGAATGTATATTTCATAAGTAAGCATAATGAACAAGTGATATTTTTCAACACGAGAAGATAAACTTTTCTTCGTGCAACCATGTAATGTTCTTTATATTAAATGGACACATCCACAAAAAAAGTGCATGTGTATCAATATATATATAAACTGTGAAAAATCTCTATATGTCGTCACTTGTGAGGAAATCACTTAATTGTTCTGACAAATTTGGGTACATCGGGTACATTTTGTTTGTGAATATGTCTATATAATAGAAAGAAAATCATACGTTGTCTTGAAGATATGAAATTTATCTTCTCGTGCTGAAAAATATTTCAGTTGTTTGCTCTGCTCACTTGTGAAATATACATTCAGCACTCGAAGATAAATTTCTATCTTTGCACCACTGTGTAACATCCTCGATATATGTAGCAACGTAATTCTAAAATTTTTAGAAAGTTTATTGCACAGAGTGGTTTGAAAATCCCATTTTAAAAACACGAATTAAAAAGTAAAAATCAGTGAAAACAATTGGTTATGGTTCGTGACTGGTTGGTCAGTTGCTGTTCGTAGTTGGCTGTGTTTGCCGATGAGGCCCAGAATATAGACGTCTGTTCAGTCGACCAGCATAATTCTGCCACCTACCAGGAGGGAACAAAATCAAGATGTTTAGTATCTGCAATATATTTTTCACATTAAGATATCATTAGGTTTTAAGTAAAATCACTTAGTTTTCATTAAATTATCCAGCATGCAGTCGTGATTTTTCTACCACAGTGCTGTTAAATTCTTAATTCTGCTTAGTCAGGAAATGTTGATTCATTTTCTTTTGTATAAATACACAGGTGATTATAGGAAATCACGCGCGATGATTGGTTGAGAAATTCGAACTATTTCTCGATAATCACCTCAAGTGATTCAGCAAAATGGCTGCTAATTGCTCTGTCACTGTAAGTGAGGAAGAATTACAAATTATGAAAGAAAAAGCTGTTCCTAAAAGCACTAAAGATGCTATGAAGTTTGGCCTAAAACTATTCAAAGGTAAGGTGGAATTATGATTTATTTTATCTATTTAAAAACAAGGTATTTTATGTGACTCCGCATAGATAGGTGACAAGTCTGCGCCACACCGTTATTACATTTGCATACCGCTTTTGAAGTTTGAAATAAAATTATTTTTAAATATGATTACATTTTTTTTAAATAATCACCTCTGTGTTTATACTAAAACAATTATCTGCCTCAGGATAAGTGAATAATAACCTCGACTTCATCTCGGTTATTATTCACTGATGTTCACTTCACCTTTGGTGAATAATTATTAAATAACAAAATCACAGGCTAACAGTAATGCACTCATTCTAACATGTTAACATTTATATAGTAACAGATCATCCATGGGGGCTTGACTAGGCAGGGCTCCACATCCAAGTCTAGTCATAAACAGATTAAAATGTATAATCATTAAATGTAGTAAAACTTAAAGGAGATATGCAGAACCTTTATTTTTAAAATACATTTCTGAGTGGATAATATCTCAATCCTTTACTCCTGTATGCTGCATAAATGGTCTCATCTCATTATCTGTAGCTGCTTTATCCTGTTCTACAGGGTCGCAGGCAAGCTGGAGCCTATCCCAGCTGACTACGGGCGAAAGGCGGGGTACACCCTGGACAAGTCGCCAGGTCATCACAGGGCTGACACATAGACACAGACAACCATTCACACTCACATTCACACCTACGGTCAATTTAGAGTCACCAGTTAACCTAACCTGCATGTCTTTGGACTGTGGGGGAAACCGGAGCACCCGGAGGAAACCCACGCGGACACGGGGAGAACATGCAAACTCCGCACAGAAAGGCCCTCGCCAGCCACGGGGCTCAAACCCGGACCTTCTTGCTGTGAGGCGACAGCGCTAACCACTACACCACCGTGCTGCCTGCATAAATGGTAATTTAAAAAAATATATTTTTTAGAGTTAAAATCGACCGCAAAGTTGGCATTTGAGCTGCCCCACTGAGCCAGCCAGCCCTGGGTGCGTGACGTCACAGCGGTAATCAGTTTTAAGGCCGAGGCCTTTGACAGCTAGAGACCAAAGCCGGATTCGGCAGGCGAGAGTGGTTTCAGTGGCCTCTTTGTTCGGATTTATGGGAGATTCTTCGGATTCCTCAGATAGTAATACATCTGACTGTGATGGTCCTGAAATTGGAGTGTGTGTACATGCTACTGCTATACACGTAGAACCGTATCAGTTAGAACCATCGGAAAGTGAATACGATAGTAACACGTCGGCCACGGAGGCTCCCACCTTATGAAATAAAACCAGAGAACAAAGCCGTCTAGAGAATTGGATGGAATTGAACTGACGGTCTCATGTGACTCTCATTAAAACAGGATAGGTGTTCTAACTTGTGCAACATACATGTACATGCATGCATTTTCACTGATAAAACATAAAAGGCTAATTAAATAATCAGAGGAACTGAGAATCACATTCTGAAGCAAATTCAATAATCTTATACCAGTAACTTAAATACACAACACAAGTTACATGTATTAATCTAAATGCAGGTAAACAAATGAGAGTCACATCTTGCCCGTCTGCGTTCTAGCTTTTTGAAGGCCGATCTTGTGGCCGATTGTTTTCAAACAATCCGACTTTCATATTGCTGCTGAGGCAAGCATATTTAGTGGAGAAATCTGACGAAAGGCCCACTCATTCTCCATACGGAGTACTCCGCCATTACTGCTCGGCTTACACTCCGGGAGAACTGGTGCAACTGAACTTACTTTCCTTTTCTTGTAGTTTTCTTTTCCTTTAATTGTTAGTACTGCACCCTCTTTCAATACGGGCTTATTGCCAATGCTCCTCAACAGATCAGAGGTTTCGTACGAGTCCTCAGTCAAATGCGCAGAGCAGAGGAGAGACCACTTCGTAGGCGCCCAATGTGCCCGTGAACTTCTTGCAAAATGCGTCCAAATCTTTGCAGTTTGAACATTCTTGGGCCATGAATGCAACATAAAGCCACCTTCTGTCGTGATGCTGCACCGGCCAGCAGCACATCTACGTGGCATGGCGATAAATTAACTCAAAATGGAAGTTCGAAGTTGCAGTCAGCCCTGTTTTAGTGTAGCGGAAATGGTGATGAGACCGATAGACTTCCTGCTGTGACGTCACAGATGTCAAGGTCATTCACTCAGACCTCTACCTATATGAATGACTTTAATCATAAAAATTACTATATTAGATTTATTGTTAACGCTTAAAACTATTCCTGTGCCATTCTTGAGGTCTCAAGGCATTTATAAACAAAAAGTGAGGCCATGGTTCTGTGTATCTCCTTTAAAGCAGTGATATTTAACATTCATGGAACAAGTCTCCAGTATTACTGCTTTGTAATGACTTTCCACCACATGAAAGTCTGTGTCGGACAAGGGACTTAGGTTTCTCTTGAACACAATATGCTGCATTTATCTTATTAACCCCAACAGCTGCTGTAATGCAAATGACAACAGGAACTGACTTGTTTTGGGGATTCCACAACATTAAATGCAACTCCAAAAATAATCATTAATAAATTCAAAATTGCAATCAGCGGCAATCTGCTGTGGTACAAAAGAAAGAGAACACTTCATGTTGTAACATTATTGGTAAATAATCAGCTTTGGGGTGGTAATTAATTCACCCTTAAGTGAATAGTTTCCGATAACAACATGCCCCATTGTGTTTAATTCATTATCTGAGACAATTTGACATTTTAAAGCATAAAAATGTTTAGAAGCCATGGCCTAATGGTTAGAGAAGTGGCTTTGGGACCAAATGGTTGCTGGTTTGATTCCCAACTGCTCCCTGGGGCTGCTCTGGGTATGTTGTACATCATTCTGAATTAGACTGCCTGCTAAAAGCCATTAATATAATGTAACCTGGTTTATAATTCAACCCACATGCATTTTAGAATTAGTGGTATTCTGGATATTTATAGACTTGAATCCCCTAAGCATAATAAGCATAGTTTATTTAGGATATACAGTGTCTTGCAAAAGTAAGAAGGTCCGGGTTCGAGCCCCGTGGCCGGCGAGGGCCATTCTGTGCGGAGTTTGCATGTTCTCCCCGTGTCCGCGTGTGCTTCCTCCGGGTGCTCCGGTTTCCCCCACAGTCCAAAGACATGCAGGTTAGGTTAACTGGTGACTCTAAATTGACCGTAGGTGTGAATGTGAGTGTGAATGGTTGTCTGTGTCTATGTGTCAGCCCTGTGATGACCTGGCGACTTGTCCAGGGTGTACCCCGCCTTTCGCCCGTAGTCAGCTGGGATAGGCTCCAGCTCGCCTGCGACCCTGTAGAACAGGATAAAGTGGCTACAGATAATGAGATGAGCTGAGATGAGTGTCTTGCAAAAGTATTCATCCCCTTTGGTGTTTGTCCTGTTTTGTCACATTACAAGCTGAAATTAAAATGGATTTTTGGAGGGTTAGCACCATTTGATTTATACAACATGCCTACCACTTTAAAGCTGAAAACTGTTTTATTGTGACACAAGAAAATGAAAAAACAGAAATCTGGAGTGTGCATAAGTATTCACCCCCTTTCGTATGAAACCCCTAAATAAGAGCTGGTCCAACCAATTCACTTCATAAGTCACATAATTAGTTGATTAACATCCACCTGTGTGCAATCAAAGTGTCACATGATCTGTCACATGATCTCATCTCATCTCATTATCTCTAGCTGCTTTATCCTGTTCTACAGGGTCACAGGCAAGCTGGAGCCTATCCCAGCTGACTACGGGCGAAAGGCGGGGTACACCCTGGACAAGTCGCCAGGTCATCACAGGGCTGACACACAGACACAGACAACCATTCACACTCACACCTACGGTCAATTTAGAGTCACCAGTTAACCTAACCTGCATGTCTTTGGACTGTGGGGGAAACCGGAGCACCCGGAGGAAACCCACACGGACACGGGGAGAACATGCAAACTCCGCACAGAAAGGCCCTCGCCGGCCACGGGGCTCGAACCCGGACCTTCTTGCTGTGAGGCGACAGCGCTAACCACTACACCACCATGCCGCCCCTGTCACATGATGTCTGTATAAAATCTACCTGTTCTGGAAGGACCCTGACTCTGCAATGCTACTAAGCAAGCAACATGAGAACCAAGGAGCCTCCAAACAGGTCAGAGACAAAGTTGTGGAGAAGTATAGATCAGGGTTGGGTTATAAAAAATATCCCAAACTTTGACTATCCCAGGGAGCACCATTAAATCCATTATAGCAAAATGGAAAGAACATGGCACCAATACAAACCTGACAAGAGAAGGCTGCCCACCAAAACTCACAGACCAGGCAAGGAGGGCATTAATCAGAGATGCAACAAAGACACCAAAGATAACACTGAAGGAGCTGCAAAGATCCACAGTGGAGATGGGAGTATCTGTCCATAGGACCACTTTAAGCCACACGCTCCACAGAGTGGGGCTTTATGGAAGAGTGGCCAGAAAAAAAAGTCATTGCTGAAGAAAACACATTTGGAGTTTGCCCAACAGCATGTGGCAGACTCCCCAAACACATGGAAGATGATTTTCTGGTGAAATGAGACTAAAATTGATCTTTTTGGCAATCATGGGAAACGATGTGTGACGCAAACCCAACACCCTGAGAACACCATTTCTTCAGTGAAGCATGGTGGTGGCAGCATCATGTGGGGATATTTTTCATCTGGAGGGACAGGAAAGCTGGTCAGGACTGAAGGAAAGATGGATGGCACTAAATACAGGTTAATTCTAGAGGAAAACCTGTTTGAGTCAGCCGGAGGCTTAAGACTGGGACGAAAGTTCATGTTCCAGCAGAACAATGACCCTAAACATACTGCTAAAGCTACAGTGGAGTGGTTTAAAAGGAAACATTTAAATATCTTGGAATGGCCTAGTCAAAGCCCAGACCTCAATCCAATTGAGAATTTGTGGCATAACTTGAAGATTGCTGTACACCAACGCAACCCATCCAACTTGAAGGAGTTGGAGCAGTTTTACCTTGAGGAATGGGCAAAAATCCCAGTGGCTAAATGCCCTCAGCTAATAGAGACATACCCCAAGAAACTTGCAGCTGTAATTGCAGTAAAAGATGGATCTACAAAGTATTGACTCATTTATATAAAATTTTTTTGGGGGGATATCTATGCACACTCCAGATTTCTGTTTTTTTTTCATCTTAATTATTGTTTGTGTCACAATAAAACACCCATTTTCACTTTTAAAGTGGTAGGCGTGTTGTGTAAATCAAATGGTGCTAACCCCCCAAAAATCCATTTTAATTCCATCTTGTAATGCAACAAAACAGGACAAACACCAAAGGGGATGAATACTTTTGCAAGACACTGTACAATATCACCTTCCTAAACTGTGTTGGTCCAAAACTTAAGGACAAAGATGGCTAATGATGACAAGCTTCCCTGCCTAACCAAGACCCTTTTTGACCTAGACTGTGAGAAATGTCTTCCTGCTTAGTACAAGATATACTACGGTTCTAAATTTTAGAACAATAACAAAAATAGCACATTCACCTTTCCAGCACAGCATTGTACTTATTCATTCGCTCTGCCTCCTCTCTTTTCTCCTCCAACCAGCGTTCCAGTAGCTCCTCTTTCTCCTGACGTGCGAGTGCCAGCTCCCCTTTCAGTGTCCTCTGCTCCAATTGCAATGTAGCCAACTCTTTTGATTGACACTCCAATTTATACTCGTACTCGAACAGATCATTTTTAAGACAAATGGCTTTTCTGCCTAAGAGCACAGCTTCGTTGCGGTAGTGGCTTACTCTACAACACAAGTATATAACATTTAACGTACATCAAAATCACCAGTATGTATCATTTTGGAAGCTGTAAGAGGCAGCTCACTTACTGTGAATGACAGTACTGCAGTTCTGCTTCCTTTAGGTAAAGATTACTGGTCAAGTCTGAGACTTTCTGGGCAAGCTGGAGAAGAAATACCATTTGCGTCCATCTGAAATTTCTTCCAGTATACAAAGCCATCAACAATATCCTTCCCTTCTATTTGTTTTCCCCTTGCATACCAACACACTACATTGTCAGATCCTCCGCTCTAAACCCCTTGTACTGATGTCACACTTACGTTAGCAACTGTTGCTACCCTTGTCTTGGGGGACAAGCGAACTTTAACATACTGAAGACAAGCGATATTGAAGATAATTATAATAATTATTTAAATTTATATAGCGCCTTTCTCACACCCAAGATTGAGTTACAATGGGGGGGGGCACCAAAAGAGGGTCAGGATGTAATTCCACTGGCGTTGCTTCCCACAGCCCCACCAAAAGGTGCACGAAGATAAATCCCACACCGCCTGCACAGCCGCGACAACACCAGATGTCAGACGTCTGTAGTTTGAAGAAAAGTACAGCTAAAAAAGCTTTACTACCGGATTACTTGGATAATCTTAGTCAGAATGAAGCAAAGGAGAGATATACACAGAAATTAGAGTTTATTAGTGGTTACGAGTCATACAAAATTCCTTGAAATGATTGGAGTGACGATGTAGATTTGTGGCCCAGCATTACCTACATTGATGTTGGAACGTATCTTCTCACTGCATTTTCTCTATTTTAACTTTTTTAAATTATCAGTTTTATTGGAAGAGAAGAGCAGGGAGGATTGAGAACTGAACAGCTGTGCTTTGTTTACACTTGATACTCATTCTTGTAGCATCCTAGCAACCATCGCAAAGACACGTACAAAAAGCCCAAATATTCCTACTTACCCGGGAAAAAATGATCCAGGATTTATCTTGTAATATCTTGATCCCCAGCTCTTTATCCCAGCCACATATAACACTGGCACAGTGGTGTAGTGGTTAGCACTGTCGCCTCACAGCAAGAAGGTTCTGGGTTCAAGCTCAGCAACTGATGGGGGCCTTCCTGTATGGAGTTTACATGTTCTCCCCGTGTCTGTGTGGGTTTCCTCCGGGTGCTCCGGTTTCCCCCACAGTTCAAAGACACGCAGTTAGGTTACTATAGGGAGGCCTTGGGCTGAAGTGCCCTTGAGCAAGGTACCCAACCCCTAACTGCTCCCTGGGCACTGTAGCATGGCTGCCCACTGCTCTGGGTATGTGTGTGCGCTCATTGCTCACTTGTACGTGTGTGTTCACTGCTTCAGATGGGTTAAATGCAGAGGACAAATTTCACTGTGCTTGAGTGTGCATGTGACAAATAAAGGTTTCTTCTTCTTCTATAAAAAGTTGGACACCTTCATGCACTTCCAGGTTTTCATCTGTTTGTTCGTGTCGAACGATGTCTGCAGCACCAGGTAGTTTGAGATGTTGGGGAACTCAATGGATGGATAATTTTTCAAAATCATTAGAAAAATCCTTCTTTACTAGTGTGTAAGGATCTATCCCATCACAAAGAGCAACTTTCTGAAGATATCTTGACTGTGCATTGGCCTCTAAACTGCGAAAATAATCAGAGACGATTTCACTAGGCTCTTTGCATAATGGCAGCCAAATCGGTTTGTCTGACCACCACTTCATTCACCGGAAAGTAAACTCACAAGCAAAAGGTCACATGAATGAATACAACCTCTATCCTATTCCAGGTTAACCACCCACAAAGAATGACCGAAAAACCTTTAACTCCGTGGAACGTCAGTGAAAAAAAATGTTAAGATCGTGGCCGCACACCGCGACTATATGGCAGGCCTCGGAGAGAGCTGTTCTCACATAGCATCATTGCTGTGGGCTATCGAAGCTGGAGTAAAACAAAGGGATTCACTGACCGTTACAGATAAAAAAGATGAACTGGGTTCTTCCTACTGCTGTGAAAAAAAATGTCTCCTTCTCCCGGATCACAGATATTTCCTTTCTAAAGAAATGCCTAAGTCAAGTTCCGAAGCCACAATCAGAAGTTCATCACAAAGTTTCAGGGAGATGGTAAGATCTTTTATCTTTTTCTCAAGTTGAACAATTGGAACAACCAAAAACAGCGCAAAAATGAACCACATTTAAGACAG
The DNA here is from genome assembly GCF_027579695.1 of Neoarius graeffei. Taxonomy (NCBI): domain Eukaryota; kingdom Metazoa; phylum Chordata; class Actinopteri; order Siluriformes; family Ariidae; genus Neoarius; species Neoarius graeffei. Next base: position 32,124,600 of record NC_083593.1, read on the forward strand.
GTTAAGCCTTGCTTACAGGAAAGACGGTGTCTGGTTGTCTCCAAGGAGAAATTATCACATGATGCATGAAGTCACATGCAAGGGGTCTATAGGCTTGCAATATTATCTGTCAGTCCAAACTCCATAGCACTGGATGCCAGAACAGGATTTTCCACAATTTAAAATATTCCCAACCCATAACCTTTGTCTCCCCTCCTGCAAAAAATGTAAATGCTCATCTGTACACGTGTTATATAAGCGGTGTGTAACATTTTTATCACTGTAACATTTGCATCACTGAAAAGTGCAACATCAGTCACATTATTATTATTATTATTATTATTATTATTATTATTATTAATAATAATAATAATAATAATAATAATAATAATTATTATTATTATTAATAAATGATTCACCTCCTCTCTAACAGCAATAGAAAAATCACTAGAATGCACCGATATGCAATCATTAGCGTTATATAATACACTCACGGTAAACAGCCAAATGGTTATTTTGTCTGTGTGAACCTTTAAAGCAGGGGTCTTCAATTAAAAGTCACTGAGGTCCAGTTATTAAATTTTGTCCCAGTAGAAGGTCCGACCCGAAGTCCAGCTTGTGTCTTATAGCCTTCCCCTATGTCCACATTTTCATATGGTTTCAACAATATTTATTGTTAATTTCCAATGCAGGAAATGAACTGAGTGCACAACTATCTCTTTTACCATAAATAAAAGTCGTCCCAGGAAAATAAATTCAAGGACTTTATTTCAGATTAAAGAAAACAGAAACCTCAGAATAAAATAAATAAAAAAGCGCAAACAGAGGGGAATAACTCCTTTTTCTCTTAAATTAAAGAGGTCCCAACCTGAAGAATTGAAGGCCTACACTTCGAGTAAAAAAGTCAACTCGGAAAACATTAACTAAAAAGTGCAAACAGAGCATTGACTTCACATTTTCTCTTCTTTGTTCTTAAAATAAGGAGGTCCCAGCCTAAAAAAATGAGGGCCTACTTTTCAAGAAAAAAAAAAAGTCCACATTTTCAGAAAACAAGTGGCTTTTTTTGGGGGAAATGCAAACAGAACATTTTTCTTTGAACTTTTCTCTTTTAATTCTTCTTATTTTACTTTTCTTAATGAGAAAAATGGGCATGTGGCTGACCTGCCAGTAATTTAAATCTTGGTTGGAATGGAGTTAGTGCCATTCTCATGCAGATATGTAGGTGTTCATTGTTGAGCCTAGAACGGTACTTGGTTTTGACAATGTTCATAGTAGAAAAAGCTGACTCACAGCTGTAAGTCGATCCAAACATAGTCAAGGTGTGCAGTGCTCCTTTGGTTAGACCAGGGAACACACTCTCAGAAACAGTCTGTAACCAGAAAGTAGCAGGGTCAGTTGTCTCAAAATGCTCTTTTAATGCAGCATTTCCTTGCAGATCAATGAGCAGATCAATGTCTCAGCAACGGCGTTTAAGCACTCCTTCACAACTGTCCCATCACTAAATGTTTTTTTATGTTGCCCCAAAATCCACGCTACTTTTAAGGAACATTTGTTTGCACATTGCTGGGCTGTAAGTGTATGTGTGATGAGTCGGGTAGACCTGTCATACTGTGCTTGCAGTTCGGTTATTTTGCGGCCCTCAGCTCGGACTTCAGGGGATAACTTTGCTCAAAAGAGCTGTGCTTCGTTTCGTAGTGGCGCTTCACGTTGCCGCTTTTAATTAATGCCACGTTTTCGGAGCATATGAGACACACTGGTTTTGAACTGCTCGCCGGAAGAATGAACATATATTTCTCCGTCCATTCATCTTTAAAACAACGATTTTTCTTGTCTACTTTCCGCCGCCTTTTGGAGCAAGCCATGTGGTTGTCTCTGAACTTAACTCTCTTCCCCTCTGCTTGTTGCTCTGCTGTGGTGTGCTGGGTAAACTAACGATTTTATTGGCTCAGCTGAGTGAAGCTGTTGTCGTATTAACTGGAGTAGCAGTGCCCGCTGTCAATAGCCACGACCATCCAAAATAATGCTCCATGAAAATTACTTAATCTCGTGAATTTACCATTGGTCACGGGTCCGGACAGAACCATTACTGGGTCCGGATCCGGACCCGGACCGAGGTCCGCCATTTGGTGATGCCTGCTTTAAAGGTTATATGCAGAAGCCAGCAGCAGAGGGTTTTCTTTTAACAAAGCATTCCAAGCGCAACCCTTTACAAAAAACTAAAACCCTTTACAAAAAACTAAAACCATGAATTGTCTTGGCCAGCCCTAAGGGTCCCATCTGCATCTCATCATTGCTGAGGAGTGTGCTCCCATCACCCAGTCAAGCATCCAGCCAGAGCAGGTCATGATATTTTTTACCATATTAACATGCCATTGTTGTGTGTTATGCCTGATGTAAAGACTCTCGTCTCTGCGAGCCTACCACACAGATTTAATACTTGTCATTTTTAGGGCATACCTAACAACCTGTGTTTTCTTTCTCTCTCTCTCCCCCCTCCAATCTGTCCCTCTGAGTTACATGTTGATCCTGGGATTGAGATGCTGGCCTCTTCTGCCCCTCGGACCTGCTTGATCCATCCTGGTGCCCTGTGTCTGGTTGGAGTTTTATCGCACCGCTCCTGTGAAGGACGGCCCCATGAGGACAGTTGAGGGTTATACCTGTTAAAACTGTTAATATTATAGTCAGGCTGTCTGTTGTTGCCCAAATGAGGATGGGTTCCCTTTTGAGTCTGGTTCCTCTCGAGGTTTCTTCCTCATGTCGTCTGAGGGAGCTTTTCCTTGCCACCGTCGCCACAGGCTTGCTCATTGGGGATAAAATTAGCTCATGTTTTAAGTCGTTCAAATTCTGTAAAGCTGCTTTGCGACAATGTTTATTGTTAAAAGCGCTATACAAATAAACTTGATTTGATTTGATTTACCAACCACAGAATCTTTAAGTAGTCACTTTTTTAAAGAGTGCCTGTATAAAATGTACAAAAAGCAAACCCTGATTTTGATTCTGGCTATGGAGTATTATTAACTGACTATCAATCGGCTGTGAACGTTTTATCAGCAGACTGTCAAATTAATTCTTAAATTAAAAATGGAAAAATAAGCAAAACATCCTCTTGAGTTCAAAACATGCCCATGAAAAGTTGGTGAACATGGGTAGAAAAATGTGTTAGGATAAACAACACTTGATTATCCTGATAGAGAGTTTGATCCCCAATGATGCCACAGCCATCCGTGGTCAGGAGCCTAAGAGAGCAAAACTGGCTGTGCTCTCAGGGAGGGAGGACTGACATTCTCTCTCTCTCTCTCTCTCCTCTGTCAGTTACGAAAAATGCTAGCCAATCATGGGTGTATAGGTCATGTGTACAGAAGTGGGCGGATAGCACTTTCCTCCAAGTGTGTTAAGCCGCCACTGATGCAGCATGAGCAAGCAGTTCGAAAAGATGCGTCCGGCTGGCTTCACTTGCCTTGGGCGAAGCATGTAATAGCTTTCACCCTACCTAGTTGGTAACTGTCACGTGAAAGGTGACAGCTGTCTGGTGGGCAAGAATTGGAAATGACTAAATAAATAGCACTTACGGCATGCCAAAAATAACAAAATGCAGATCTGTATGATCTGATATTCATTCATCGCTCATCCTTTCAAAAAGAAGAAGGAACCTTTATTTGTCATATGCACACTTCAAGCACAGTGAAATTCATCCTCTGTATTTAACCTATCTGAAGCAGTGAACACACATGCACACACACCCAGAGCAGTGGGCAGCCACACTAGAGTGCCTGGGGAGCAGTCAGGGGTTCGATACCTTGCTCAAGGGCACTTCAGCCCAAGGCCGCCCCATGTTAACCTAACTGCATGTCTTTGGACTGTAGGGGAAACCGGAGCACCCGGAGGAAACCCACGCAGACACGGGGAGAACTCCACACAGAAAGGCCGCCGCCGGCCACTGGGCTCGAACCCAGAACCTTCTGCTAACCACTACACCACCGTGCCACGGTGGTAGGATGCACTACATAGTGAACAGTGTGTGTTGAGTTATACACCACTTGTATGACTTATTTCTTAATCAGCATAAAGTTTGAACATAAAAAAAAGAAACCTTTTTATAAAAGTATACCTTTTGTCTGACTTGCTCTTCCTCTTTGAGTTGCAGATAGTGTTTCGGTGCATTTTTCTCCTCAAGTGGATGTTGTACTACTCCATTTGGATTTGGACTCCAGGAACAAGACATTATCAGACTGGACACTAGTTCACATGTTTCCATGTTATATCTGACAACATAGTCTTTAAAAAACACCTTTGTTCAGCCTTACCTCTGTGTTCTGTCGCTCTCCAAATCCTCCCATACACCCATGTGTAGATTTAACATTTCTTCTAATCTAGACACTAGGCATTAATCAGAAATGTATTTTTGCTATAAGAAAGCATTTTACTGAAATCAAGATAACAGTTGATTGTGCAGGCATACTGACCTTTAGTGAAGAGTCCAGAGAAGGGATCTTTCTGGAGGTAGTCCCTATGGATCAGTGCTGCTCTCACGTGACTTTTCCATGCCTCCATAATCCGGTTTCACACCAACACACTATATTACAGAAAGCAAAACTATCCTTCCTCTTTCTTTTCCTTTTCTGCAGTACGACAGACCTGTGCTGCTTGTTATTTCTTGTAAAACTTCAGCTAACAGGTCTGACTCAACTTCACAGTCCCTCCATCCTGCGTCTCTCGACTCTTACTGTTGATTAAGCAGTAGTGATGAGTCGTTCATAAAAGAGTCGGTTCATGAACTGGTCGGCTCTTTTCACAAGCCGTTTCCCCTCATTTTCATAAAAATGTAACACTTTCGTTTAAAACAAGTTCAAGTAGTTAGGCAATTATTATGAAGAATAAACAAAGAGGTCAGATACTGCAAACTGTGTTCGTGGAAAATGAAATGAACCGTTTGGGAGTCGTCTCTTAATGGTGAACCGAGCTAAACGTTGTGAATCAGTGGAGAGAGCAGCGATTCCTATTAGCGCTGCCGAGGTTTCGCGTTTTCTTTTAGGGGAAGTTTGTCCTACTCGGCTTGCCGTCATTCGAGTGAAGCTTTGTGTGTGGTAGCTTGGATGTATTTGTTTAATATACTTTTTTTTAATAGTAAATAAGACCAGTCTAGCTAGTTTCACCTCGTCCTGAAGTAGAAGTAAGTGGGTTTAAATATTTTTAATATTTTGTTTTTGTTATTTAGGTGTCCATTGTGGTGCTGTTTACTGGAAGTTAATTCGGTTTTGTTAATCATGGTCATGTGTGTTGTGTAGATGCGACATTAGCGAGCTGTAAAATGGCCAATGACCGGTTACGGGCTCTGGAGGATGTGGAGAAGGAGATCGCTGTGGTTCTTCAGTGTGCAGGTTTCTGTCTCAGCTCAACTTCTTGTCTGATATTTTACTGAACCTGTAGTTAGTTTCCAGCAGGCGTGAACCTCTTCTACCCCGAACACGAGAATCTCCGAACCGTGCATTCTCGAAGTCCGACATCCGGGTCACTGGTCATGTGACTTCCATGACAACCCAGCCGCCATATTGGTTTAGGTGAAAGGGAGGGAGAAGCCTGTTTGTGTATTGTAGCAATTTAGTCCAAATTTGAGGGGTTTTTTTATGCTATTAGCATGCCTAAAGGGTGTTGTGTAGCAGGCTGTACAGCCAATTCAATAAAAAAATGAAGGTTTAAAGTTTCATATGATACCATTATCGTAGCCTAGTAAACTAGACCCACCTGCCTAGCGGCCAAAAATACTTTTTGCCTGCGAGTGGGTCTAGCCTCGCACCATATCAACAAAACACCCCGGGCATCAAATCGTGCCCGCCAATCACAACGCAAGGTTTTTGTTTGGATTCTTTGGGCGGGCTTTTGCAGGAGTGACGACAAAGCTGCGCGACGCTGGAGAAAGCACAGCAGGAAAGATGGCTACGGCTAGTGAACAGCGCGCGTTTGACTCCGCTTTGGAATCAGTTTTAGAAGAATTAGACTTGGAGTTTTCGTTGAAACATGAGCAGGAAGAGGCTCTCCGCTCATTCCTTTTCAAGAAGGACGTTTTCGCTGTTTTGCCGACCGGCTATGGCAAAAGTCTGATCTACCAGCTGGCTCCGCTCGTAGCCAAAAGGATGGGGCTAGTTTGTGCAGTACGAAGAATTAATAAACAGCTTTGAAACATTACTTTTTGATTGTTTCTTATTTTCCCGTTATTTTAAATTTAAGGGAAATTATTTCACCAAACACCACTAAATAAAAACTCTCAAAAACAGTTTAAGCAAACCCTTGAAAAACACTTGAAAAAAATAAGTGTATGTTAAGTATGTGGTACAGAATCCAAACTTGTGGTCATTATCTCCAAACTTCTTAATATCTAGAACCTGTTTATTAATTAATACGCATTTTGAAAAATGATTTATTTCAAGGCCTCCCCCACTGCTTTCTGTCGCTCTGACTACGTCACAGTCACTGTTGCGCTGATTGGTCAGAGCGTTCGCACAGAGACAGTTTGAAAGACAGCGGGTTGTCCCACCCCCACCCTTCAGAAATGTCTACGAGCGAGGCCAGACTAAGGCTACGTTTACATTAGACTGTATCTGTCTCGTTTTCTTCGCGGATGCACTGTCCGTTTACATTAAACCCCCTGGAAAAGCCAGGAAACGGGAATCCGCCAGCGTCCACGTATTCAATCCAGATCGTGTCAGCTCCGGTACTGTGTAAACATTGAGAATACGCTGTGCTGAGCTCTAGCTGGCGTCGTCATTGGACAACGTCACTGTGACATCCACCTTCCTGATTCGCTGGCGTTGGTCATGTGAGGCGACTGCTGAAAAACGGCGCGGACTTCCGCCTTGTATCACCTTTCATTAAAGAGTATAAAAGTATGAAAATACTGCAAATCACACATGGACTGGCCATTGGGAGTAGCGGGAGTTTTCCCGGTGGTTCAGTGTGGGCCGGCGGAGAAAAAAAAAAACAGTTGCGCGCTGGCCTTTAATATGATAAGCAATGTTAACAGTTTCTTTAAGAAACTGTTAACATTGCTTATTACAGTTAACATTGCTTATTACAGTTAACATTGCTTATTACAGTTAACATTGCTTATTACAGTTGCGCGCTGGCCTTTAATATGATAAGCAATGTTAACAGTTTCTTAAAGAAACTGTTAACATTGCTTATCATATTAAAGGCCAGCGCGCAACTGTTTTTTTTTTTTTTCTCCGCCGGCCCACACTGAACCACCGGCCCACCGGGAAAACTCCCGCTGGCCAGTCCGTGTGTGCTGCAAATACTGATGCAAATACTGCCCATTGTGTAGTTATGATTGTCTTTAGGCTTGCCATCCTTCCACTTGCAAGTAATAAGTGATATGCGCTGGGATCACACACACAGCGGCTCAGTCCCGAATCATGGCTTGTGCACTTCACTCGCGCGCTGTGTGAGCTGCGCAGGGCCGGAGTGCGCACCCTCCAGAGGGCACTTGCTGTTCAGGGCGGAGTGATTTGGAGCGCAGGATGCCTGCGGAGCCGAGCGTATCCGTGTATTAGGCTTGCCATCCTTCTGCTTGCAAGTGGTGAGCCTTGCGCATGCCCTAAATGCACTGGGATCATGTTACGCGCCGTCTGAAATGCACTGGGATCATGTTACGCGCCGTCTAAAATCATGTGATTAGCGTATCCGCGTATTGGCGTTGCTGTGTGCACGGCTAACGGTTTTAGTGTAAACGTGAATCGTTTTAAGAACGTTAATCTGATGATCCGCTGATTCGACGTAATGTAAACGTAGCCTAAATATTCACATTTTAGTCTGGCTTGCCAGGCTACCATTATCGGGTAAAAGGAGAGAAAAATGGTTGAGGGCTGTAAACAGGTGTGAAGTGAGAGCTGATGGATCTGTTAACTATGGAAAGTTATGGGAACCCAAATCTAACTATACATATGTATGTGGTCGTCATTTCATCAATGGTAAGTGAAGAAAAGAATTTATAATAGACATGAGTTTTTAGTGATAGTAACAGCTCTGTTATTGTATGAATTAATTGCCGACAAATGAGCAGTAATAGGTGAATTTGCCACAATAAACATTCTGAAAACTTGCTGACGCTTCATAATATAAATCTGTCTGCAAAAACCCATAAGTCACCATTGTTTTGACACCCATCCCACCCTTGCTTGTACGGACATAACTCCAGTCCAACAACACTGATTTTCAATTTATAACGAGCTAGATCCTCAGCAGCTAAACTATCTTGATACTGGTAGGACATTCTACGAGTATATTAAAGTGCCATTCCACCATTGGATGTATTCTTTGGCATAAAATACAATATATTTTATGACAACATGACTAGACAGAGAAATCTTTTAGCTTCAAAATGATATATCAAACATAATTTTTTGACAACGACAAGTATATTAATTTTGCGACCCAAGTCACCTACCCTTTTAATTTCCGCGCGGTAGTGAAACGTGATGTCATCGGCAGGTTCCCCTTCTTGTGTACCACGTGTCGGTCTATTTTTAGACCAGGAAACCCCCAAAGTGAGAGAGTCATTTCTCCTCGTATATGGGGGCCAAAAAAATTGCGAAAAATTTTGAGTTAATCTTTCAGTTAGCTAGATTTATTGGTATTAGCTAGATTTATTGGTATTACTTTTATCGCGTTCTGTCCGCCATTGCTGATAATATGTGCCACGTCACACGTCACGTGGTACACAAGAAGGGGAACCTGCCGATGACATCACGCACGGAAATTAAAAGGGTAGGTGACTTTGGTCGCAAAATTAATATACTTGTCGTTGTCAAAAAAATATGTTTGATATCATTTTGAAGCTAAAAGATTTCCCTTTCTAGTGATACCATTTATATATGTTATCAAAATATATTGTATTTTATGCCAAAGAATACATCCAGTGGTGGAATGGCACTTTAAGCTAAAACTAACAAAAGCTTACTAAAACACTGAACGCTAACAAAGTTGGGTAAAACATGTTTTCACCTAGTCAAATATGGCGCCTGTTGTCATGTGTTCGTGACGTCCTGCAGTGTTGTTGATTCTGATTGGTCAGAAGATGTTGATTACTTTTCTTTAACAGCAGCCCTGACTGTAGTGCCAGCTGTAAAACAAATCCTCATGCCTGTGCTCTAACATCTTACATAGATACTAGATTAGTATGCTCCATATAAACTAAGACTAATTTAAAAAAATACACATTTAAGAATGTTTTGTTATTTAACAAAGAGAAGCGTTCTGTAAAGAGATGTTTAGTTAACATTTATGGAAGGAGTCTCCAGTGTCAGTGCTTTGTAACAATCAGTATCCGGTGGTTTAGCCCCCAGTGTATTCGCCCCATCTTCAAGTGTTTTAGCCCCATTTTCATAAGCACCCTCAGAAAATAAAGTGCATTACTGGTGTACAATGGCTTGTCGCTGGAGCAGTACCTTCTAATGTACTTATTTGTACCCTAGATTAGATTAGATAGAACTTTTATTGATCCCTTTGGGCAGGTTCCCTCAGGGAAATTAAAATTCCAGTAGCATCATTACAGGATAAACAGAGAATAGAAATAGAGAAAAAACTTCTAGATAAATTAAATTAGGTATTTGCATATACAAATATAAAAAAGAAGAGGGGGGAAAAATGGGCCAACGGAAGAGGTATTGCACGTTGTCCAGTATTGTTTATTGTCAGGCTAGGCTACTGCTCCTTGTTACTCCTGTTAACCCCCCCCCCCCAGAGGACCAGGGGCGCAGATACGTTTTTTGAACTGGGGGGGACAAAGCTGCCAGCAAACCAACCCCACCCCCAACATGTGTTGTCAACATGTGTTGACTTTCTAACTATGCCTGTGTGTTGCGTGAGCGGCAGTCAGTCAACAACTCTTCGCAAAGTTTCCTTATGAAACAATATGCTCACTGAAATTATGGCAGGGAACGCCAGATTAAACATTAAAACTGCCTTCTGGGCACTATATCTACAGGCTACCACCGAAAGAAGGAGGCTACCAGAAAGGCATCTCTACTCCATACGATTTTACTTTCACTACGACATTACTTTGAACAGACTATCAAAAAATTGCAAGGTGATATGATAAAGTAAGGCACAGTTTACTTACAGTCGTTGTTTTTTTGAAAAAACGATGCAATCGTTTTCTGCCTTTTCAGTTTGGCACCCTTCATCATGCCGTGTTGGGGTCCTGAACTAGGAGCTGTCCCCGATATGCCTGTCAAACTTGTTGTGGGTAACCATAGCAACCGAGCTCGCAACCTGTGCAGTCTGCACAGCTCAACCAACCGAATATCAGTCTTTGTTTTGTTTTATGTGAGTTGTTGCAACTATGTATGTACTGCTGTGCACCTCAATAAACTGAATGGTAATTAGTCTTTTGATTTTTCTGTGAGGTTTGCCTTCTGCAAAGAAAGACAGCATAGACGTTTTTTCCTCCCTATAAGTGGGGGGGACCGAACGAGGTGAATTTAAATCTGGGTGGGACGAATCCCACCCGTCCCACCCTCTATCTGCGCCCGTGCAGAGGACGGTGTGTGTGTGCTTTTTTTGGCCCTAGAATGAGGACCTTGAGGTCAGGTAATGAACTCTACGGGGTACGTTAGTGTAGCTTGTACCTTGGGAGATAGAAATGGACTCCTACTGTACCCCTATTTCTGACAGTGAGAGAAGAGAGGTTTTTTTTTTGTGTTTTTTTTTTTTTTTAGGGAAAGTTTGAACTTGAAGTTTTTGACTGGATTTTTCATTTGACTTCTGTAAACTAACTTAAAGTAGTTGAAGAAACTCTGACTAGCGAGCTGAATCAAATCAAGGGTTTGCATGTTTAAATGTGTGCAGCTGAACAGAGCAGTTTCAAAGGACATTCTAAAGATGCGATCGTCATTCTAAGAAACATGTTATGGTTCGCTGATAGTATATAATTTGTGGTGTTTAATTATAAAAGCTTTCATAAATGACTTTTTATTATTGGTGTCTTAGAAGGTAAAATTACAATCAGATTTAGTTCAGTTTGATGATGGGGCGAAACCGCTTGAAGAATGTAAGATGTTAAGAATATTAGCGGTCACGGCAAAATGGCCACCAATCAATATATGGCTGCAGGCTATATAATTTCTGATCCTTAACTCTAAAAACTGATAAATTACTGTTATTGGTGTCTTAGAAGGCAAAATTATGATTAAACATAGTTCAGTTCAATGATGGGACTAAAACACCTGAAGATGGGGCTAATGCACTGGGGGCTAAACCACCGTAAGCCTAACAGTCAGTTTTCCACGACAGTCAAGTCTTCAAGACAGAGACGACTCAGTTTCTCTGTAACATGACAAGCTGTTTTTATTTTTATTTGAATTCTGTGATTAACCTTAGTAGAGAGAAACTAGAAGGGCACTCAGTAGAGTGCATACCATCACCAAGCCACATATTAGAACATCCACAAAAATAAAAAATACCTGGATTCACATACATATCCGGATTTGCATCAGAATCTAATCAATTGTTCCTAGGCACATGGCTGACCTTTCCTCATAATTTTCATCAAAATCCATTCCCTACTTTTTTAATTACTTTGGGAACAGACAGACAAACAAAAACAAACGGAGGTGAAAACATAACCTCCTCCAACAAAGTCTGCACAGGTAAAAAAAAAAAAAAAAGAGATGACTGTTTAATAGTGTATTATCCAGAAATAAACTTCTTTCTTTCTTGTTTCATTACGTGTACCTATAAAAAGTTCAAAGTATCATGTGTATTAATACATTAAAAATTGTAATAGTTGGACTATATCAGTTTGGGGCATGCTGTTATTGGAAAACAACCATCTTTCACAATTCAGCACCCCAACATTACCCTCAAACTTTGCTTTTGTGACCGGGACATTAATATTTTGAAACGTACCTATTTGCATTCATTCACATAACATAAAACACCCCCCCCCCTCCCCAATATACTGTATGAATCCCAATTCACATGTATTTATACTAAACATATACAAAAATGACCAGAAAAGATTTAGAAGGGAGTAGTTTTTTGAGATTTACAATTAAATTGTAAATCACTTTCATGAAGCAGCTCCCAAATGTTGTCTCCCATCATGTTCTCGTTATTTTGTCCTTGATGGCAACATTTCAAAGTTGAGTATATCCTGGTGGAAGGTTTCAACCTTGCGCTCATGTTATCCTTGAATTTATCAAGATGAGCATCAAGGATATGGACTTTGAGAGACATCCTGCACCCCACTGTGCCATCGGTCTCAACTGGATCCACATAGTTTTGAGAATGCACAGAAATCCCCGAACCACTGCAACAAAGGTGCTCTGAGTCACTTTCTCCTTCCCAGTGAGCTTCTTGGGGAATTCCTTGTGTTCCAGGATCATACTTATGAAGACACAGTAGCTTTTTTTTAAAGATTTTTTTTGGGCTTTTTTCACCTTTATTGGACAGGACAGTGTAGAGACAGGACAGGAAATGAGCGGGAGAGAGACGGGGAGGGATTGGGAAATGACCTCAGGTCGCAATCGAACCCGGGTCCCCGGATTTATGGTATAGCGCCTGAGCCACGACGCCCCCAAGACACAGTAGCTTTGACTTTTTCCACAGACAGCTTAGGAAAGCAGTATTGAAGTTACCTGAAGGCTGCTGACTCCTTATCTTGAGCTGTGGTAAATTGCTTCATCAGGCCCAATTTGATGTGCAGTGGTGGATCAGCACCTTCTACCATTTTGAAGTTTCCGATGACCTCACAGCTGGACTCCTGATACTTCAAGGTGTCCAGTAATGTCTTGCTGCTGTTGTAATTCTCTTTGAGGTACACCGAGTGAGCCAGGGGAAGCGATACGGTGCTTGTTCAGATTGTGGAGAAACGTCGCTGGAGGACGCCTTAAATTATTTCAAACTGAGTGGCCACATTGTGGCAGAAGCAGAGTCTGGATAAATAAATAAATCTCAAAATTCACTCATTTTCTCAATGAAAATAGGTGAATTTCAAAATACTAATGTCCTCGTCAGAAAAGCAAAGTTTGAGGGGATTAATAGTCATTTTCTATACTTCTGACACACAAGCAATAGAAAATTACACTACCCAGGAGCACAAATTGTGTTACGTATTACTTATTTACATAGTTTTTGCAATAATATCTCTATTATTCTATCCACATTCACTGGATATGAGCAATCGCATGCTCTGATTGGCTACTCTACTACTAGGCTATCAGTTGATATACCGCGAGCAGAGAAAAACAAAATGGCGGAGCATGTTGCTGAACCAACCGAAGACAAAACAAAAACTCTACTCAAAAACAACCCCCCCCCCAAAAAAACAAAAACAAAAAAAGCAACAAAATATGGAATGAAAGTATTTGATAGTAAGAACGTACCTTTTTATATTTTTCAAGAATTATAATAGCATTTTTCACAAATTGCTACGGTCATTTCGCCATTTTGTTTACATTCTAAGCGGAAATTATTTTGTCTGACATTTTGTCAAGTTTTTATTTATCGAAATTGCAAAAAATAAAAGTGCTGGTTCTCAAAATCCAGTGAATGTGGATATGATGAAACAGTTATTCCACTCAGTCTCGTCGTACATGACTTATAGTCGACTCGGCGCGACACGCTTTGTCAGCTATCAGCTCATGCACGACTCAATTTTGTGGAAAAACTTAAATATCCTGTGTATATTTTAGTTATAGGTTTATAAATCTATTTTTTTTTGTGTGTGTTGAGTCAGAAAGTCACACGTGAAATTTCAATAAGGGTAGTATCTCGCTGGGCTGCGACAGCCTGCGACTAGTTGGAGACACAATTGCGATAAATTATGCGAATTAGCGACAATTTTCACTTGGAATCACACTGAATTGATATTCGCATATTTTATCACAATTGTTGTGTCTCCAACTAGTCGCAGGCTGTCGCAGCCCAGTGAGATACACTCGCACTTCCTGTCTCACGGAAACTTACTTGAGAAGGGTTTGTGACGGCTTTGCGACACCAGCGACGCATTTGCGGCTATTTTGAGAGAAATTTTGTCGCACAAATTTTTTGAACATGTTCGAAATTGTAGCGACAAAGGAGCGACACTTTGCGACTCGTGAGGAAATTGAGAAGCCCCGCGAATGTTTCAAGACATTTTACTGACCTTTCATCACTAACGGAACAATTTGACACTGTTTTATGTAATCATCTTGAACAGCATGCACCTCAACATATGCGCTATGTAACGTTACGCGCTCATGCTCCTTGGTTCGATGACTCACTAAGGAATGCCAAGCTCATTAAACGTCGTTTGGAGAGAAAATGGCGTTCGACTCGTTTGGAAGTAGATCGCCAAATATATCGTGAATACTGTACAATTTACCAACAGCTACTCAAGAACGCCAAGTCTACCTATCATAACAACAAGTTGAAAGATCTTGACCAAAAAGCTTTATTCAGAGAAGTCGACATGCTTGTCCTTGAACGCGCTGTTCTTCCTCAACTGCTGTCCTATCTACATGAGAATAAACTGTATCCTGAGTTTCAATCTGCTTATCGCCCTTGCCATAGTACCGAGACTGCACTACTCCGCGTACAAAATGATCATCTTAGAATTCTGGATGAAGGCAATGAGGCATTCCTGATTTTGCTAGACTTTTCAGCTGCATTTGATACGATTGATCATTGTTTACTTCTCCAATGTCTTGAAAAGCGTTTTGGGTTCTCTGGCACTGTTATCTCTTGGTTTCATTCTTATCTTAACAACCAGACTCAGTGCGTCAAGATTGATAGTTCCTTATCACCCAACTATCTACTGGAATCTGGCGTCCCACAGGGTTCTGTTCTTGGACCAGTCCTATTCTTCCTCTATGTTGCACCACTGAAAGACACATTTACATCTCATGGAATATCGCCTATGACGTATGCTGATGATACATAACTGTATTGTGTTATCCAGAAGCATCAGCAAGACTCTACACAATCTACTCTTGAGAACTGCATACGTGATATCAAGTCCTGGTGTTCTGCCAACAAGCTTGTTTTGAATGGTGGCAAAACTGAACTCTTGTATATTCACTCAAAGTTTGCCCGGTCACACTCTACCTTACCTGGAATTGCTGTCGGCGATAAAATTATAGCACCCAAGCCTGAAGCCCGCAACTTTGGTGTTCTCTTCGATCATAATCTATCTCTAAAAGGTCAGATTACTAATTGTTGCAAAGCGTCTTTTATGGCTTTGAGTAACATTTGCTAAGATTCGACTATATCTGGATCAAGACCAAGCTGAAAAGTTGGTCCATGCTTTTGTCACCTCTAGAGTGGACCACTGTAACAGCCTGTTGTATGGCTTACCTGCTTACGAGATCAACAAGCTTCAACGGGTCCTGAATGCTGCTGCCAGAGTTGTCGCAAGACCAAAGCCTGATGATAATATCCAAGATACTCTGAGGAGGTTGCACTGGCTTCCAGTTCAAGATCGAATAATCTACAAGATCCTGTTACTGACATATAAAGTACGTAATGGCCTTGCACCTCAATATCTAACTTGTCTCTTGAACGATTACTCTACAACTCGATGTCTGAGGTCCACTACGAAGAATCTCTTGGCTGTTCCGCGCACATACACAAAAACTTATGGAGATCGTGCTTTCTCTGTAGTAGCACCGAAGCTCTGGAGCGCTCTCCCTGCTGAGCTTAAAGACTCTCCTTCAATAGATAGTTTTAAATCTAAGTTAAAGACATTTTTGTTTAAGTGATTAACCACCAGGCGGCACGGTGGTGTAGTGGTTAGTGCTGTCGCCTCACAGCAAGAAGGTCCGGGTTCGAGCCCTGTGGCCGGCGAGGGCCTTTCTGTGTGGAGTTTGCATGTTCTCCCCGTGTCTGCGTGGGTTTCCTCCGGGTGCTCCGGTTTCCCCCACAGTCCAAAGACATGCAGGTTAGGTTAACTGGTGACTCTAAAATTGAGCGTAGGTGTGAATGTGAGTGTGAATGGTTGTCTGTGTCTATGTGTCAGCCCTGTGATGACCTGGCGACTTGTCCAGGGTGTACCCCGCCTTTCACCCGTAGTCAGCTGGGATAGGCTCCAGCTTGCCTGCGACCCTGTAGAACAGGATAAAGCGGCTAGAGATAATGAGATGAGATGAGATTAACCACCATGATTATTTTTTATTAGCTACTAGTATCATTTTATTATCTTTTTTTTCTTCTTGCCGTAAATAGTTTTCTTTTTGGGTGGGGGATAATTATCACTTTTTTTGAGTATTTTTCATGATTTTTACTGTAAAAAGCATTGAGATTTCTATGTGAATGTGTTTTTAAGAAATTTATGATTATTATTTAAACTCTCTCGCGAATGACGTTTGCAATTTGTCGCAAGCTGTCGCAGCCCACTGAGATCAGGGATCCCAGACGTCCGCTATTTAGCGGAATTCCGCTATTTTTCTAGCCAAAGTGGTGGTGTGGTTTTTTTTTTTTTTTTTTTTAAATCTCTTGTATATCTGTTAAAAATATGTTTAAGTAAAATGACCAGCAGAATACGTTCTGATTTGGTTTGCTTGTTTAGCGATGTTTTTGTCAGCTTCGTTTGTTCTCGTTGACATTCGGGAACACTCGGAAGTTAAATTGATGTAAATACCGCGAGACTGTACGCGAGAAAACAATATGGCTGCGCCCATTTGCTAGAAAATGTGTTTTAACTCCGTTCGTGCTTTTGTTTCTAATGCGTTGAACTTAATTCAATATGCAGGGCTGTGAAATTTCCACAGATTCTGTTGCGAAAAATATCATCTTCACAAAACGTCTATTTTTGCATTAAATCATTGAGGGGTCTAGTCGGTTGTAATCGCCTTGCACGAGACCAGCGGCTCAATACAGCCGGACTCGCGGAGTTTTATGCCAGCTGAGCGTGGAACACGTCTTGACTGCGACTCGTGCATGACGGAGCTAAAAATAGCTATTGCGTGACCTGGCACCGCATACGTGAATTCTGTACTTACAGGGTGTAAGATCAGACATAGTTAAGATGCCATCAAAAAGGAAAGCTAAGGAGGTGTTTGAGAGAGATGCAAAGAGGGCTAGAAAAGAACACACAGACAGACTGAAGGAAAAGATGAAAAAGAACAAGTTTGCAAAACTGAAAGAGATGGTGTTAAAGAAAAGAAAATTAAAAGACTTTCATTAGATGCTGTTTGACAGACTATGAACATTTTGTAAATAGCTTTAATAGAGGAATGCAAATACTATAGAACTAATAACTAATAGCCTTACTGAAAGATGAATTGAAAGAAATAGCTGGGAGTGATGCAAAGAGGAATAGAAGGAGCCAGAAGTAAAAGAAAAGATGTAAATAATATATTGGATAAGAAACATTAGTTTTTTTTAAACTTTTGCTCTGTAGGCAAGAGACATTGTGACAGATTCTTGGAAAAAGCCAGGACATAATACAAGAATTAAGTGTAATTTGGAAGACAACAGGTATCTCTCACTTAAATATTGAGCATGATTTTTCACAAAGTCATTTTGAAAAGCCTATCAAAGTTTTCTTTTATTAACATCTTTCAATTGTTATTTACACATTTTTTAAAACTTTTATTTTGATTAAGAGATAAAATACATAGGCACTTATTAGATATTTCAAGGTATTTTACATGGATCTTTCATTTTAAAAGAGAAAACTGTTGATGGGTATTTTATATGGCAAAATGAAGACCAAGACTAGTCAAATATTTACTTGTTGAGATCAATTTTTTACTTGCAGGAAATGCTCAGAATACACCATATAACACCTAAAATGGCTTGGTGTCCGGCTTATGCTGGGGGGCTGTGCCCCCCAGACACCCCCCCCCCCCCCCCTTTCCTCGGATTTCTTATTTACAATTTCACAGCCTTGAATATGTTGTGGAAAAAAGATATCGTCCATAAAAGAAATAGCGGAACAGTGTCCGGGTTAGAAGTAGTATATTCTTCAAAGCTACATTTTCATCTAATTTTTATAGCTAAATAACAATTTTTTTTTTGCCACTTATGTTATTGATTACAAAATATGCCATCAAATAGATACACATTATTGTTAAATTATGTTGTTTTTCTATGTTAAATCGATGTAAAAAATGTGTTCTATAGCATCTTTAAATGTTTAAATGTTAAAATCTCAACAGCCCCCTTGACCCCTGCTGATAGTTTCTTACATTCCTCAATTTTTTTCAATTACTGCTGGGATCCCTGTGAGATACTGGCTTCAGTGGCTGGGTTTCTGCTTTTAGTGTGGCATAAAGTCAGTAAAAAAAAATTATCACAATAGGTTTTTTTTGACAGTCAGTAGGGAAATATTCACAAATTGTTACAGGCTCATTTATGACTGCTCTTCTTTTAGGAAACATAGTGCTGGAGTTGTCCAAGGAGAAGCATAACGCAAGTTTATTAGATCGGCAGCTCAATCAGTTTCAGACGTCCATTAACAGGATTGAAAGTGAACTCAGCTCTCAGATCCGCTATCTCACACAGGTGAGCTGCTCCACTCTCATGCATTCACAGCATGTATTTCAGCTTTTTCTACAACTGTGCAACCACGTACTGTAATCAATCCCCTCTTCTTCCTTAATAGGATATTGTGAATTTTATTTTCTTGTCTAGAATGCAGTTGTAAGGTCTTATAAGAAGAATTTGCGTGTTCTGAAGGAATTTAACACATTTGTGTGAGCTTAGCACAGTAATTTCAGGTCATCTGAGACACGAGTGTGTTTTTTCTCCTTTTCTATTTGAGTCAAGGTGGCGACCGGTCAGCCTCATGAAGGCTCAACATACTCAGCACGAAAGGACTGCCAGATGGCCCTGAACCGTGCAGAATACGCTCGTGTCAAACTGGGAGAACTGAGACGCACCTGTGAGATGATGCTCGATCCCCAGACGGGATGTACCTGATGAATTCATTTTTTTTTTTTAAAGAAACGTAGTAGCATCACATCTAGATTTAGCCAGTCTTAAGACCGTCTTGTTGAAGACGTTTGAATCTCGGCTTTGTGAGAAATCTGACTTTTGTGAAGTATAAAGGAAAACTTTTTGAATTGAATTTTTACTGCTTTCTACGAAGTTAAGGTTTTTCTAGTTGAAGCTTTTTCCTGCATAAATACCTTGTATAAAGAAAACAACTTGCTTTTGTAAGTGACCGTTATACTTCAAAGACAGTGGAAAGACATGTTTCACTGTCTTAACATGGGGCAGCCGTGGCCTGAGGTTGGACTGAAGTGCCCTTGAGAAAGGGCACCTAACCCACAATCGCTCCCCAGGTGCTGTAGCATAGCTGCCCACTGCTCTGGGTGTGTGTGTGCACGCGCTCACGTCTGTGCTCGAGTATACGTGTGATCAATAAAAGCTTTCTTGGTAAGTGACGTCTCACTGTTTTGTAACAAAAGTTTGGGTTTTTTTTCCATGTTTAAACAATAAGCCTTTTATTTTCACTTGACATGTTATTCACAGTAATGTCACACTGCCATCATATTCAGATAATGTAGGACAATTCAGGAATGGGGAAAAAGTCATGTATTATTTCCAACATAAAGAAATAAACAATGCATTGAATAACATTCCTATTACTATAAAGAGCAACACATTAAGAGACAGGAACATTTTCACACCACTCTAAGGTCAAAAACAATGTTACGGAACAACAGTTTAATCCTTAACAGCTGATCTTTTCGTGGTCCAGTAATAAGTTTATTCTACAGTCTACTCTTGTCAATCTGCTGTGGGAACACGTAATTCACAAACCATCCAACGTCTTCAGCTGCATGCATGAGAACAACACTTAGTTTATTTTATAATTCTTTAGCTTCTCACTGATGAGTATACTTTATCTATATTTTACAGTTTTCCATGTATTTCTAAAAAGACGGAAACCTTGAACTGCTACAACAACCAATCCGTTATAATAAATAAAGTCATCTGCAAATAAATAACGTTTAGAAGATTTGGTCTTCGGGCTGACGTCCTCTGCTTATGTCACCATGTACTCCTGGCGCTTATTCAGGCGAACCTGGCACAGAGCGATGGCACCCACTCCAACATAAATGGCTGCAGCGATGAAGCAGTTGATGGCCACTTGGTTGTACAGTTTGTAGATTGCCTGGGGTGGGGTTGCGCTGTGGGCATGAGACACAAATTAATGTGTTTGACAAAACAGCTTTCAGTCACAGGCAGAATATTCCACAGCAGAACAAAAGGATGTGAAAAAAAGGAAACCGTTAAATCTCATCTCATCATCTCTAGCCGCTTTATCCTTCTACAGGGTCGCAGGCAAGCTGGAGCCTATCCCAGCTGACTACGGGCGAAAGGCGGGGTACACCCTGGACAAGTCGCCAGGTCATCACAGGGCTGACACGGACAACCATTAACGTTAAATATAATACATACTCGTAAATTATATTGTAGTTGTTTGGTGACATTCAGGAAACGTACCAGACCGCAAAGCAAAACCTTCAAGTGCATTGCTCAGGAAAATGGAAACATACAAGCAAGAAAAAAAAAAAATAATTATAGGAACATTTTTAGTACAACCCCGATTCCAAAAAAGTTGGGACAAAAGTACGAATTGTAAATAAAAATGGAATGCAATAATTTACGAATCTCAAAAACTGATATTGTATTCACAATAGAACATAGACAACATAGCAAATGTCGAAAGTGAGACATTTTGAAATTTCATGACAGCAACACATCTCAAAAAAGTTGGGACAGGGGCAATAAGAGGCTGGAAAAGTTAAAGGTACAAAAAAGGAACAGCTGGAGGATCAAATTGTAGCTCATTAGGTCAATTGGCAATAGGTCATTAACATGACTGGGTATAAAAAGAGCATCTTGGAGTGGCAGCGGCTCTCAGAAGTAAAGATGGGAAGAGGATCACCAATCCCCCTAATTCTGCGCCGACAAATAGTGGAGCAATATCAGAAAGGAGTTCAACAGTGTAAAATTGCAAAGAGTTTGAACATGTCATCATCTACAGTGCATAATATCATCAAAAGATTCAGAGAATCTGGAAGAATCTGTGCGTAAGGGTCAAAGCCGGAAAACCATACTGGGTGCCCGTGATCTTCGGGCCCTTAGACGGCACTGCATCACATACAGGCATGCTTCTGTATTGGAAATCACAAAATGGGCTCAGGAATATTTCCAGAGAACATTATCTGTGAACACAATTCACCGTGCCATCCTCCGTTGCCAGCTAAAACTCTATAGTTCAAAGAAGAAGCCGTATCTAAACATGATCCAGAAGCGCAGACGTCTTCTCTGGGCCAAGGCTCATTTAAAATGGACTGTGGCAAAGTGGAAAACTGTTCTGTGGTCAGACGAATCAAAATTTGAAGTTCTTTATGGAAATCAGGGACGCCGTGTCATTCGGACTAAAGAGGAGAAGGACGACCCAAGTTGTCATCAGCGCTCAGTTCAGAAGCCTGCATCTCTGATGGTATGGGGTTGCATTAGTGCGTGTGGCATGGGCAGCTTACACATCTGGAAAGACACCATCAATGCTGAAAGGTATATCCAGGTTCTAGAGCAACATATGCTCCCATCCAGACGACGTCTCTTTCAGGGAAGACCTTGCATTTTCCAACATGACAATGCCAAACCACATACTGCATCAATTACAGCATCATGGCTGCGTAGAAGAAGGGTCCGGGTACTGAACTGGCCAGCCTGCAGTCCAGATCTTTCACCCATAGAAAACATCTGGCGCATCATAAAACGGAAGACACGACAAAAAAAAGACCTAAGACAGTTGAGCAACTAGAATCCTACATTAGACAAGAATTGGTTAACATTCCTATCCCTAAACTTGAGCAACTTGTCTCCTCAGTCCCCAGACGTTTACAGACTGTTGTAAAGAGAAAAGGGGATGTCTCACAGTGGTAAACATGGCCTTGTCCCAACTTTGAGAGGTGTTGTTGTCATGAAATTTAAAAATCACCTAATTTTTCTCTTTAAATGATACATTTTCTCAGTTTAAACATTTGATATGTCATCTATGTTCTATTCTGAATAAAATATGGAATTTTGAAACTTCCACATCATTGCATTCCGTTTTTATTTACAATTTGTACTTTGTCCCAACTTTTTTGGAATCGGGGTTGTACATGACGAATGTGTGAAACCGTTCACTGAAAATATATTTTTGGCAACTGTGCAGGATTTTAATAAACTCTTGCACGTGTGTGTCGTGAGGACGCATCTCTGTATGCATATTAAAAGTGTGGCACTTCTTCTGCTTTACTGTATATTTAATTCTCAGATGGTACATTGGGTTTGTATGTTGATTAATATTGTTTTCTCTCTTTTTGGGGGTGGCACAGTGTTTGGTTCTTAGTTTGGTCCTGAACTTGGGTTACTGTCTGAGAGGAGTTTTGTTCTGTATGGGTTTCCTCCACCTCCCAAAAAAACATGCCAGGTAGATTGTCTATTCTGAACCATGGTTCTCTGTGAAAGACTGGCATCCCCTTCAGGGTGTATTTCTGCCTCATACCTATCGCTCTTCGGTGGCACTGTGGTGTAGTGGTTAGCGCTGTTGCCTCACAGCAAGAAGGTCCGGGTTCGAGCCCCGTGGCCAGCGAGGGCCTTTCTGTGTGGAGTTTGCATGTTCTCCCCGTGTCCGCGTGGGTTTCCTCCGGGTGCTCCGGTTTCCCCCACAGTCCAAAGACATGCAGGTTAGGTTAACTGGTGACTCTAAATTGACCATAGGTGTGAGTGTGAATGGTTGTCTGTGTCTAATGCCGCTTTTCCACTACAAACGCGGCTGAGCCGTGCCGAGCTGAGTCGAGCTGAGCGGGGCTGTTGGAGTTGCATTTCGACTACAACCGCGCTGAACCGTGCTGGCTGGAAGTGGGTGGACACATTGGGTGGAGTTAGCGAAAGTGGGTGGACGTCACGTGATGTCGGTAAGCAGCGCAAACAGTGACATCAGTGACAGTGGCGGAACAAGTCAGAGCCGGGCCGGGGGCGGGGCAAATGACCGGGCCCTTTATTAAAGCTTATCATAACATCATTTTAGGCTACAAAATGTCCGCAACTGCGGTGTTTACCAATTTCAACACTACCGGGTGCAACTATATATGTTATTTAGTACATCAAGTCCTTCAAACGAACATGTAACTCAGAAACAAAAAACATTAGGATACTGTACGTGGCTCATAATAAAACATCAATAGCCTATACTGCGCACATTATTTGAAGGGCATACGAATGAGCGCTCAGAGGTTGCAACGGTGACAGGAAGAGTCAGAAATAAAAGGAGGGCGGTGCAAACCTCACTGAATGCACTGTGTTTACCAATTTCAACACTACGGGGTGCAACTATGTTATTTTGTACATTAAGTCCTTCAAACGAACATGTAACTCAGAAACAAAAAACATTAGGATACTGTACATGGCTCATAATAAAACATCAATAGCCTACTGCGCGCATTATTTGAAGGGCATACGACGAGCCTTGCGCTCCGCGAACTCGTCCATGTCACTGATTCAGTGAGCTTTTAAGCGATAGTCTCACGACCCGAATAGTAAACAATAAACATGGAGGACATGGAGTCGTTAGTGTTGCTGGTCTTGGTGCTGTGGCTTGTTGTCACCGACAACGCCAACAGATACTGGCAAGAGCGTATAGATGAGGCGAGGCGCATAAGGCTTCAGAAATTCTCGTAATTCGTAATTTGTAATTCTCCTTCCGGGTTTGCGGTGTTTACAGATCCCAGCGCGCTCGCGGGGCGTGTGTGGGCATGTGAGGACACTCCTCCTCACCAATCAGTGCACAGGGGAGTGTCTGCTCACGCCCCCAACCTCACTCGGCACGGCTTGGCTCGCTTCAGCCCCACTCCAAAACGGTGCGAGTTTTAGGGGCTAAGCAGGGCTGAAACGAGCCGAGTCGTGCTGGTTTTTGGTAGTCGAAACGCGAGCCGTGTCGGGCTGAAGTGAGCTGAAGCGAGCTGAAGTGAGCTGAAAAAGGGTAGTGGAAAAGGGCCATATGTGTCAGCCCTGTGATGACCTGGCGACTTGTCCGGGGTGTACCCCGCCTTTCGCCCGTAGTCAGCTGGGATAGGCTCCAGCTTGCCTGCAACCCTGTAGAACAGGATAAAGCGGCTAGAGATAATGAGATGAGAATGAGACCTATCACTCTTCTCCACCAGGATGGTGCAGGTGCAGGACCAGTTCTGCCTTTGTGCCTCCTTTTGACAGGTTTCAGAACCTCAGGTTATATTCGGTTATTTCTATTGAAAGGATATTGGGGTAAAATCAGACAGAATGCATCTGCTTTGCTTACTTTTTATATATTTACTTTTTTTTTTTTTTTTTTTTAAAGTCTTGCAGTTGAAGGTTGCCTGTTCAGATTTTACCAAAATGGCAGTGAATTTCTTGCGGTAGCCCCTCATGGCAGTGGTTCCAACTTTGGGACCAGCAATTTGGTGGCGTAGTGCTGGTACCAACTTTCTGGGGTAGTTTTTTTTTTTTCCAGTCAAAACGCACAGAACCCATTCTAGATTAGGCACCGAGTCAGTGGAAAAGGGCTACCAGTGATCCCGGGATAGGATGTGGATTCAGTGTGACCCTTACAAGGATAAAGAAGTCACTGATGAATGAATGAATCTCATTCTCATCTCATTATCTCTAGCTGCTTTATCCTGTTCTACAGGGTCGCAGGCAAGCTGGAGCCTATCCCAGCTGAGTATGGGCGAAAGGCAGGGTACACCCTGGACAAGTCGCCAGGTCATCACAGGGCTGACAGACAACCGTTCACACTCACGTTCACACCTACGGTCAATTTAGAGTCACCAGTTAACCTAACCTGCATGTCTTTGGACTGTGGGGGAAACCGGAGCACCCGGAGGAAACCCACGCAGACATGGGGAGAACATGCAAACTCCGCACAGAAAGGCCCTCGCCGGCCACGGGGCTCGAACCCGGACCTTCTTGCTGTGAGGCGACAGCGCTAACCACTACACCACCGTGCCGCCTGAATGAATGAATGAATTTGTGATTTGCACAATCCAACAAGTATAGAGTGCTTCGAGGTCAGCGCGAACCCAGCGGCGGCCATATTGGAAGTCAAAGGTCGCTGTGTCAGTGCATTGTTGTTCAGCGAAGCAAAAAGGGGTGACAATGCCGAATACGTGTGTCATTGTTGGCTGTAGTAGCCGGGGGGAAAAGGGTGGCAAAAGCTTCCACAGACTCCCTAAAGTCGTGACTAACCAGGGAATTGCAGCACAGGAGAAAAGCGAGCGGAGGAGACGACAGTGGCTGGCTGCCATCAACCAATCAAATTTAGGACAACTTGACTGTATCCGGATTTGTTCTGATCACTTTGTGACAGGTAGGTTAAATTGTCTTGAATTTCTATAGTTAATAAAATAAATGTGATACAAACTTATCTTTTCTATGCACTTTCAGCAATGATTAATGGATATATTTGTCACATTAGGTAGCTTATGTCTACTGCAGTGCATTGTTGCATCAAATGGCATTTAAGATCTAGGCCTAGTAATGTTTATGTACACATGCTTTAGTTCACAAAATGGACTTGGGTGAAACACTAGATAGTTCACAAGATCGATGTATGTCACATGTGGCAACAAGCTGGGGTCAGCTTTCCATTCCTTCTCACTAAGTGTATGGATCTACATTCCCAATGAAACGTACCTTCTCAGCATGACGCTCCCGTGCCTGCTTATCCAAACTTTCACAGTAGTGCTCCATCACTTCAGATGTCTAAAGGCCTCTGCATGCTCTTGCGACAAGGCTTTCGCAGATAGCTTTTCGCAGACAGTTGTAATTTATTGTTGAGCGGGGAGTAATAGGCGTGCGCGATGTTATTCACCGGCTCAACGCAAGGGGGCGCGAAGTCGCTAGGAGTAGTTGGTGGGTGTGGTTAATGGAGTGTTTATCCTCCGGTTACTTATAATGACTAGAACTTTTTTATAATGACTAGAACTGGAGTCGTATAGATGTCCGTACTTCTTCACTTCCTCAATCAACCGCTCTTCATGCTGCTCCATCTTCGCTCGTGTTTTTAAAAAATGCCGGTCGTGAAAACAAAACAAACCGGGAAAGTAGGGAAGCGGAAGTGCGTGTACAGCGGGTAGAGTGGACCAATCAGAGCCCTCTTGTCTGCAAGGCTTCTGCGGTGGTCACAATTTTTGGGAGGTGTGCGCAGAGCGTCTGCGAAGCTGGGGGGGGGGGGGCTACGCAGACACTGTCTGCGAGGACTGGGTTGTCAGCATAAATTGGCCTTAAATTCTTAAAAAATCCAAGCTTCTAAAGGCCAATTTATGCTGACAACCCAGTCCTCGCAGACAGTGTCTGCTTAGCCCCCCCACCTTCGCAGACGCTCTGCGCGCACCTCCCAAAAATTGTGACCACCGCAGAAGCCTCGCAGACAAGAGGGCTCTGATTGGTCCACTCTACATCCGCTGTACACGCACTTCCGCTTCCCTACTTTCCCGGTTTGGTTTGTTTTCACGACCGGCATTTTTAAAAACACGAGCGAAGATGGAGCAGCACGAAGAGCGGTTGATTGAGGAAGTACGTGCATCTATACGACTCCAGTTCTAGTCATTATAAAAAAAAAAAAGTTCTAGTCATTACAAATAACCGGAGGATAAACACTCCACTAACCACACCCACCAACTACTCCTAGCGACTTCGCGCCCCCTTGCGTTGTGCCGGTGAATAACATCGCGCACGCCTATACTCCCCGCTCAACAATAAATTACAACTGTCTGCGAAAAGCTATCTGCGAAAGCCTTGTCGCAAGAGCATGCAGCCCTCAACGCGGAAACGAATCGGTGAATGTAAATAGCTGATGTGTACTCTCTGAGCGCTCTGGAGCGACTGACTTCCAAGATGGCCGCGCAGACCGCAGTGTTACTATTTTTAGCATCATCTCGGAGCACTCTTTTGTCAAGTCATTTCATTCAAACTAGTGTAGGACATCAGTAAAGGGCCACTAATTTGTTTTCAATGCACTGCAATGGCAATTAGACATCATAGTAATAGTCATGCACAGCATTATGGGAGAAACCACTCACTCATTCCTGATGTCTTCCTCAGTAAAGGGAACATCCTCGATCAGTACAGCGGATTTCGCACTGAAGAAGATCCCCAACATTGCCTGGATGATGATGAGGACAACAACAACAATCTCTCAGTGTCACAAAATGCACCACACAATATCTACAGAAACAACTCGCTGATACAGTACAGAAATATATCAGCGGATGAGACCATAATGTTAGTTTGTTTATAATCCTCTGAGACGCTTCACTGCTGGACATTTGAGCTCCATCAGTGACTCGGACATGAAGGCCGCCGCTTACCAACATAATGACTCCCCAGATGCTTAACACAATCCCGCAGGCAGCTAATTTAGGGCCACAAAACAATAAAGACGGCATTATCTCTGAGTTTTTAAAGACGGAAAAAGAGTAACACTGGCGCACGATGAAGATTCCAAGGACGGCGCAGTGAATCCTGAAAATGGCCGCCGGACAGCTCGGTTCCTCTCAGCTGTTTCCGGTCTGCTCCTGATTGGGTGATTTCTGACCAATCCGATTAACGTAGAGCAGCCACTGGTGCATTGTGGGATTGTAGCTTTAGCAACTGTGCTAGCAGAGTAGAGAAAATAACATTTTAGTGTTATGACTGTCACAGTTCACTCATTTTAAAAGAAAAAAGTGCGTAATAATTACACTTTACTCTGGTTAGTAAGTAACTGGATGTAGTTAGTGAGCTGGAGAAGTACAGCAGCAGTAAGGTTAGGTAGCTAGTTAACTGTTATTGTGTTAGTAAACTTTGTTAGAATGACTTCGTCTTCAGCAAAGGTGAGACCGTGAACCTGTTTGTTATAAATGGCGGATATAAGTTGTAATTGAGATTAAAAACCCTGTATGTGCTGTAAATAGGTGGGTGAAATCTTCTCGGCGGCTGGCGCTGCCTTCACTAAATTAGGTGAACTGACCATGCAACTGCATCCTGTAGCCGATTCATCTCCTGCAGGGTAAGAGGCAATTCTTCACGTCTGTCTGTATATGGAGCTGTCTATATCTGTGTTTTGTTTCTGTGTAGCCGTCTGTCTCTATATATCTGTGTCTGTCTCTATATCTGTCTGTGTGTGTAGCCGTCTGTCTCTATATCTGTCTGTCTGTGTGTGTAGCCGTCTGTCTCTATGTCTGTCTGTCTGTGTGTGTAGCCGTCTGTCTCTATGTCTGTCTGTGTGTGTAGCCGTCTGTCTCTATGTCTGTCTGTCTGTGTAGCCGTCTGTCTCTATATCTGTCTGTCTGTCTCTATGTCTGTGTGTCTAGCCGTCTGTCTCTGTATGTCTGTGTGTCTAGCCGTCTGTCTCTGTATGTCTGTGTGTCTAGCCGTCTGTATGTCTGTGTGTCTAGCCGTCTGTCTGTCTGTGTGTCTAGCCGCCTGTCTCTGTCTGTCTGTGTGTCTAGCCGCCTGTCTGTCTGTGTGTCTAGCCGCCTGTCTCTGTCTGTCTGTGTGTCTAGCCGCCTGTCTCTGTCTGTCTGTGTGTCTAGCCGCCTGTCTCTGTCTGTCTGTGTGTCTAGCCGCCTGTCTCTGTCTGTCTGTGTGTCTAGCCGCCTGTCTCTGTCTGTCTGTGTGTCTAGCCGCCTGTCTCTGTATGTCTGTGTGTCTAGCCGTCTGTCTCTGTATGTCTGTGTGTCTAGCCGTCTGTATGTCTGTGTGTCTAGCCGTCTGTCTGTCTGTGTGTCTAGCCGCCTGTCTCTGTCTGTCTGTGTGTCTAGCCGCCTGTCTGTCTGTGTGTCTAGCCGCCTGTCTCTGTCTGTCTGTGTGTCTAGCCGCCTGTCTCTGTCTGTCTGTGTGTCTAGCCGCCTGTCTCTGTCTGTCTGTGTGTCTAGCCGCCTGTCTCTGTCTGTCTGTGTGTCTAGCCGCCTGTCTCTGTCTGTCTGTGTGTCTAGCCGCCTGTCTCTGTCTGTCTGTGTGTCTAGCCGCCTGTCTCTGTCTGTCTGTGTGTCTAGCCGCCTGTCTCTGTCTGTCTGTGTGTCTAGCCGCCTGTCTCTGTCTGTCTGTGTGTCTAGCCGCCTGTCTCTGTCTGTCTGTGTGTCTAGCCGCCTGTCTCTGTCTGTCTGTGTGTCTAGCCGCCTGTCTCTGTCTGTCTGTGTGTCTAGCCGCCTGTCTCTGTCTGTCTGTGTGTCTAGCCGCCTGTCTCTGTCTGTCTGTGTGTCTAGCCGCCTGTCTCTGTCTGTCTGTGTGTCTAGCCGCCTGTCTCTGTCTGTCTGTGTGTCTAGCCGCCTGTCTCTGTCTGTCTGTGTGTCTAGCCGCCTGTCTCTGTCTGTCTGTGTGTCTAGCCGCCTGTCTCTGTCTGTCTGTGTGTCTAGCCGCCTGTCTCTGTCTGTCTGTGTGTCTAGCCGCCTGTCTCTGTCTGTCTGTGTGTCTAGCCGCCTGTCTCTGTCTGTCTGTGTGTCTAGCCGCCTGTCTCTGTCTGTCTGTGTGTCTAGCCGCCTGTCTCTGTCTGTCTGTGTGTCTAGCCGCCTGTCTCTGTCTGTCTGTGTGTCTAGCCGCCTGTCTCTGTCTGTCTGTGTGTCTAGCCGCCTGTCTCTGTCTGTCTGTGTGTCTAGCCGCCTGTCTCTGTCTGTCTGTGTGTCTAGCCGCCTGTCTCTGTCTGTCTGTGTGTCTAGCCGCCTGTCTCTGTCTGTCTGTGTGTCTAGCCGCCTGTCTCTGTCTGTCTGTGTGTCTAGCCGCCTGTCTCTGTCTGTCTGTGTGTCTAGCCGCCTGTCTCTGTCTGTCTGTGTGTCTAGCCGCCTGTCTCTGTCTGTCTGTGTGTCTAGCCGCCTGTCTCTGTCTGTCTGTGTGTCTAGCCGCCTGTCTCTGTCTGTCTGTGTGTCTAGCCGCCTGTCTCTGTCTGTCTGTGTGTCTAGCCGCCTGTCTCTGTCTGTCTGTGTGTCTAGCCGCCTGTCTCTGTCTGTCTGTGTGTCTAGCCGCCTGTCTCTGTCTGTCTGTGTGTCTAGCCGCCTGTCTCTGTCTGTCTGTGTGTCTAGCCGCCTGTCTCTGTCTGTCTGTGTGTCTAGCCGCCTGTCTCTGTCTGTCTGTGTGTCTAGCCGCCTGTCTCTGTCTGTCTGTGTGTCTAGCCGCCTGTCTCTGTCTGTCTGTGTGTCTAGCCGCCTGTCTCTGTCTGTCTGTGTGTCTAGCCGCCTGTCTCTGTCTGTCTGTGTGTCTAGCCGCCTGTCTCTGTCTGTCTGTGTGTCTAGCCGCCTGTCTCTGTCTGTCTGTGTGTCTAGCCGCCTGTCTCTGTCTGTCTGTGTGTCTAGCCGCCTGTCTCTGTCTGTCTGTGTGTCTAGCCGCCTGTCTCTGTCTGTCTGTGTGTCTAGCCGCCTGTCTCTGTCTGTCTGTGTGTCTAGCCGCCTGTCTCTGTCTGTCTGTGTGTCTAGCCGCCTGTCTCTGTCTGTCTGTGTGTCTAGCCGCCTGTCTCTGTCTGTCTGTGTGTCTAGCCGCCTGTCTCTGTCTGTCTGTGTGTCTAGCCGCCTGTCTCTGTCTGTCTGTGTGTCTAGCCGCCTGTCTCTGTCTGTCTGTGTGTCTAGCCGCCTGTCTCTGTCTGTCTGTGTGTCTAGCCGCCTGTCTCTGTCTGTCTGTGTGTCTAGCCGCCTGTCTCTGTCTGTCTGTGTGTCTAGCCGCCTGTCTCTGTCTGTCTGTGTGTCTAGCCGCCTGTCTCTGTCTGTCTGTGTGTCTAGCCGCCTGTCTCTGTCTGTCTGTGTGTCTAGCCGCCTGTCTCTGTCTGTCTGTGTGTCTAGCCGCCTGTCTCTGTCTGTCTGTGTGTCTAGCCGCCTGTCTCTGTCTGTCTGTGTGTCTAGCCGCCTGTCTCTGTCTGTCTGTGTGTCTAGCCGCCTGTCTCTGTCTGTCTGTGTGTCTAGCCGCCTGTCTCTGTCTGTCTGTGTGTCTAGCCGCCTGTCTCTGTCTGTCTGTGTGTCTAGCCGCCTGTCTCTGTCTGTCTGTGTGTCTAGCCGCCTGTCTCTGTCTGTCTGTGTGTCTAGCCGCCTGTCTCTGTCTGTCTGTGTGTCTAGCCGCCTGTCTCTGTCTGTCTGTGTGTCTAGCCGCCTGTCTCTGTCTGTCTGTGTGTCTAGCCGCCTGTCTCTGTCTGTCTGTGTGTCTAGCCGCCTGTCTCTGTCTGTCTGTGTGTCTAGCCGCCTGTCTCTGTCTGTCTGTGTGTCTAGCCGCCTGTCTCTGTCTGTCTGTGTGTCTAGCCGCCTGTCTCTGTCTGTCTGTGTGTCTAGCCGCCTGTCTCTGTCTGTCTGTGTGTCTAGCCGCCTGTCTCTGTCTGTCTGTGTGTCTAGCCGCCTGTCTCTGTCTGTCTGTGTGTCTAGCCGCCTGTCTCTGTCTGTCTGTGTGTCTAGCCGCCTGTCTCTGTCTGTCTGTGTGTCTAGCCGCCTGTCTCTGTCTGTCTGTGTGTCTAGCCGCCTGTCTCTGTCTGTCTGTGTGTCTAGCCGCCTGTCTCTGTCTGTCTGTGTGTCTAGCCGCCTGTCTCTGTCTGTCTGTGTGTCTAGCCGCCTGTCTCTGTCTGTCTGTGTGTCTAGCCGCCTGTCTCTGTCTGTCTGTGTGTCTAGCCGCCTGTCTCTGTCTGTCTGTGTGTCTAGCCGCCTGTCTCTGTCTGTCTGTGTGTCTAGCCGCCTGTCTCTGTCTGTCTGTGTGTCTAGCCGCCTGTCTCTGTCTGTCTGTGTGTCTAGCCGCCTGTCTCTGTCTGTCTGTGTGTCTAGCCGCCTGTCTCTGTCTGTCTGTGTGTCTAGCCGCCTGTCTCTGTCTGTCTGTGTGTCTAGCCGCCTGTCTCTGTCTGTCTGTGTGTCTAGCCGCCTGTCTCTGTCTGTCTGTGTGTCTAGCCGCCTGTCTCTGTCTGTCTGTGTGTCTAGCCGCCTGTCTCTGTCTGTCTGTGTGTCTAGCCGCCTGTCTCTGTCTGTCTGTGTGTCTAGCCGCCTGTCTCTGTCTGTCTGTGTGTCTAGCCGCCTGTCTCTGTCTGTCTGTGTGTCTAGCCGCCTGTCTCTGTCTGTCTGTGTGTCTAGCCGCCTGTCTCTGTCTGTCTGTGTGTCTAGCCGCCTGTCTCTGTCTGTCTGTGTGTCTAGCCGCCTGTCTCTGTCTGTCTGTGTGTCTAGCCGCCTGTCTCTGTCTGTCTGTGTGTCTAGCCGCCTGTCTCTGTCTGTCTGTGTGTCTAGCCGCCTGTCTCTGTCTGTCTGTGTGTCTAGCCGCCTGTCTCTGTCTGTCTGTGTGTCTAGCCGCCTGTCTCTGTCTGTCTGTGTGTCTAGCCGCCTGTCTCTGTCTGTCTGTGTGTCTAGCCGCCTGTCTCTGTCTGTCTGTGTGTCTAGCCGCCTGTCTCTGTCTGTCTGTGTGTCTAGCCGCCTGTCTCTGTCTGTCTGTGTGTCTAGCCGCCTGTCTCTGTCTGTCTGTGTGTCTAGCCGCCTGTCTCTGTCTGTCTGTGTGTCTAGCCGCCTGTCTCTGTCTGTCTGTGTGTCTAGCCGCCTGTCTCTGTCTGTCTGTGTGTCTAGCCGCCTGTCTCTGTCTGTCTGTGTGTCTAGCCGCCTGTCTCTGTCTGTCTGTGTGTCTAGCCGCCTGTCTCTGTCTGTCTGTGTGTCTAGCCGCCTGTCTCTGTCTGTCTGTGTGTCTAGCCGCCTGTCTCTGTCTGTCTGTGTGTCTAGCCGCCTGTCTCTGTCTGTCTGTGTGTCTAGCCGCCTGTCTCTGTCTGTCTGTGTGTCTAGCCGCCTGTCTCTGTCTGTCTGTGTGTCTAGCCGCCTGTCTCTGTCTGTCTGTGTGTCTAGCCGCCTGTCTCTGTCTGTCTGTGTGTCTAGCCGCCTGTCTCTGTCTGTCTGTGTGTCTAGCCGCCTGTCTCTGTCTGTCTGTGTGTCTAGCCGCCTGTCTCTGTCTGTCTGTGTGTCTAGCCGCCTGTCTCTGTCTGTCTGTGTGTCTAGCCGCCTGTCTCTGTCTGTCTGTGTGTCTAGCCGCCTGTCTCTGTCTGTCTGTGTGTCTAGCCGCCTGTCTCTGTCTGTCTGTGTGTCTAGCCGCCTGTCTCTGTCTGTCTGTGTGTCTAGCCGCCTGTCTCTGTCTGTCTGTGTGTCTAGCCGCCTGTCTCTGTCTGTCTGTGTGTCTACCGCCTGTCTCTGTCTGTCTGTGTGTCTAGCCGCCTGTCTCTGTCTGTCTGTGTGTCTAGCCGCCTGTCTCTGTCTGTCTGTGTGTCTAGCCGCCTGTCTCTGTCTGTCTGTGTGTCTAGCCGCCTGTCTCTGTCTGTCTGTGTGTCTAGCCGCCTGTCTCTGTCTGTCTGTGTGTCTAGCCGCCTGTCTCTGTCTGTCTGTGTGTCTAGCCGCCTGTCTCTGTCTGTCTGTGTGTCTAGCCGCCTGTCTCTGTCTGTCTGTGTGTCTAGCCGCCTGTCTCTGTCTGTCTGTGTGTCTAGCCGCCTGTCTCTGTCTGTCTGTGTGTCTAGCCGTCCTGTCTCTGTCTGTCTGTGTGTCTAGCCGTCTGTCTCTGTCTGTCTGTGTGTCTAGCCGCCTGTCTCTGTCTGTCTGTGTGTCTAGCCGTCTGTCTCTGTCTGTCTGTGTGTCTAGCCGTCTGTCTCTGTCTGTCTGTGTGTCTAGCCGTCTGTCTCTGTCTGTCTGTGTGTCTAGCCGCCTGTCTCTGTCTGTCTGTGTGTCTAGCCGCTGTCTCTGTCTGTCTGTGTGTCTAGCCGCCTGTCTCTGTCTGTCTGTGTGTCTAGCCGCCTGTCTCTGTCTGTCTGTGTGTCTAGCCGCCTGTCTCTGTATCTGTCTGTCTGTGTGTCTAGCCGCCTGTCTCTGTCATCTGTCTGTCTGTGTGTCTAGCCGCCTGTCTCTGTATCTGTCTGTCTGTGTGTCTAGCCGCCTGTCTCTGTATCTGTCTGTCTGTGTGTCTAGCCGCCTGTCTCTGTATCTGTCTGTCTGTGTGTCTAGCCGTCTGTCTCTGTATCTGTCTGTCTGTGTGTCTAGCCGTCTGTCTCTGTATCTGTCTGTCTGTGTGTCTAGCCGTCTGTCTCTATATATCTGTGTCTGTCTCAAAAAATTTGAATATTGTGAAAAAGTTCAATATTTTCCATCAGTTATTTAAGAAAGTGAAAATGTTATATATTATAGACTCATTACACATAAACTAAAATGTTTCAAGCATTTTTCTATTTTAATTTTAATCAGTATGGCATACAGTACAAAAACATAAAAAAACCCATCTCAAAATATTAGAATATTTCATTTTGAGTTTGAGTAAAACAGTATGAACACAGTGTATCTCTCGGTCTAGTTCAGTACACACAACCACAATCATGGGGAAGACTGCTGACTTGACTGTTGTCCAGAAGATGATCACTGATGCCCTCCACAAGGAGGGTAAGCCACAAAAGGTCATTGCTGAAAAGGGTGGCTGGAAAAGGTGCACAAGCAACAGGGATGGCCGCAGTCTTGAGAGGATTGTCAAGAAAAGTTGATTCAAGAACTTGGGAGAGCTTCACAAGGAGTGGACTGAGGCTGGTGTCAGTGTATCAAGACCCATCACGAACGGACATTTTCAAGAAAGGGGATACAACTTTGGCATTCCTAATATCAAGCTACT
The DNA here is from genome assembly GCF_027579695.1 of Neoarius graeffei. NCBI lineage: Eukaryota > Metazoa > Chordata > Actinopteri > Siluriformes > Ariidae > Neoarius > Neoarius graeffei. The sequence continues at coordinate 32,159,148 of NC_083593.1, forward strand.
CCTGAGCCAGAGACAATGTCAGAAGTGTCTTATCTGGGCTAAGGAGAGAAAGAAATGGACTGTTGCTCAGTGGTCCAAAGTCCTCTTTTCAGATGAAAGTACATTTTGCATTTAATTTGGAAATCACGGTTCTAGAGTCTGGAGGAAGAGTGGAGAGGCACAGAATCCAAGGTGTTTGAAGCCCAGTGTGAAGTTTCCACAGTCTGATGATTTGGGGTGCCATGTCATCTGCTGGTGTTGGTCCACTGTATTTTATCAAGTCCAAAGTCAACACAGCCATCTACCAGGAGATTTTAGAGCACTTCATGCTTCCATCTGCTGACGAGCTTTTTGGAGATGCTGATTTCCTTTTCCAGCAGGACTTAGCACCTACCCACAGTGCCAAAACTACTACCAAATGGTTTGCTGACCATGATATTACTGTGTTTGATTGGCCAGCCAACTTGCCTGACCTGAACCCCATAGAGAATCTATGGGGTATTGTCAAGAGGAAGATGAGAAACACCCGACCCAAAAATACAGATACGCTGAAGGCCACTATTAAAGCAACCTGGGCTTCAATAACACCTCAGCAGTGCCACAGACTGATCAACTCCATGCCACACCGCATTGATACAGTAATTCATGGTAAAGGAGCCCCAACCAAGTATTGAGTGTATAAATGAATATACTTTTCAGAAGTTGGACATTTCTGTATTGTAAATCCTTTTTTTGATTGATCTTAGGGAATATTCTAATAATTTGAGATACTGGATTTCTGATTTTCATGAGCTATAAGCCATAATCATCAAAATTAAAACAAAAAAGGCTTTAAATATTTCCCTTTACATGTAATGAATATGGAATATATGAAAGTTTACCTTTTTGAATTAAATTATGGAAAAAAAGGAACTTTTTCATGGCATTCTAATTTTTTTGAGATGCACTAGTATATCTGTGTCTGTCTGTGTAGCCGTCTATCTCTATATATCTGTGTCTGTCTGTGCCGCCGTCTGTCTCTATATATCTGTGTCTGTCTGTGCCGCCGTCTGTCTCTATATATCTGTGTCTGTCTGTGCCGCCGTCTGTCTCTATATATCTGTGTCTGTCTGTGCCGCCGTCTGTCTCTATATATCTGTGTCTGTCTGTGCCGCCGTCTGTCTCTATATATCTGTGTCTGTCTGTGCCGCCGTCTGTCTCTATATATCTGTGTCTGTCTGTGCCGCCGTCTGTCTCTATATATCTGTGTCTGTCTGTGCCGCCGTCTGTCTCTATATATCTGTGTCTGTCTGTGCCGCCGGCTGTCTCTATATATCTGTGTCTGTCTGTGCTGCCGGCTGTCTCTAAATATGAGTCTGTCTGTCTCTATATATACACTGAGTGCAGAATTATTAGGCAAGTGAGTATTTTGACCACAACATCCTTTTAATGCATGTTGTCCCACTCCAAGCTGTTTAGGCTTGAAAGCCTACTACCAATTAAGTATATCAGGTGCTGTGCATCTGTGTAATGAGAGGGGGTGTGGTCTAATGACATCAACACCCTATATCAGGTGTGCGTAATTATTAGGCAACCTCTTTTCCTCTGGCAAAATGGGTCAGAAGAGAGATCTGACAGACTTTGAAAAGTATAAAATTGTGAGATGTCTTGCAGACGGATGCAGCACTCTTGAAATTGCGAAGATGTTGAAACGTGATCACCGAACAATCAAGCGTTTCATTGCAAATAGTCAACAGGGTCGAAAGAAGCGTGTGGGGAAAAAAAAGGCGCAAAATAACTGCACATGATCTGCGGAAAATCAAGCGTGAAGCTAACAAGCAGCCATTAGCATCCAGTTCTGTCATATTCCAGAGTTGCAACATTCCTGGAGTGTCAAAGAGTACAAGGTGTGCAATACTGAGGGACATGGCCAAGGTAAGGAAGGCTGAAAAACGACCACCACTGAGTAAGGCACACAAGATAAAACGTCAAGACTGGGCCAAGAAATATCTTAAGACTGATTTTTCTAAGGTGCTGTGGTCTGATGAGATGAGAGTGACTCTTGATGGGCCAGATGAATGGGCCTGTGGCTGGATCAGTAATGGGCACAGAGCTCCACTCCGACTCGGACGCCAGCAAGGTGGAGGTGGAGTACTGCTATGGGCTGGTATCATCAAAGACGAGCTTGTTGGACCTTTTCGAGTTGAGGATGGACTCAAACTCAACTCCCAGACCTACTGCCAGTTCCTGGAAGAAACCTTCAAGCAGTGGTATAGGAAAAAGTCAGCATCTTTCAAGAAGAACATGATTTTCATGCAGGATAACGCTCCATCTCATGCGTCCAAATACTCCACTGCGTGGCTAGCCAGTAAAGGTCTGAAAGGTGAAAAAAAAAATGACATGGCCCCCTTGTTCACCTGACCTAAACCCCATAGAGAACCTGTGGTCCATTATAAAACGTGAGGTCTACAAAGAGGGAAAACAGTACACCTCTCTGAACAGCGTCTGGGAGGCCGTGGTTGCTGCTGCACACAATGTTGGTCGTGAACAGATAAAGAAATTGACAGAATCTATGGATGGAAGGCTTTTGAGCGTCCTCATGAAGAAGGGTGGCTATATTGGTCACTGATTTTGTTTTTGTTTTGTGTTTGAATGTCAGATATGTTTATTTGCAAATCTGGAGTTGTCATATCAGTGTACCTGGTGAAAATAAATAAGTGAAATGGCTACATATTTGGTTTTTATTAAGTTGCCTAATAATTCTGCACAGTGAAAGTTACCTGAACACATACATATTCTCCTAAAATGGCCAAAACTAAAAACACCCCACTCTAACTTCCATACATATTCAGCTTTGATATTTATGAGTCTTTTTGTTTGATTGAGAACATAGTTGTTGTTCAATAATAAAACTAATCCTCAAAAATACAACTTGCCTAATAATTCTGCACTCCGTGTATATCTGTGTCTGTGCCGCCGTTTGTCTCCATATATATCTGTGTCTGTCTGTGTAGCCGTCTGTCTCTATATATATCTGTGTCTGTCTGTGTAGCCGTCTGTCTCTATATATATCTGTGTCTGTCTTTGTAGCCGTCTGTCTCTATATATATCTGTGTCTGTCTTTGTAGCCGTCTGTCTCTATATATATCTGTGTCTGTCTGTGCCGCCGTCTGTCTCTATATATCTGTGTCTGTCTGTGCCGCCGTCTGTCTCTATATATATCTGTGTCTGTCTGTGTAGCCGTCTGTCTCTATATATATCTGTGTCTGTCTTTGTAGCCGTCTGTCTCTATATATATCTGTGTCTGTCTTTGTAGCCGTCTGTCTCTATATATATCTGTGTCTGTCTGTGTAGCCGTCTGTCTCTATATATATCTGTGTCTGTCTTTGTAGCCGTCTGTCTCTATATATATCTGTGTCTGTCTTTGTAGCCGTCTGTCTCTATATATATCTGTGTCTGTCTTTGTAGCTGTCTTGTACTGTGCAAAAGTCTTCAGCACATGCAAATAAATGCTGTTGAGCAAAGATGCCTTTGAAAATAATTTAATTAAACCAGCAGTAAACAATAATAAATGAAACTAAGTCAGTATTTGGTGTGACGACCTTTTGCTTTAAAAAAAAAAAAAAAAAAAAGGTAGTTTCAGGTCCAGTTTGTGCAGTTTCATCGAGAAATTATCTGGTAAGTTTTACTGAGCATCTTGCAGAACCAGACATGGCTCTTCTGGAGACTTTGACTGTCACACTTCCTTCCTATTTTTAATTTTTTGCACCAAAACCCAGTAGCCTTCATTATGTTTTCTTTTTTAATCTGAAAAGTGCTCTCTCATGCTACTTTTTTACTGACATATTTACTTTAAGTATTATTATTATTATTATTATGTTGTCCTCCTCTGATTCCTCGTTTTAATTTGAAAGAATCAACCTGCAGTCATCATGCTGAGATTAATTTGTTCAGGGGTGCATTAGACATCCATTTTTGTTTAGGTAGTTGCAATGAATAATTATCTAAAGGGGAAAATCCCACCTGAAACATTTTGTATATCAATATTTAGAATGAATGAATGAATGTAATCTTCTGATGAACTTTCATCAACACGTTGGTCTGTTTTCACTTTGGTTAAGTTTCCTACATTACACACTATTTGACTTCCTGCAAATGGTGGAGGATTTAGCCCTTACTTCATTTCCACATAAGGAGAGCAATGCAGCAATGCTTTCATCCTTTGGGTCTGTCCAGCTCTGTCCTCGGCTGTACACTTTTTTCAAACACATCAGCTATAAAGCTTCAGCTTTCATGCTAATACCACCATCATGCATCATCTTGTAAATCTGTAGCCAAGCCGAGTCTCTGCCCTAAGCTCACACAGCTAGGTGTCCTGTAGCTACAATGCATTCTGGGACTTTGAGGTCAACAACTGCTGTCTCCACTACTCCTCGATCTATGAATCTATTGATTTATTGTGACATTAACATGTCTCAGAAAAATGGTGAGAAAAGAAGTGCTTGTTCTCTTGGGTTTTCTCCTATTAATTTTTCAAAATTTTCTTGTATTAAATGTTGTAAATGCCCTAGCAACATCCTCCTGTGATGTCAGAACATCATCTCGAACAAGCACGAACTTCTCACAGAAAAATTGAAAATGCATCACTGACCAACAAATGAACATCCGGAGTCGTTAGATGCATCACCGATATTTCAATATAAGCACACTTAATGTTTCAGGGTGGACTTTTCCTTTCACTTTCTGGTATTCTGCCAGTCCACTGAAAGGTTGTTAGCAGGTATTTTCCTGGGCAATACTTGGATCGCTGCTTATCCCCTGTTTCAACACTTCTGCCTAGCGCCAAATGGACAGAGACTGAAATTGAGATGCTGCGTTCAGCTGTGAGCCGCTTTGGTGATGATCTGAACAATATCAGCTCTGTCATTAAAGAACGCACAGTGTAAGTTTGAACCCACTCATATTCTGTTCTGTCTGCAGCCATGTTGATTTAATATATGAATGTACAGGACCAGTCAAAAGTTTGTACACTCCTACTCATTCGTAAGTTTTTCTGTATTTTGATTATTTTCTACCTTGTAGAATAATACTGAAGACATCAGAACTGTGAAATAACACATATGGAATTATGTGGTAAAAAAAAATTTAAAAATACAAATTTTATTTATTTATTAATTAGTGTGTGTGTTTCATATTTTAGATTCTTCAAAGTAGCCCCCATTTACCTTGATGACGCTTTACACACTATTGGCATTATCTTAAGCAGCTTCATGGGGTAGTAACTGGAATGCTTTTCAATTAACCGGTGTGCCTCGTCAAAAGTTAATTAGTGCAATTTTCTTGCCTTCTTAATGTGTTTGAGATTAAATAGTAAATAATAAATACAGTAAATATGCCTATTTCACAACTGTAGTAATCCATATGATGTCAAGAACCGCTCAACTAAGTAAAGAGAAACAACATCCATCATTATTTTGACATGAAATGACTTAATTAATAAAAATAATTAAAAAAAAAGCATTGAATTAGGTGTGTCCAAGCTTTCGATTGGTTGTGTGTGTGTGTGTATACGCACGCTTGTTATACCACTGCACTCAATTCCCACTTCCACATGGGCGTCCATATCAACAGATTCGAGAACGTGTATGTTAAAGGAACAGTCCACCGTACTTCCATAATGAAATATGTTCTTCTCTGAATTGAGACGAGCTGATCCGTACCTCTCCGAGCTTTGTGCGACCTCCCAGTCAGTCAGACGCGCTGTCACTCCTGTTAGCAATGTAGCTAGGCTCAGCATGGCCAATGGTATTTTTTGGGGCTGTAGTTAGATGCGACCAAACTCTTCCACGTTTTTCCTGTTTACATAGGTTTATATGACCAGTGACATGAAACAAAGTTCAGTTACACAAATTGAAACGTAGCGATTTTCTATGCTATGGAAAGTCCGCACTATAATGACAGGCGTACTAACACCTTCTGCGCGCTTCGACAGCGCATCGATACCTTCACTCCTGTTTTCCCCCTCTCCCCCGCCCCCCTGACTAGACTGTGTTCCAAGGAGTGCAGGCTACTTCTCTTGGTGGTCATGTTGGTTGTATTGATGGAAGTTAGGGGGGGCGGGGGAGAGAAAAAAAAAAACAGGAGTGAAGGTATCGATGCGCTGTCGAAACGCGCAGAAGGTGTTAGTACGCCTGTCATTATAGTGCGGACTTTCCATAGCATAGAAAATCGCTACATTTCAATTTGTGTAACTGAACTTGTTTCATATCACTGGTCATATAAACCTATGTAAACAGGAAAAACGCGGAAGAGTTTGGTCGCATCTAACTACAGCCCCAAAAAATACCATTGGCCATACTGAGCCTAGCTACATTGCTAACAGGAGTGACAGCGCATCTGACTGACTGGGAGGTCGCACAAAGCTCGGAGAGGTACGGAGCAGCTCGTCTCAATTCAGAGAAGAACATATTTCATTATGGAAGTACGGTGGACTGTTCCTTTAAGGTGATGAGCTTTCTGTAAGGAAAGGTTTATTTAGCATTTATTAAAGGAGTCTCCGGTGTCATTGATTTGTATCAATCAGAGGGAAAGCTGTAACTTCAATTTCTAGACACAGGAACATCTACAGGACGGTTACTCACTAGCATGATAGACTGGATTTTTAAAAAATTTTTTGTCTTAAGTTTCAAGAGAGAAAAAATAGAGGCTAGTGAAGCAACAATGTTTAGCAAATGTTCCGCATGACTATAAATGGATTAAAAAGTAAGATATGTTGCCGTTTCATAAATTTAAAAAAAAAATGTAAGTGTTGGCAAATTGCTGTGGAATAAAACACTTCGGAAAAGAATCAGCTTTGGGCTGGGGCCGTTAACTCCAGCACGCCTGGTTGTGATTTGTTCCTGACATCAGCACATGACGTCATAAAAATGCCTCCTGATTAACTGATGATGGATTTTTAATCTATTGCTCTTGCAGTGCCCAGATTAAGACCACAGTAAAGAGGAAGCTCTACGAGGACAACAGAGTCCCACTCCCGTCAGAGCCACCCCTAAAGACTGTGAAGAAAAGCACCGTTGCCATGGCAGCACCTCCGGCATCCGTGCCTCCAGCCTCACAAGTAGTGACAGCGGGATTGCAGCGTGTTGCTTCTTTGTCACACACAAATAAAAAGCCAAAAACCTCAGGTGATCAGTGTACAAACGGTTTTAAGCACATTGGTTCAAATGAAGTGTCTTGATTCCTCACCAATAAAACCAGCAGTTAACTGAATGATCCTTTGCATCAGATGTGACACTCAGTGCCCTGAACGACTCGGATGTCAACAGTGATTTGGTGGATATGGAAGGATTAGGAGAGGGTTCGACCAAAAAAAACAATTTCGATCAAGGTAAGTCTAAGCCCCATGTCTGTCCGATGGAATGGATAGAATTTTCTGATGATTGAATGTTTATTAAAGTGTATGTAATGCTTTAAAATGAATATATATCATTAGTAAAGCAGGGGGAAATATTAATTATTTGTTATTTTATTATCAAACACAAAACTATCGATAAATCACGGCTTCTGGATCCTGGAAAAAGGCAGCCTTGCCTCAGGGCTAATCTCGCACGACGTCACGCGTGGAACCCCGGTTATCTGGGTCATTTCAGTTCATCTGACTCCGTGCTTGTTTACTCGCTGAAATTAGATATTGTTGTTGGAATCTTACAAAAATAACATTAGGAAAGTGCTGCGTTGTGTTTGGATGTTCAAATTCATATACAACAGGACATTCGGTTCATGAATTTCCGAGAAATGACACTAATCTAAAGCAACAGTGGGTGAGGTTTGTGCAAACGAAGCGGGCAGATTTTGTGTCGCCTACTAATAATAAATCTGACTCATCAAGTGTTCATCACCACCAGAACGACCTCATGGGAATTATTGGAGCAAAAAGAAACCCATTTATTTAATCAATGACAATTGGACAGTTTGTCGATTCCCCTATGATCTCTCTCTCTCTCACACACGCAGTGCACCAGACGCAGGATTATGAGCAACAGTTACACGCTCACGACATCCGATCTGGTCGTATCTGATGCACTTTAACAGGAAGAAAAATGCATGCGCAATCATCATTAATTATTAACTGAAACGTGTTAAATGCTCTCAGATTGCAATATTGCAAGACTCGATTTGTTTTTAGTTTTGTTCAGGAAAACATGATGAAAGGTAACCACTGCGTTCTGCACATCTCTCGATCTCTCCATCTCGCATGCGCTACAGAGGAAGACTGTCATGAACTGGGCGATCTGGCAGTTTCTTGTCTTGGGGGCTCAAAAAGAGAACCATTTACCCCGGAATATCCTTGATGATCATCTGCCCCTTCATCCGACATACAGTGGTGCTTGAAAGTTTGTGAACTCTTTAGAATTTTCTATATTTCTGCATAAATATGACCTAAAACATCATCAGATTCTCACACAAGTCCTAAAAGTAGATAAAGAGAACCTAGTTAAACAACTGAGACAAAAATATTATACTTGGCCATTTATTTATTGAGGAAAATGATCCAATATTACATATCTGTGAGTGGCAAAAGTATGTGAACCTCTAGGATTAGCAGTTAATTTGAAGGTGAAATTAGAGTCAGGTGTTTTCAATCAATGGGATGACAAATCAGGTGTGAGTGGGCACCCTGTTTTATTTAAAGAACAGGGATCTATCAAAGTCTGATCTTCACAACACATGTTTGTGGAAGTGTATCATGGCACGAACAAAGGAGATTTCTGAGGACCTCAGAAAAGGTGTTGTTGATGCTCATCAGGCTGGAAAAGGTTACAAAACCATCTCTAAAGAGTTTGGACTCCACCAATCCACAGTCAGACAGATTGTGTACAAATGGAGGAAATTCAAGACCATTGTTACCCTCCCCAGGAGTGGTCAACCAACAAAGATCACTCCAAGAACAAGGCGTGTAATAGTCAGCGAGGTCACAAAGGACCCCAGAGTAACTTCTAAGCAACTGAAGGCCTCTCTCACATTGGCTAATGTTAATGTTCATGAGTCCACCATCAGGAGAACACTGAACAACAATGGTGTGCATGGCAGGGTTGCAAGGAGAAAGCCACTACTCTCCAAAAAGAACATTGCTGCTTGTCTGCAGTTTGCTGAAGATCACGTGGACAAGCCAGAAGGCTACTTGAAAAATGTTTTGTGGATGGATGAGACCAAAATAGAACTTTTTGGTTTAAACGAGAAGCGTTATGTTTGGAGAAAGGAAAACGCTGCATTCCAGCATAAGAACCTTATCCCATCTGTGAAACATGGTGGTGGTAGTATCATGGTTTGGGCCTGTTTTGCTGCATCTGGGCCAAGACAGCTTGCCATCATTGATTGGAACAATGAATTCTGAATTATACCAGCGAATTCTAAAGGAAAATGTCAGGACATCTGTCCATGAACTGAATCTCAAGAGAAAGTTAGTCATGCAGCAAGACAACGACCCTAAGCACACAAGTCGTTCTACCAAAGAATGGTTAAAGAAGAATAAAGTTAATGTTTTGGAATGGCCAAGTCAAAGTCCTGACCTTAATCCAATCGAAATGTTGTGGAAGGACCTGAAGTGAGCAGTTCATGTGAGGAAACCCACCAACATTCCAGAATTGAAGCTGTTCTGTATGGAGGAATGGGCTAAAATTCCTCCAACCAGTGTGCAGGACTGATCAACAGTTACCAGAAATGTTTAGTTGCAGTTATTGCCGCACAAGGGGGTCACACCAGATACTGAAAGCAAAAGTTCACATACTTTTGCCACTCACAGATATGTAATATTGGATCATTTTCCTCAATAAATAAATGACCAAGTATAATATTTTTGTCTCATTTGTTTAACTGGGTTCTCTTTATCTACTTTTAGGACTTGTGTGAAAATCTGATGATGTTTTTGGTCATATTTATGCAGAAATATAGAAAATTCTAAAGGGTTCACAAACTTTCAAGCACCACTGTATAAGAATCCCAATCACTATCAGAATTCTCTCCAAAACGTGATTCCGTATCGAGACTGGTCTAACCACTGCTGCGCACATGAACGAAATTGATACCTGAATTGTTACACGTGTGACGTCACGCACCCCTTTGGGATCTTCCAGTTCAGTCTCGGCAGATTCTGTGAAAATCGGCTGATCGTACTGATTTTTCCATCCATTTATGGCCTTTTGGATCAGCTACGGTTCAAAAACACACGGTCAGTCAACATAATGATTGTTGCTTTGTACAAGGAAAAAAGTGGGGTTTAGCGGCGTTACATACATACACTTTTTTTAAAGTTGTGATCGGTGTAAAAGTGAATGATTGATTGCAGAGACTAAATAAATCATCTCCATGCTTTGTGTAAACGTAAATGGTGCTGTTGTAATGCATTGTGTGTGTACACTACCGTTCAAAAGTTTGGGGTCACTTTGAAATGTCCTTATTTTTGAAAGAAAAGCACTGTTCTTTTCAATGAAGATCACTTTAAACTAATCAGAAATCCACTCTATACATTGCTAATGTGGTAAATGACTATTCTAGCTAAATTCTACTAAATGTCTGGTTTTTGGTGCAATATCTCCATACATGTCAACCTTTGGTCAATCAAACCTGTATAACCAACCTCCAAAATCCGTATTTCCCTTATAAAATCCGTATAAGATGCAAATTAAAATAATTTACCTAAAATTTGAATGATAATTAACAATGATGTATCCCAGTTACTTTTTATTCAATATTAATAACAATAAACCTTCAGAATGAATACAAAGCTCCAATGTTTGACAAAAACACAAAGTGTTATCAGCGTAGTTACGAAAGAAATACTTCGTTGTTTGGAGACAGGTTTCACCGAGCGGCTATTATGCGCGAGACTTCATATTAGCCACAAAGTCAGGAAAATCTGTTCGTAAAATTACGTTATAATGACCAAATACAATGAAAAGTATTTTTCCAGTCTCACCTGTGAAAGGTAATCCCATGTGATCTCGTTTGGACGGTAAACCTATTGGTACAGTTAAACGCAGCACATGAATGAGGCATCTTTATTCTTGGGCGAGGATGACGTATGATTCTACGCAGAAGCCGGCGTCTGTGACTTCACGGTTGGCGGGATTCTCGCAGTGCGGTGTGCGCATGATCAAAAGTGGAACGAAGTCTCGCTACCACAACGCGCGATTTCATAAGACTCTTTACTGGCTGTCTGTGGTGTACAGTACGTTTGTAAATGTTATGCGCGCTTTTATCATCGTGGGAATTGATTATAGCTCTAAATAAATATTGAAGTTTTTTTTAAAGAATCCGTATAACTTTATTTATACGCCCGTATACTACGTTTATTGAATCAAATCTGTATAAAATACGGACATTCCGTATAGGTTGACATGTATGCATCTCCATAGGTGTATAGAGGCCCATTTCCAGCAACTATCACTCCAGTGTTCTAATGGTACAATGTGTTTGCTCATTGCCTCAGAAGGCTAATGGATGATTAGAAAACCCTTGTACAATCATGTTAGCACAGCTGAAAACAGTTTAGGGTGGTTCTCCACTATAGTTGCAAATTGGGATATGGACCTTGAGCAAACTGATAAGTTCATAAGGCAGAATTCTGGTAGCCAATTTTGGAGTTTTATCAAAGTATCTTCTTATTGCTCGATATGGCAAAGGTCAAGGTCATTTCAAGGTCAAGGTTGCCCTTGTCTCTGTCAGTACACAAACAGGTCTCTGAAATGCCTAATAAATCCATAATCTCTGACCAAAATCAAAATGTAATTGACCCCAATTACAAATCTGGGCCTTATTATAAATAATTCTATTTGAAAATGTATATTTATCACAATAGAACAATAAATATATGTATTAAAAGGGTGCAGCATTTGTGTACTGACAGCATGTTTGTGTACTGACGTTCAAAAATAAGACAACGAAGTTGATTATTTGAGCAGAACAGTAAAGATCAATCATTCAACCAGGTAGTAAGTACAGTAGGGGAAGCTGGAAGTAAAATTAACAGTTTGTAAACGGTGAGTACGGGGGGGGGAGGGGCAAATTCAAATTTTTAAGTCAGTACACAGACACTCTCAGAAATTGACTAGGCCTAATCAGAAAACCTTTAAAGATATCCTGGTAGGATACATGTACTAGGTATAGGCCTATATACTAGTAGGTTGACAAAAGGGATCGAGAGACATCAAACTGTCATCCTATCAAATTGGTCAATACACTAACACAATAGTCAGTACACAAACAGACCCCGGTGTTGGTGTATGGACTGTTAGTGTATGGACAAATAGTTCATCATCTGGTCAGCAGGGTGCAGATGTGTATATGATGCCTGTGCATTGTAGTCTAGTTGAAAGGTCTTCTAACTCACATTCATGGCACAAACATGTTTTCATGACAAAGCTGGGCCTACATCATTCTAGAAGTGTTAGTCTATTGACTGCTATTATAAATTCTGTTAAAAATTGCCATACAAACCTGAACAATGCTGGAAAACTACCACAATATGAAATTCAATGTTTCCCTCCCTTGAACTTGTGGGATTCCCACAATGCACTGCAGTCATCTCATTAGAATAGTTCTGTCCATTTTCCCCAGGTGTCTCTAGTAGTTAGTACTGTTAGTGTACTGACTTAATTACTTGGGACACCAAAAATCAATTTCTTGGCGGGAAAATTTCTGACTAGTATTGGAAATATTTTCAAAATGTGCTTTTCTTCATGCTGCATGGACAATATTGATCATATTTAAATGGGTGACACAAAATAATAACACCAATAAATATTTTTCAGCAAGGGTTTATTTTCCTTCTGGGATGTATGAGACGCATTTTGGACCCCCTTGGGTACTTCCAATGAAAAATTCTACCAACACTATTATATTTGAGTGGATAAAATTTAATATCAATTAATTTTTATAATCAATAGGAAAGCATATGAACACAGAGACCCTGATTTTATTTAAAGGCCTGGTCTCAGAATACTTGTTAAGTGAGGTGACACCAATTTGCAACTATAGTGGAGAACCACCCTTTAGCTCTTTAGAGAAGCTATAAAACTGACCTTCCTTTGAGCAGATTGAGTTTCTGGAGCATCACATTTGTGGGGTTGATTAAATGCTCAAAATGGCCAGAAAAATGTCTTGACTACATTTTCTATTCATTTTACAACTTATGGTGGTAAATAAAAGTGTGACTTTTCATGGAAAACACAAAATTGTCTGGGTGACCCCAAACTTTTGAACGGTAGCGTATGCTATTTATATACAAGACCAACAGTACCAGTAAAAAGTTTGGACACACTTTCTAATTCAATGTTTTTTCTTTATTTTTATGAAGTAAAAACACTTCACATCTTAAAGTAATGATGGATGTCGTTTCGCTTTACTCAGTTGAGCAGTTCTTGACATAATATGGATTATTACAGTTGTGGAATAGGGCTATTTACTGTTTACTGTTTGATCTCAAACGCATTAAGAAGGTAAGAACGTGCACTAATTACCTTTTGACGAGGCACCTGTTAACTGAAAAGCGTTCCAGGTGACGACCTCATGAAGCTGGTTAAGATAACGCCAATAGTGTATAAAGCGTCATCAAGGTAAACGGTGGCTACTTTGAAGAATCTAAAATATGAAACGCATTTCATTTTAACACTTTTTTTTTTTTTTTTTTTTACAATTATAATTCCATATATGTTCCATGTGTTATTTCATAGTTTTGATGTCTTCAGTATTGCTCTACAATATAGAAAATAATCAAAATACAGAAAAACCTATGAACGGGTAGGAGTATACAGACTGGTACTGTATGTTTACGAGTTATGGTTAAGCTTTGATTGAATATACTTCTACACGAAACAAAAGGTATTTTGAGTTTAACATCTACTGGGCCTGATTTATCCAGCTGAACATGAACAAATAAATCATTCACAGGAGAATTTACAAAAACGTTATTCATAAAAATCCAGTTAGTATGTGTAAGATTACATATAAGGAGACTTGGCAGTGTCAGCCTTGTTTTAGACTTCATACTGTATAATTGGTATGAGTTACTGCTATGCTACATGGCTGAAAGTATGTGGACACCTGACCATCACACCTATGTGGTTCTTCCTCAAACTGCTGCCAGGGTTCTCCAGAAAATCTGAAGTAGCCAGGTTTAAAAAAAAAAAAAGGAATTTGTGGCAGTGACTACAACGTGGCATGCCAAAGGCACGCTAATGTTTGGGGGGGTATACCCCCTCCTCCCAGAAAAATTTGAAATTTCCATGCCTTCTGGTGGCCTCTGGTGCATTCTTAGCTAATAAATTACTCACCATTTCCCTGTAAAATACTTGCAAAATATGTATGAAATTTCCCTCCAGATGTGTGTACATGCATGCTTGGCTTTCTCAGTCACCCTCTGTAGTACGCTGCCTGGCTCTGTAACATAACTACATGGTGAGCTTATTTGGTGCATGTATAATGTACTTGATGTGCTTCTGCTGTAGTATTATGAATTGTATAGTTTTAATTTCAGCATAAATATTTGCACACAATTATTTGCACTTGTACTTTATAAGTATAAAGCCTTAGCTAAGGGGCCAGACATCTCTATGGGAACTTGGGCACTCCGGGTAGCTTCTGGATATGAAAATAATTCTTAGACAGAGAATGATGAATCTTCTAATTATTTTCTTTAAGCTTACTTATCTTACTCATATACCTTCTAATCTAATAAATTGAGGAAGTCAAACTTGAATTCACACGACCTTATTAAAATTTTTATCGCATGGTCACGTGGTCCGGCTCAGCCGAGAATCAATCAACAAATATGGCGTCGCTTCTGGTCATGCTAGACTCAAATCGAATATAATTTCATAGTGAAATAATTGGATTTGCAGCAAATTATGGGCAGCGCAGACGATATAAATCGCGTGAACATATGAAAGGCAAGTTTGTTTTTTCCTGGGATCGAGTACCCGGTGCAGACTGTTCGTGTAGGTGGAGAAAACCGCCGGTCGTCAGCGCTTGCGGACATCCCTGTGCTGCTACAAATTTGGACTAAACATTCCAGCATGTGAGATCCATTTAGACATGGTTTGCCAGCGTTGAAGAACACGAGTGACCTGTACCAAACTCGAACCTCAGCCCCACCGAAAAGCTTTGGGATGAACTGGAACACGACTGCAGCCCAGGCCTCTTCAGCTGACATCAGTACCTGACCTCACTAAAGCTCTTGTGGCTGAATGAGTACAACTGAACACAGCTACGTTTCAACATTTAGTGGAAAGCCTTCTCAGAAGAGTGGAGGTTATTATAACAAGAAACGGGGAATAAATGTGGGACGACATGCTCAAAAAACACAGATGGGTGTGATTGTGATCGTGAGGTGTTCACAAACTTTTGGCCATATAATGTATCAGCTACGCGTGTGAATACAAAGAAAATCAGTGAAACTTTTGTCAGTCTGGCAGGAATCTTAGGTTTGGTTTGGGCTATGAAAACATTTATGCACAATGTTATTAAGGCTCATTGTCCCATGGAAAAATATAACTCTCTCTCTCTCTCGTTTTCTCACACAGAGTGTCTGAGTCTGGACTCCAGCTTGATAATGAACTCCAGTGACCTACCACTACTTTCCCGGTGAAACACATTTACTGAACTATTAGTGAAGTACCAGAAGACCAGTGCAAACCCACAGATGTGACATTCAGGCTAATAAACTTTGGTTTGTTTATGAACACCGGGAGAAGCAAACAGCGACATACTAATCAGATGTATTTCTGAATTTGCTAGATGTGTTTAGCTTAAGTCCTGACTGGCTTTGAACGTGTTTAAATATTTCCATGGAGTGGTTCAGATCACTGAGTAAAACTCTCAAGTGCTCTAGTTTTGCTTTTGTATTATATTTTTAAAAATATTTTTATTGTCAAAGAGGGATGTGACTGCTCCCGTAGAAGTTTTATTCATCGGGTCTTGACACAACGTATAATGAAACTTTAAAAAAAAAAAAATACAGTATCTTTATTTTCCTGATTGATATGTACAATGTCAGATACAAATTCTAAGGTGAACAGCATTTTGTATCTACTAGAAATGAGACATTACCAGGTACAGAATATGCTCAGAGGGAATGAATATACCTTTATATACCTCATTGCGTTATATTACAGTTCATAAAAATACATCTTCCTCTTCTGCTTGTTGTGACTACAACATATTTACATCTCCAACGCAAGAGGCAAGAGTTGTGTGTTTTGTTGGTTTGTTTGGGGGTTTTTTTTCCTCCTCATTTTATAGAATGCTCCATGTGCTTACAAAAATTTACCCAACTCCCAGCCTCGCATTCCAGCTTTGTAACAGTAACTAACACTTGTCCTTCATCCTTAAAAAAAAAAAAGGGCATAAGATGCGAATAGTGAGCCTCCCAATTAAGTGAGAGAAATAAAAGACAAGAATGTACAAATAAAAATATTGTTCAAGTGATGTCTGTACTTCAAAAAAACCAACTGTCCAAGTTATAGAAAAAATGCTTTCTAAACAAAACTGACCATCTGTGACTTTACATAAATAATACATTTACATTTAAATGATCAATATGTTCATTTAGGAAAGAATAAAGGAAAGAGAGAAGCCACAGAATGTGATGGGGGAGGGGAATGATTGAGTCTTTTCCTATTCCACGATGTACTTAAATTTATATTGCACAATCCTTTTCAAGACTCAACTTCGATCCACTGGTATTAATTTAAACATGTACAGCTGAAGACTTTGACAATATGTGCAAATGTCTTTGGAATTACTTTACAAGGCATTTCATTGTACCAGCAATAAAGCTAAAACAATGAGAAAGACAAGAACATTGAAAGAAATCTTTCACGAAAGATCCTTCTTATCGTTGCAAAGTGAAAAACGCTGCAGTTGAAAGATTAGGTCAGAATTTAGCTGCTGAGATGCTAGTTTGAAATGTAACATGGTCAAATAGTGACGTTTTCTAGTCAGTCAGTGTATGATGCACGTGATCCGTAACAGTCCTCCTCCTGCTCGCAGACTGCTCTGGAAAAGCATTAGTGCATTTGTCAGCAAAAAAGTCTCATCAGCAATACTGTACATCTGTTTATTTTTACAATACCCCTACCAAAACATGGAAAAATGATCCCACTTGTGTAATGCAATTTAAACTTACATTAATAATGTCTAACACTGTGCGGGGGGGAATCATCTATACAACTGTAATACAATTTGACAGTCAATTGGCTTGTGTAGCTTCAACTGTGTTCATTTCTCGACGACAAGCTTAGGGTCATACGGGTGCTTTTGCAACGTGAATGCAGCCTGAAAATAAACATGGCAACATTTTTTTTTTTACTTGTAAATGCTAGTTAAAACGTGTACCTGGTATATGATGCAAAATTTTCTGGGCGTGCTTTATACACACACACAAACGGCAATATTTGAGAAAATTGCTTCCATTGTTCTTCCTCTGTATCAGAAAAAAAAAACAATGAAGGCGCTTTAGAGCAGGCTGACATTCTGTTATTCCAAAGGCTGTTGAAAGTATATATAATATATATATAAATAAAATGCACAAAAACGACCTTTTAAAACATACACAGGGCACATGAACACATTTGTGGCCTGAAGTGTCTACTGATCGAAGGATATCTTCCTAATTATCTTCTTTTTTTTTTTAAAGTACTTTTTGGAAGACCTCAATGCTGTGGGTGAAATAAGAAAAGCACGTTCGGAGCCTGGTGAAAACTAAAGCCAGTGAAGCTAAAACTTGACGTCTCTGTGCATGCTCACAGGCAATCTTTATGTGTAAATGACAACTAGACTGTGCTCACTAAAACACTATCATGAACGTGACTGCTGAATGTAAATCCTGACACAATTTCACAAATGCAAGGTGCCCTGGTGCAAATGAACTATTAACAAGTCCGATGATACTGGGCAGCGCTGCAGCATTCCTGGTATCGACACGTTTTCATCTTCAGTCATACAACATAAAACCTTCCTCAAAAGTTCCCTCGGAAAGGTTTTTTTTTTTTTTTTCTGCAAATAATGTGGAACTAAATACATTCCTTAAAGCACCAAGTGGTGAGATGGAGAGCTGATCTCAGGACGAGATTCTGGACAGAATTCAGGACGTGACGAACGTAAAGACGGAAACGTTGTCCTTACTCTACTCTGCCAGTTGAACCGATGTGGTCTAGATGCTGGGGTGTTGGGATGTAAACGGCGAGGGAGGAGAAAGCGCGAGGTTCTGAGGGCTTGGACATACGGGGACAGCGCTTGGGGGAGAGTCCACTGACTGGGAAACACTGGAGGGACAAAACACAAAACGAACACGGGGCAGAAAAAGAGAGGAAATGAAACACGATCTAAATTTCCAAAGCTGACAGAATGTAACAGACGTTTCCCTTGTTTAAGGCCTCACCTGACAGTGCAACTAGTTATGTGGGCAGGATCTGTAACTCCAGCAACAAAGAGCTTTTTAGGTGGACCGTCGGATTCCACTCCACCTGATCAGGCACGTCAAAAAAAAAAAAACAAGAATGTAGTGCATTGTGAAAAGCGACATTAAAGGTCCCATGGCATGAAATTTTCACTTTCTGAGGTTTTTTAACGTTAAAATGAGTTCCTCTGACCTTCTTAAGTCACCCCAGTGGCTAGAAATTTCATAATGTGTAAACCAAACTACGCCCAACATTTGAGAATGGCATGTCAAAACGGCGCGTTGATAAGCTCTTCCCTTTACTACGTCAGCAAGGGAGATGATCCCCACGCCCCCCCTCTGGATTCCCACCCACTGTATGGATTGCCCGCCCAGCTCAAAAGTTGCCACCAAACATGGAAGTTGCGCTGTACATGGATGTGACAACACAGAAAAGAGTCTGTTTTTACTGCCGACGGGAGAACCCCTGAAGACGCAGTGGCTTAATTTTATTTACTCCAATAATACGCCGTCGAGTCTACCTAAGACGGTGTATGTTTGTCGGAAGCATTTTCCTGATGAATGTTTCCACAACTTGGGACAGTACAGGGCAGGTTTTGCACATCAACTGTCACTGAAGCCTGGGTCCGTACCAAGCATCCCTGCCGCATCAGCCACAAACACCGAACAAGTAAGTGTATAACTGTTAAGTCGTTTTGCCGTGTTTTAAAATCGGTGCGTTAGCCTTGCAATGGCTACATTAGCTGTGCAGCTAACCGCTTCCTGCAGTTAGCCAGGTACTCTGCGCTACAAAACCAAAAAGCATGCAGCATGCTCTGTTATAATAGCCAATCAAAACAGTTTTTACAAAGAGACCCACGTTCTTTTTTTTAAGTCACTCGTTCATTTTATTTGTTTGTTTGTTCAGTAAAAACCCAAACATTTGTTGAATTTATTTTATTTCCTCGCGTCGCACCTTAATGACGTCAGCACGCGGTATTTTTTCCCTTCGCGGTTTGTTCCTTCTCTCTCGCCATAGTAAGACACCCACATCCGCTTGTTCTGACCCACTGGAGGTAGAGTCACAGTGCTGTTAGCCAATCAGAGGTAACACGTTTACATGTCATGAATATTAATGATAAGACCCGCCCCCACTCTCTACCCTTCCCCGCCTCCTGCTTCTCATTAGCAAAACGATGCACTGGGAAAAGCGCTGAAATGGGGCTTTCTCCCAGGAGGCTATATCTACATGCCGAGGGTTCATTTCGAGAAAGGCTGCGGATATAACATCCGGAAACCTCCACGAGCCCGTTTAAAGCATCAACAAACCACCATGCCATGGGACCTTTAACATGTTTCTTTTTTTTTGTAACCATTTGTAGACAATCACGTTGAATAATTTACACCTGGGACAGAACTTTCATGCAGATCCTTAACACACATTTAACTCATGTCTTACCTTTTCTTTTTAAAGGTGCAACCACTGGCCATCTCACCGATGAGCTCACTGACCCCCTGTTGGAAATCAGCAATATGAGATTACGCTCTTTCTCAAGTGTTACTATACTGACTGCATGATGAATGCAACGCACATGGAGGATCAACCCTCCAGCTTGTGTCGCTGTCGTTAAAACATTTGATCAGATCGCAGAGGCGCAAACATTTCTAACAAGAAAATCCCGGCAGGCAGAAAGCTCAACTCAAATACTTTTACCATGGAAACCCTAGCATGTCCGTGAAAGAGAGGACTGATGATGTTTTTCCCCCCTGATGTTCAAAAAGCAACAGCAGGAAAACAGCAAAGCAAAAGTCTGATGTGACTGATACTTGATGATGATGATAATAATAATAATAATAAACAACCAGCTCTTACGTTTTCTTTTTACCAACAAAAGAGACCACCTTCATTTATTCTATTGGCCGAGACTCACAGGTCAAAGTTCAAAGTAAAGTAAGCAGACACAAATGCACACCTTTCCTGTTCAGTGAATTGGATTTATTTTTTTTTTCTCAGTCCAATTTTATTACCTCGTCCGGGACGGAGTCCACCAGGGGGCAAGGTATTGTTTTCGGTCAGGTTTGTTTGTTAATGATGTTACGGGAAAACAGCTGGACCAATCTTCATGAAACTTTCAGGATAGATGGGCATTGGTCTCAAATAGAACCTCCAAAATTTGGGGAGGGGTCATCCGGTCAAGGTTTTTGTGGCTACTGCTTCATATAGAGGCTGTAGCCACTATATCATCATGCTGTAAGAATGTAAGAGTGTAACAATAGCGTAGTATGGTGTGTTCTGATTGGTTGAGAGCAGCAGAGAATCAGAATCAGAACCATGTTTCTTGGCCAAGTATGTTTACACACAAAGTGAAAATCAAGGTCAAGGTCACCAAAAAGGTCAAAATCGTTTTTTCGCGAGATCTTCCTTCGTATTCATCATAAGTGCTACCGGGCGAGGTTTGTTTTGCCTGGCAACACTTGTTTGTGTTTGGTGAGTGATGGATTTTACCTATTTACCCTGGAATGTCCCCTGTCCTACACATTTTAGAGTTTTACATACAACCCCGATTCCAAAAAAGTTGGGACAAAGTACAAATTGTAAATAAAAACAGAATGCAATGATGTGGAAGTTTCAAAATTCCATATTTTATTCAGAATAGAACATAGATGGCATATCAAATGTTTAAACTGAGAAAATGTATCATTTAAAGAGAAAAATTAGGTGATTTTAAATTTCATGACAACAACACATCTCAAAAAAGTTGGGACAAGGCCATGTTTCCCACTGTGAGACATCCCCTTTTCTCTTTACAACAGTCTGTAAACGTCTGGGGACTGAGGAGACAAGTTGCTCAAGTTTAGGGATAGGAATGTTAACCCATTCTTGTCTAATGTAGGATTCTAGTTGCTCAACTGTCTTAGGTCTTTTTTGTCGTATCTTCCATTTTATGATGCGCCAAATGTTTTCTATGGGTGAAAGATCTGGACTGCAGGCTGCCCAGTTCAGTACCCGGACCCTTCTTCTACGCAGCCATGATGCTGTAATTGATGCAGTATGTGGTTTGGCATTGTCATGTTGGAAAATGCAAGGTCTTCCCTGAAAGAGACGTCGTCTGGATGGGAGCATATGTTGCTCTAGAACCTGGATATACCTTTCAGCATTGATGGTGTCTTTCCAGATGTGTAAGCTGCCCATGCCACACGCACTAATGCAACCCCATACCATCAGAGATGCAGGCTTCTGAACTGAGCGCTGATAACAACTTGGGTCGTCCTTCTCCTCTTTAGTCTGAATGACACGGCGTCCCTGATTTCCATAAAGAACTTCAAATTTTGATTCGTTTGACCACAGAACAGTTTTCCACTTTGCCACAGTCCATTTTAAATGAGCCTTGGCCCAGAGAAGACGTCTGCGCTTCTGGATCATGTTTAGATACGGCTTCTTCTTTGAACTACAGAGTTTTAGCTGGCAACGGCGGATGGCACGGTGAATTGTGTTCACAGATAATGTTCTCTGGAAATATTCCTGAGCCCATTTTGTGATTTCCAATACAGAAGCATGCCTGTATGTGATGCAGTGCCGTCTAAGGGCCCGAAGATCACGGGCACCCAGTATGGTTTTCCGGCCTCTCTGAATCTCTGAATTCTCTGAATCTTTTGATGATATTATGCACTGTAGATGATGATATGTTCAAACTCTTTGCAATTTTACACTGTCGAACTCCTTTCTGATATTGCTCCACTATTTGTCGGCGCAGAATTAGGGGGATTGGTGATCCTCTTCCCATCTTTACTTCTGAGAGCCGCTGCCACTCCAAGATGCTCTTTTTATACCCAGTCATGTTAATGACCTATTGCCAATTGACCTAATGAGCTACAATTTGGTCCTCCAGCTGTTCCTTTTTTGTACCTTTAACTTTTCCAGCCTCTTATTGCCCCTGTCCCAACTTTTTGGAGATGTGTTGCTGTCATGAAATTTCAAATGAGCCAATATTTGGCAAGAAATTTCAAAATGTCTCACTTTCGACATTTGATATGTTGTCTATGTTCTATTGTGAATACAATATCAGTTTTTGAGATTTGTAAATTATTGCATTCCGTTTTTATTTACAATTTGTACTTTGTCCCAACTTTTTTGGAATCGGGGTTGTACTCTAACACAACTAATTCAACTAATGAGCTAATTCCTAAGCCCTTCCTGAGTTTTAGTGCAAGAAACAAACATCCACACGGAGAACTCCAGGAGTAGGATTGGGAACCTGTGATCTAGAATGTTAAAAGCAAAAAAACTGTAGTTTCGGGGTGTCTCCTGTTTTGCCATAGGGGACAAAAATCATAAATGCTACAGCTAAACTGTCAACGTTGGCATCTTTGCATAGTGTGTTCATGTCAGAATTACAGTTATTATGAGATGGCAACTCAGATTCTACCTCGCCTCAGAAATGACAATATGTTGTCTGGATATAACGGGTCACTATGAGAGCTAGAACATATTTAACAGTTATTCCACGAAATCGAGTCGTACATGAGCCGATAGTCGATGAGGTGTGTAGTGCTGAGTTGGCTATAAGCCATGTACGACGAGACTGAGTGGAATAACTGATTTATTCTATTCACATTCACTGTATTTTGAGAAACAGCATTTTTATTTTTTGCAAATTCGATAAATAAAAAACAAAACGTTCGACAAAATCATTTCTGCTTAGGATGTAAACAAACCAGCGAAATGACAGGAGCAATTTGTGAAAAATGCTATAATAATAATAATTCTTGAAAAAACAAAAAAACAAAAACATTCCTACCATCAAATACTTTTATTCCATATTTTGTTGTGCTTTTTTTTTTGTTTTTTTGGGGGGTTTTGTTTTCGAGTAGAGGTTTTATTTCGTCCTCGCGCCGCCATTTTGTTTTTCTCTACTCATGGTATATGAGCTGATATCCTGGTAGTAGAGTAGCCAATCAGAATGCACGATTGGTTATATCCAGTGAATGTGGATAGAAGAATAAAATGTTATATCCCTCATCAAAACAATTCCCCATGTGGGGATTGGCCAAGGATGGCTCATGTGACATAAAATAGTTCCACCACTGATTAAGCAAATGTATGTATAAAAAAAAAAAAAAGGATATGGTGTGAGTCAGTCATGGTATGTCCTGAATATACCATGAACTGACGTCATGGGGGGAGACTTCACACTGCATGTATCGAAATACAAACTGACTGAGGTGACCAGAAACTGGCGAATAAATACGTAGAACTGCTTGAATGTGGGGGGGAAAAGCTCCCCTTTAAATGAGACATATGTAATGACACAGGTCAACAATTCCTAGAAAGAAATTCAGAAAAAAAGGACGTTTTCTAAATACTAACTGTACATTTAGCTAAAATGTGAACATTTTTTTAAAATTGTAAACTTGCAATAAACCCAAAATTCCAAAATAATACAAGTACACTTAAATGTTCATTTTTTCCATTCATTAATTTGCTTGTAGTACAATGAAACCTACCCCCTGAACCTTCTTGTTGGACTGGGGGAAGAATTAGGAGTGACTCCAGAGTCTTGGGAATGGAAATCCTATGAGAGAATGAGAGCGAGGAAGAAAAATGATTTCAAGATTATCAAAAGGTGATTAAATCAAAGCGGTCCATCATACTCACTGGTGATAGATGCCCATGCCAATGAGTTCCAGGAGGTGAGGGGACTGTAGCTGAGGCACTGAAAGAAAGAAACATAAAACACTGCTTTATGTGCTGTGACATTTAAATAATATTGGTTGGCGTTGAGTGGTATATCAGATATATTCCATTCAACTAGCACGATAGTGAACAAGTCAAAGACGAGTATCTGAATGGAATATATCTGATATACCATGAAAAAAAGCCAGACAATATTACTATTATTGCACATACCCGTTCCTTTTGGGTGTTCAATACATCTATCGGTTTCAAAATTCTCTCAGAGTCTTCCGTATTTAATAAAGCAAACCTTGCAGCCATGTTTGTTTACAAATTGTCACAGTCGCTCGCTAGTGAGGATGTTTTACATCTTTGACGTGTGATGCTATGTTGTCTTGACCAGGCTTGTAGTACTCGAGTCCAGGACTCAGACTCTAGTCTGACTTGTGCCCTAATTTTAAAGACTTGTGACTTGACTTGGACTTGAGCACTGATGACTCGGTCTTGGACTCGTGCATTAACTGCATTCGGACTCGTAAATTGGAGATGAGGACTGACGTTTTTTCTTTATTTTTTTTGTAACATGCCATAGTGATTTGGCATAAGATATTTATATCTACGTGAATTTTTATCCTAATTTTGTGCAAGAGAATGCACATTCACCTGTTCATACGTCATGTTCAGGAACAAGCTAACGTTAATGGCGCTAAAACGCCCCTAGGATTGTCCGCTTTGCTTATACATACCCCTTTTCCACCAAATCAGTTCCAGGGCTGGTTCGGGGCCAGTGCTGGTGCTGGTTCACAACTCGTTCAACTTGCGAGCCAGCTGAGAACCAGTTAGCTGTTCCATAGCTCGCGGTGCTAAGGGGAGCCACGTCATTACGTCGCTGTATACGTCAGTTACGTCGCTGCGTTTGCATAAACCTTGGCGCAAACATCAAAGCGACAACAACACGGAGAAGAAGAAGAAGCAGCAACAACAACAATAATGGATGACTTCGCGTTTGTACAGCTGCTGCTTCTCGTCGCTTAAAAATGGCGATCTTTCGCGGTCTTGTTATTGTTGTTGGTCTTAACAACTCCGCCCCCCCCGCTGACATAAGCGGTTCTTTCCTCTGGCCCAGCAGAGAGTTGGTGCTAGCCTGGAACCGTTTTTTCTGGCCCCAGAGCCAGTTCTTTGTCAGTAGAAACAGAAAACCCGGTTCCAAACTAAGCACTGGCCCCGAACCAACCCTGGAACTGCTTTGGTGGAAAAGGGACAACAGACTTCTGGTGCAGTGGGAAAAAATGCACTGCTGTGTGTTTCATATGTAGAAGAACTATCGAGGAGACGACGGGGACAACCTCGAACTTCAATCGTCATTTGGCAAGACTCCACCCAGAGAAGTAAGTGACACGTGATGTTCATTGCTCTGTTGATCATGGGCGGGGCTTGCTTGCTGGCTGATGAACTAGCTAGTGTTAACCCTCTCTCATGTTATTTGCTCTGTTGATAGTGGGCGGGGCTTGCTGAGCGATGAACAAGCTTTTTATCTGTAGCCTATTAACTAAAATGGGGCAGTCAAGCAGTAACGTTAGTCCAACACAACAGCAGAGACGGTTTCACACAAAGGCAGCAACAGCCACCGTCAAATGGTGCGGTTGGAGTCTTCTTCTCGGACTCGACTCTGATCAATAGTGAACTCGACTCAAAATTTCCTTGAATGACTTGGACTTGAACACCGGGGACTCAAGACTGGACTCGGACTTGAGGTTTAGTGACTTGACTACAGCACTGGTCTTGACAACCATGCAATATCATAAACCATATTCAACGCTCATTCTCCATTGGGTAGAGTGACATAATACACGTAGGATAAGCGATATGCTAACAATATTGCATGCTATCAGACCAAATGAATGGAACCCGCTAGAAGGGAGTAGAATACATGTTTTTATTCTATCGAAAAGGTGTCCTGTATGTATAATAATATATTATGTTTCACTCTACATTATGTAGAGAAATATCTGGTTACCTGAGTCTCTGTAAGCTCCCTCTGAGAGTGAGTTCCATATTCTCCATCTGCAGCATAAAAACAATCAGTACAATAAAGACGACATGCAAATGATAATATGCACAGATGATATGGAAAAGACGCCGGTTTCACAAAATAAACCTCAAAATGCACCTAAACATGGAGATCAAACCAGACTAGACTAACCGTCAGTAGTAATACCACTTTTGTTCTCACCTGCCGCCTTTGATCTGGTCTCTCGCTGCCCAAGGAGAACGGAGAAAACGGCAGGGTCTAGAACAAAAAAGGCAATGCATTGATTTTCTCTGGGTAGTGACTGTCAGTACAACAGCCCACCTTGATGCCTACTATATAAATAAAACACTTACCCTAGAGGGGCAGCTGGGGTTTACAGACACACTGCTCCGACGATATCTGGCTGAAGTGTTTGAGCTGAATACTGTCATTCCATCACTGTTGGGAAAGTTTAGGAGACACATGTTGTTAGAGCTTTGCCAAAGAATCGAATTGCAGTCAGGTCCTTAAGTATTTGGACAGTGACACAATGTTTGTAATTTTGCCTCTGTACACAACCACAAGAGATTTGAAATGAAGTCGTCAAGATGTGATTGACGTGTAGACTTTCAGCTTTAATTCAAGTGGTTTGACAAAAATGCTGCATTAACCGGTTAGGAATTACATTTTTCACATAGTCCCTCCATTTTAACAGGCTCAAAAGTAATTGGACAAACTATCGTCATTAAATATAAGCATCATTTTTAATGCATGGAGACAAATCCTTTGCAGTCAATGACTGCCTGAAGTCTGGAACCCACGGATCTCATGAAATTCTGCATTTTCCTCATTTGATATGCTTTGCCAGGCCGCCTTCAGTTTTGTCTTCAGTAAGTGAAAAGCATGCTCAACTGGGTTGACTGACTCGGCCATTCTTTGCCTTAAGAAGCTCTTAAATGTTTTGGCTCATTATCCATCTGTACTGTGAAGCACCATCCTATCAGTTTTGCAGCATTTGACTGAATCTAGGCAGAAAGTATACATGGTATACACTGCTGAATTCATCCTGCTATTTCTGTCAGCAGTTACATCATCTTTCCATCCAAGATGGCGCCGCAGATGGCTGCCACGGGACTTTGCTCTCTCGTACTTTCTATGTTTTTGTGTAATTGTTGTGTTTCCTATACTTTCTTTCTGTCTGTACTATGAAAGCTTAGTCGAACCGGAGTCAAATTCCTCGTGCGTGTAACATACCTGGCAATAAAGTGCTTCTGATTCTGATCATCAACAAGTGTTGCCAGGCAAAACAAACCTCGCCCGGCAGCGCTTATTTTATACCTATATGTTGATAATGGTAATATTTCTCAATCATCAGCTGTCAGGTTATAGTCCTATGAAAATCCAGGACCTTAAGTTTGACATTTCAAAGTCATTCAAGGTCAAAGGTCATGGTGGCAACTGAAAGCCCACATGGGACTTCTTCTATGCTGATAATGGTAAGCATCTGGCTATCATGAACCATTTTAAAGTTATAGCCCTTTGAAAACCCACGACCTTGAGTTTGACCTTTCAAGGTCAAAGATCATGGTGCCAAATGAAAGGCCATATGAGAGTTCTTAGATGCTCATAACAATAAACATTTGTTTATCGGCAACCGTTTTTGAGTTATAATGGAAAATGTGATTTTGACCGAAAGATTGACCTTTCCAGTGACCTTCACCTTGACCCCATTACCCTCAAAATTTAATCAGGTAATCTACGGACCATTGCTCACCTACCCTGAAAATTTGAAGTCAATCGGTGCAACCGTCTAGACGCTAGATTGTTAACAGACAGACACACACAAACAAACTGATTACAATACCTCGACCCGTTTACTCCATCACGGGCGAGGTAATAAACACCAGTGGCCCAGCTCCACTGGCAGCCATGCATGCCCATGTCCACCATGTTTGACAGATGTCCAAAGACTCTTGTTCCAGAACTGGGCAGGCTTTCTAGGCAAGTTTAATCTGGCCTTTCTGTTATTGCACGTTACCAGTGCTGAGTGTGGCATCTTGACGTAAACTGCCTGGATTTACATTCATGAAGATGTCTCTTGATTGTAAAACTATGACAATGATACACTTACCTCCTCAAGAGGGTTCTTGACTTGGCTAGATGTTGTGAAAGGGTTTTTCTTTACCAAGGAACGAATTCTATGATCATCCACTTTAAAGGAACAGTCCACCGTACTTCCATAATGAAATATGCTCTTATCTGAATTGAGACGAGCTGCTCCGTACCTCTCCGAGCTTTGCGCGACCTCCCAGTCAGTCAGACGCAGTCAGACGCGCTGTCACTCCTGTTAGCAATGTAGCTAGGCTCAGCATGGCCAACGGTATTTTTTGGGGCTGTAGTTAGATGCGACCAAACTCTTCCACGTTTTTCCTGTTTACATAGGTTTATATGACCAGTGATATGAAAAAAGTTCAGTTACACAAATTGAAATGTGGCGATTTTCTATGCTATGGAAAGTCCGCACTATAATGACAGGCGTACTAACACCTTCTGCGCGCTACGGCAGCGCATTGATATCTGAGCTCCGTAGGACATAGGTCATATAAACCTATGTAAACAGGAAAAACGTGGAAGAGTTTGGTCGCATCTAACTACAGCCCCAAAAAATACCGTTGGCCATGCTGAGCCTAGCTACATTGCTAACAGGAGTGACAGCGCGTCTGACTGCGTCTGACTGACTGGGAGGTCGCGCAAAGCTCGGAGAGGTACGGAGCAGCTCATCTCAATTCAGATAAGAGCATATTTCATTATGGAAGTACGGTGGACTGTTCCTTTAATCGGTTTTTGTGGTCTTCCACATCTTTTACTTAGAGATGAAAGTGGAGCAAAGAAAAAAAATCCTGAACTTTTGAAAGTCAAACTAAGATATGGGGGGGGGCGCAACGTCCCCCGAAAATATTTTAATAACATAACACGCAAAACCCTGCATTCTAGTGCATTTTAGTACTTATTTTCACTAAAACAAGTTATAACTTTTAAGCCTTTTTCTTTCATGTACATTAATGTACATGTCAAAAATATCAAATTTAATTCCCCTAGTTAATGAGTAATTTTCAGGAGTGCATTTAGAAAACGTGGTGATTTTCCTGCCTACACAGTTCATTACTTTGGAAAATATCAGACAGTTGAAGGTAAACTCAGCAAAATCCCAAAACAGTACTGTTAAAAAGTAAAGGTCTGTTAGAGTTTCTAAAGCTTTCAGGTTTCAATGTTGGGGACACTGAGCCTCGTTTATCAATCTTTTAGTAGAGTTGTGCGTTTGCATAAGCTAAAGTGAACTAAACATTTCCAATTCATATTTATGCGAGTTGAAGCCAATTGTTTATATTAGTTCGTATTGTCTGCAAATTTAAACACACCAATGAATACCAAATTTCTCATGTAAATCAGGGGCGTAGCTAGGATTTTTCAGTGTGTGTGTCTGTGTCACACACTGACTGGCAGCCTGAGTACATTATGTAACAAAAAATAATTACCATTGCTAGTTTTATGTAGCTTAGAAACCGGCTCTTCCATTATTGCTGTTTCTTCCACGTTTTCTTGATGTTGTGCTCTAGAAACGGCACTAAAACTCAGCTTCGAACCCACAAAATGCAACTCTGATGGAAAAAAAAATCTAATAAATTGCTTACCTCTCTTCACGTCGAAAGAAGGAGGAAAGTTTTGCTTGTTTTGACATGGCGAATTATTAACACAAGAGGAAATACTTGTAATTTGCAACTAAAAAGACTGCAGCTACACTGGCAGCTTGAACATGCTTTCTAGTGCGATTGTGTTGCGCAGAACGGTGTCAGTCCTGCGCGCCTTAGCTCGTGCACCTGAAGGCGCGCCTTGGGTGCGCACGCCTAAGGAGCTCCGGCTCGCGCGCCGTTAACAAAGAACACCTGTCTTTAATCAATGAACTGTGTTTGGGCTATTTAAGGACTGCGCCTAGGCAAGGACGATGCGAAGTATTACGCCGCGTCTAGGAACGCGAAAAATAAATTTCTCCATTCGGGAAACCGGAGATTTTCAAGAGTTTTGTCAAATATCCGGATTTCCGGGTAAATCCGGAAGACTTTCATCTATATTTACTGTTGCTGAGTTCATCAGTGCATTCCTCGTTTTGAAAACTGTACCAAATTTTTGACTCGGTCACTCCTAATGTTTCTGCTGTTTCTCTGACAGGTCTATGTTTTTTGTTTTTTCAGTCTAATCATGGCCTCTTTCACTTGCACTGACACCTCTTTGTACCACATATTGAGAGTTCCCATGAACAGCTGTCAAATGCAAATTCAACACTTGGAATCCACTCCAGACCTTTCATCTCCTTAATTTGTGAAGATGGAGGGATTATCAAAAAATGGGTGCAATTCCTAAACAGTTAACGCGATACATTTTTTAAGGCCTTGAATTATAGCTGAAAATACACTTCAGTCACATCTTGATTGCTTCATTTTAAATCCAATGTGGTCGGGTATTGAGGTAAAACTACAAAAACTCCAATACTTATGGACCTGACTGTAGGTCAAGTTTATGTCTTACAGTTGTACTCAAAACTACTCTACATTTACACTGTGACCAGATTTGAGACAGGAATACACAAGTAGCCTACAATACGTAATAAATACTTTCATTATGCAACACAAGATTGCACATGACTCTGGTGCTGAATAATGATTTCGCCACAGTGACAGCTCAGTGGTTTAACTTATGAATTAGTGACTGGAAGACTGAGAGTTCAAATACTCAACACTGCCAGGAAGCCACTGCCAGGCCCTTTAACCCTTAAAGGGATCCTCCAGCAGATTTATTCTCAAACTTATTTTAAGTAAAAGGAGTCGCAGGTTTCAAAAATCAAACTTTCATTTTTGGAGAACCAATAGTGTCCGAGAAAAATTAATTTCCTTTAAAATGCCAGATGGGCTTCCTGCGGTGGTGATGTGTATGATGACGCCAGGTAGCGGTCGCTTGTAGCAACTCAGCTGTTTATATTCTCTGTCTACATCGTGGTTTTGTTAGTTTTACAAGTATTTTACTGAATTTATCAGTTTTCAAATAAGTATGCCTCATTGTGTAGCATATAAATGTCGCAATGATACTAAAAAGAAAGCACAAGCTGGAACTAAACCAGACCTGGGCATTTTACGGCCCGCGGGCCGCATCCGGCCCTTTGGTTCATTCTGACCGGCCCATGTAAGGTTAATTAGAAATTACAAAATAAATGTATTTTCTAATTTTACCTCATGCATGGACTGAATAGCGATTCGTACAACCGGTTTCTTTTTTTTTTTCTTTTCTGAAATGTGCATTGCTTTTATTTTGAAGTTGTGTTCAACAAAAACGCAATGCGCGTGACATGAACATGACATGAAATCCCACGAAACCTAATCCCGCGATAACTACTTCCGTAATTTGTCCAGACCAAGCAGAGATAAGCCGTGTGTTTAGTTTGCGGAGAGCAGATCCGAAAAACTGAAAAACACCAAATGAGGTGATCAGACTACAAATGTGGGCATCATTATTATAATATGATGTATCTTGCTTGATATTTGGAGTAGAAAGACAATATTGTGGTGTCTTTATTGTGTTTTGGGGTGAATGTGACTGAAAAAAAAATGGTACAAACGTTCACATTTTGTTAACCATTGTTTTGGGAAATTTGATTGAATAAATGACATTTTTTGTAAGGCAACCTCGTTTTTTCCAGACTCTTACCAGTCTTAGCAGCTTGTAAAAACAATGTTATTTATTGCTTTATATAAAGAAATACAATTAATATTATGCAGAATTAGTTCAGCCTTTTGGTCCGGCCCTCCACAAAATTTTCTGTTTCTCATGTGGCCCCATGGAAAAAATAATTGCCCACCCCTGAACTAAACTGTATTTCCACAGAGAAAACGCAAAGTGTGTTTACTCAGCTGTGGCAAAGTGTCACTGACAGAAACTGGATCAGATATAAAACCTCACGCTGCAAAATCATTTTTACATGATCTACAGAAAGTGTGTGTGTGTGGCAAAGTGTATGTAGTGTGTGGGGCTGCACGCTTGAAAATCTTACTTTAAAATGACTCAACTCGCAGAGCGGCATGACACTTCGCACTCTAAAATTTTCTTTTACATGATCTACAGCTGGTGCTGGGTAGATTAACAAAAGCGAGTATATGTGACGGCTTAAAACACAGCCACACACACTTTCTTTTTTTTTTTTAAAAGATATTTTTTGGGCCTTTTTCACCTTTATTGGATAGGACAGTGTAGAGACAGGAAATGAGCGGGAGAGAGAGATGGGGAGGGATCGGGAAATGACCTCAGGTCGGAATCGAACCCGGGTCCCCGGATTTATGGTCTGGCGCCTTATCCACCTGAGCCACGACGCCCCCCCCCCACACACACACACACACACACACACTTACTTTCTGTAGATCATGTAAAAATGATTTTGTAGCGTGAGGTTTTATGTCTGATCCAGTTTCTGTCAGTGACACTTTGCCACAGCTGAGTAAACACACTTTGGGTTTTCTCTGTGGAAATACAGTCTAGTTCCAGCTTGTGCTTTCTTTTTAGCATCATTGTGGCATTTATATGCTACACAGTGAGGGATACTTATTTAAAAACTGATAAATTTGGTAAAATACTTGTAAAACTAGCAAAACTACGATGTAGACAGAGAATATAAACAGCTGAGTTGCTACAAGCGACCGCTACCTGACGTCATCATACACATCACCACCGCAGGAAGCCCATCTGGCATTTTAAAGGAAATTAACTTTTCTCGGACACTATATTTGGTCTCTGAAAATGAAAGTTTGATTTTTGAAATCTGCCACTACTTTTACTTCAAATAAGTTTGAGAATAAATCCGCTGAAGGATCTCTTTAAAAACCATCTCTGTGCTTGGTCTAATCCGGAGACCCCGTCCACACGTAGCCGGGTATCTGCTAAATCGAAGATATTTTTCTACGTTTTGGCCTGTCATCCACATGAAAACACATCAAAAACGAATATTTAAAAAAACTCCGGGCTGGGGGCGTCGTGGCTCAGGTGGTTAAGGCGCCATACCATGAATGCGGGCGACCCGAGTTCGATTCCGGCCCGAGGTCATTTCCCGATCCCTTCCCGTCTCTCTCTCTCCCGCTCATTTCCTGTCTCTACACTGTCCTATCCAATAAAAGGTGCAAAAAGCCCAAAAAAAATATCTTTAAAAAAAAAAAAAAAACTCCGGGCAAAGTGAAGATTTTTGAAAACTCCGTGTATGCCTTTTCGTGTAGACAGAGATAACCGGAGTTTTGCGTTTTAGAACGTCACAATCTGCGCCAAAAAAATGACAACAAATCTGCCCTGACGTCAAACGTGCGACCTTTGTTTACTGCAGAAGCCAGATTAAGCATGGATTTAAGCTAGCCGCACACCACGGCGATCCACGCGGTACCGAACCGACCCATTTCAGAGCCGACTCCCGACTGTTGACGAGTGCAGTCGCGATTGAAGCGACACGTGACAACTTAATAGCTTTGTGATTGGCTATTGGATATAGTTACTGTTAAATCCAACACTTGAAGATGCTACAGGCTGAATTACAAATGACACAACATGGAATATGTAGCACACTATCTAGGCTGCATGAGCTATTATTCCCAACCTTAAATAGTGCACTTATATAGGGGAGTTAAAGCGATTTGGAATTCAGCCACACAACTTGAGCAGAGTGGCTTTCCAGCCCACTGTGTCTGTGGATAAAGCTTCAGTCTATGGAATTACAGTATATACCTGCATTAGGTGCTACCAACACGCATTTCTCGCGCTGGAAATTGTGTTTAATGATGTCACGTGTTATATGCGAAAGATATGATTGGCTATTGCTAGCGACTCTCGCCGATCAGTCTGGCTCCCGATTAGTTTTTCGAATCGGCTATGAGATGAGTCGGTACCATCGAAAACTAGTCTTTACGCCTGACTCGCGACTTCAGTTGGCTCGGTACGCTGAAAATCGGCGTAGTGTGCGGCTAGCTAAAGAGTAATGGATCGGAGGAGTGCCTTGAAAGCGTTAATTATTGTGCAGGTGCTATTTACACGTTTAATTTTAGAAGCCCAACTACTGCTCCAAGAGCACAGGCGATGTGATTAGAGGGTAGGATTTGGGGAAATAATGCCATCTACAGGTTGGGAATGCTTATGAATGTGATTGAAAACGCAGATGTTCGGTTATGTGTGGAAGGGATTTTTTTCGAAGACGAGGTGGTGTGGATAAAACATTTTTATAAACGGAGGGGGGGGAAATGTTCGGTTTTAAAAATACCCGGCTACGTGTGTACATGGCATTAGTTAGATTCAGTCCAAGCACAGAGTCATTTTCCGGTGGTTTGTGAACGCAAAACACATTAACAAACCAAAACAAAAACAATCAGCAAATTCAGGAGAGAAGAAAAAAAAAAATCAGCATTACCTAAGAAAGGGCACATCCTTACTGAACATCACATTTACACACTTTGTACTTCCTGTACTTTGTACAGGAAGGACAATGAATCATACTTTTCAGTCTTTTGTCTAGGTTGCTGTATTCTTTCATGCAAAGTTACTTATGTGCTATTATAGTGAGGAGTAATTGTTTCTTCTGAGTAACCTGGCTTCCTTTAGACATGTTTTCAATTCAATCTCATTTCATTTATACAGTTCTTCACAAAAGGCAGTTTGACAGAAATTCGGATATAGATTTAGATCCCTAACGAGCAAGCCAGAACTCCTTTTTGAGACAACATAACAAAGAAACCTTGAGAGGAACCAGACTCAAAATGGAACTCCTCTGGGTGACACCAGATAGTGCAATCAGGAGTCATTACTCGTCCACAGTGGTATGCTATAAAATCAAACAGTACTGTGTGTGTTCACGGTGGTGTAGTGGTTAGCACGGTCGCCTCACAGCAAGAAGGTTCTGGGTTCGAGCCTGGCGGCCGGCAAGGGCCTTTCTGTGTGGAGTTTGCATGTTCTCCCTGTGTCTGCGTGGGTTTCCTCCGGGTGCTCCGGTTTCCCCCACAGTCCAAAGACATGAGGTTAGGTTAATATGGGACGGCCTTGGGCTGAGGTGCCCTTAAGCGAGGCACCTAACTCCCAACTGCTCTCCAGGCGCTGTTAGCATGGCTGCCCACTGCTCTGGGTATGTGTGTGCTCATTGCTCATGTGTGTGTGTGTGTGTTCACTGCTTCAGATGGGTTAAATGCAGAGAGGAAATTTCACAAGTGTGTGATGAATAAAAGTTGTGCTTTTTTCTTTCTTTCATTAATCTGCCACTTAGCATTTGCCACAGGTCATTTTTAATGCAGTACAAAGCTGACAGCATATCTCAAACAGTTGGTAGTGTATCTGAAATAACATCATGTAAGCGGCCTTGATCAGAAATGAGCGTTAATAAAAGCTTCAGTAGATTCATTTAGACTCTAAATGAATAGATTTCGCCTGACTGTAAAAATACCGCACATTCTGTGATCTCGCAGACTGACATGGACTGTAGGCAATCAGAAATGAGTGTGTGATGTTTAATACGGCCCTACCCTTTCCATTCTGAGTTACTGTTGTGTTTTTTTTTAATATATTTTGCAATTACAAGCCCCTGTACGCAGGCCCGTGCACACTTAGGGCTTTAGGAGTGCTTGAGCCCCTGCCCTTTTTGCCTCGAATTAAATGTTGCCCTTTTAAAATATTAATAATAATAATAATAATAATAAATAATACAATCCTGTTAGAAGTTTAAAACAACGGCGGTACAAAAACTCCACGGCAATCTACCAATTTTCTTGTAATACGGGGTCGTTGTGTGCGTTGAGCCTGCCCTGCCGTTTCTCTGTCCATTGCTGCTCTGCTCGAGTGCGGCCAGAGAGAGGGGGCGTGCGGACGGGAGTGAGAGGGAAGAAGCCGCTGCGCTGCCACAATGATAACAGAGGAGACGTGACAGTGAGGCAGCTTGAACATGTGAGTTATGGTCTAACAGTTAGCCCTTTCAAAAACTGTATGTACATGACATTTGGGCGTTTGTAGGGCTACTGACATTTGTGCAAGTAATTTAAGTCTCTGTAGTTTAATAATCTGCTTG
Organism: Neoarius graeffei; assembly: GCF_027579695.1. Taxonomy (NCBI): domain Eukaryota; kingdom Metazoa; phylum Chordata; class Actinopteri; order Siluriformes; family Ariidae; genus Neoarius; species Neoarius graeffei. Next base: position 32,195,350 of record NC_083593.1, read on the forward strand.
TTAACTGACGTGACCTGACCTGTTACTGTTCACAATCGATTGCCTCGGCCGTGCTTCGGTGTACATGCAAGTATCATATATCGTCGGGACGCTTACATTCTCCTCTTGTATATATAACTAGTCGTCGACCTCTTCCACAACGTGCTCAAATCAAATGTGGGTTATGTTTCAGAAAAAAACAAAAACAAAAGCTTGTGAAAAATGTAGTCAGAAGCCTATGCAAAGAAGAGAGGCTCTCTGATCTCCTCCTCCTCTCGATTGAAAAAGACATACCCATAAATCACAATGAGGTCATTAATATCTACAGGGACATGGCCCCCAGAAGATTACTACTTTAAGGCCCCTGGAATGTTAGGCTTCTACCTTATGAGAGGAAGGACTGATTTTTATCATTTTGTCCATTAGGCTATTTACTTATTTGTTCAAAGTTCAGGTTTCACTGTTCAATGTTAAATCTTTAACAATAAAAAAGCCTAATAATGCACCAGTGTTTTATGGCTTTGCATGTCTTCCAAGCCTATGATAATGTGAGTGACAATTTTGCTGACACAAAAGAAATGGCAATTGCATATCACTTTCACCAACACAGGGCACATAGCTAAGTACTTACCTTCCTATTAGTATGTTAATTTTAATTCTACATTTCCATATTTTGGAAAGGACCGGAAAAAAAAAAATCATGCACTTGCTGCCCTTTTTCTGACTTTGAGCCCCTGCCCCTCTATAATCCTGTGCACGTCCCTGCCTGTACGTTTTGTATAAACACATCCTTCAAAAGAATAAATATACTACTGCATCTCAAACAATTAGAATATCATGAAAAAGTTCAACATTTTCCATCAGTTATTTAAGTGAAAATTTAATATATTCTAGACTCATTACACATAAATAAAATGTTTCAAGGACTTTTCTATTTTAATTTTGATAATTACGACCTACAGCAAGGGCGGCACGGTGGTGTAGTGGTTAGCGCTGTCGCCTCACAGCAAGAAGGTCCTGGGTTCGAGCCCCGGGGCCGGCGAGGGCCTTTCTGTGTGGAGTTTGCATGTTCTCCCCATGTCCGCGTGGGTTTCCTCCGGGTGCTCCGGTTTCCCCCACAGTCCAAAGACATGCAGGTTAGGTTAACTGGTGACTCTAAATTGACCGTAGGTGTGAATGTGAGTGTGAATGGCTGTCTGTGTCTATGTGTCAGCCCTGTGATGACCTGGCGACTTGTCCAGGGTGTACCCTGCCTTTCGCCCGTAGTCAGCTGGGATAGGCTCCAGCTTGCCTGCGACCCTGTAGAAGGATAAAGCGGCTAGAGATAATGAGATGAAATGACCTACAGCACAAAAAATAATAAATCTCAAAATATGAGAATATTTCATTTCGAGTTTAAGTAAAACAGTATAAAAACCGTGTCTCTCGCAGTCTAGTTCAAGTACACGCAACCACAATCATGGGAAAGACTGCTGACTTGACAGTTGTCTAGAAGATGATCATCGACACCTTCACAAGGAGGGTAAGCCACAGAAGGTCATTACTGAAAAGGCTGACTGGAAAAGGTGCACAAGCAACAGGGATGACCGCAGCCTTGACAGCATTGTTGAGAAAAGTCGATTCAAGAACTTGGGAGAGCTTCACAAGGAGTGGACTGAGGCTGGTGTTAGTGCATCAAGAGCCACCACACACAGACGTCTTCAGGAAAGAGGTTACAACTGTCTCATTCCTAATATCAAGCCACTCCTGAACCAGAGACAACATCAGAAGCATCTTACCTGGGCTAAGGAGAGAAAGAACTGGACTATTGCTCAGTGATCCAAAGTCCTCTTTTCAGATTAAAGTAAATGTTGCATTTCATTTCAAAATCAAGGTCCTAAAGTATGGAGGAAGAGTGGAGAGGCACAGAATCCAAGGCGTTTGAAGTCCAGTGTGAAGTTTCCGCAGTCTGTGATGATTTGGGGTGCCATGTTATCTGCTGATGTTGGTCCACTGTGTTTTATCAAGTCCAAAGTCAACACAGTTGTCTACCAGGAGATTTTAGCTGCTTCTAGCTGCTGACAAGCTTTATGGAGATGCCGATTTCCTTTTCCAGCAGGACTTAGCACTTGCCCACAGTGCCAAAACTACTACCAAATGGTTTGCTGACCATGATATTACTGTGCTTGATTGGTCAGCCAACTTCCCTGACCTGAACCCCATATAGAATCTGCGGGGTATTTTCAAGAGGAAGATGAGAAACACCCAACCCAAAAATACAGACGAGCTGAAGGCTGCTATCAAAGCAACCTGGGCTTCAATAGCACCTCAGCAGTGCCACAGGCTGATCGCCTCCATGCCACACTGCAGCAATACAATAATTTGTGGTAAAGGAGCTCCAACCAAGTACTGAGTGTAGAAATAAACATAGTTTTCAGAAGTCAGACATTTCTATATTGTAAATCCTTTTTTGATTGATCTTAGGAAATATTCTAATAATTTGAGATACTGGATTTCTGATTTTCATGAGCTATATGCCATAATCACCAAAATTAAAACAAAAAAGGCTTAAAATATTTCACTTTACATGTAATGAATATAGAATATATGAAAGTTTACCGCGGCACGGTGGTGTAGTGGTTAGCGCTGTCGCCTCACAGCAAGAAGGTCCTGGGTTCGAGCCCCGGGGCCGGCGAGGGCCTTTCTGTGTGGAGTTTGCATGTTCTCCCCGTGTCTGCGTGGGTTTCCTCCGGGTGCTCCGGTTTCCCCCACAGTCCAAAGACATGCAGGTTAGGTTAACTGGTGACTCTAAGGCTACATCCACACGGCAACGAGATGTTATTTAAAAATATATCGCGTCCAAATGGGCAACAATCAGTAAAATATCAGGTCCATATGGCAACGCAACGCTTGCTGAAAACGATGCAATACACATGCCACACCTCTAAGGGCGCTGTAAGACGGTCCCTTCGGAGACACCAGAACAACCCATACGAAAAAGAACAGTAAAGAACTTATAAGAGTTTACCACTGTCTTAGTAGTAAATCCTTATAAAGATTTATAAATATATATGCCATGTATGATTTACTCCTGAAAGTGGCCCATTTTGCATTTTCCTCATACAAATTTTTTATGAAAATCTAGTATGTATGAAGTGAACATTGTGCATGGTTTTTACAGATAATGTGTAGGATGAATTACACCGCCTTTGTATGCTTCACGTAATGTTTGTAGTTTTAAATTATATTTTACAGTTTAAAATGTATATGCCTTTTATATGTAAATCCAACACAAACATATGTGGATTTACATATAAAAGGCATATACATTTTAAACTGTAAAATATAATTTAAAACTACAAACATTACGTGAAGCATACAAAGGCGGTGTAATTCATCATACACATTATCTGTAAAAACCATGCACAATGTTCACTTCATACATACTAGATTTTCATAAAAAATTTGTATGAGGAAAATGCAAAATGGGCCACTTTCAGGAGTAAATCATACATGGCATATATATTTATTTATAAATCCTTATAAGGATTTACTACTAAGACAGTGGTAAACTCTTATAAGTTCTTTACTGTTCTTTTTCGTATGGGAATAGAAGAAGTAAGGACGCATGTGCATAAACTATTATGCGCGAGACTTCATATTAGTCACAAAGTCAGGAAAATCTGTTCGGAAAATTACATTATAATGACCAAATACAATGAAAAGTATTTTTCCAGTCTCACCTGTGAAAGGTAATCCCATGTGATCTCGTTTGGATGGTAAACCTGTTGGTACAGTTAAACGCAGCCAATCTTTGTTCTCCGCTTTGACCTTTCCAATATGGCGGCGAGGATGACGTACACGGAAGGCGGCGTCTTTAATGGTCCGGAATAAATTGAATACTACACGTTGATGGATTAATTTGTTGTTTCTCACCTGTGAAAGGCAATCCCATGTGATCTCGTTTGGACGGTAAATCTGTTGGTACAGTTAAACGCAGCTAATCTTTATTCTCCGCTTTGACCTTTCCAATATGGCGGCGAGGATTACGTACGCGGAAGGCGGCGTCTTTAATGGTCCGGAATAAATTGAATGATACACGTTGATGGATTAATTTGCTTTTTTGAGGAATGTATTCTAGGACTTAAACCATCATCTGAAGAGGTGAGATCGCTCTTTTTTCCCCCTAGTTTTGCTGGTGGGATTGACGCTGCCCTAAGGGCTATTCTCTCTCTCTCACTTTGCACCATTACACAATAAATATTCACAGTGAAAATATTTTGTAAGCGCGTTTCATGAACCAAGTTATAGGATTTGTTGACAACTCGCATCGCATCGCAATGAGAAGATCATTGGCACTACTGGTGTTAAGAATCAGACCATTTCATAAATGAATATTTTGCTGTAGAGCTGCAGTGTTTGTACAATTGCATGTTTTTGCTTCACTATTACTGTCACTATTCTGCTTCTTGCATTACTACTGTGAACTAACACTGAACATAATAATAATAATAATAATAATATCCAAGCTCGTGTTTCACTCTCACTAGTGCTCTGTAAGGCTTTTTCCTGGTGATATTCGTTACACTTCTACCCGGCGTGAAGCACTCACAGTCATGTGGTTGTGACGTCATCGTAAACAAATCCGTTTTACTCATCCAGACGACTTCACAACGGCAACGTTGCCAGATCTTTCCACTCTGGAACCCGTTCTCAAAAAGACTGCGTTTTGGGCACCCAAAACGCTGGTGCCGTGTGGACACCAGGCCTAAACGATAAGCAATTGTATCGGAGTCACCTGAATCCGTTGCCGTGTGGACAGGGCCTAAATTGACCGTAGGTGTGAATGTGAGTGTGAATGGTTGTCTGTGTCTATGTGTCAGCCCTGTGATGACCTGGCGACTTGTCCAGGGTGTACCCCGCCTTTCGCCCGTAGTCAGCTGGGATAGGCTCCAGCTTGCCTGCGACCCTGTAGAAGGATAAAGCGGCTAGAGATAATGAGATGAGATGAAAGTTTACCTTTCTGAATTAAATTACAAAAAAAAGAACTTTTTCACGAAATTCTAATTGTTTGTGATGCACTAGTACATGCAAAATTCCAAAGTTGTAAAGCTTATGGTATAAATCAGCACAAAAAACTCTGTATGTTAACAGTTGTGCAAAAATATAAAAAGGACACATCTAAACAACTGCTATACAACATGTACTGTCTGACGTTATTTTTATAAATCCAATACATAAACCCAACATTTTAGTCAGACTGCATATTTTGTATAGCAAGAGTATCATGTGTACAGTATATTCTGCATGCCTCTTGTCCAGGAAAGATGTCATTATAAAGTCACAGACTCTGGAGCACACTTTAAGAATCACTTGATTATACAATCACAATGTCTGCAGGAATTATTTCGAAACTTTCACATAATTATGAGATACTAATTCAGTTTCTCATATCACTACCGACAGTACTATTGTGGGCGTTCGATCAAATTTGAGTAAGAGACAATGTGTGACTTGATCTATTCAATGCATTTTATTCAAGGTAGGATTTAATAACATTTACCCTGGCTGTAGATAAAACAGGATATTATTTTCACAATATTGCAAAATTGCTGTGGTTTAAAATCAGCTGCGATACTACCGAAATCTCGTTGATTTTTAATTATGATTTCAATCTTCTTCCAGCTTGTCCCACTTATGTATGTGGGGTTGCTGCCATGTTGACCCACGTCATATTAAGTGGAGCATAGTTTTATGCTGGATGCCCTTCCTGCTGCAACCCTCCCATTTCCAAGTTTGGGACCAGCACCAAATGATGGCTGGGTTCCCAGACAACCAACTGTTCACACATACATTCACACCTATGGGCAATTTTGTAGCCAGTTAGCCTAACTGCATGTCTTTGGACTGTGGGGGAAACCGGAGCACCCGGAGGAAACCCACGCAGACACAGGGAGAACATGCAAACTCCACACAGAAAGGCCCTCGCCAACCACGGGGCTCGAGCCCAGAACCTTCTTGCTGTGAGGCGACAGTGCTAACCACTACACCACCGTGCCGCCCTTTAAGTATGAGTTCAATGTTGTTTCAATATTAACCAAGGGTGCAAAATTGACAATGAATCAACATCAGCGTTCACGTAGATTCAAAGAAATTAACGTTGACAACAGAAAATTGACTGAACATAGTTTCAATAATTATATTATTATCCCAGATAGCAAACAATGTTATAACTTTTTCATAATTATGACTTACAATCTTATAATTATGACTTAGTATCTCATAATAATGTGATAGTCATCATTTTCTCAAAATTTTCTCATTATTATGAAACAGTAAATCATTATGATGACATCAGTCATAATTATGACAGTGTCTCAGTTATGAAAAGTCATGATTATGATCTATGTCGTCATTATTATTTACTATTACATGACACAATCATAATTATGGGATCTTATTATTATGACATACAGTTGTGGTCAGAAGTGTACATTCAGTGTTTTTGTTTGCTTTTTTGTTTTTTTTAAACACTAGAATTTGGTGCACAAATTTTCATTTTCTTTGGGTTTTCTGAAATCAACATGAGGGTCAAAAGTATACATACAGGGCCAAAAATATACATACAGCACACCTAATATTTGGGTAAAATGTCTCTCTTCACAAAATTCACCTTGACCAAACATTTCTGTTTATCATGAACAAGCTTCTGGCAGAATTCTGGTTGGATATTTCACAACTCTTCATGGTAGAATTGGTAGAGTTCAATTAAATTTGTTTTGTTTTTTTCTTGGCATGGACTCGACTTATAAGCACGGTCCACATATTTTCAATAGGGTTGAAGTCAGGACTTGTTTTAAGCTTAATGTTAGCCTGCTTTATCCTCCACAACCAGCTCTGATGCGTGTTTGGGTTCACTGTCCTGTTGTAACTCCCAACTCCCAAGTCGTGTTCAAGTTTCTAATGGTTTATGCTGAAGAATTCTGAGGTAGTCCTCCTTCTTCATTAGTCCATCCACTTTGTGCAGTTAACCAGTTCCACTGGCAGCAAAACAGCCCCAGAGCATGATGATCCTACCACCACCACCAGCTGGTACAGTGTTCCTCTGTACATGGTGGTCATTGTGGCCAAACAACTCAATCTTTGTCTCATCTGACCATACAGCTATCCTCCAGAAGGCTTTTTCTTTGTCTGTGTGGTCAGCTTCAAACTTTAGTTAAGCTTGAAGGTGCCAATTTTAGAGCAGGGGGTTATTTCTTGGATAGCAGCCTCTTAGTCCATGGTGATCTGAACTGTAGACAGTGATCCATCAGCTTCCAGTTCATGGCAGGGCTGTGCCATGGTGGTTCCCAGGTTGTTCCTGACCATCCAAACCAATTTCCTTTCAGCTGAGGGTGATAGTTTGGGTTTTCTTGAAACAAAGTGGCTACACCTCACAATAACCCGGATACAATTGTTTGAACTGATCTTGGAATTTGCAGTTGTTTAAAAATGGCTCTAAGAGACATTCCGGAGTTGTGTATATCTGCGATCCTCTTTCTCAGATCTGCACTGAGCTCCTTGGACTTTCCTATTTTACTGTGTGTTGGTCGATCCAATGAGTGCTGTAAAGAAACCCTTTTTATGAAGGCACAGAGAATCTACCAGCTGTAATCCATCATGATCACTAACAGGAAGTTAAGAGACATTTTGTAAGTTTCAGCACCTCTGAATTAATAATCTAAGTGAGCGTATGTAAATTTTTGACCCTGTAGGTATAATTTTGACCCTTTGTTGATGTCAAAGAAAATTAAAACTTGTGCACCAAATTCTAGTTTTTTTTAATTAAAGATGTGTGTTGTATAATCATTCTGCCACAGAAAAAGAACAGTTCAGAGAAATTACTGAAAGCCCAAATATTGCCATGACATTCATATCCAAGATGACATTCATGTCACTGTATGTAAACTTCTGACCACAACTGTACTAAGTGACTTTTTTTTTTTCCCCAAGTGGCGGAAAACAGACTTCTAATTATTATAACTGAAGAGATGATCCCTCAGGGGCGGCACGGTGGTGTAGTGGTTAGCACTGTCGCCTCACAGCAAGAAGGTCCTGGGTTCGAGCCCAGCAGCCGGTGAGGGACTTTCTGTGTGGAGTTTGCTTGTTCTCCCCGTGTCTGTGTGGATTTCCCCCAAAGACATGCAGGTTAGGTTAACTGGTGGCTCTAAATTGACCGTAGGTGTGAATGTGAGTGTGAATGGTTGTCTGTGTCTATGTGTCAGCCCTGTGATGACCTGGCGACTTGTCCAGGGTGTACCCCGCCTTTCGCCCGTAGTCAGCTGGGATAGGCTCCAGCTTGCCTGCGACCCTGTAGAACAGGATAAAGCGGCTAGAGATAATGGATGGATGGATGATCCCTTAGACCAGGGGTGTCAAACCTGATCCATAAAGGGCCGTGTGGCTGCAGGTTTTCATTCCAGCCATGCAGCAGCACCCTGATTTGGCTTATTCAATCAACTGACACACCCACCCTTTAATCAAGGGTGGGTGTGGCTGCAAGTATTTGACTGTGTGAAGACAGTTCAGTTGATTGAATGAGCCAAGTCAGGTGTGCTGCTGCATGGCTGGAATGAAAACCTGCAGCCACAAGGCCCTTTATGGATCAGGTTTGACACCCCTGCCTTAGACACACTTTATTTTGATGCAGATGTTACGGTGTGTTTTTCTTACCTGACATTAGTGATCATAGGGGCGCTGTTGGACCTCCGTAAAGCCCCGCCCCCGTTCCCTCCAGCTGCGCCTGCGCACTGGTCCACTTCCATTCTCTCCATGGCTCGTCGGCAGGCCGGAGTGTGATTGAAGGAGGCAGCCGGCCTGAACGCGCTCCACACCGGCGTGAGCTTAAAATTTAATGCGGCGAAAGCCTGACCAGCAGGCCGCACGCTAAAAGTGTTCGGTCCAATTTAAAGCCGCCTGATAACTGAGCGGGGATTATTTTAAGTGGTCCCTTATCAGTCGCATTTCTGTCAGATGTTGTAAGGTTTGAATGCGGTGTATAAAACTCCCCTAACTAGTCGGGTTATTGCTGAAGTAAGTTTAAGACTAGCTCCGACAGGTTTAACAGCCACTCGTGTGCACCAGTCAGAAGTAGTTTTGGCACTTAGAGAAACTTTTAGAAAACTCCTCACATTACGTTATATGCGTTTAATTCGAAATACGTAAATATATATATAAAAAATTGCGAGTCAGAGAGAAGGCTAGTGAGCTAGCCACGCAGCTATTTCCCAAGTTTAAGTGCCAGTTTGTAAAGCAGCCGAAACGCAAATCCTAAGAACTGTGTAAAAACAAGTTTATTAGACTGATGCGTTTAAGAGAGCGCAAATTTCCTCTTTAAAGCTAACAGGCAATGCAAATCAGTTGGGACATTAGTCTGGTTCTCATTATTTTAGAACATTTAAAAACAAATATGTATATATTACCAGCAACCAAATAGTGAGGGTCTTCTTCAACAACACCGCCTCGCTCTGGCCATGAAGAGAACTGCAGCCTCGAGAGACACTGATTTCTCTGCCCTCTCCTCTGATTCAGGCTCCCTCTCTCTTTCTCTCTCTCTCTCTCCCTCATACTGCTTACTTTACATTACCTTACAACAGGAACTGGTTACCAGGAATGTAAATAGAATTTTATACAATTCGGTATTTTTTAAATAAGTAAATTGTGTATTTAATAGCAATAGGTGATTGACAGCTTCCCGTTTCTGCCACCATGATCATCCATCCAGCTCATCTCATTATCTCTAGCCGCTTTATCCTTCTACAGGGTCGCAGGCAAGCTGGAGCCTATCCCAGCTGACTACGGGCGAAAGGCGGGGTACACCCTGGACAAGTCGCCAGGTCATCACAGGGCTGACACATAGACACAGACAACCATTCACATTCACACCTACGGTCAATTTAGAGCCACCAGTTAACCTAACCTGCATGTCTTTGGACTGTGGGGGAAACCGGAGCACCCGGAGGAAACCCATGCAGACACGGGGAGAACATGCAAACTCCACACAGAAAGGCCCTCGCCGGCCACGGGGCTCGAACCCAGGACTTTCTTGCTGTGAGGCGACACCACCGTGCCGCCCCGCCATAATAATTAAATTCAATTCAAACCACTTCATTTGTCCCCTAGGGGCAATTTGAAAGGCACACAGAGAAGTACAGTTAAACACATAAATAAAAAAAAACAAACATAAAAATTATGACTGTGCAAGGTGGCAGTATGTGGATAAATAACTACAGTGGTACAACAGGTATAAATATCCATCCATCCATTATCTGTAGCCGCTTATCCTGTCCTACAGGGTCGCAAGCAAGCTGGAGCCTATCCCAGCTGACTACGGGCGAAAGGCGGGGTACACCCTGGACAAGTCGCCAGATTATCGCAGGGCTGACACATAGACACAGACAACCATTCACACTCACATTCACACCTACGGTCAATTTAGAGTCACCAGTTAACCTAACCTGCATGTCTTTGGACTGTGGGGGAAACTGGAGCACCCGGAGGAAACCCACGCGGACACGGGGAGAACATGCAAACTCCACACAGAAAGGCCCTCGCCGGCCACGGGGCTCGAACCCAGGACCTTCTTGCTGTGAGGCGACAGTGCTAACCACTACACCACCGTGCCTCCCCGCCATGATAATTCAATTAAATTCAAATTCAATTCAAACCACTTCATTTGTCCCCTAGGAGCAATTTGAAAGGCACACAGAGGAATACAGTTAAACACATAAATAAAAAAACAAAGCAAACAAAAATTATGACTGTGCAAGGTGGCAGTATGTGGATAAATAACTACAGTGGTACAATAGGTATAAATATGATGATTTTAAAAAATGAGAAGGCTTCTCATAATAATGAGATAATTATCTCATTATTATGACTTACTATCTCATGCTAATGAGATAATTATCTCATAATTATGACTGTTCTCATAATAATGAAATTTTATCTCGTAATAGCTTTGTATCTCAAGTCCGATCTCATAATGGCTGTGTCTCATAATAACAAAGTCCTATTTTATAATGGCTTTGTATCTCATAATAATGAAATCCTATCTCATAATGCCTTTATATCTCATAATTATGACTTAAGATTTCATTATTATGAGACACAATCTCATAATGGCTTTGGATCTCATAATTATGACTTGCTATCACATAATAATGACACTTCTTGCAATGATGACTTAATATTTCAGAATTATGAGAAATTTCTCATCATTATGACTTTGTTTCTCATAAGATCCTATTTCATAGTTATGATTTTCAATCTCATAATAATGATGTAATGTCTCATAATTGTGACTTAGATTCTTCCAAACTGGAAATATTCCATTTGTATGGTCTAGCAACAAAATACCGTGTAAAATAGGTATATATAGAAAACTGTACAAACAGATTTTTTTTAATTATTATGATTTGAGGAACATTTAACAAAACAGGCATTCTTATTCTTGTTCATCACTTATAATTTACACTGTGAAACTATCATTAACATACAGGGAGGTCATGCATCAGTGTCAAAGTAATACCAATGGATTATGCTTCATATTAATCTTGTGCTAATATCAGGACAGGAAAGAGTTTAACTATTAATACCTTACATGGTCACAGGCTGTGAATTAGTAACACTGTTTCCTGTTTTCTTTTCGTTTATTGACTCATTCTTATATTAATCAATCTCATTACACTCCATTTGCTAACAGCCATTATAGGTCTTGTATTAATTATGGGCGAGGAATGTAAAAATCAATCATTTTAATGCTTTAGTTGCAAACCATCATTTAATAAATAATTATTGAAAAGAAAATTAATAAGCAGTTTTATTGAAGCAGTCTCAGCATTACTATGATTATGAAAAATAATATATTGTTACAAGATTAGAATTGTTCAATACAGGATACAAATAACATGTTTGTTCCAGCCTGGTAAATAGTTATGTCCTGAGCAATAAGGTGATAAAATACAACTACATCAGGACAGAGAATTTGAATAAGACATATTCTTGTTGCTCTTTTAAGAGAAAATCAACAAAATAAATACATGATCGGTATTATTTAGACACAGACAGTTCATAGGAAAGCCACCATGCCCAGGGTTTGGTTATGTTCACAGTCCTTTGTGTGATTCCTGACGGTTTGGAGTCTCTCTTTTGATTATGTGTTGTATGTTTTTCACCCTGTTCTTCCTTTTCAGCCACCACCTCCTTTTTCAGTCCTCCAGGAGCCCTTGATGGCCAGACATGGTGCATGTGATGACTGGTTTCCGTCAGTCCACAGCAAGAGATTCCATTGTCGCCAGTGAGGAAGTAGAGCAGAGCATTGAGCCATGAATTGAATGATGCCAGCGGTCGAGTGATTTTGTAGCAGACAGAGATAGTATGTATGGTGTGGCACTCTGCATTTCTCTGTTTAAGAATGAGGTACAGTGTCCGGGTGATATGGAATGGCAGGAAGCACAGCGCGAACAAGAAGGTGATGGTAATGATTGTTTTGATGGACTTGCGGCGCCTGCTGATATACGGTGCATACTGAGAGCTGGAGATCGAGATTGAGGTCTGATTGGTGGGGCCTCTTTCATTATCACCAATCTCCTGCACATATGGTTGGGTGTGCAAGGTCTGAAAAATGGTTCGAATCACCTGCGAGTAACACCATGCACTGACGGTAAAGGGAACAAAGAAGCCTAGAAGGTGAAGAACAATTCCATATGGAATGTACTCTGAGAACTCGGTGTCTGTTGCAACATCAAAACAGTTCTTGTACATCTCCAGGCCCATTTTGTTTGGCTCACGTCCCATGGTTGTGTTCTTTCCATTTCCATCTACTCTGGGCATGTCACCAGTTTGAGCGAAACGAAAGATCGGACAGGTGAGCAGGAACACCAACACCCAGACCATGGCACAGGTGCTCTTTGCAGCACGCTTGCTCTCCAGCGTGATGGTTCTGATGGGGTGGCAGATGCCCATGTAGCGGTGCACAGAGATGCAGGTGAGGAAAAAGATGCTGCAGTAGAGGTTAAAATAAAAGAGAAAGCGTACCAGCCTGCACATAAAATCCCCAAACACCCAATGGTCATGCATGACATAACTTGCCACCAGGAGTGGCAGAGACAAGCTGTACATTAAGTCTGTAGATGCCAGGTTGACCATATAAATTAGTGAGGTATTCCATCGGCGGCCGCCACGATACGAGCGCAAGAGAACAGTGGAGTTTAGGACGACACTGAGTAAGAAGGTTATAGAGTAGCACAGGGGTAAGATAATGTATTTGTATGACTCATCGTTGCTGCAGCTGAGTGGTGCTGTCAGGATTAAATCTGTGTGGTTACTTGAGGAAGTAGAGTTCGTGCCTCGCTCCAATAAAGCATCTGCCATGGTGCTGGAGAAAGCAGGAGTGATCAGATGTTTATGGCATAGAAACAGAGCTTCATCCTACATTTCCTCCTCACTGTTAATGATGAGTCCTGATTACATTCCTGTGTTTGAATAGCTTGATTGTAAATCCTCAGATTTTCCACAGTGTTACATGAAATCCACAGTCTTTAAAATAAACAAACATTGCGTTTAAGTAATTAACATTTGAAATGACATGAAGATGACACTTCAGTTTCAAGATTTCATCTCTTGTACTCTAAGTGTTAAGTATTTGTCCTGACTGTCATGCACACCCCTAAAGGAAATTAATGTTGACCAAATTATTATGCTGATTCAGCCTTACTTGGTCTATTAACCTTTCAATCAGTAACAGACTTTTACTTCAAACTATCCATTCATACTTCTAGTTTCTTATGACTTGCATAAAAATAAACCTTGCGATCCAAATGATCTTAAATTGCTGACCTAATCTGCCATAGAAAACTGAACAGGAAATACTTACATATCTGGAAAATGAGCAATTCATTCAACCTATTTTTGTAGCAACATTTAAATGCCACAGTTCCACCGTAGACGGATGCCAGCGTCTAAATATCAAGTGTTCTTAGACTGCGACAGCATGTGGTCTCACAGGTACACTTTGGTAAATAATTAATATCTATTCATTCAGATAGAAATGCTGAAAGGAAACCCAATATGGTATGCAGTGCAGTGTGGCCCTTTAGAAACAGCAAGAAAAGCCAGGAATATTTTGGTTTGTTTACAATATTATATGAATAAAGATGTCTGTCGTATAAAACCTCAGAACAGAATATCTGTAAAGAAAACTGTCCATCCATCCATGACATTGATCAAAAATACAACATATACTTTAATACTACCTTTTTTTCTTTTCCCAATAGACAGTTACAATTTCCGATCTATATGTGCTGCTTGTTATTCTGATCTTGCTCTTGCTCTCTCAGACCATGTTTTACTTTGCGTGGCTGAGCAGCTGAGCTGTACAAGGCCAAGAGATCATATTTATTAGACACTGACATTCACTTCAATGGAGCACTTGCATGTGACATCACAGCCGATCCAGATTGTGACAGACGCCATCTTGTCGGTCAAACGCCATATTTCCGCCTTCTACTTCTACTTCTGGTTCTACTTCTACCTTTTCTTCCGGAAAACCCTACTATATACAATTCTACTACAGCTGCGGCTACAAGCTCTCCCGACCTGTGCACGATTTTTATGTTTTTTGTGTGTATTTTTGCATGTTGTTCGTCTGTACCAAACTTCAATATCCACTACAACCGTATGGACTTACTGGACATTGGTTTCCAGCAGAAAATGATGGTTTGTAGCGATTTCCATCGCATGCACAACATTCTGGACGAGATAGCGAGACCAGCAGGGTCTCCGTGGATTGTTATCGGAAGCAAAGCGAAGGAGGCGGTGTCGGGAGCGGAAGCAAAAGCGAGGCTGCAGAGCCGGCCTGTTGACTAAGCTCAGAAAACAGCCACTCAAACCTCCACTGCTAAGCCTCTATCTCTCCAACGCCAGATCCATGTAAACAAGACGGACGATTTGGAATTACAGTTGGAATTACCTTATTCTATTCTATAATCGGCTGGTCAGTGCTATACTCAATACTTAAGTGACTTACCCATCCAATGAGGATTCTTGTTTACAAGATGCCACATCTGAGTCGCTGACAAATCCTGAATTTCTGTAAAGATAACTGTCCAGAGATTTATAAGCACGCAGTGCTTCACCACTGAACAGCGAGGGAAATTTAATGAGGTAATTATACACGTCTGGGTATTCCGCTGGCAGTTCAAAATCCGGTCGTGAAAACTCCGTCCGGTAAGCCATAAGGGTCACTAATCTGTAGATCGTTTATCTCATCTCATCTCATTATCTCTAGCCGCTTTATCCTTCTACAGGGTCGCAGGCAAGCTGGAGCCTATCCCAGCTGACTATGGGCGAAAGGCGGGGTACACCCTGGACAAGTCGCCAGGTCATCACAGGGCTGACACATAGACACAGACAACCATTCACACTCACACCTATGGTCAATTTAGAGTCACCAGTTAACCTAACCTGCATGTCTTTGGACTGTGGGGGAAACCGGAGCACCCGGAGGAAACCCACGCGGACACGGGGAGAACATGCAAACTCCGCACAGAAAGGCCCTCGCCGGCCCCGGGGTTCGAACCCAGGACCTTCTTGCTGTGAGGCGACAGCGCTAACCACTACACCACCGTGCCGCCTAGATCGTTTATTTTAGACATATATATAGTTATCTGTTCATTAGAAAAATGAGCCGTGTAGTCCGTCGGTTGAAATTGATCCATTCTGTACACGAGTGCAGCAGTATTCAGCGGTGTTTTTGACCGACAAGATGGCGGTTGTGTACTTTCCGGTCACGTGACTGCAAGATCTCTATTCAGCGGTGTTTTTGACCGACAAGATGGCGGTTGTGTACTTTCCGGTCACGTGACTGCAAGATCTCTATAGAAGTAGAAAGTGGATCTTCAGGAGAAGGTAAGTGAGAGCACATTTCTCCATGTCGACTTTTCAAGTGCAAAGCTTTAGCTTGACACCTGTCAAAGTTATCAATCCTTCTTTTTTTTATTTAAAAGGAAGGTAAAAGTTATTATTCTCTCCACATTCACCGGACATGAGCAATCGCGCACTCTGATTGGCTACTCTACGACAAGGATATCAGTTCATATACTGTGAGTAGAGAAAAACAAAATGGCAGAGCGTGTTGCTGAACCAACCGGGGACGAAATAAAAACTCTACTCGAAAACAAAATGCCCCCCTCAAAAGCGACAAAATATGGAATGAAAGTATTTGTTGGTAAGAATGTATCTTTTTTATTTTTCAAGAATTATTATTATAGCATTTTTCACAAATTGCTCCCGTCACTTCGCTGGATTGTTTACATTCTAAGGAGAAATGATTTTGTCGGATATTTTGTATAAAAGTTTTTATTTATCGCATTTGCAAAAAATAAAGTTTTTTGTAATTAACAGTTAATAGCTGATAGCTACGCGCCTCGTCAGCTATCAGCTCATGTACGACTCGAGTTCGTGGAATAACTGTTAATTACAAAAAACTTCAGAAACAGGTTCCTAACTGTTAATAAACTGGGTGTCATTGCATAGGCTACATGATTAACAAAACTTGCCATTTCTAAATGATATACAAAATATTAAGCATTCTTATTGGCACCATATCAGCCCCCAGAAACACAGACGCTGCAGTGAAACAGAAGAAATAACAATTTCTTATATGATTCAAATATGAACCCTAAACGGACTAACCTCGTCCCTCCACATTCATCCTTTGTTTTGTCGTTCCAGTTGACAAAATGCATAAACAGAATAACTATGTGATTGACAAAATAGCCATGTACTGTATGTATTTAACAATGAATAGCATTACATATTACTCAATGCATTTGATAGCACTGACAGCACCGTAAATAATATCTGTGCACAATTATCAAAAAATGTTTCGCCCAAAGATTGGCAAAACACCCACACATTTAGGAATTAAGTAAACATTACAAATTTATTCAGTTATATTACTTGTCAAGTGTTAAGAAAAATACTGAAAGTTTGTGTTAGTTTTTACAACGTGAAGCCCCATGTTCAGCAGAAGCTTGAGTATATTACATGCCGCTCATATTTCATTAAGCAGTTACTGATCACACATACATTTAATAGCAGCTTTCACAGTTCCTATGGATGGTAATATAAAACAAATATTGAAAACATGAAGAGCATTCTTGTTTAGCATCTCCTTCACACATATACAGCTTCTCACAATAAAACTTGTGACTAAAATAATTACATTCACATAGTAAGCAATATTTGTGTGAGCACAAAAAAAGCAAAACCAAGACAAACAGGATCGTATGGCTTCGTTAGTGTAAAGTAGAAAAAAAACAGATTGGACAATACATTGCTGGTGTAATATAGGGCCATTGGAACAAAAAGGCCTATCATACGGTAGCCCATTTTATAATACAGTGTCTGGCAAAAGTATTCATCCCCCTTGGTGTTTGTCCTGTTTTGTTGCATTACAAGCTGGAGTTAAAATGGATTTTTGGAGAATGAGCACCATTTGATTTACACAACATGCCAACCACTTTAAAGGTGCACATTGTTGTTTTACTGTGACACAAAAAATAATTAAGATGAAAAAACAGAAATCTGGAGTGTGCATAAGTATTCACCCCCTTTTGTATGAAACCCCTAAATAAGAGCTGGTCCAACCAATTCACTTCATAAGTCACGTAATTAGCTGATTAAGATTCACCTGTGTGCAATCAAAGTGTCACACGATCTGTCACATGATGTCTGTATAAATCAGCCTGTTCTGGAAGGACCCTGACTCTGCAACGCTACTAAGCAAGCAACATGAAAACCAAGGAGCCTCCAAACAGGTCAGAGACAAAGTTGTGGAGAAGTATAGATCAGGGTTGGGTTATAAAATATATCCCAAACTTTGAATATCCCAGGGAGCACCATTAAATCCATTATAGCAAAACGGAAAGAATATGGTACCACTACAAACCTGAAGGCCGCCCACCAAAACTCACAGACCGGGCAAGGATGGCATTAATCAGAGATGCAACAAACACTAAAGATAACACTGAAGGAGCTGCAAAGATCCACAGCGGAGATGGGAGTATCTGTTCATAGGACCCCTTTAAGCCATACACTCCACAGAGTGGGGCTTTATGGAAGAGTGGCCAGAAAAAAGGCATTGCTTACGAAAACACATTTGGAGTTTGCCCAACAGCATGTGGCAGACTCCCCAAACACATGGAAGAAGATTCTCTGGTCAAATGAGACTAAAATTGATCTTTTTGGCCATCATGGGAAATGCCATGTGTGGCGCAAACCCAACACCCTGAGAACACCATTCCTACAGTGAAGCATGGTGGTGGCAGCATCATGCTGTGGGGATATTTTTCATCTGCAGGGACAGGAAAGCTGGTCAGGACTGAAGGAAGGCTGGATGGTACCAAATACAGGGCAATTCTGGAGGAAAACCTGTTTGAGTCAGCCAGAGGTTTGAGACTGGGATGAAGGTTCAGGGTCCAGCAGGACAATGACCCTAAACATACTGCTAAAGCTACACTGGAGTAGTTTAAAGGGAAACATTTAAATGTCTTGGAATGGCCTAGTCAAATCCCAGACCTCAATCCAATTGAGAATGTGTGGCATAATTTGAAGATTGCTGTACACCAACGCAACCCATCTAACTTGAAGGAGTTGGAGCAGTTTTGCCTTGAGGAATGGGCAAAAATCCCAGTGGCTAGATGCGCTAAGCTAATAGAGACATACCCCAAGAGACTTGCAGTTGTAATTGCAGCAAAAGGTGGCTCTACAAAATATTGACTTTGGGGGGGGGTTGAATACCTATGCGCATTCCGCATTTGTTTTTTCATCTTAATTATTGTTTGCGTTGTAATAAAAAAACAATTTGCACCTTTAAAGTGGTAGGCATGTTGTGTATATCAAATGGTGCTAACCCCACAAAAATCCATTTTAATTCCAGCTTGTAATGCAACAAAACAGGACAAACACCAGTGGGATGAATACTTCTGCAAGACACTGTATAGGCTTATTATTGCTTGAAGTGAGTCACAGTGATGTCATATCCTGTACGTCTAGGAGCATGGCATCTTGCTTTGTCCGTAGATTGTCCCTCACCACCAGATGCTTCACTAATTCCGAGCTCAGATCTGGAAACACACAAATACAGATATTTGCACATTGTGACATGTTTTTATATCTTATTTATTATGTACTTATAAATAAAATGCATCTTTCAAACCCATGAAACAAAGAGGAGGATGTAGTAACCCTGAATGTCTTCATGGAGTGAAGTCCTGAGGGCATTTAGCTGAAGCACAGAGCAGGTTTGCAGGTCACTATGGCTAAGCTTTCTTCTCCTAAAGCTCACCTCCTTGTGGCTCAGCTGCTGCATCATCAAAACACACCAGAACAATGTCGGAACAAACACAGTCTTGCACAAAAGAAAGAATGAGTCATAGACATGACATCACAATGTATTATATTTTGCAAAGCTGGAATGTGTTTAAGGCACCTGTTGCTGCCTCTGCTCAGCCCAAAGCTTATCTCGGAGCGCACTCAAAGCTGCTCTCACTTCCTGTTTCAGGCCGGCAGATTGTCTCCCCTGTCCCTGTGAATCATGTGGCCTCTGGCCATGAGAAAGCAAAGAAACATCCTAATATTAGAATACCATCCTGTAATTACATGTATATTAGAGTAAAGGAATGAAGCTCATTTTCAATGCATATACAGATGATTTTTGGAGCTGTGTTCACCTCTTTGAAGGATGCCGCTTCATCACCCTCTTGATCGCTCTCACTGTCGTTGATAAAACACAGCTGTAGCTTTTTAGGACTGTTAAACCTTTAAACACAGATGAAGTGCAGTGGTGAAGCCTGTCAAAATTATGTTTTCCAAAACCCGGAGTACAAAGATCATTATAAAAGCTGATGATAACTCTTTTGTCATTCATTTGTGATGCTTATAGTGGTGCTTGAAAGTTTGTGAACCCTTTAGAATTTTCTATATTTCTGCATAAATATGACCTAAAACATCATCAGATTTTCACACAAGTTCTAAAAGTAGATAAAGAGAACCCAGTTAAACAAATGAGACAAAAATATTATACTTGGTCATTTATTTATTGAGGAAAATGATCCAATATTACATATCTCTGAGTGGCAAAAGTATGTGAAACTCTAGGATTAGCAATTAATTTGAAGGTGAAATTAGAGTCAGGTGTTTTCAATCAATGGGATGACAATCAGGTGTGAGTGGGCACCCTGTTTTATTTAAAGAACAGGGATCTATCAAAGTCTGATCTTCACAACACATGTTTGTGGAAGTGTATCATGGCACGAACAAAGGAGATTTCTGAGGACCTCAGAAAAAGCATTGTTGATGCTCATCAGGCTGGAAAAGGTTACAAAACCATCTCTAAAGAGTTTGGACTCCACCAATCCACAGTCAGACAGATGGTGTACAAATGGAGGAAATTCAAGACCATTGTTACCCTCCCCAGGAGTGGTAGACCAACAAAGATCACTCCAAGAGCAAGGTGTGTAATAGTCGGCGAGGTCACAAAGGACCCCAGGGTAACTTCTAAGCAACTGAAGGCCTCTCTCACATTGACTAATGTTAATGTTCATGAGTCCACCATCAGGAGAACACTGAACAACAATGGTGTGCATGGCAGGGTTGCAAGGAGAAAGCCACTGTTGTCCAAAAAGAACATTGCTGCTCGTCTGCAGTTTGCTAAAGATCACGTGGACAAGCCAGAAGGCTACTGGAAAAATGTTTTGTGGATGGATGAGACCAAAATAGAACTTTTTGGTTTAAATGAGAAGCGTTATGTTTGGAGAAAGGAAAACACTGCATTCCAGCATGAGAACCTTATCCCATCTGTGAAACATGGTGGTGGTAGTATCATAGTTTGGGCCTGTTTTGCTGCATCTGGGCCAGGACGGCTTGCCATCATCGATGGAACAATGAATTCTGAATTATACCAGCGAATGCTAAAGGAAAATGTCAGGACATCTGTCCATGAACTGAATCTCAAGAGAAGGTGGGTCATGCAGCAAGCTAACGACCTTAAGCACACAAGTCGTTCTACCAAAGAATGGTTAAAGAAGAATAAAGTTAATGTTCTGGAATGGCCAAGTCAAAGTCCTGACCTTAATCCCATCGAAATGTTGTGGAAGGACCTGAAGCGAGTAGTTCATGTGAGGAAACCCACCAACATCCCAGAGTTGAAGCTGTTCTGTATGGAGGAATGGGCTAAAATTGCTCCAAGCCGGTGTGCAGGACTGATCAACAGTTACCGGAAACTTTTAGTTGCAGTTATTGCTGCACAAGAGGGTCACACCAGAGACTGAAAGCAAAGGTTCACATACTTTTGCCACTCACAGATATGTAATATTGGATCATTTTCCTCAATAAATAAATGATCAAGTATAATATTTTTGTCTCATTTGTTTAACTGGGTTCTCTTTATCTACTTTTAGGACTTGTGTGAAAATCTGATATTGTTTTAGGTTATATTTATGCAGGAATATAGAAAATTCTAAAGGGTTCACAAACTTTCAAGCACCACTGTATATATTTTTTTGAACTTATGCTGCATTGGATTGCCTCAATTCTCTTATTTTCCTCAAGTATCCTCTAAGATTTTGATTATGGCTAAGTCCTTTTTATAAATATAATAAATGCCAAATTTTATCATGTTTATTCATTTTTATGACATGAATATCAGTTTTATAAAAATACAGTATGTGTACTTATTTTTATATTTGTAATTTTTTTTTACATTATTTTAAATAGGCCAGTTTTGCTTTGAAGTATTTGACTGATTTTGTGGCCAGATTTTCCCATTGTTTTAAAAAAAAAAAAAAAAAAAAGAAACTATTTTACCATCATATGATTATTAATTTTTCATATTTTGTCCATTTTTTCATATTTGCTAGATTGCTCACTTTATGTTTTTGCTACAAAGCAAATATTATCTAATTATCAAACTGTAACCTGCATTAAGCTGTGGCTTGATCTCCTGAACCACTCAACATCACTATGAACGCCAAGAATTTTGTGAACACCCCGGGTGGGTCTATGTTTTGTGATGCAGCTAAAAAGCAGTCATGACATACCGAGATGTAATGCATGGAAAACGGTGTCCTCCAAGATCACCTGCATCTTCCCACTGCTTTCTATTATGTGACTGGTGCTTTACATGAGGCCAGGGTCCTGGCACTGGTTGTTGGTCTGTTAAACCCATGGACTGAAATAATATCACAAAAGACATATGGAATTAAATTTTTACACGAGCCTTTTCATTCATTTTTCATTGTGGGTTGCAGGTGAGCGGGAACCAATCCCAGAGGTGGGGTACACCCTGGACATATCACGGGGCTAACACAGAGAGACATGCACACTCATTCACATCTGTGGGAGATTTAGAGTCGCCAGTTGACCTAATCTATGTCTTTGGACTGTGGGAGGAAACTGGAGCACCTGGAGGAAACCCACACAGGCACATGAAGAACATGCAAACTCCACATCGGCCACCAGATTCGAACCCATAACCTGCTAACCACTACATCACCGTGCCATGCTTTTTAAAAAAATCTTTGATTATTAAAGCATGAACAGCAGGACAGACAGAATAAGTGCAGACAAGGATGCCTGATTGCAGAGGCTTTACAAAACCTTTGACAGCTGAATGATTGGTGTCAAACCTCAGCTTTTTTCCTCCTCTCTTCCTCCTGTTTCTCGAGCTCGGCTATTCGCAAACTCAAGTCCTCCCAGTGCATGATAGGAAGGTCCTGGTCTTCTTGTGTGTAGGGCTCCTGGCAGTGCTGAGACTGGTTCTGTGCCCCAAGGCTGGCACGAGAAAAAGCAGGGTCATCAGCATTCTGTTCTTCCTGCCCATTACCGTCCGCCTCCTCCTCCTCCATGTGCTGCTAAGTGACGCAAACTCATTTCAGACTTGTGCTTAAAATGCATCAGTGATCATCTTTAACAGCTCAATTCAAGCTTTACGTAGACTATAATAAGAGCACACACATGTAAACACAGTCTTTGGGTGCTAGTGTAACACTGGAGATCGTGCTCTCACACACAAACTCATAGTGAGAGAATATTTCACGGGTTAAAGGACAAAAAAAAAAGAAAAAGAAGTAAATATTGTGCGTCAGTGAAAGGCACTTAAAATAGTTAATCAGTATGCAGCTAGACTAGAGAAAGTTCTGAGGACCATACCATACATGCCAGAGTCTGCTTCTCTAAGGGGAGGGGATGGGGGGGGGATGACAAGAAGTCAGTTCCTTACCTCTCCTTATCGCAACGCTGATCTTGATACATAAACTGCCATTACGGTCCAAAAAGCACGGTACATCGAAGCGGACAGATTCACAGAGGTTAATTAATTGCGTCTTATTAGTTAATCATTCCTGCTGTCTGAGGAAACCCCCCTCCCTATCTGACACTTTCCGCCGCCCCGCCCGCTCACGAGCTCCTTCCTTCCGTGGCCCTGTTTATAAACTTTATAAACTCCGTCGGTCGGGTTTTACACAAACAAAACAAACAGACAAGTTGAAACCTGCAGTCTGCGAACCGCACATCAGCTACTTTTCGAGTCAAAACTGGAAGGGGTGCGCGGACTGGGAAGGTTGGGAATGGGAAGAAACGGAGGTGTCCGATTTCACAATGTTCGGAGATGACGCGTGAAAGCAGATGGAAAAACTCAGAAATGACTCGCGCGCTTCACATTGCGGATAAAGGCGGAGAGGCAGTGTTTATTATCTCCTTAAACAAACCCTCAGAGCCCGACAACATCACAGAGGGGTTTTTTTGGTCTAAATATTTGTGCTATTATGATGCCCAGCTTGATCTTCGAACATATCCCTGAACTGATTCACATTCATACCATATGCACATTTTTTAGTCAAGTCAAGTCTGTCGTCAAATATGCTCTACATGCTCGACATACAGCACAGATGAAATATCAGTCCTCTCTGACCCACGGTGCAAACTGGCAATGCAATAAATAAAAATAGAATAATTGAAAAAACAAACAATATAAACACTCTAGATAGGAACTAGACAGACTAAACACTCAAACAATATAAACAGTATAAACACTAGATAAGAACAGGACAGACTAAACACTCAGACAATATAAACAGTAAAAAACACTAGATATGAACTAGACTAAACACTCAAACAATATAAACAGTATAAATAAACAGTATAAACACTAGATAAGAACAAGACAGACTAAACACTCAGACAATATAAACAGTATAAAACACTAGATATGAACTAGACTAAACACTCAAACAATATAAACAGTATAAATAAACAGTATAAACACTAGATAAGAACAGGACAGACTAAACACTCACAATATAAACAGCATAAAACACTAGATATGAACTAGACTAAACACTCAAACAGTATAAATAAACAGTATAAACACTAGATAAGAACAGGACAGACTAAACACTCAGACAATATAAACAGCATAAAACACTAGATATGAACTAGACTAAACACTCAAACAATATAAACAGTATAAATAAACAGTATAAACACTAGATAAGAACAGGACAGACTAAACACTCACAATATAAACAGCATAAAACACTAGATATGAACTAGACTAAACACTCAAACAGTATAAATAAACAGTATAAACACTAGATAAGAACAGGACAGACTAAACACTCAGACAATATAAACAGCATAAAACACTAGATATGAACTAGACTAAACACTCAAACAATATAAACAGTATAAATAAACAGTATAAACACTAGATAAGAACAGGACAGACTAAACACAGACAATATAAACAGTAAAAAACACTAGATATGAACTAGACTAAACACTCAAACAATATAAACAGTATAAATAAACAGTATAAACACTAGATAAGAACAGGACAGACTAAACACTCAGACAATATAAACAGCATAAAACACTAGATATGAACTAGACTAAACACTCAAACAATATAAACAGTATAAATAAACAGTATAAACACTAGATAACAAGACAGACTAAACACTCAAACAGACAATATAAACTCGTAACTAGACTCATCTCATCTCATTATCTCTAGCCGCTTTATCCTTCTACAGGGTCACAGGCAAGCTGGAGCCAATCCCAGCTGATTACGGGCGAAAGGTGGGGTACACCCTGGACAAGTCACCAGGTCATCACAGGGCTGACACATAGACACAGACAACCATTCACACTCACATTCACACCTACGGTCAATTTAGAGTCACCAGTTAACCTAACCTGCATGTCTTTGGACTGTGGGGGAAACCGGAGCACCCGGAGGAAACCCACGCGGACACGGGGAGAACATGCAAACTCCACACAGAAAGGCCCTCGCTGGCCCCGGGGCTCAAACCCAGGACCTTCTTGCTGTGAGGCGACAGCGCTAACCACTACACCACCGTGCCGCCCGTAACTAGACTAAACACTCATATACATAAACACACACACACATAAATTGGTACAAAATAACCAAACAGTCAAGGGCACTTGAGGTATAGCAGGTAAACATGAAACATGAAATAAGCAGAATAAACTAGCAGCTGTTAAGATGAGATAGTGCGGAATAGTGCAAATGGGCGAAGTAAAGTGAGATGTGCGGTCCCTGAGTTCAGTGTATTAACCTACCCTCTGTGTTATCTCCCAGAGCAGGGTGCAAGCAATACAAATCAATTACAAATCTAAAAACACAAGTACAATTAATAACACAGCATCAGTGTTATGCACTCGTATAAGCAGGTTTATTCAGGATTCAGGTACTGTGCAAAAGTCTTCCGAGATGACACATGCAAAGAAATGCTTTAGAGCCTACAATAATGATGAAATTAACATTTAAAAACGAGCAGTAAAGAGTAAGAAATGAAACAAAGTCAGTATTTGTATAGGTAATCGTATGGGGCCTGATCCTTAATTTTACGATTACTTGTTTATAATATACAGGGCCAAATTCATACTTCGGAAGCCATTCAAGTTCACAACATTTGTCATTCACGTTTTCTGAAGCAGGCAGGGCGCAGGACTTAGACTATCTTGCACGTTTGAATCAGTTTCTAAAGCGTCTTTCATTATGACACGAGGATTTACATCTTTCAGGATGGATCCTGGATATTTCTCTTGTCTCAGACGCCGAGCCAATGCTGCCTGCATTACTTTAAGAGAGTCTGGTTCGTAGTTTTCCCCATTTTCTTTCCTCACTTCTGCATGAAACCGCGATAGCACCTTGTTTAACTCACAGCATTCATACGCCACTAGAGAGTCGTTTATTTGTCTTTCTGCGGCCCATTTCTTAAACACGGAAAGCCAAAAATTCGTACTTTTTTGGGGTATTTTCATTTTCGCTTGCAGCTTTCAATTGGTTTATCATTTCCTCGTCAAATATAGCGAAACGCAGCACTGCTGAGTCAGCAGAGTCAGCCATTTTGTTGACAAAATTTGATAATTTTTGTAACCGTAACCAAGCAACGAACTAGCCAATAGCATTTCAGAAATACGGTCCCGTGTTAAGGGGGGGAAAAAAGCCCTCCTTGATTGGCCAATCAGAATTTAGTAATTTGGCCCTATGCATTATAAAGTGTGATAACGTCATCTCCTCTCATTATCTCTAGCCGCTTTATCCTGTTCTACAGGGTCGCAGGCAAGCTGGAGCCTATCCCAGCTGACTACGGGCGAAAGGTGGGGTACACCCTGGACAAGTCGCCAGGTCATCACAGGGCTGACACATAGACACAGACAACCATTCACATTCACACCTACGGTCAATTTAGAGTCACCAGTTAACCTAACCTGCATGTCTTTGGACTGTGGGGGAAACCGGAGCACCCGGAGGAAACCCACGTGGACACGGGGAGAACATGCAAACTCCACACAGAAAGGCCCTCGCCGGCCACGGGGCTCGAACCCGGACCTTCTTGCTGTGAGGCAACAGTGCTAACCACTACACCACCGTGCTGCCCCGTGTGATAACCTTTTGCTTAAAAAATAATAATAGTCTCAGGGCCAGTTTCTGTAGTGATAATGAAATTAGCTGGTAGGTTTTACTGAATATCTTGCACAGCTCTTCTGGATACTTTGACTGTCACACTTGCTTCTTATTTTTGCAGCAAAACCCAGCAGCAGCCTGCATTATTTTGTTTTTAATTAAGTTTGTACTAAAAAAATATGGTGCCTAAGACTTTTGCACAATACTAGTCCAATATACTAGGACTTTATTATTAGCCCTGTGATGACCTGGCGACTTGTCCAGGGTGTACCCCGCCTTTCGCCCGTAGTCAGCTGGGATAGACTCCAGCTTGCCTGCAACCCTGTAGAACAGGATAAAGCAGCTAGAGATAATGAGATGAGATTATTATTATTTCCACCTTGCCTGAGCTTTCTTGCCATTAATGAAACTAACTACCCTGACATATGATACCTTTCAGAAATCCACAAAGTGTTAACTATCTCCAGATGAAGGGAAAATGCTTTTATCATATTTTAAATTCTTGTCAAACTCACTGAAAAGCAATTTAATGGGACATTTGATCATATGGGACAGCATGTTTGGGAATTTAATGTACTTCTAACATCCTTCATGACATCAGTACATCAGACTTCAAGACCAGGATTTGGGGACAAACCTCCAAATTTATTATAAATATATTCTAAATTTACACAGTAGGCTAAGTACAATGACTATATATTAACATGTTGGCCTATGCCATTTTCTACCATTCATACCCAACACTAATAACATTTTCCAAATTCATAACTGATCTAATGTTTCTTAAATTCAATGAACAGATGAAGTAAAAATCACAGCAGAAAGCCAATTAAAACGCTTAAAGATAAGTAATATTTTATAATTCACTTGTTGTAGTAGCATTTAAACTAAAAACAAAGATTGGTATCATTCTCAAAAACTAAATTAACACCGTGCCCTCATTAAAAACCTCTGCATACTTACATCTTTGGAAAACTCTCCTAATTATGTATGCTCAGTCGTCCAATTAGTCATCTTGAACATGTTTACGTTAACATATGTACATGATTTGAATAAACCTTATGCTTATTTATTTTGTATCCATACATGCATCATAAATATCTGTAATATATTAGTCATTGCAATTGTATAACCTTATAAGAAAAACTAGCCAAAGCATATGTCCCTGCCTATACTCCTATCTTAAGCTTTTTGGGGTCAGCTTCCTGTCTGATACCGACCACACTCCCTTATCTAATGTCACAGAAATTACGTTACTTCTGTTAAGCAGTACCACAAAAGGGCTTAGTAACCTTTCACTTATAAAACCAGAAAAAAAGCTGCTATTTTATAGTGTCCCAATTAACCTGGTGTCCCAATATACCTGAATATTCATAAAATCCTCCTCATTTATATCAGTAAAACATTTTATATTTGCATATTATCTTTACTGTTATAGAATAGCCATAGAGACATTTCTTATACCTTACTTAAAAAGTATATGTTTGGTTCATGGTTTCCTTTAATGTAGAAGTTTACATCTCCAGAATAAATTCAGAATGCTATGGACAGATTTAGTGTTTCAAAGCCTCAATCAGTATAACCAAAATAGAGTACCTCTAATAGATTAATATGACAAGTAATGAAAAGATCACATGTGTGAGACAACTGGCATCACACTGTCTTGGTCCTTTAATGTCTGTGAAGAAGTATTCTGCAGTTGTTGCTAGAATTTTTAGTAATTTTTATCTTGAATATCTAGAAATATTCAATCAAGGCCAGTGAACTTGCAATGTAACCTTAAAAATATTTTGCATCTTTCAGAAAAGGTTCAGCCTTTTGTGAACATTCAGGGGCCCTACGTTTGCGTCAGTGAAAGGGTAATTAGTTTTTCAATTCATATTGATTCGGAAATGAGTTTATTGCATATGGGGGGGAAAAAACAGTTCTGTTGAATTAGTTCTGATAAACCAGATGAAGAATTCATTTGATTACAAGCGACAGAGTGCTTTGAATGACTGTTGAGAAGTGCATTTGCCTTGATTTACTGCGACTAAACATCTCTAACTAAATATTATCTTTGTTCAGATGGTGTAATGACAACCTGCCACTCAGTGGCATTAACCAGTCTGTAGTTAATTTCTCTGTAGGCTTGAGGGTTTGCCCGTCGTTGTCTCGCTACTTCATTATAGAGACTCTGTATAACTGGATTTGGAGGTGGCACCCCTGCTGTCGTTGCCAGACTCACATAGTAATCCCACTGGTCAGAATCCATTTGCAGGAGGTGTTTCACCTGAACACCCATCTGTGTTTTTCTTTGCCTCTCTCTCTGTGCATCCTCTTCCATCAACTCACGTGAGGGCAACTGCACAGTGCCATCAAGAACCGCAAGTGCAAACTGGATCTGAAAGAAAGAGAAAACAAAGAGACAATTAGACAAAAAAAATAAGCATGAGTATTAGCTGCCTATATAACTGAAAACACATACTCCAGATACTTACCTGATAATGAAAGTGAAGAAAAGGGCAGATGATTTTACACAAACCTATAAAAAATAGTGAGGGAAAGGCTGGAAGCACCAGGTACTTGTAAAGAGGAGCCACTAGGTGGTGCTGCACCTCCAGGCCAAGCTGTTTTGGGCAAAGGAATGGGAAGTGATAATTGTATCCAGTGCAAAGCAGAAGAACTTGCGCATGGGCCACTGAACCATCCTGGAAGAACAGAGATCCATCATCCAGCACCTTCATTAAAGGAGGTGCCTGCTGGATTTCCAGGGGCAAAGAAAATGGCAGAGATGGCTTATTATGGCTCAAAATCACCTAGAGATAGAGATCATGAAAGTGAGGGAATAAATCAGTCGGTGCTTACCATTAATACTGCTGACAGTCACATGTAACTCGATTTCAAAAGGCATACGTGTACATCATAAGAGAATACTCAATGATCATGACATGCTGACCAGCCAATTACATATCCTAACTATAGTCAGATAACAAAGCAAAAACCAACATAAAGCATCTTAGTAAGGTGTTGGGTCACCACCAGAACAGCTCCACTGTACCTTGACGTCAATTCTACAAGTATGTGTATTGTACAGGAAGGTTTAACACCATTCCTTCAAAAGATATTTCCGCAACAGATGATGTTGGTGGAGAGCTCTGTCTAGCACATAAGAGAACCGCCAGGTGTTTTATTTTTTCTTTGTCACCTGGCTGTAGATTAGAAACTCCTACACAAAATGTGAACAAACTAAAATGTTTGAGAAAACAGAACTAAAAGTAAAAAACACAGACCAGAGTGTCACAGGGCTTTTTCAGGTGCAACATTATCACTGTGTATTACATGCTTGTTTCACCTGGGCTTTAGCTTGAGCCAGCTCAAACGAGATATCAACCCCAGATGCTCCAGCACCCAAGACCACAACAGAATGATGGGCAAAAGGCTCTGGGCAGCGATAAGAGTGGCTGTGCATCACCTTTCCTGAGAAAGGACAAGCAAGGATAAGAGAGCGAACGCCAAAGCAAGAGTGAGAGAAATCAACAGAGAGCAATATGGTAAGAGAATGTGAACAGAATGGTTTGCACTTTCAGGGTCATGTTTGTTGTTACCACTGAACATTTGCTGCACCTTTAAAATGCTCTATTCCCGGGATGGAGGGCAAACGGGGTGCAGAGTAGTGACTGTAGAAAAGGAAGGAACACATGAGTCATGCCTAGAGGTCTATTGCTCTTTTCTCCTTGCTGCTTCTTTCACACCTATTCCTTATGAATGGTTTAAACAGTGCTCATTCATATTCTAGCAGCAAGAGTGACATCAGTTCCGTGTTTGGAGTTTAACGAAAAAAGCAAAACAAAAAAAACCCTGAAAACCTGATTTACGATAATAAAATACATCTTAACAAAATGGGATCAGCTGCACCCTGAGTACAAGTTGCTTTTTGTTTGTTTCAAGAGC
Organism: Neoarius graeffei; assembly: GCF_027579695.1. Classification (NCBI taxonomy): domain Eukaryota; kingdom Metazoa; phylum Chordata; class Actinopteri; order Siluriformes; family Ariidae; genus Neoarius; species Neoarius graeffei. The sequence continues at coordinate 32,226,278 of NC_083593.1, forward strand.
AGAAATGGCATTCCTCACCCACTGCAGATGAACACAGAGTCGAACGTCTGTGTGCTATGTCCTCCGTGCATGCCACGCGAAATTACCTCCCACCTCATGCCCCCCCCTTCATCTGTCTCCATGGAGATGGGTTTCACCTCTTCCACCATAGTGTTGAACTGTCGGGGAGAGGGAGACAGGGCCATCACAAGCATTATTTTAGCCTCCAACACAAAAATGATACTCACTAATGCCAAAGGACATTTACAAGCCACTCCTCATTGGCCTATGTGCACATCTGATTGGCTGTGTTTTCTGCTACTGTCTCTATGGCTGTGTTTTGAGCCAGTGGTCAATGAAGTTGACACCATTTAAAAATCTAATGAGCATTGCTGCAGAAAATGAGACACTGCGTATGCAGTATTTTACAGTATGTGAAATATGCTTGGAAATAATAATGACTCGATGATCTCTGTTTGAAAACCTTAACGTGTGGCGTGATGTCATGAGTCTTGCAGTACATCTCTAAATACCGCTGAACATCCCAGTGGGTCAGAAAAGAGGGCAAGTGGGAGTCAAATGGAAAATCAGGAAACATCATGACCTCTTTAGGCAGGTTGGTTCTGAAAATAGAGAACACGTTGAGAGACACAAAAGCATAGCGCACAGCAGTAAATGAGGCATTTACACAAACGAGCAGCCATCCTTCCCATGATCATGTGGTCCAATTATAGTAAGCCAAGATGAATGAAGTTCTTCATCAAACCCTTGGATGACAGGTGAAATGTCTTTGTGATTATTTTATGACCATTCGCCTAGACTTAATACTACTTGACATTTCAAAATGCATTTCATTCAGATCGAACAGTTTACGTGAATATATTACATTCCGTTCACACCTGAATGGGATTATTAATAGATCATTAGGGTTCATGTAAATGTAGACAATGTCAGGCTACGTTTACACTAGACCGTATCTGTCTCGTTTTCTTCGCGGATGCACTGTCCGTTTACATTAACCCCCCTGGAAAAGCGGGGAAACGGGAATCCGCCAGCGTCCACGTATTCAATCTAGATCGTATCAGCTCCGGTGCTGTGTAAACATTCAGAATACGCGAATACACTGTGCTGAGCTCTAGCTGGCGTCTCATTGGACAACGTCACTGTGACATCCACCTTCCTGATTCGCTGGCGTTGGTCATGTGACGCGACTGCTGAAAAACGGCGCGGACTTCCGCCTTGTATCACCTTTCATTAAAGAGTATAAAAGTATGAAAATACTGCAAATACTGATGCAAATACTGCCCACTGTGTAGTTATGATTGTCTTTAGGCTTGCCATCCTTCCACTTGCAAGTAATAAGTGATATGCGCTGGGATCACACACACAGCGGCTCAGTCCCGAATCGTGGCTTGTTCACTTCACTCGCGCACTCTGTGAGCTGCGCAGGGCCGGAGTGCGCACCCTCCAGAGGGCACTCGCTGTTCAGGGTGGAGTGATTTGGAGCGCAGGATGCCTGCGGAGCTGAGCGTATCCGCGTATTGGTGTTGCTGTGTGCACGGCTAACGGTTTTAGTGTAAACGCGAATCATTTTAAGAACGTTAATCTGATGATCCGCTGATTCGAAGTAATGTAAACGTAGCCTCAGTGTCACTAACAATGGTCCAACACCATGGTCCATTTGGTAAGTGGTCCAATGATCTCTATCCATTGACGAACAATGGATGATTTTTTATCCCTCGCTGGCTGAAAGGCCTGAAGGCAGATTATGTCGTGGTGATGTCCATTCATCCGTCCATCCCAGGAAGGGTACTCACCTTCTGAAATCAACTTCACTCACAATTTTCGGAGGAATTTCACAAAACTTGACAGGATTATTCGTTATATGTCGGTAATACGCATACTGCAATTTCGTTCGATTCAGTCACAGAGTTGTGGCCTTATAGCATAGATATAGTTGCCAGCGGGGGATATTGTGCTCTCAGAGCACCCTTGTTTTCTGTGCAGCTGGTTGAAAAAGAGGTGCAACATTCAGTAATTGTATATCCACAAACCCTGTTGAAAAGTCGTGCATAATCTGACTGACTTCCAGCTTTTAAAGTCAAGTTTATTTGTATAGCGCTTTTAACAATAAACATTGTCGCAAAGCAGCTTTACAGAATCTGAACGACTTAAAACATGAGCTAATTTTATCCCTAATGATAAAATTATGAGCAAGCCTGTGGCGACGGTGGCAAGGAAAAACTCCCACAGACGACACGAGGAAGAAACCTCGAGAGGAACCAGACTCAAACGGGAACCCATCCTCATCCGGGCAACAACAGACAACATGACTATAGTGGACCATGTTTGTGAGCGGCAGCACGGTGGTGTAGTGGTTAGCGCTGTCGCCTCACAGCAAGAAGGTCTGGGTTCGAGCCCCGTGGCCGGCGAGGGCCTTTCTGTGTGGAGTTTGCATGTTGTCCGCGTGGGTTTCCTCTGGGTGCTCCGGTTTCCCCCACAGTCCAAGGACATGCAGGTTAGGTTAACTGGTGACTCTAAGTTGAGTGTGAATGGTTGTCTGTGTCTATGTGTCAGCCCTGTGATGACCTGGGGACTTGTCCAGGGTGTACCCTGCCTTTCGCCCGTAGTCAGCTGGGATAGGCTCCAGCTTGCCTGCGACCCTGTAGAACAGGATAAAGCGGCTAGAGATAATGAGATGAGATGTTTGTGAGCTGGTATAGAGAAGAAGAAGAAGAAGGGGAAAAAAAACCCTTCTGAATTACTGCAACCAATTCTGAATCATAGATAAACAATTAGGTGGCACGGTGGTGTAGTGGTTAGCGCTGTCGCCTCACAGCAAGAAGGTCTGGGTTCGAACCCCGTGGCCGGCGAGGTACCAAAGTACTGTGGATTAGACCAAGCTGGTTTTAATCAGGGAAGTGTTTTTGTAGTGTGTGTGTGTGTGTGTGTACACGCTTGTGAGACGCTACCTGAGGTCTCTGTACATGCTGCTGTGGACCGACCAGCCATCATCATCATCAGTGCCCACGCGCTCCTCGTAGCACCACGTGCCTCCCACGCGCGCGCTACGCTCGAACAGCACGGGCGGCTCGAACGATTCGGCTCGAGACAGGATGTGACGAGCTGCACATAACCCCGCGGCCCCTGCTCCAACCACAGCCACTCGGAGCTTACCCGACCGGTTCATCTTCCGGCTTTGCTCACACACACACAGGAGTCGAACCGCGCGGGCTAGCACTCTTCAAACGCCTCTACCTTCAGAAACACGGCGGTTAGACTTGATATAAAAATGCAGTTGAGATATTTTAGGCCGAGTGCAAAATGAACGCGTTGTGTCGTCACCACGGCGTCAGAATAAGTAACTCATTCACAACTTTAAACTCTTCTAGGCTCTTCTCAGACACCCCCCTTGTTTGTTGTTCTTAAAGCAGCAGATGTAGTATAAAAGCACTGGTATGGACGAGTCATGGTCTATTGCAGCCTCACCATCTTTACACTGATTTGTATTGCTCTTCCGGGTATTTCAGCAGTTTTAAGAACGCTATTGTTTTATGCTTGTTTATATCATTAAATGAAGACGCTCACACAGTAGTGCGTTTAACTCAGTAGTATGTTTACATCCTGGTGCACCCCTCAAATCCCACCGGGTGGCCCCGTTGCTGGGATACGTCAGAGTGTCCGCCATATTTGATGTGGCAAATCTTCCCTGTAAGCCAATGCAAGTAAATGGACTGAACTTCATAAAGCCCCTTTCTACAATAATATTTAACTCGATGCCTTTTATTCACCCATTAAGACACACACACGTATATATTTGGGAAACAAACAGGCATCAAAACAACACATATAACTTTTAATGTGATGGTTATAAATAGTGTGGGGCGGCACGGTGGTGTAGTGATTAGCGCTGTCGCCTCACAGCAAGAAGGTCCTGGGTTCGAGCCCCGGGGCCGGCGAGGGCCTTTCTGTGTGGAGTTTGCATGTTCTCCCCGTGTCCGCGTGGGTTTCCTCCGGGTGCTCCGGTTTCCCCCACAGTCCAAAGACATGCAGGTTAGGTTGACTGGTGACTCTAAATTGACCGTAGGTGTGAATGTGAGTGTGAATGGTTGTCTGTGTCTATGTGTCAGCCCTGTGATGACCTGGCGACTTGTCCAGGGTGTACCCCGCCTTTCGCCCGTAGTCAGCTGGGATAGGCTCCAGCTTGCCTGCGACCCTGTAGAAGGATAAAGCGGCTAGAGATAATGAGATGAGATAAATAGTGTGCGAAATACCCTGTACACTGCAAACTAGCAACAGATACGCGATAGATAGCTCAGGTAAGCTAATCAGTCAGCATACCATAGCAAGCTACCAAAACCTGAGGCCACAATAACCAACCTACAAGACTGAATATGATAAATGATGGAAATAGTGGAAAAACTGGAAATAGTGAATGAAAATAAAAATGTACTGTTTTATTTATTGAGTCACCACACAGACCTACTCTCGTTGAATAAAGTGAGCTGAATGACCGCCAAACTGAGTTCGGCCAGGTTCTAACGTCATACCAAAACAAAATACATCACTGATTCCTTCACATTCAGAAAGGTTAAAAACATTCATCATACGTTCAAAAACGTTCATCATAGTGTGGCACTGTATTATCTAATTCTCACTGCTTATAACTATACACCTACCCGGTGGAGATGAGCTGGGAAACTGAAGACTGAAGGAACAGTATTGAAAAGTATTTTTCCAGTCCCACCTGTGAAAGGTAATCCCATGTACTTTGCCACATCCAATATGGCGGCGAGGATGACGTATGATTCTACGCAGAATGCGGCGTCTATGTTTATATGCATAACATAGACGCCGCCTTCTGCGTAGAATCATACGTCATCCTCGCCGCCATATTGGATGTGGCAAAGTGGAGATTCTTCAGCTGTCTCTGGTATAGCGTCTAGACAGTAGCCGAGAATAAAGATGCCTCATTCATGTGCTGCGTTTAACTGTACCAACAGGTTTACCGTCCAAACGAGCTCATGGGATTACCTTTCACAGGTGAGACTGGAAAAATACTTTTCATTGTATTTGGTCATTATAACGTAATTTTACGAACAGATTTTTCTGACTTTGTGGCTAATATGAAGGATTTTGACAGAACAGGTCAGACAGTCAGGATCAGAGAGGGAGCTGTTCCTTCAGTCTTCAGTTTCCCAGCTCATCTCCACCGGGGAGGTGTATAGTTATAAGCAGTGAGAATTAGATAATAGACACCCCCTTCTGCGTAGAATCATACGTCATCCTCGCCGCCATATTGGATGTGGCAAAGTGGAGTCACCACATTCAGGCCACACTATGATGAACGTTTTTGAACGTATGATGAATGTTTTTAACCTTTCTGAATGTGAAGGAATCAGTGATGTATTTTGTTTTGGTATGACGTTAGAACCTGGCCGAACTCAGTTTGGTGGTCATTCAGCTCACTTTATTCAACGAGAGTAGATCTGTGTGGTGACTCAATAAATAAAACAGTACATTTTTATTTATCATATTCAGTCTTGTAGGTTGGTTATTGTGGCCTCAGGTTTTGGTAGCTTGCTACGGTATGCTGACTGATTAGCTTACCTGAGCTATCTATCGCGTATCTGTCGCTAGTTTGCAGTGTACAGGGTATTTCGCACACTATTTATAACCATCACATTAAAAGTTATATGTGTTGTTTTGATGCCTGTTTGTTTCCCAAATATATACGTGTGTGTGTCTTAATGGGTGAATAAAAGGCATCGAGTTAAATATTATTGTAGAAAGGGGCTTTATGAAGTTCAGTCCATTTACTTGCATTGGTTTACGGGGAAGATTTGCCACATCCAATATGGCAGACACTCTGATGTATCCCAGCAACGGGGCCACCAGGTCAATGCGGCACCTATGTTTCTATGTTTATATGTCTATGGTAACATCTCCCCCTTTTTTTTTTTTTTAAAACAGCCCTCAACACATAACATTTAAAAGGAAGGGCTTACGAATTAAATACAGCACAACAGTGCTTTAACCAAACAAGAAATTTAAACACATTGAGTCCCTTACACAAAGTCACGGAGGTGTGCAGGCCTCCTAACAACCCTGCCGCATCTGGTGGTGACAACAGCCTGCGTTGTCTGAGGATCTGGCGCAGCTGGTGAGCAGGGTTGCGGTGTGATGTGGTCGCCACCACCAGGAGCTGTGGTGGGTAGGCTCCCGCTGTTCGTCTCTGCTGTTGGCAAGACCCCGGTGATGGTCTCAGGTGTCTATGGTTACACCTCAGCACAGTCCCATTCTCCAGTTTGACAGCATAGGACCTGGTCCTGTCGCACCACCGATGCTGGTGCCCAGTATGTATGTCCGGCCACTTGTGACTGCACTTGCACCTGCTCTCCATTCTGCAGTGGTCTCAGTGCCTTCGCCCCTCTGTTGTAATAGTGAGCCTGTCTGAGCTGGTTTTCCCGAACAGCTTTGTCAGTGTCTACTACTGCAGGTTTCAGCAGACTTTCACACATTGGCAGCAATGTCTTTGTCCGTTGGCTCATCAGTCTCTGAGCTGGACTGGCCTGGAAACCTTGTGCCGGGGTGTTTCTGTGAGCAAGTATGGCTAAGTAGGGGTCTGACTTTGCCTGCAGGGCTTTTCCCATTAGTCTTTTAGCAGTCTTGACAGCAGACTCTGCTTTTCCGTTGCTTTGAGGATATGTAGGTGATGATGTTACATGTTCAAATTCCCAAGACTGGCTAAATCTTTTAAATTCCTGTGAGCTATACTGTGGGCCATTGTCAGAGAACACCACGTCAGGCACACCATGGCGAGCGAAATGTGCCTTCAGTTTATGGATGACTGTGGTGGACCTAGTATCAGGTAGGTAATCAACTTCACAGAAATTGGAGAAATAGTCCACAGTCACTAATGCCGCTTTTCCACTACCAACACGGCTGAGCTGGGCTGAGCCGTGCCGTGCTGAGTCGGGCTGAGCGGGGCTGTTGGAGTTGCATTTCGACTACAACCGCACTGAACCGTGCTGGCTGGAAGTGGGTGGACACATTGGGTGGAGTTAGCGAAAGTGGGTGGACGTCAGGTGATGTCGTTAAGCAGCGCAAACAGTGACATCAGTGAGCTTTTAAGCGGTAGTCTCACGACCCGAATAGTAAACAATAAACATGGAGGACATGGAGTCGTTAGTGTTGCTGGTCTTGGTGCTGTGGCTTGTTGTCACCGACAACGCCAACAGATACTGGCAAGAGTGTATAGATGAGGCGAGGTGCATAAGGCTTCATAATTCTCGTAATTCTCCTTCTTCCGGGTTTGCGGTGTTTACAGATCCCAGCGTGCTCGCGGGGCGTGTGTGGGCATGTGAGGACACTCCTCTTCACCAATCAGTGCACAGGGGAGTGTCTGCTCACGCCCCCAGCCTCACTCGGCACGGTTTGGCTCGCTTCAGCCCCACTCCAAAACGGTGCGAGTTTTAGGGGCTAAGCAGGGCTGAAGCAAGCTGAGTCGTGCTGTTTTTTGGTAGTCGAAACGCGAGCCGTGTCGGGCTGAAGTGAGCTGAAGCGAGCTGAAGTGAGCTGAAAAAGGGTAGTGGAAAAGGGCCATAAGTAGTCTTTATTGTTGAAGGTGAAGATGTCGGTGCCCACTTTTGCCCATGGCCTTAACGGGAAGTCATGACTCTGTAATGGTTCTTTCTGCTGCCGTGTATCTAATTCTCTGCACACTTGGCACTTTCCAATGTATGCCTTTAGCTGTTCATGCATACCCAGCCAGTACACACATTCTCTTGCTCTCCTAAGACAGTTTTCAATACCTAAATGTGAAGCATGAATCTTTTCCATAATTTCTTTTCTTAGAGCAGTTGGAATGACAGCCCTCTCACCCTTAAAGATGGCATTGTTCTGCACACTTAGCTCATCCCACATAGAAAAATACGGCCTCACCTCCTCCTCCACCTGTGCTTTGTCCTCTGGCCACCCCTGCAGTATTCTCCATTTCAGCACCTGGAGGGCCCGGTCCCGTTCTGTCTCACTCTGGATTCTCTGCTGTCTCTCCTCGGAAATGGGTAGGTAATGAATCATATTAACAGTTTCAATTTCAGCTTCAACTGATCCCTCAGCTGCACATTCAGGTAGATACGCTCTGCTCGGTGTATCTGCTACAAGCATCAATCTGCCTGGGACAAACACTACTTCTATGTCATACTTTTGAAGTCTCAACAGCATTCTTTGTAACCGCTTTGGGGCATTAAGCAAAGGCTTCTTTGTGATGGTTTCAAGCAGTTTATGGTCAGAGTGCACCACTACCTTTCTACCATATGTGTATTGGTGAAATTTTTCCATCCCAAATAATATGGCCAGGCACTCTTTTTCTATTTGTGCATACCCTCTCTCAGTGGAGGTGAGTGCCCTACTGGCATATGCTATCGGCTGGCCTGTCTGCATAAGTGCTGCGCCTAGTCCTGTTTCAGATGAATCACATTGGAGAGTGAGGTCCTCCCTTGGGTTGTAGTACTTCAATACTGGTGCTGTGGCTATCATTTGTTTCATTTTTTCAAAAGCAATTTCCTGTATGTCAGTCCATTCCCATATCACATCCTTGTGTGTCAGTTACCTCAGGACCTCACAGCTATCCGATAAGTGTGGGCAAAATTTTGCGAGGTAGTTGACGATTCCAAGCAATCTCTGCAGGCCCTTGATGTCGGTAGGTCTTGGCATTTCCTGTACGGCGCATACTTTTTCAGGGTCAATTTTCAAGCCCTCAGACGTCAGTCTGTGACCTATGTACGGCACCTCCTTCTGTTTCAGCCTCAGTTTGTTGAAATTCAGTTTGATATTGGATGTTCTCCATCTCTCAAGGAGTCTTTTTAGTTTGTCGTCATGGTCTCTCACTGCCATTTCATGATTTTCCCCCTCACCAATGATAAAGATATCATCAGCTATAATACGCACCCCTGGTAACCCATCAAGTGCCTGTGTCAGCCTGTGCTGAAACACCTCAGGAGCAGGGCTGATCCCCATTGGCATTCTCATCCACCTGTATCTTCCGAAAGGGGTTGCAAATGTTGTCATGTAGCTGGAACGCTCTGTCAGTTTCACATGCCAGAATCCATTCTTTACATCACACACTGTGAATACTCTTGCATTTGCTAGGTCTGGCAGGACATCATCAATAGTTGGCAGTGGAAAATGTTGTCTTTTCAATGCTGTATTTAGGGGTCTAGGATCAATGCAGATTCTCAGTTTTCCTGATGGTTTCTTAACCACGACCATGTTGCTGATCCAATCTGTGCTCTTTTCAACCGGCATAATAATTCCTCTTGCCACCAGGCTTTCCAGTTCCTCCTTTAGAGGGCTCATCAGTGCTACTGGAACTCTCTGCTTTGGTAGCTTTACCGGCGTTATGCTTGGATCCACTTCCAGATCATATGTCCCTGACAGGCAGCCGTCGCCCTCAAACACCTGTGCATATTGTTCCCTGATATGCTCCTTCTCCAATGTTTCTCCTTCACTGCCCGTGTGTTGGGCAATCTCATCAATGTCCATGATATTTTCTCTCTGTATTCTCACTAGGTCCATGCCCTGCACTGCCTTGTTCCCTAGCAATGGCACAGATGATTGTCCATCAATCACCATGAATTCAAGTTGTACAATTTCCTGTTTCTTGGATTTCTTATTTTTATCCTGCATTTGCCCAAAGGCTTCAAAGTGCTCTTGTTGTACATGACAAGGACTTGTTGTGTCTGCTCCAATTTTGTATCTGGGTTCAGTAGGTGTATTAGAATAATATTGCAGCTCGCTCCACAGTCCAACTGAAATCTTACTGGCCTCTCCCCCAGCAGCATGGTCGCGAACAGCTGTCTCCCCTATGTATTCTCCCGCCCGTCTGAGTGAAGGCTAAGTATTTCCTGATACTCATCCTCTGCCTCTGTTACACTGTGTATTCGTTTAGTCTGTGTATCTGTCGTTTTGCATTTGGAAGCAAAGTGATTGTACTTCTTGCATTTACTGCAGATTTTTCCATAAGCTGGACAGCTCTCTTTTTCCATTCATGTTGTTTCCCACAGTACTTACAGTTCTTTATTTCTTTCGGCCTTGCCCCCTGTGCTTCTGACACTTTTTTAACTGCATGCACCTCTTCGCCTGCTTGTCCCTCAATTGTTTTCACATTCTCCGTAGAGAGATCCGATGCTCTGCATATTTGGATGCTTTTTTCCAGTGTTAAATCTGCCTCGCGCAGCAAGCGCTCCCTCACGTGCGAATTGTGGATTCCGCACACAATTCTATCCCTAATCAATGAGTCTTTCGCAGTCCCAAAGTTGCAAGTGTCTGCAAGTACTCGTAAGTCAATAACGTACTTATCAATCGTTTCATTAACATTCTGGTTTCTGGAGAAAAATCTGTACCTCTCCACAGTTTCATTTGGTTTAGGGTTACAGTGCTTGTCGAACAGCTCTATGAATTTGTCTAATGTTTCATCTCGCTGCTTCTCTGGCTTGAGTGTAGTCCACAACGTTTTTCCCAGTTTTCTGCCTGTTTCTCCTATCAAATATTTGAACACTTTTACCTTTGTTTTGTCGTCAGAATCAGCTAACGTGATGTCAACATACAGGGAAAACTCATCTTTCCACGTCTTCCATGTTTTCGCCAGGCATGTGGAATTCCAATCCAATGTGGCTGGGGGTTTCAAACCGAATGCATCCATTGTCTTTTTCCGTTGTATAACTGTGTCTTCAGTTTCCTTCTTCACTTCAACTTCTTCAACCGACATTTATTCACATTGTTGTGTTCGGATTTACCGCTGCCACCATGTTTTATGCTTGTTTATATCATTAAATGAAGATGCTCACACAGTAGTGCATTTAACTCATTTTACCAGTAACTTCAGAACAGTGTTTACATCCTGGTGCACCCCTCAAATCCCACCAGGTACAACACATACATTGTACCAGCTATGGCTGGAAATTTCGAGAATTTCTGTCACTAGTAAACAACTAAACTTTACTTGTATTCAGAAATCTCTCTCCTCCACCTCTTCCTCATACTATTAATTCTCCTACACTGCAAAAATTGATATCTTAGCAAGTGAAAATAGTTGAAACGATCTAGCATTTCCTATTAGAAGAATACAAAACACCAATTCTGAGATTCTCATCTCATCTCATTATCTGTAGCCACTTTATCCTGTTCTACAGGGTCGCAGGCAAGCTGGAGCCTATCCCAGCTGACTACGGGTGAAAGGCGGGGTACACCCTGTACAAGTCGCCAGGTCATCACAGGGCTGACACATAGACACAGACAACCATTCACACTCACATTCACACATACGGTCAATTTATGGCCCTTTTCCACTACCCTTTTTCAGCTCGCTTCAGCTCACTTCAGCCCGACACGGCTCGCGTTTCGACTACCAAAAACCAGCACGACTCAGCTCGTTTCAGCCCTGCTTAGCCCCTAAAACTCGCACCGTTTTGGAGTGGGGCTGAAGTGAGCCAAACCGTGCCGACTGAGGCTGGGGGCGTGAGCAGACACTCCCCTGTGCACTGATTGGTGAGGAGGAGTGTCCTCACATGCCCACACACGCCCCGCGAGCGCGCTGGGATCTGTAAATACTGTAAACCCGGAAGAAGGAGAATTACGAATTACGAGAATTTCTGAAGCCTTATGCGCCTCGCCTCATCTATACGCTCTTGCCAGTATCTGTCCGCGTTGTCGGTGACAACAAGCCACAGCACCAAGACCAGCAACACTAACGACTCCATGTCCTCCATGTTTATTGTTTACTATTCGAGTCGTGAGACTACCGCTTAAAAGATCACTGAATCAGTGACATACAGAGCATCGTGGACGAGTTCGCGGAGCGCAAGGCTCGTCGTATGCCCTTCAAATAATGCGCGCAGTAGGCTATTGATGTTTTATTATGAGCCATGTACAGTATGTCGCCGAATGTTTTTTTGTTTCTGAGTTACATGTTCGTTTGAAGGACTTAATGTACAAACTAACATAGTTGCACCCCGTAGTGTTGAAATTGGTAAACACAGTGCATTCAGTGAGGTTTGAACCGCCCTCCTTTTATTTCTGACTCTTTCTGTCACCGTTGCAACCTCTGAGCGCTCATTCGTATGCCCTTCAAATAATGTGCGCAGTATAGGCTATTGATGTTTTATTATGAGCCATGTACAGTATCCTAATGTTTTTTGTTTCTGAGTTACATGTTCGTTTGAAGGACTTGATGTACTAAATAACATAGTTGCACCCGGTAGTGTTGAAATTGGTAAACACCGCAGTTGCGGACATTTTGTAGCCTAAAATGATGTTATGATAAGCTTTAATAAAGGGCCCGGTCATTTGCCCCGCCCCCGGCCCGGCTCTGACTTGTTCCGCCACTGTCACTGATGTCACTGTTTGCGCTGCTTAACGACATCACATGACGTCCACCCACTTTCGCTAACTCCACCCAATGTGTCCACCCACTTCCAGCCAGCACGGTTCAGCGCGGTTGTAGTCGAAATGCAACTCCAACAGCCCCGCTCAGCCCGACTCAGCTCGACTCGGCACGGCACGGCTCAGCCGTGTTTGTAGTGGAAAAGCGGCATTAGAGTCACCAGTTAACCTAACCTGCATGTCTTTGGACTGTGGGGGAAACCGGAGCACCCAGAGGAAACCCACGCGGACATGGGGAGAACATGCAAACTCCACACAGAAAGGCCCTCGAACTCAGGACCTTCTTGATGTGAGGCGACAGTGCTAACCACTACACCACCTTGCCGCCCCACTAAGAGACATATTTTATGTATAAGTGCACTTTATTGAAGCAATATCACAGGAGAGGGACTGCTGTTGTACTGATAGTGTGATATTGCTTTTATACAACAGTTCTATAAACAAGAAATTAATATTGAGTAAGCGACATTTCAGACACAATATAGCCAAGCGTTCTGTTTATTTTTGCTCCGGTAGTGGAAATAGATCCCAAAGAAGCCACGCTCACTTTATAGCCTGTTGGCTAGCTCACATTGACAACCCCAATTCCAAAAAAGTTGGGAAACTGTGTAAAACATAAATAAAAACAGAATGTGAAGATTTGAAAATCATGGAAACCCCACATTTCATTGAAAATAGTACAAAGACAACATATCAAATGTTGAAACTGAGAATTTTTTTTTTAAATATATGCTCATTTGAATTTGATATCAGCAACAAATTTCAGAAAAGTTAGGACAGGGGCAACAAGTCAAGTCAAGTTTATTTCTATAGCGCTTTTAACAATAGACATTGTCGCAAAGCAGCTTTACAGAATTTTAATGACTTTAAACATGAGCTAATTTTATCCCTAATCTATCCCCAATGAGCAAACCTGTGGCGAAGGTGGCAAGGAAAAACTCCCTCAGACAACATGAGTAAGAAACCTCGAGAGAAACCAGACTCAAAAGCGAACCCATCCTCATTTGGGTGATATCAGACAACGTGATTATAACAGTTTTAACATGAAGTCTATTTTGTTGAAGTTATAAACTGTTCATTGATGGAGACTTGAGTGCAAAACTGTTCATGCAACAAATGACTGAAAAAGTTGTGTAATGCAAAAAACAAACAAACCCCAAACCAACCCTAATTTGGGTAGCAACAGGTCAGTAACATGATTGGGTATAAAAAGAGCATCCCAGAGAGGCGGAGTCTCTCAGACCTTCCCTTTCTTTATAATTGTAAAGTGACCTTGGGTATTGAGAAAGGCGCTATATAAATTAAACTTAATTTGACTAAAATTATTATTATTATTATAAGTAAAGATAGGGAGGGGTTCACCACTCTGTGAAAGACTGTGTGGGCAAACAGTGCAACAATTTAAGAATAATGTTCCTCAATGTAAAATTGCAAAGAATTTGGGTATCACATCATCTATGGTACATTATATCATTAAAAAATTCAGAGAATCTGGAGAAATCTTTGTATGCAAGCGACAAGGCTGAAAACTGACATTGGATGCCTGTGATCTTCAGGCCCTTAGGAGTGTGAAGGATTTATTCTGTGACTCTCTGTTCAGCTAGAAATAGTATTTTTGTTTAAAATGACCAAGAAGGCATTAATTTATTCTGTGACCTTCTGTTCAGCTAGACACATATTCTTGTTTAAAAATTCCATTACTGTCGTAAGCTGGGTGCGATTTGCTGGGGGGGATGGTGGGGATCATCCCCCCCCTCTGGTTTTTATCTCTGCTGAAAAAAAATCCTCGGGGACAACCCCGTCAATAAAACAAACAAACCAAAAAAAAGTTGACATGACAGGCATGTTGTGACACAGTTTTCTATGGTCTACATTGCACTCACTTTCAAAATGACCCGAAGTGGCAGCTTTGATGTTCACGAACGTCCCCAGCAAATAGATACATTGTAGATAATAACAATATCTTTGCGTTCTATGCAGGGATGCAAACAGCGCGCCTTTTGGCGGATGCCGCCTTTTTCACGGCTGAATCGCGCAGATCCGATTTTTTTTTTTTAGGGGGGGGGGGGGGGCGTTGGAGTGTCTGATTATAATTTCAAAGTAAATTCAGCTTTCCGATTTAAACTGTTTTTTTCTCATCCTTATACTTCCTATATTTCATGGACTGTAACGGATTTGCTGATTTAGTAATTTTAATACAGAATTTACTTTGAAATTATAATCAGACACTCCAATGCCCTCTAAAAAAAAAAAAAGGATCTGCGCGATTCAGCCGTGAAAAAGGCAGCATCTGCCAAAAGGCGCGCTGTTTGCATCCAGAAATTAGCATTGCTAATGAAAACTTGCGAAAATGAAATGCATCCAGAGCAGTATTTCATCGTTCTTCGTTGGGCCAGCAAATAAAAAGCAATCAAACCCAACATCCACACTTACCTGCAGCACAAACGATGAACAGGAGGAGGATGCCCAGGATAAGTCCCGTAGAGAAGATGACGTTGTTCACGAGTCTGGGAACATCTCGCAGCATGCGGTTGGTGGCTGTCTAGAGCCGGCACGATTTGCTAAATGGCAAGAGGGTCGAGAGTGGCTAACGGTGTCAACTGATGGGTCAGTGAAATGTGTAGCTTGCTCTGAAGTAAAAACTTTAGGCCCCAACACAGACGAGCACCTTCACATTGATCCGGCATTTGTGAACGGTGTTAAAACCAGCTCAGCTAAAAAGCTGAATGATAAAATTAACAAGTATGGCAAATGCCAGTCCCACGTGAAATGCCTTGAAATTCTCCAAAAGAGACGTGATGCAGCATTTGAAACTGCTAATAATGTAAGCGCAAGTCTGTGGAGGAAGAAGAATGAGGAGAGGGTACGGGCCACAGCGTACTGTATGCGCACTGCGTACATGATCTGCCAGAACGACCTGTCATTCAAAATGCTGCCACAGGTGATTGAACTGCAAGAACTGAATGGGGTTGATGTAGGGTCAATGCTGCACTCCGACAAAGCCTGTCGGAGTATGCTGATGTTCATCGCCCAGAAAATGGCAAGCCAATTAGTAGGGTTCATAACAAAATCACCTGCCAAATTCAGCATCCTCATCGACAAGAGCACGACCGTCTCAAATAAAACATGTCTCATAGTTTACATTTGCATTCCCTTTGATGGAGAGGTTTGCAACTTCTTCTATCAATTAATCGAATTGGAATCATGCACGGGTTCTGCCATACGAGACACGTTGCTGGACACCCTGGAGAGAGATGGCATCACCAAGGAAATGCTGTGCTCCTGGTTGATTGGTTTCGTGACTGACGGGGCCGCTGCTATTCTGGGCCGATACATGGGAGCTGCCACTCTCCTGCACGATGAAATTAACCCTGACCTTACTGTAATTCACTGCATGAATCACAAATTGGAACTTGCAGTCCATGATGCGGTGAAGCGCACAACAGACGCAAGTCATTTTCAGATGTTTACAGATTGCCTGTATGCATTTTTCTCCCAGAGCCCCAAGCACACCCGCAAGCTTGAAATCGCTGCCTCCAATTTGGGCATGCATGCTCGCAGAATAGGCAGGATGTTTGATGTGCGCTGGCTGTCTTCATCATGCACATCAGTGACAGCTCTCTGGGAGAGTTATCCAGCTTTGGTGCATCTCTTTTCTGTGCTGGCTGTGGACACCTCAAGATCCACCACAGAAAGGGCGAAGTGTCAGGGAATTCATTCCCAGATGACTCAGTGGATCTTTCTGATGGAACTAGCGCTGGTGAAAGATGCCCTGGAAACTCTGAAAGCCCTGTCTCTGTTCCTGCAGAGGAGAGATGCCACTGCCATCCAGGCCAATGCAGAGGTGGACATCGCAGTGAGGGCCCTGCGCTCCATGAAGCTCGCTGACGGCGCCAACACCAAAAGCCTGAGACAGGAACTCGATACGCACTCATTCAAGGGGGTGAATATCTGCCAGCCGAGCGACTGAGAGCAGCAGAGGGCAAGTGTGTTCCATGACCGCTTCTTCACCTCGCTGGCAGATAACGTGGAGCGCAGGCTGGACGACAACAGTGTGCTTGCTGCGTGTGCTGCGCTGTGCCCCTTAAGTTGGCCGAAGGATGAAGGTGAGCGCATTCTGTTTAGGAAAGACAAACTTGTCAGAATTCAAAAAACCCTGGCAGCTGAGGTCTCTGACACCGCTCTGCTGCTGAAAGAATTTCGACAGTACAAGTTCAACGGAGTCCAAGGAGAAAATCTCCTCAACTTGCTTTCTGTCGTCTCCACGCTTCCCATGTCAACAGCAGAGTGTGAACGTGGATTTAGCGCCATGAATCACATCCTTACTGATGAGCACAACAGAATGAATGTATCCACACTGAACAGCCTTCTTTTCCTCGCTGTCAATGGGTCAGACGTGCGTTCCTTCCCTGCTGAGAAATTCGCAGAAATGTGGATTAAAGAAGGGCGAAATGTGGCGGATAGCGCACCAACGGGAAAGCAGAAAAAGCCACATGAACTGCGCCATCAGAGCAAACTGTTCATTTAGTATTCATGTATTTTAGTGATTTTCGAGTCACTGTCCATTTAATCCGGAGGGAGAGAAACATCACAGCAACGCGACAAGCAATGCGAACTTTGTTGTGTGTTAGTGTTCGTGTATTTAGTCAGAGAGATAGGAAGATGAATTTACTATCTCTGGTTTAGTGTTCGTTTTCATTTAGTGTTATTCATTTGATATCATCGGATGTTATTGAGCTGTTAGCCTATTGTTACCTTAATTTTGTGACGTTTCATGATTAAAAAAAAACATCCCCCCCTTCTGGTTTTTTGACAAATCGCACCCTGGTCGTAAGGACATATTGCTCTGTGTTATCAAGAATAGGCTGTGTGTAATATTGATATCTTTTTGAACATTCTGTCAGAATATTTGCTGATATGAAATGTGTAAGAACATTATGCTTATTATTGATCCAAGGTTTCACTCACACATACAGAAGGTTCAATATGATCACTACAGCCTCTCTCTCCAGCATGCATTCTTTTCTCAGTCAACATTGAGCAGAACTGCTGTTAAGTGCTCACAGACTGACCCAGTTACAGATATCAACACTCACACACACATACACACACACACACACACACATATATATATATATATATATATATATATATATATATATATATATATATATACACACACACACACACACACACACGGTATAAAAAGCTTTTTGTATTCTCGCGTCTTTGGCGAAGCTGTGAACTTAAGACGATGAAACTAATTTCTGGGTTCCTGTCTGTTTCACGATTCACCCCAGAATTCTGGGTGACACGAAGGGACCGATCTGCGAGAGTGTGATCGCTCCGGTTGGGGGCAAGAGGAAGAGATGGTGGATCTCTTACCTAACAGTTTTGGGGGCTCGTCCGGGATACTCCTGATCAGGTAAGAAATCTCTTTTATTTTAAGGGACTTCCGCCTGGTTGGTACTATCCGAAAACCCATTTATCTCCATGTGAGTTGCCACGGAATGATTAGTGTATCCCCGTGAAGAGTTGCCACGGGATGATTAGTGCACGTGCGTCTGTGTGAGTTACCACAGAATAGTTTATCTCGAGACGGTCCTTTCATGCCACCATGGGGGGAAGTTGTGTTAAGGTACCCAGACCGGACCCCGAGGAAACCCCATGGGATTGGATGAATCGCTGTGGTTTAGCATTCTACACCAGTCCGTGGTTAGACAATTTGGCCGGCTGGACTGAATCCCAGCCTCAGTTTTTGACTCATCTGTTAGGACTAGGACTGTTTTGGCCTCTAGAGGCCGCTGTTATTTCCTTTTCATGTCGTGTTTATTTTGGCCTCTAGAGGCCGCCACTGTTCCTGTGTCTTGTGTTTGTGTTAATTGCCTAATTATCTTCACCTGTGTCCTTAATTAGTTTGTCTATTTATACCCCTGAGTTCAGTCCTCTTGTCACGGAGTCTTTGTGCTGTTATGTTTATCTCCAGTTTCCTTTGTACTGTGTTTTTTGATCTTCTTAGCTTTTGAATTTTTGCACTTTGCTTTTCTTTTGGATTATACTCTTTGGTTTTTTTTTTGTCTTTTGTTTTGCCCTGTATATAGTGTATATAGTTTAAATAAACCTTTTGATTCTTTTTCTACTTCCGCCTCACGCCTCTGCATTTGAGTCATCCCCCTGGTGGCCTAGTGGGGGTTTGCTGGATTATCACACCAACGAACCAGGTTTGAATCCCAGCAAAACCCTAACAGAAAGACTCCGTCATGACCGACTCAGCAGAGGCTGCTTCAACTGTCTACCCGGCCAACCTTCAGGGAATTATGGCAGCTTTGACACGCTTCGGAGCGACCATGGACGCTCATGGACGTACGCTCACCAGCCAACGTGAGGCCCTCGCTCGCCACGAGGAACTGCTTCAGCAAATTGGGAAAACCCTGGCACAGCTGACATCTCTGCCTGCATCTCCTGCTCCTGATCCAGTTCCTGCTCCTGATCCAGCTCCCACTCCTGCTCCAGTGCCTCCTGCAATGCTGCCTTCTTCACCTCGCGAACCCAGCCTTCCTGCACCACAGAGGTATGACGGCAAGCACAGTGAGTGCCGAGAGTTCCTTACCCAGTGTCAACTCACCTTTGAGCTTCAGCCTACCACCTACACTACGGATCGCCGCAAGATTGCCTTTGTGATCACCTTATTAGCTGGTAAGGCGCGAGCCTGGGCTACTGCTATCTGGCAAAGACAGGGACCTGAGTGCTTTGATTTCCAGCTGTTTTCTGAAGAGATGCTTCGGGTCTTCGATCAGGCAGACATCAGTACCGACGCAGCCCGAAAGCTCATGTCCATCCGGCAAGGAGGAAGCGTCGCAGATTATGCCATCTCGTTCCGAACACTCGCAGCAGTAAGTGGATGGAACGAGACTGCCCTGGTGTCAGCCTTCCACCATGGTCTGTCTGACCCCATCAAGGACGGTCTGGCCTCTATTGGATGCCCAAGTGACCTCGAAACCCTCATCTCACATGCTATTCGTCTGGACAACAGGATGAGAGAACGCCACCAAGCCTTGAGCCCCCCCAGCCTCCCTACCTCTACCTGGAGACCGTCTACCTCCTTCAGTGACTGTCCAGAACCCATGCAAGTGGGTCGTACTCGCCTCTCCGCATCTGAGAGGGAGCGCAGAAGGAGGGACAAGTGCTGCATCTACTGTGGCAAGCCTGGTCACTTCCGAGCATCATGTCCCGAACTCTTGGGAAAAGGACCGCCCCGTCCAGCCGAGGGAGGGTTGTGACGGGGCCTACCCTCTCTCCCGGACTCCCTGGCCAAGGAATCTACATCCCGGTCTCCATCTCCTGGGGTGAGTCTGTCCACTCTTGTCAAGCTTTGATAGACTCAGGGGCGGCTGGGAACTTTATGGATATTCACTTCGCCCAAAGCATCAATATTCCGACTGCACCTCTTGAAGTCCCACTGTCTGTGTCTGCCCTCGATGGCCAAGCGTTAGGTGATGGAAGAGTCACCCAAGTTACTTCTCCAGTTTTCCTCCAGTCTCAAGGTCACAAGGAAGAAATATCCCTGCACCTGATTCCTTCACCTGAGTTCCCTGTTATTCTAGGCCTTCCTTGGCTTACTCGCCACAACCCTCGCATAGACTGGGTAACAAGCCAGGTTGTGGAATGGGGCCCTGCATGCCATGCCTCTTGTCTGCTCTCTAGCTCTCCTGTGTCTCCTGCCGAGCCCCCTGATCTCACCGAGTTATCTCAAGTTCCCACAGAGTACTGGGATCTCAAGGAGGTATTCAGCAAGAGCAGGGCCGCCGTTCTTCCTCCGCACCGGGCCTACGACTGTGCCATCGACTTGCTCCCTGGGACTACCCCTCCTCGTGGCAGACTGTTTTCACTCTCTCAGCCAGAACGCAAGGCCATGGAGGAATACCTCAAAGATGCCCTGGTCTCTGGGTTTATTCGACCCTCCACTTCACCTGCTGGAGCCGGCTTCTTCTTTGTCGGCAAGAAGGATGGGGGGCTCCGACCATGTATTGATTACAGGGGCCTGAATAAGATCACTGTGCGCAACCGATATCCCCTTCCGCTGATGTCCACAGCTTTCGACCTGCTCCAAGGCGCCACCGTCTTCACCAAGTTGGACCTACGGAACGCATACCACCTCATCCGTATCCGACAGGGAGACGAGTGGAAGACTGCCTTTAACACCCCGTCTGGGCACTACGAATACCAGGTGATGCCCTTCGGACTCACCAACGCACCAGCTGTTTTTCAGGCCCTAATCAACGACGTCTTAAGGGACATGATTAACCTATACGTTTTTGTCTACCTCGACGACATCCTTATCTTTTCCAAGACCGTGCAGGAGCACCGCCACCATGTCCGCCAGGTTCTCCAGAGGCTGCTACAGAACAATCTGTTCGCCAAGGCCCAGAAATGCGAATTTCATGTTCCCAAGGTCTCCTTTCTGGGATTTATTGTACGGACAGGCCAACTCCAAATGGACCCTGCCAAGACCCTGGCCGTCCGGGATTGGCCTACTCCCAAGTCCGTTAAGGAGGTTCAGCGGTTCTTAGGATTCGCTAACTTCTACCGCAAGTTCATCAGGAACTTCAGTTCTGTGGCAGCACCCATGTCTGACCTCACCAAAGGGACAGGTGGATCTTATGGCTGGTCTCCTCAGGCAGAAAAGGCGTTCAAAGACCTCAAGGACCGCTTCTGCACGGCACCCATTCTGGTTCTCCCGGACACCTCCCAACCATTCATCGTGGAGGTGGACGCCTCGGACAGTGGTGTCGGCGCGGTGCTCTCTCAACGTTCGGAAGGAAAGCTGCACCCCTGCGCTTACTTCTCCCACCGCCTGAGTCCTGCTGAGTCCCGGTACGATGTGGGGGATCGAGAACTGCTAGCGGTCAAACTGGCCCTTGAGGAGTGGAGGCACTGGCTGGAGGGAGCACAACATCCATTCCTGGTTTGGACTGACCACAAGAACCTGGAGTACCTCCAGCAAGCCAAGAGACTGAACCCTCGACAGGCTAGGTGGGCCCTGTTTTTCAGTCGGTTTGACTTCACCCTCTCATACCGCCCTGGCTCCAAGAACACCAAACCTGACGCACTGTCCAGACTGTTCTCTGCCACTAACAGGGAGAATGAAGTCGGGCCTATTATCCCTGTGTCCCGGATTGTGGCCCCTGTCCGCTGGGGTATTGAGGAGGCTGTCCGACGAGCCCAACGCCAGGACCCCGGTCCTGGGATGGGGCCACCAGGCCTCTTGTACGTCCCACATCAAGCCCGGGCCAAGGTTCTCCAGTGGGGTCACTCTTCCCCTCTCACCGCCCACCCGGGAGCTCGGAGGACCCTGGACTTCCTGAAAAGACGCTTCTGGTGGCCTAACATGGAGAAGGAAGTAAGGTCATTTGTCCTGTCCTGTGAGGTTTGCACCAGAACCAAGAACCCACGACAGCGTCCCCAGGGTCTCCTGCATCCTCTGACCATTCCCCGGCGTCCCTGGTCCCACGTGGCAGTCGACTTTATCACGGGTCTCCCTGAGTCACAAGGTAACACGGTCATTTTGGTCTTAGTTGACAGATTCTCCAAGGCCTGCCGCTTCATACCACTGTGCAAACTCCCCTCTGCTCTTGAAACTGCGAAACTTTTGTTTAATCATGTCTTCCGAGTCTTTGGTCTTCCACAGGACATCGTCTCAGACCGAGGGCCCCAGTTCTCCTCCCGAGTGTGGCACGGGTTCTGCAAGGTCATCGGAGCCACTGCCAGCCTCTCCTCTGGGTTTCACCCACAGTCCAATGGTCAGACGGAGAGGCTCAACCAGGACCTGGAAACCACCCTGCGAGGCCTGGCTATGGATAACCCGACATCGTGGAGCACCTGGCTGCCATGGGCGGAGTACGCCCACAACACCCTGCAGTCATCGACCACCAAGCTGTCGCCATTCCAGTGCCAATTCGGGTTCCAGCCACCTCTGTTCCCGGACCAGGAGGAGGACGCGGGGGTGCCCTCGGTCAACCAATATGTGAGACGGTGTCGCAAGACCTGGAGCAAGGTCAGGAAGACCCTCATACAGACCTCCAGAACCAACCAGACTCAGGCCAACCGCCATAGAAGACCTGCACACACTTTCCGCCCTGGGCAGCGGGTTTGGCTGTCCACTAAGGACCTTCCACTGCGGGTGGAGAACCGCAAGCTTGCTCCTCGCTACATTGGCCCCTTCAAGGTGGTGCGCAGGGTGAACCCTGTCTCCTACCGGCTCCAGTTGCCCCGGACTCTGAGGATCAACCCCACTTTCCATGTTTCCCTGTTACGGCCCGTACTGACGTCTACGTATGCCCCTGCCCCTAGGAACCCCCCACCCCCCCGCATCTTCCAGGGGCAGACTGTGTTCACTGTGAATCGCCTGCTTGACTCCCGCCGGGTCCGCGGCGGGTTGCAATATCTGGTGGACTGGGAGGGCTATGGTCCTGAGGAGCGCTGCTGGGTTCCTGCTCGGGATGTCCTTGATAAAGAACTATGTCGGGACTTCCATTCGGCCCATCCGGATCGCCCTGGGAACGTCAGGAGACGCTCCTAGAGGGGGGGGTCCTGTTAGGACTAGGACTGTTTTGGCCTCTAGAGGCCGCTGTTATTTCCTTTTCATGTCGTGTTTATTTTGGCCTCTAGAGGCCGCCACTGTTCCTGTGTCTTGTGTTTGTGTTAATTGCCTAATTATCTTCACCTGTGTCCTTAATTAGTTTGTCTATTTATACCCCTGAGTTCAGTCCTCTTGTCACGGAGTCTTTGTGCTGTTATGTTTATCTCCAGTTTCCTTTGTACTGTGTTTTTTGATCTTCTTAGCTTTTGAATTTTTGCACTTTGCTTTTCTTTTGGATTATACTCTTTGGTTTTTTTTTTGTCTTTTGTTTTGCCCTGTATATAGTGTATATAGTTTAAATAAACCTTTTGATTCTTTTTCTACTTCCGCCTCACGCCTCTGCATTTGAGTCATCCCCCTGGTGGCCTAGTGGGGGTTTGCTGGATTATCACACCAACGAACCAGGTTCGAATCCCAGCAAAACCCTAACATCATCCTTGTGCAGGCACTTTTAAACCAAAATACCTCGCTTCGGCACATAAACAAATATACGAGGGATTGGGCAACCCAGAATGGGATTATGATTATATGATTAAAGGCTATTTAGAATGGGTCAGAATGAAATCAATATGGGACGATTTCCATGGAATTAAAGAAACTAATGAACAAAGAAAATCAGTACCATGCCCTAAGCCTGAAGATAAGGCAAAACCCGTTTCGTATACATCTGTTACTGTTACACCTGTTATTACACCACCTACAACCTCCGCTCTACCGCCGCTGTATGAGGGATCAAATAACGTTCCTGCATCCACACCGGTCCCAAAACTATATCCAGATTTAAGTAATCATTCATGCCCTGCTGATAGCGCTCCCAGCGCGCCTGCATCTCTTGAGACAGGTGCTAAACCTAAGAAACCCAAAGCAGGTAAAAAACCCTCTGTAAGCTCAAATACACTGTTACTAAAAAAATGAGACTAACAATTCTAATACAGACGACGACTCTGATGATGATGTGGGACCAGATAGACCGCCGCCTCCCCCCACGAATACCGCTTGTATATGGGTTCAGAAGGGCAGAGGGCTGAAAATCACTCCGCCTTCTGCATCAGACCTAAAAGATATTATTAAAATGTTGCCTTCGTTAGACAAACCACTTAACTTCGTAGACATGCTTGTAAAAATGTCACGACACTGCCAGCTGGTAGGAGCAGATTACCGTTTTATCCTTCATGCCGTCCTAGGTGACAGTTATGATGAAACTGCATTAATAGCTGCAGTGCCATGTCTAGATCCTAAGAATGATGAATACGAAGTGGTTAAAACTAAGATAGAAGTAGGTGATGGCAACCACCACAAAGAATGAGTTTAATTTCTACTGGAAGGATACCTGTAAAGCTATGTGTAGTTCCTGTCCTAAACAACAATTTTAAAAATACATAAATTAATAAAATGAAGTTAAAGGAACAGTCCACCGTACTTCCATAATGAAATATGTTCTTCTCTGAATTGAGACGAGCTGATCCGTACCTCTCCGAGCTTTGCGCGACCTCCCAGTCAGTCAGACGCGCTGTCACTCCTGTTAGCAATGTAGCTAGGCTCAGCATGGCCAATGGTATTTTTTGGGGCTGTAGTTAGATGCGACCAAACTCTTCCGCGTTTTTCCTGTTTACATAGGTTTATATGACCAGTGACATGAAACAAAGTTCAGTTACACAAATTGAAACGTGGCGATTTTCTATGCTATGGAAAGCCCGCACTATAATGACAGGCGTACTAACACCTTCTGCGTGCTTCGACAGTGCATTGATACCTTCACTCAGGAGTGCAGCAGGCTAACCGTGATCTTTCACAGGTTACTAATTGTAAACAGGAGAAGGCTGAACTCACTTCAAAGTTTCTGACGTGTTTTAGCGAGACGTGGACTTGTCTGGGAAACATGCAATTAGATCAGCAGTGAGCCAACCCGCTCTTTATTTCGACATTTTTGAATAATTGTCGTCCTGACATACAGAAGGTTCTGAAATATCATTTAAGTGACCGTAGCAATATGATAATAAAAACCCTAGGGGAAAGAATTAGAACTATGGAGGGAGATGGTATTCTGGATAGTAAGCAGGTAGCCTGCCTCTCTGTGGCCGGTGGAAAATCGTACTCACAGCCCTGTGGAGACATGAATAGACGACAAAAGAATCAGAATTCGAGCATCCGCCCGCAAGGCAGGGTACACTCTGGAGCGTGCTACTATTGCGGCAAAGAAGGACATTGGCAACATAACTGTAGAAAGAAAAAGGCAGATGAAGCCAATTCGCAGCATATGCTTCCCCTTCACCCCCTAACCCTCAATCTTCTGATATGTTTCCCCTTCCTCCTCCTAATCTTCAGCAGCCGCCACCGGCTGCTCCTACGGGAAATCCTTTTGCGCAGCAACGCCCCACAGGCCCATATCAACCTTAGAGCTGCCTACAGAGCTGTGACCCCATAATGCTACATTGTTCTTTCGACTCTTATCTAGCCAATGATTTGCCTGTCGTAGAATTAGCTATTGAGGTTTTTCACCCACGTGACCAAGTCATGTGATGCATCGTTAGGCTGCCATTTTGGACATCATGGCTCGAATCAGTTTGAATGCGAGGAAGGCGACAAACGAAAAACATAAAAGAAAAAGGAGCGAGATGCAGAAAACACCTTCACTATCCAGCGATGTAGGGCATTTACAGGGCGAGCAGAGGGAGAGGTATTTGCAAAAATTGAGGTTAGCAGGCTTAGAGAACGACGTTTACCTGCTTCCACCAGGATTGTTCACTGATGTACGGAAGTACACGAAGCCCTCGTCTTTACCTGACTTTGGCCCACATGATCTGTATACCTATGTCGTTAAAAACCCATCGCCATACACAGGTATTGATTTGAAAGCGTATAAGAGTTTGGATGCCTACAAATATTTTGTGTCAGGCTGGGTAACAGGCCTACATCAGTGGGTCATCCCTGGAGCCGGTGGTCGCCATCTTATTACAGCTAAGGTTTGTTCACATTTTCATTTACTTTCGGTCCTCAGGATAAACAAAATGTTATTAAATGTCATTGAAATAACTTCTTAGTCTTTTGAGACATGGCCCGTTATAAATTTGCTGTTACCAGTCAATGACCAAGAACTGTATTATTAGGGTCGGTGTCTGTGTTGTAGCAGTGTACTAGCAGCTAGCTGTTAGCACTAGCTAATGTCACCAACATAGTAGCTAGTATGTTACTGTAGCAATGTTTACGTTCAGTCATTTGGATGACTGTTAAAACCTTTCAGTCTCAAGTTTTTCCTTTACTGTATTTACTAGTTTACTGTAATTATGATCCGGCAGCTATTTACACCGGATCCAGTGTAAATAGCTGCCGGAGTGCGCTCCGGCTTGCTCCCCCTCAAATTAAGCAGCGTGCTCCGGCTTGCTCCCGGAGCACTCCGGGAGCAAGCTGGAGCGTGCTGCTTAATTTGAGGGGGAGCAAGCCGGAGCGCGCTCCGGAACCTTGGCCGGAGCGTTCCGGGAGCAAGCCAGAGCGTGCTGCTTAATTTGAGGGGGAGCAAGCCGGAGCGCGCTCCGGAACCTCAGCCGGAGCACTCCGGGAGCAAGCCAGAGCATGTTGCTTAATTTGAAGGGGAGCAAGCCGGAGCACTCCGGGAGCAAGCCAGAGCGTGCTGCTTAATTTGAAGGGGAGCAAGCCGGAGCGTGCTCCGGAACCTCGGCCGGAGCACTCCGGGAGCAAGCCAGAGCGCGCTGCTTAATTTGAGGGGGAGCAAGCCGGAGCGCGCTCTGGCAGCTATTTACACTGGATCCGGTGTAAATAGCTGCCGGATCATAATTACAGTAAGCTAGTAAATACAGTAAAGGAAAAACTTGAGACTGAAAGGTTTTAACAGTCATCCAAATGACTGAACGTAAACATTGCTACAGTAACATACTAGCTACTATGTTGCTGACATTAGCTAGCTTGACTTTCAAAATGGCGGACACCGGGGCGTCACTTGACCCTGTGACGTCAGGTGAAATACCTCAATAGATGGACAGGTGCTTCCTTTTCTAATTGACACTGGTGCTACGATGTTCTCTGTGGGAAAACCCTACGAGGGCCCTCTCTCTAACAAAACCGTTCGCTCTATGGGAATTGATGGGGTCCCCTTCTCCTCCCCTTGCACTCCTCCATTATTGGTAACCTGTCCCGCTGACACAGCACTTCGTACACATCATTCTTTTGTGTTTATGCCAGTGTCCCTTTAATCTACTGGGGCGTGATCTAATGAGTCTGTTACATTTATCCATTTCATTTCAGGGATCCAGAATGATTATTTGCACCCCTGACTTTCTGCCTCCCGCCTTGGCTCATCTCTCTTCATGTATGACTGCCCCAAATATCTCCGCTGTTTGTACTGCTGCTGTAAACCCTGTTGTATTCTCTCCTACAGATCCTTTGAGTGCTCTCCCCTCCTCCCTCTGGGCGGAACACAAGGACGAGGTTGGCCTGGTTCACTGTGTGCCTTATGAGGCTAAGCTTAAACATGTGCATCCTGTTTATGTTAAACAGTACCCTCTCTCTGAAGCTAAGGCTCAGGGGATTGATGGCATCCTACAGTCTCTTCTCGAGCAAGGCGTGGTGAGACCGTGTACCAGCTTGTACAA
This sequence comes from Neoarius graeffei, assembly GCF_027579695.1. NCBI lineage: Eukaryota > Metazoa > Chordata > Actinopteri > Siluriformes > Ariidae > Neoarius > Neoarius graeffei. The sequence goes on from NC_083593.1 coordinate 32,253,947, forward strand.
TACACCTGTCAATCCAGTACCTAAACCTGATGGTACCTGGCGTTTTACGCAGGATTTACGTAAGATTAATGAACTGATTGTCCCTGTTGCACCCATTGTACCTGACGTTTCCTCTGTAATGTCACAGGTTCCTGCTCATCATTGCTGTTTTTCCGTTATTGATCTCTGTTCTGCCTTTTTCAGTGTTCCTGTTGAAGAGCAGACACAGCCTTTGTTTGTCTTCACGCACAGGGGGAGACAGTATACTTGGACACGTTTGCCTCAAGGTTTCATTGACTCTCCTGCTGTTTTCTCAGCCATAGTTCATGACGCACTCTGTGACCTCTCCCTCCCTCAGGGCTCTGTGGTCCTGCAGTACGCAGATGATCTTCTGGGATCTGCTGAGTCACCAGAAATCTGCCAAGACACTTCCTTACGCCTGGTCCAACATCTGGCGCACAAGGGCTTTAAGGTTTCCAGGACCAAGCTGCAATATTGCATGGACACTGTTAAGTATTTGGGGTTTGAACTTTCACAAGGTTGTCGTAAGCTGTCATCTGATCGGGTGCGGGTGATTCTAGACACAAAGCGCCCTGCAACTAAACATGCAGTGATTGCTTTCCTGGGTCTTATCAATTACTGCAGACAATGGATCCCTGACTGCTCTTTATATGACAAGATTCTCCGTTCTGCAATCTCTCATCACGATCCACTGCAGCACCCTTTGACCTAGACTGACGCCATGGTGGACGCTTATCATTCCCTCAAAAGCGCTCTTTGTTCCGCCCAGGCCCTGGGTTTACCTGATTACTCCAAGCCCTTCCATCTCTATGCCTGTGAACACCAAGGCACAGCCTCTGCGGTGTTGGCCCAGGAGCATGGGGGGGATGCGTCCTTGTGCGTTTTTATCTAAAACGTTAGACACTGTTGCTCAAGGCTTACCTGCGTGTCTAAGGGCTGTCGCCGCATGTGCCCTGATGGTTTTAGACGCAGAAAAATTGGTTTTGTCTCACCCACTGATCTTGCACTCGTCACATCAAGTTAAACAGATGTTGCAAAATTTACAGACCCAACATATGACTGCGCAGCGCCGCTCCGGATACGAAACCATTCTCTGTTCTACTAACAATCTCGAAATTCGTGCCACATCCTCTTTCGATACTGTAGGTCACGCTCTTGCATGCCTCCTTAATTCTCAGGATGACACTTTAGACATTGATCATGATTGTCTGTCTGAAATCGTACATACTACAAGTATCAGGTCCGATCTCTCCTCCAGCCCTCTAGGGATGGGGGAAGTACTTTTTGTTGATGGCTCTTGTTCTAAACCCTCAGACGGTGTTTTCCTCTATGGTTACTCTGTGTGCTCACTGCCTGATATTGTGCATGAGGCATATGCTCTTCCTTTCTCCTCGGCTCAGGCAGCTGAATTGTATGCTCTCACGCGTGCCTGTATTTTGTTTCAGGGCAAGGATGTCACAATTTACACAGACTCTTGTTATGCCTTTGGTGTGGCTCATGATTTTGGGAAGATTTGGCAGTCTCGAGGCTTCCACGCCGCAGATGGGAAGCCCATTTCTCACTCTACCTTAGTACAAAATCTCATTGATTCTTGTCATCTCCCTAGGTCACTCGCCATAGTTAAAACTAAGGCGCATGCCTCGGGAAACACACCTGAAATCATGGGTAATTCTCTTGCCGATCGTATTGCAAAACTTGCTGCTGCCTCTGGTGTCATGTCTCCTGGCCTAGATCCTTCACCGTGTAATACCTCTTGCCTCGCCAGTGCGCTGATTCCTGACTTAGATCTTTTTTCTTTACAGGCTTCAGCCTTTCCAAATGACTCTGCCTTTTGGCAGTTACAAGGCGCTTATGTTGCCCCTGATGGCCTATGGTACAGTCAGGATGGCCGCCTTTGTCTTCCATCTCATTGCCTTCCCTTCCTCGTGCATGAATTTCACGGCGTGACACATCGCGCACGAAGGGGGGTGAAGGGGGACATGAACAAACTTTTTTGTATAGCCAATTTAAACAGCTCAGTGGACTCAATTCTCGAGAGATGCCTCATCTGTGCACAAAATAATCCCTCTAAAGCAGGCGCGGAACACGAGTGTTTACCCACACCTATGTCTCCGTTCCTAGAATGGCAAATCGACTTCACACACATGCCTCCCTGCGGGCCGTTTAAATATCTCCTAGTGATTGTGGACAAATTCTCTAAATGGGTAGAAGCCTTTCCCTGTTCTCAAGAAAACACGAAGGTAGTTACTTGTATTCTGGCAAAAGAATTAATACCTCGTTATGGGGTTCCAGACGCCATAGACTCAGACAAAGGTACCCCTTTTACCTCGAAAGTCACACAAAACCTTTGCAAGTATCTCTCACTAAACTGGTGTTTTCACATTCTGTACCACCCTCAATCCTCTGGTATCGTAGAACATACTAATTGAACATTGAAAGACAAACTAACTAAGGCCATGCAGGCCACAGGTTCGAAGAATTGGTTAGACTTATTGCCAGCCACTCTGGCTGAAATTTGTATGACACCAAGACCTAGCCTAGGAGGATACTCCCCCTACGAAATTATTTTTGGAAGACCTTTCCCTCTCCCCTGGAAGAAGGGAACTCCGTCTCTGGGTACCTCTGATTTGAAAACACATATGGATGAGTATTCTGCAGCCCTTATAGATAAGTTGCATAAAATTTGTACCAAGGTCAATAGTACAATATCGTCTCCACCAGCAGCACCCACACACCCCTTTCACGTGGGAGACAAGGTGCTGGTGCGACTTTTTAAACGATTTGGACAATTGGGAGAACCTAGATATAGTGGACCTGCAGAAATAGTCGCCATTACTCATACTGCTGTTTTAACTGACCTTTTTCCACAGTGGATCCATACCACGCGATTGAAGAAGGCCCCATAACAAAGCTGTGTTACAATGACATGTTTGCCACTAACGTTTTCTCTGTGTCCCTCTCTAGTCTCTCTCTCCTCTCTAAACTCTGTACAGGGATCCAGCAGGAGCTGAGGATCTTCCGATCACTTCCTGCAAGAAGCCGTGAACAAAGAGGGGAAGAGATCTCACGCCCCGTCTGGGACCAATCATCCTCACTACAACCATGAAAATCCTCATCACGAGCTTCGTGGCCACTCTACTGCTGCTCGGAGCAGGGTTACCCACTCGAGCTGGACCTCGAGACAACATCTTTTGGCAATTCGCTAACTGGACTGCACGAGCGCACACGAATGAAAGTTGTTATGTCTGTCATCTGATGCCGTCTTCTACTATTATTACATGTCCACCTTTGCCTCTATGCTCTGAAGCTCTGTATTATGCATTCTCAGAGAATCACAATCCAATTTTTACTGTTTGGGGCCCCTTCTGTAATTACTCTCCGCACCCCTCTGTGGCAGCAATGTTAAACCAGACTTCTTCAGTATCTAGCACGGAAACCCCTGCCATTGTCTTACAGGACTCTGTTCTCACTACTCTGCAGGTTGATATGCCCTCTAATTTCATTTTCCCTCACTGTTTTAGAACAAATTACTCTGAAGGAAGTAGCGTGTATTTGGGACAAATTCCTAATTCTCGATGTAATCACATATATGATCAGAATTCCACCACCTCTCCATGTCCTCGCTGGGTCTTAAATTCATGCCAATGTAACCCTCCGCTAACTAATTGCACACGCGACAGCATCGGGTATGTCAATAATACGTGTAGGGCTCATCCTGCTTGTGTTCTGCCACACCCTAATAATTATCCTGGTGTTAAATTAGCATTAAACTGGTACTGTGGTAATAGATCTGACCTCTTTGTTTCATTTCCCACCAATTGGTCAGGCGTTTGTGCTCCCATACAACTCAAGAACGCTATCACTGCTCTCCATCCCCTCTCTGCTCGTCGCCAGAAACGAGATGTCTATGGTACTTTCCCACCCCCGGCACATCAGCTTACTTCTAAATGGCTCCATTTCTGGATGTCGCTGTTTCCTCAGTTTGGCGTATCTGATCTGTGGAGGGAAGTAGAAATAACACATTATCGCTTAGCCAGCTTTGTTAATGAAACCACTAGAGCTGTAGACGGTATTAGGACTGAATTAACTGCCCTGCGCCTAATGACTACTCAAAATCATATGGCCCTTGATATTTTGTTGGCAGAAAAGGGGGGTGTTTGTACTATGGTCGGAGAAAGCTGTTGCACCTTTGTCCCTGCTAATGACAGCCCAGATGGCAAAATAGGTGCAGCCGTACATCAAATGAAACAGATCGCTCAACAACTGGAGCATGATGAGCATGGAGACTCAGCTGGGTGGATATGGTTCTCTAAACTGTTTGGGAAATGGACTGCGACTTTATCTATGTGTGTACCAGTGATTGTGGTTTTCCTTTTGTTTCTTCTTTTTGGACCCTGTATTTTTAGATGCTTGGTGGATAGGATATATAATATGATGAATGTTTTTACCTATACCCCCCACGCAGGGAAAACCCCAATGTATATTATCCTGCTGTTACACAGAATACTGGGGTGTGATACTAGTCTAATCTAGTATCAAAGAGGGGAATTGTAATGGATTTATTCTGTGACCTTCTGTTCAGCTAGACACAGTATTCTTGTTTAAAAATTTCATTACTGTCGTAAGGACATATTGCTCTGTGTCATCAAGAATAGGCTGTGCGTAATATTGATATCTTTTTGAACATTCTGTCAGAACATTTGCTGATATGAAATGTGTAAGAACATTATGCTTATTATTGATCCAAGGTTTCACTCACACATACAGAAGGTTCAATATGATCACTACAGCCTCTCTCTCCAGCATGCATTCTTTTCTCAGTCAACATTGAGCAGAACTGCTGATAAGTGCTCACAGACTGACCCAGTTACAGATATCAACACACACACCTTCACTCACAAACACACCCTCACTCACATACATACACACACACACACCACCCACACATATACACACACACATATACACATACACACACACACGGTATAAAAAGCTTTTTGTATTCTCTCGTCTTTGGCGAAGCTGTGAAATATAGACGGTGAAACTAATTTCTGGGTTCCTGTCTGTTTCACGATTCGCCCCAGAATTCTGGGTGACACGAAGGGACCGATCTGCAAGAGTGTGATCGCTCCGGTTGGGGGCAAGAGGAAGAGACGGTGGATCTCTTACCTAACAGGAGACACTGCATTAAAAGCAGACATGCGTCTGTAGTGGAAAGCACTGTATGGGCTCAGGAACACTTCAGAAAACCATTGTCTGGGAAAACAGTTCATTACTGCATCCAAAACTGCAAGTCAAACCATATATAAACAATATCCAGAAACACCACCACCTTCTCTGGACCCGAGCTCTTTTATGATAGACTGAGGCGAAGTGGAAAATTGTCCTGACGTATGATGAATCAAAAGTAGAAATTCTTTTTAGAAATCATGGACACCATGTCTTTCAGGCAAAAGAGGAGAGGGACCATCCAGCTTGTTATCAGTGCACAGTTCAAAAGCCAACATCTGTGATGGGATGAGAGTACATTAGTGCACATGACATGGGTAGCTTGTATATCTGGGAAGGCATCATCAATGCTGAATTATATATATATATATATATATATATATATATATATATATATATATATATATACACAGTGGTGCTTGAAAGTTTGTGAACCCTTTAGAATTTCCTATATTTCTGCATAAATATGACCTAAAACATCATATTTTCACACAAGTCCTAAAAGTAGATAAAGAGAACCCAGTTAAAGAAATGAGACAAAAATATTATACTTGGTCACTTATTTATTGAGGAAAATGATCCAATATTACATATCTGTGAGTGGCAAAAGTATGTGAACCTCTAGGATTAGCAGTTAATTTGAAGGTGAAATTAAAGTCAGGTGTTTTCATTCAATGGGATGACAGTCAGGTGTGAGTGGGCACCCCGTTTTATTTAAAGAACAGGGATCTATCAAAGTCTGATCTTCACAACACATGTTTGTGGAAGTGTATCATGACACGAACAAAGGAGATTTCTGAGGACCTCAGAAAAAGCGTTGTTGATGCTCATCAGGCTGGAAAAGGTTACAAAACCATCTCTAAAGAGTTTGGACTACACCAATCCACAGTCAGACAGATTGTGTACAAATGGAGGAAATTCAAGACCATTGTTACCCTCCCCAGGAGTGGTCGACCAACAAAGATCACTCCATGAGCAAGGTGTGTAATAGTCGGCGAGGTCACAAAGGACCCCAAGGTAACTTCTAAGCAACTGAAGACCTCTCTCACATTAACATTAGCCAATGTTCATGAGTCCACCATCAGGAGAACACTGAACAACAATGGTGTGCATGGCAGGGTTGCAAGGAGAAAGCCACTGCTCTCCAAAAAGAACATTGCTGCTCATCTGCAGTTTGCTAAAGATAATGTGGACAAGCCAGAAGGCTATTGGAAAATGTTTTGTGGACAAATGAGATCAAAATAGAACTTTTTGGTTTCAATGAGAAGCATTATGTTTGGAGAAAGGAAAGCACTGCATTCCAGCATAAGAACCTTATCCCTTCTGTGAAACATGGTGGTGGTAGTATCATGGTTTGGGCCTGTTTTGCTGTGTCTGGGCCAGGATGGTTTGCCATCATTGTTGGAACAAGGAATTCTGAATTATACCAGCAAATTCTAAAGGAAAATATCAGGACATCTGTCCATGAACTAAATCTCAAGAGAAGGTGAGGCATGCAGCAAGACAGCAACCCTAAGCATACAAGTCGTTCTACCAAAGAATGGTTAAAGAAGAATAAAGTTAATGTTTTGGAATGGCCAAGTCAAAGTCCTGACCTTAATCCAATCGAAATGTTGTGGAAGGACCTGAAGTGAGCAGTTCATGTGAGGAAACCCACCAACATCCCAGAGTTGAAGCTGTTCTGTATGGAGGAATGGGCTAAAATTCCTCCAAGCCGGTGTGCAGGACTGATCAACAGTTACCACAAATGTTTAGTTGCAGTTATTGCTGCACAAGGGGGTCACACCAGATACTGAATGCAAAGGTTCACATACTTATGCCACTCACAGATATGTAATATTGGATAACTTTCCTCAATAAATAAATGACCAAGTATAATATTTTTATCTCATTTGTTTAACTGGGTTCTCTTTATCTACTTTTAGGACTTGTGTGAACATCCGATGATGTTTTAGGTCATATTTATGCAGAAATATAGAAAATTCTAAAGGGTTCACAAACTTTCAAGCACCACTGTGTATATATATACAGTTGTGTTCAAAATTATTCAACCCCCAATGCTGTAAAGGGTTTTAGGGAATTCAGTGTACATTTGTAATTGTGTTCATAATGACATCTTACAAGGACTTGTTAAAGAACCAAATGCAACTAAAATGACATAAACTGCTTTTGTAATAAAGTATTAAATGGCCTTTTTGTGATTTCTTCATTGACACAATTATTCAACCCCTTTAAGACTACCACTCTTAAGAACAGAGGTTCATTCAAGTGTTTTCAATCAGGTATTGAAAACACCTGTGGATGTCAACGAGCATCAGTCAAGCATAATAAGCACCAATTAGGCAGATTTAAAAGGACTGTGATACTCAGCTCCTTCTAGACATTTACTGGTGTGTTGACAAACATGGTGAAGGCAAGAGAATGGTCCCAGAAGACAAGAGAAGAGGTTATTTCTCTTCACAAGAATGGCAATGGATATAAGAAGATTTCCAAAATGTTAAACATTCCAAGAGATACTATCGGAAGCATCATCTGTAAATTCAAGGCAAAGGGCACAGTGGAAACGCTACCTGGTCGTGGCAGAAAGAAGATCCTGACGGCGACTGCTGTGCGCTACCTGAAGTGCCAGGTGGATAAAAATCCCCGTGTGACTGGTGAGGAACTGAAAAAAGATCTGTCAGATGTGGGCATTGAGGTTTCAGCACAGACAATAAGGCGCACACTGCGTAATGACGGCCTCTATGCCAGAACTCCCAGGCGCACCCCCTTGCTGACTCCAAAGAATAAGAAATGTCGACTGCAGTATGCCAAAAGTCATATGGACAAGCCACAAAAGTTTTGGGAAAGTGTTCTGTGGACTGATGAAACTAAATTAGAACTGTTTGGGCCCATGGACCAGCGCTATGTTTGGACCAGGCCTATGAAGAAAAGAACATCTTGCCTACTGTGAAGCATGGCGGGGGGTCAATTATGCTTTGGGGCTGTTTTGCTTCTAATGGTACAGGGAAGCTTCATCGTGTGCAGGGTACCATGAATTCTCTTCAGTACCAGGAAATCTTGGAAGAAAATGTGATGGAGTCTGTCACAAACCTGCGGCTTGGGAGACATTGGACCTTTCAACAGGACAATGATCCTAAGCACACATCCAAGTCCACTAGAGCATGGTTGAAGATGAAGGGCTGGAACATTCTGGAGTGGCCATCGCAGTCACCAGACTTAAATCCGATTGAGAACCTCTGGTGGGACCTAAAGAAGGCAGTTGCAGCGCGCAAGCCTAAGAATGTGACTGAACTGGAGGCTTTTGCCCATGAAGAATGGGCTAAGATACCCGTTGGTCGCTGCAAGACACTTGTGTCAAGCTATGCTTCACCCTTGAAAGATGTTATAACTGGAAAAGGATGTTGTACTAAGTACTAAGAATGAATGCCACTTGGGGGTTGAATAAAACTGATAATGATGTGAGCACAGAAAAGACATTTGTGGCCATTTTATTATAAATGTTATGTTATATTTGTCTAATTTACAAGTGCCTCTTTGATTTAATTGTAAATAAGATGACTGAAATGATCAAAATCAATGTAAAACTGGCCAAAACACTTAATTTCAGTGGGGGTTGAATAATTGTGAACACAACTGTATATATATATATATATATATATATATATATATATATATATATATATATATACACACACACACACATTTCAGAGCAATATGCTGCCATTTAGACAAAATCTTTTTCAGGGAAGGCCTTCGTTCTTTCAGCAGGACAATGCTAAACTGCTTTCGGCACATATTAAAACTGCATGGCTCCGTAGTAAAAGAGTCCAGGTGCTAAACTGGCCTGCCTGCAGTCCAGACCTGTCTTCCATTTAAAACAGTTGGCACATTATGAAGCACAAAATATGACAAAGGAAACCCCGAACTGTTGGGCAACTGAAAAGGTATATCAGGCAAGAATGGGGCAACATTTCACTTACAGCAATTGGTCTCCTCGGTTCCCACATGTTTACAGAGTGTTGTTAAAAGTAGAGGTGATGCAACACAGTGGTCAACATGCCTCTGTCCCAATTTTTTTTAATGATGTTGCTGACATCAAATTCAAAATGAGCATATATTTTCCAAAAAACAATAAAATTTCTCAGTTTCAACATTTGATATGTTGTCTTTGTACTATTTTCCATGAAATATAGGTTTTCCATGTTTTGCAAATTATCACATTCTGTTTTTATTTACAGTTTGCACAGCATCCCAACTTTTTTGGAATCGGGTTGTAAATACTATTCCCATTAAAGGAGACTCTGGTAAAATTGGTGTCCCTTCATTTGACTAGCTTTCATATTTTAAAAAAGTTATATTAATATAAAGTATCAGTTGCCATGTCTGTTAATGATGTAGCAGACACTAATGTAGAAACCTTTTTGAACTAGAAAGTAGAATTTTATGTGGAGAATAAGGATGGGTGGATCAATACCAAAGTATCAATACTTTTAATCCTGATGTGTCAAGGACCAGACAGGAGAGGAGATCAAATGTACTCAAACCACAGTTTAATAATAACAGGGGAAAAGGGAGAATGTGTGTGAAGTTCAGTGGCAGGAAGACTGAGAGGCAGGGGGTGACATCTGAGGTCTCCCATCCAAGTACTGACCAGACCTGGCCCTGATTAGCTTCTAAGAGCAGATAGGATCAGGCACTGACAGAGAGGTGTGGCTGTAGGCTGACAGCACTTGGGTTTTAGGCAGTTTCCCAGCAGTAGTCCCTCAGCAAGCTGGAGATCAGGCAAAGGTACAGGAGAGGCAGGCAAGAGGCAGAGTCGACAGGACAGAAGGCAGATCAGGTTACCGGGGCTGGAGAGCAGACAGAGTCAGACGGAACAGAATATCGTCAGGAGTCAGAGTAGTAGGAACACAGAACAGGTTATCACGCTGAAAGTTGCAGATGATCTGACACTGAGGCTTGGGAGAACTGCAGCTTAAATACACACAGGGGGGAAGCAGGTGATTGGCAACAGCCAATGACAGTCACTGAAAGTTAATAAGAGGAAGTGAGAGCGGGCGTGGCCGGTAATGCTGAGTGGAGATGTTACCTGAAGAGAGAAGCCCACAGGTAGGACCATGACAGAACCCCCCCCCTCAAGGGACGGCTCCAGAAGTCCCTAGCCACAGATCCACCAAGACGGGCGGGAGGAAGGGGAATACCGGTGGAGGGTCAGAACTCCTCTGACCGGTCAGTGTCCAAGGCCTCAGGATCTGGTTCAGAATTGGACTCGGGGACAGTAGCGGTTGGCGCATCGTCATTCCGACAAGGACCCCTTGGTCGACCCCTCCGGTTGGCCGGCTGGTCCAGATGCAGGCGATGAAAGGTGCTGATGAGGGTACAGTCTAAAATTCTCCCAGCAGGAACCCACATCCTCTCCTCAGGACCATAGCCCTCCCAATCCACCAGGTATTGGAGGCCCCTGCCCCTGCGCCGTGACTTCAGCAGTCGCCGGACGGAGTAGACCGGGCCACCATCGATGAGACGAGGAGGAGGAGGAGAAGGTGCAGCTGGGACCAGCGGGCTCTCGTGCACTGGCTTAATCTTTGAGACATGGAAGGTGGGGTGCACTCTCATAGACTTGGGCAGTCAGAGCTGGACAGCAGACTGGCTGATTATCCTCTGGATCGGAAATGGTCCGACGAACCGAGGTGCCAGCTTACGAGACTCCACCTGGAGGGGCAGGTCCTTGGCTGACAACCACACCTTCTGGCCCACCCGGTAGGTGGGGGCAGGTGTCCTCTGCCGGTTGGCTCCAATGGAGTAGCTGGTGACTGACTTGAGGAGTGCAGCGCGGGCTTGAGACCAGGTGTGGCGGCATCGGTGTGCATAGGTGAGGGCAGACGGGCAGGTGACTTCTCCCTCCTGGCTGGGGAACAGGGGTGGTTGGTAGCCATACACGCAGTGGAATGGGGACAGTCCAGTGGCTGAGCTGGTGAGGGAGTTGTGAGAGTATTCCACCCACAGCAGGTGCTCACACCAGGCCCTAGGGTTGTGTGACGCCATGCACCGAAGTGCCTTCTCCAACTCCTGGTTAGTCCGCTCAGACTGGCCGTTGGACTGGGGTCGGAATCCGGAGGTGAGGCTGGCGGTGGCCCCAAGCAGGTGACAGAATTCCTTCCAGAAAGAGGAGGTGAATTGCAGCCCCCAGTCTGAAACGATGTCCCTGGGCAGCCCATGGATGCAGAAGACCTGCTGCAGGACGATCTGGGCGGTCTCTTTGGCCGACGGTAGTTTTGGGAGGGGAACAAAGTGTGCCATCTTGCTAAAACGGTTCACGATGGTGAGTATGACAGTCATCCTGTTAGAAGGGGGCAGACCCGTAACAAAATCCAGGGAAATGTGGGACCAGGGTCGCATAGGCACGGGCAGAGGCTGGAGCAAACCAGCAGGAGGCCGGCTGGAGGATTTATTCTGATTACAGGTAGGGCAGGCTCGGACGAAGTTTCGCACATCCCTGCTCATAGATGGCCACCAGAACCGTTGGGCAAGCAGGTGGTAGGTGCGAGTGGAACCAGGGTGGCAGGCTAGACAGGAGTCGTGTCCCCATTGTATAACCTGGGATCGCAGGTCTTCAGGAACAAAGAGACAACTTGCAGGGCATGCACTGGGGCTGGGTTGGTCACGGAGGGCTTCCCGCACTCGTTCTTCAATGTCCCAGGTCAGGGCAGCAACGATACAGGGGTCAGGTAGGATGGGAGCCGGATCCTTGGAGGAGGCATCATCCTTCTGGAACTGGCGGGAGAGTGCGTCAGGCTTGGTGTTGTGAGATCCGGGCCGGTATGAAAGGGTGAAATTGAATCTGGTGAAAAAGAGAGCCCAGCGGGCCTGTCTGGGATTGAGTCGTTTGGCGGTGCGGATGTATTCCAGATTCTTATGGTCTGTCCAGACCAGGAATGGGACTACGCACCCCTCCAGCCAGTGATGCCATTCCTCCAGGGCGAGCTTGACTGCCAGCAGTTCCCAGTTGCCTATGTCATAATTGCGTTCGGCCGGCGATAGCCGGCGGGAGAAGAACGCACAGGGGTGGAGTTTGTTGTCATCCGCTGACCTCTGTGAGAGCACTGCCCCAACTCCCACATCCGAGGCGTCCACCTCAATGATGAATTGCCACTCCGCATCTGGCATCTGGAGGACGGGAGCAGTGGTGAACCGAGCCTTGAGGGTGGCAAAGGCTTCATTGGCAGCCGGAGTCCAGGTAAAGGGCTGTTTGGTGCTGGTCAAGGCAGTGAGGGGTGACGCAACAGTGCTGTAATTACGAATGAATTTCCTGTAGAAATTAGCGAAGCTCAGGAACTGCTGAAGCTTCTTCCTGCTCTCTGGTACTGGCCATGAAGTCACTGCTGAGACTTTGGCAGGGTCCATCTGGATGCTCCCCTCTGCCACGATGTACCCCAGGAACACCACAGACTTGGCATGAAACTCACACTTCTCTGCCTTGACGAAGAGGGAGTTTTCAAGGAGACGACGGAGCACTTGCTGGACATGCTGGGTGTGTTCGGACAGGGTTTTTGAGAAGATCAGGATGTCGTCAAGGAAAACGAACACGAACTTGTTCAACATATCTCGCAGGACATCATTCACCAGAGCCTGGAATACTGCTGGCGCGTTGGTAAGGCCAAACGGCATCACCCGGTATTCATAGTGACCGGTGGGGGTGTTGAACGCAGTCTTCCACTCGTCTCCCTCCCTTATCCGAACCAGGTGGTAGGCATTCCGGAGATCGAGTTTGGTGAAGCTCGTGGCTCCCTGGAGCAGCTCGAAGGTGGAGGTAAGCAGCGGGAGAGGGTATCGGTTCTTGACGATGATGTCGTTGAGACCCCTGTAATCGATGCAGGGGCGCAGGGATCCATCCTTCTTTCCCACGAAGAAGAACCCAGCGCCGGCGGGAGAAGAGGATGGACGGATGAGGCTGGCAGCCAGAGAGTCACTGATGTAGGCCTACATCGCCTTCCTTTCCGGGGCGGACAGAGAGTAGAGACGGCCCTTGGGTGGTGCAGTGCCTGGGAGGAGATCAATGGTGCAGTCGTAGGGCTGGTGAGGAGGCAAGGAAGTGGCCTTGGCTTTGCTGAATACCTCCTGAAGGCTGTGATAACACACTGGGACATTAGTGAGGTCGGGGGCAGAGCTGGCAGGTGGAGTATGAGGGGTTAGAGTGGAAGCTCGTAAGCAGGTCCGGTGGCAGTCCTTGCCCCATTCTCTTATCGCTCCAGTGGACCAGTCGAGGTGAGGACTGTGCTGGCGAAGCCATGGATAGCCCAGGATGAGAGGTTGGCCGGGGGAACGGAGCAGGTGAAACTGGATGGTTTCGTGGTGGTTGCCTGACAGAGTCATCAGGACAGGGGTAGTGAGGCGGGTGACGGTGCCAAGGAGATGGCCATCCAACGCCCTGGCTGGAATGGGAGAGGATAAGCGATGGCTTTGCAGACCCAACTGGCGCGCAAGCTCAGTGTCCATGATGTTAGCCTCGGCACCAGAGTCAACCAGGGCGGCCAGGGTGTGGGTGGAATCCGACAGACGAAGGCAAACTTGGAGCATAGGTTTCTGGCTGGTGGAGGATTGGATGATCATTGAGCTCAGCCAGGCCCCTCCTATGTCCGGTGAGCTCGGGCTTCTCCATGCGCTGATGACTGACTGAGTCTGGCGGGCCCTCTCTCATCGATGGGTCTGGACCCGGCGGTCAATGCGGACGGCCAGGGCGATGGCCTCGAGTGTCGACGGTTGTTCGTACGAGACCAATTCGTCCTTCATGTAGTCAGCCAGGCTGTGCAGAAAGGCGTCCACCAGCACCTGCATGTTCCACTTGCTGCGCTGGGCCAAGGTCCGGAAATCGATCGAGTAGTCAGCCACTGTTCGTCTGCCTTGGCGAATACTCATCAGTCCGCCGGATGCCTCTACCACCGACGAGCCCAGGTCAAAGACCTTAATCATCTCTGCTGCAAACAGGGAGAAGGAGGCACACGCCGGTGTCCAGCGTTCATACTCAGCAGTTCCCCACAGGCGGGCGCGGCCAGTCAGACGAGTGATGACGAAGGCCACCTTCGCTGCAGGTCGAACAGCAACCAGCAGCTGGTCAGGAAAGCACAGACTTGGGAGGGGTCACTGTCAAAACGCTCTGGACTGCCGACCTTGGGTTCCGGGGCATCGAATGCAGCAGGAGCTGGCCAGTCAGCGGCGGGTATGACAGGGGCTGATGCAACGAGGGTTAACTCAGAGGAGCAGGGGGTGCTAGGGCGGTGAGCAGCTGGAGTGCTTGGTCCAGTCATTGTTGCTGCTGCTGATGACCAAGCTGGATCAGGGCTGCAACATGGGCAGACATCCCCTTCAGTGCGCTGCAGCCGGTCTAGGGCAGAGGGTTCGGGCGCTGACTCCATGTCTTGGTCAGATAGTTCTGTCAAGGACCAGACAGGAGAGGATATCAAATGCACTCAAACCACAGTTTAATAATAACAGGGGAAAAGGGAGTTGGGAGAATGTGTGTGAAGTTCAGTGGCAGGAGGACTGAGTGGCAGGGATGGCTGGTGGTGAAGTCTGAGGTCTCCCATCCAAGTACTAACCAGGCCTGACCCTGCTTAGCTTCTAAGCTCAGACAGGAGCAGGCATTGTCAGAGAGGTGTGGCTGTAGGCTAACAGCACTTGGGTTTCAGGCAGTCTCCCAGCAGTAGTCCCTCAGCAAGCTGGAGATCAGGCGAAGGTACAGGAGAGGCAGGCAAGAGGCAGGGTCAACAGGACAGAAGGCAGATCAGGTTACTGGGGCTGGAGAGCAGACAGAGTCAGATGGAACAGAATATCGTCAGGAGTCAGAATAGTAGGAACACAGAGCAGGTTATCACGCTGGAAGTTGCAGACAATCTGACACTGAGGCTTGGGAGAACTGCAGCTTAAATATACACGGGGGGAAGCAGGTGATCGGCAACAGCCAATGACAGTCACTGAAAGTTAATAAGAGGAAGTGAGAGCTGGCGTGGCCGGTAATGCTGAGTGGAGATGTTACCTGAAGAGAGAAGCCCACAGGTAGGACCATGACACTGATGGTTCAATTTCGAGATCCTTGTATATAAAAAAAAGTTAAGAAGTGGTACTGTCATTAAGTAGTGGTTTTATTAAACGAACAGTCCACCGTACTTCCATAATGAAATATGTTCTTCTCTGAATTGAGACGAGCTGATCCGTACCTCTCCAAGCTTTGCGCGACCTCCCAGTCAGTCAGACGTGCTGTCACTCCTGTTAGCAATGTAGCTAGGCTAAGCATGGCCAATGGTATTTTTTGGGGCTGTAGTTAGATGCGACCAAACTCTTCCGCGTTTTTCCTGTTTACATAGGTTTATATGACCAGTGACATGAAACAAAGTTCAGTTACACAAATTGAAACGTGGCAATTTTCTATGCTATGGAAAGTCCGCACTATAATGACAGGCTTACTAACACCTTCTGCGCGCTTCGACAGCGCATTGATACCTGCAGTCCTGATATAAAGGCAGTAGTCAGGCATACAGTGGCAGAAAGGCAATGAAGCATTATTTGGAGCTATTTCCCTCCCATAAGCAACATGAAGCAAAATGTGACATATTTGAATAGTCAATAAGGTATTGTTACAATAACAATTAAAAATAAATTAGAGAAGTCTAATCGTTTATAGTTTTTCATACTAGTGCCAAAGCTTTCAAGTACACCTTTTGATGTTTGCATTTACCAATTTGCACGATAGAAATCACAAAGATTTCCTTTTTTTTGTGTACACAAGAAGACTTTTTAAAGTATCAGTATCAGTATTGGGATTCTAGCTTTAGTATTACTTGGTATCGGATTGAAAAGCAAATTAGTGGTATCACTCATCCCTAGTGGTGAACACAGAAAAGTAGTGTGATACACACAGTGAAACGTCCCAGTGCCGTTTTAGTAAATATCAGCAAGTGGAACTAACTGTATAGCTGTATAAAGAGCATTATATAAAAATAATGAAATAGTTGCCTAATATTAGTGATACACAGTGAAACTAGTCATTCTAATAAAGATATCTTCACAAAATGTAGCATTTTATTAAGGGTTAAATAGTCATTTCATATTTTTGGAATGAAATTAAATTTTGTGAATGAAGTTAGTGCTGGGCGGCATGGTGGTGTAGTGGTTAGCGCTGTCACCTCACAGCAAGAAGGTCCGGGTTCGAGCCCCGTGGCTGACGAGGGCTTTTCTGTGCGGAGTTTGCATGTTGTCTGGTTGGGTTTCCTCCGGGTACTCCGGTTTCCCCCACAGTCCAAAGACATGCAGGTTAGGTTAACTGGTGACTCTAAATTGACCGTTAGATGTGAATGGTTGTCTATGTGGATGACCTGGTGACTTGTCCAGGGTGTACCCCGCCTTTTGCCCATAGTCAGCTGGGATGGGCTCCAGCTTGCCTGCGACCCTGTGGAACAGGATAAAGCGGCTAGAGATAATGAGATGAGACAAGAAGTTAGTGCTAAATGTTTCATGCATTCCCTTCTAGACATCGTAAATTTATGGGGAATAAATTACAACGATACAATCACAGTACACAGTCTGGAGTTTGATACAGATGTATTAAATGAGTAAAGTGACATAAATCATTAATGCCTAGCATGCTGAAGTCAGCAGACTCACTTATTGTTGTGAGACTTTACTTCCTCTTCTCTATAAAAAAAGTTTATGTTTTGCAGAAGAGATACAGAGGGTACAAAGGTTAAGGATGTCTGAAGCAATAGCTTTTACTCAGTGACTTTGTAGTAACTGTTTTCCAAGTGCACTGTAGCAGTGCAAACCCAGAACCTGCAACATGTCAGCCTTAAGCTAAGCTAACACATTAAAGATCTTTTTATTTTCCCCTGAACACATACATGCAGTTCAAGTGTCAAATGAGTTTGCCATTTGATTTTAACAAGTGTGACAATGTGCGAATAATGTAAGCTTGGTGTTGAGAGGTTGATGGAGGTGAGATGCTTAACATGGCAGATGGGATGTAGCATCTCATGGAGTCACGTGTGAGTTGAAGGCCCAAGCAGCGGCGCAGATAGGATTTTTGAACTGGGGGGGACTGAGCTGTCAGCAAATGATTCTATTTTGTGTATATATGTATGTGTGCGTGTGTGTGTGTATATATATTATATATACACTACCGTTCAAAAGTTTGGGGTCACTTTGAAATGTCCTTATTTTTGAAAGAAAAGCACTGTTCTTTTCAATGAAGATCACTTTAAACTAATCAGAAATACACTCTATACATTGCTAATGTGGTAAATGACTATTCTAGCTGCAAATGTCTGGTTTTTGGTGCAATATCTCCATAGGTGTATAGAGGCCCATTTCCAGCAACTATCACTCCAGTGTTCTAATGGTACAATGTGTTTGCTCATTGCCTCAGAAGGCTAATGGATGATTAGAAAACCCTTGTACAATCATGTTAGCACAGCTGAAAACAGTTTAGCTCTTTAGAGAAGCTATAAAACTGACCTTCCTTTGAGCAGATTGAGTTTCTGGAGCATCACATTTGTGGGGTCGATTAAATGCTCAAAATGGCCAGAAAAATGTCTTGACTATATTTTCTATTCATTTTACAACTTACAGTATGGTGGTAAATAAAAGTGTGACTTTTCATGGAAAACACAAACTTGTCTGGGTGACCCCAAACTTTTGAACGGTAGTGTGTATACATGTTATTTCACCTCCCTCACTGCCATCACCAGGAACTACCTGCAGGCCAGGACAATGATAACATTTTAACATAGCCTATGGAAATCCAAAGTTTACACATTATCATCACGCACAGAAATTGCAAAACTGCAAAACTAGTTTTAAAACCGCTAAATTCCAACTGTTAAACATAGCGAGAGGCTGGGCTACGCGTATGTGTGTGTAAAGTGTAAACCAGTGCATCCTGACTTTCTAACTATGCCTGTGTGTTGCGTGAGCGGCAGTCAGTCAACAACTCTTCGCAAAGTTTCCTTATGAAACAATATGCTCGCTGAAATTATGGCAGGGAACACCAGATTAAACATTAAAACTGCCTTCTGAGCACTGTATCTACAGGCTACCACCGAAAGAAGGAGGCTACCAGAAAGGCATCTCTACTCCGTACGATTTTACTTTCACTACGACATTACTTTGAACAGACTATCAAAAAATTGCAAGGTGATATGATAAAGTAAGGCACAGTTTACTTACAGTCGTTTTTTTTTTAAAATGATGCAATCGTTTTCTGCCTTTTGGCACCCTTCATCATGCCATGTTGGGGTCCTGAACTAGGAGGAGCTGTCCCCGATATGCCTGTCAAACTTGTTGTGGGTAACCATAGCAACCAAGCTCGAGCTCGCAACCTGTGCAGTCTGCGCAGTTGCAACTATGTATGTACTGCTGTGCACCTCAATAAACCGAATGGTAATTAGTCTTTTGATTTTTCCATGAGGTTTGCCTTATGCAAAGAAAGACAGCATAGCCTTTTTTTCCTCCCTATAAGTGGGGGGGACCGAACGAGGTGAATTTAAATCTGGGTGGGACGAATCCCCCCCATCCCCCCCTCTATCTGCGCCCGTGGGCCCAAGGGTGAGATCCGATGAGAGATGAGATACAACTAGAGAGGAAGATCCATGGTTTTACTGAATGCAACACATTTACTTCACCGTGTGCACCTGCTGCTTAATTTGTGATGTTCCATGACTGGATAGATTGATTAGCACTGGAGAGCTGGATGAATCACATTCTGAGTATGAGTCATTATTTTTTTCAGTCTGCAGGAGTGCTACATTACAGTGGGTTTTTTTTATCTCTTAATACTCAAGAGGCCAATAGTCTTATGCTCTGCCTGATTTTTCCCCTATTTACTATATAGTGCATTGTTGAGTGCAGTGTTCATAAATGTGGTGGTGTGCAAATTCTCAGTAAATGATTTATATTCCCTGTATAGCTAATATTGTCAATCCAGTGTACAACTGGTACACATGATATCCGCACCAAGTACCACAATACTTTGGGTTTTTATTTTTTCCTTCTTGTTATTTACTTATCAGGACAGACACTGGAACAACATCCTCTGGATATCCATGGCTTTCCTGCGAGACACAATAGGGGTTGCCATGATACCCACCTCTCCCAGATGCCGATCTTTGATTTCCGGTTTATCCAAGCAGCTATGGCTGAGGGAGCCGAACATAGCCGAGTGGAGCTAGCTACGACAACCATGTTTTAGTCAGAGGATAACGTCTTTTTAAATGATGTGTTTTTCTGGTTCAACGTGTGCCGTCGTTGGGTGTACAAACAACTTGCGAAAGCGTAAAGATTTTATGAATGGAATCTGTTTTGAGCACAAACGGACTCGCAAGATGTACTGCCCAGCAGCACCATATGCTGCTCATCTGTACATGCGATTCCTGTCTTTCAAATAACCACTGCATTTTGGACCTGAATCAACAACATTAATTCTATGTAACTGTTGTTTAGATATTGTACATTATTCAACCATTACAGTACATTACAGTCATTTAGCTGATGTTTTTATTCAAAGTGATTAACAATAAACGCATGTAGCCTCGGTAGCCAAGAGAATCCAAGATTGACCAGTGCTGAAGTACTAGTGTAAACAAACAGCCTACAAATACCATCCAGTATCTGGAATGATCAGGGTAGTTAAGAAGTTGAAGAAGCTTGGACAAATATATAGACAAGGAATGATTTAAGTATGGTATGTTTATTGTCTCCAAAGTTTGACAGCATTAGCATCTGCATTGAAATGGTTAGCCTATGCTTCTCTGACCAAACTTTTGCTTCTTGAGCCTATACAAGAGACATCAGGGTACAATAGGCTGGTAGAGTTCTATTAGACTAGAGCTAGGTGCTTATAGTTAATATGGGTATAGTTATGGTTATACTATTTGGCAGACGCTTTTGTCCAAAGCGACTTACAATATATAAATACTACATTATCTCATCTCATTTTCTCTAGCCGCTTTATCCTGTTCTACAGGGTTGCAGGCAAGCTGGAGCCTATCCCAGCTGACTACGGGCAAAAGGTGGGGTACACCCTGGACAAGTCGCCAGGTCATCACAGGGCTGACACATAGACACAGACAACCATTCACACTCACATTCACACCTACAGTCAATTTAGAGTCACCAGTTAACCTAACATGCATGTCTTTGGGGGAAACCGGAGCACCCGGAGGAAACCCACACGGACAGAACATGCAAACTCTGCACAGAAAGGCCCTTGCCGGCCACGGGGCTCAAACCCGGACCTTCTTGCTGTGAGGCGACAGCGCTAACCACTACGCCACCGTGCCGCCCACACTACATTATTAGTAAATGAATACAATAATACAATCACTCTACTCTGGCATAGCCTACCTTTCAGAAGATAGCTGCTGCATGACTGCAGGATTTCCCTTTTTTTGCTCTGCCTAGGCTCAACCTCAGCCTTTAAGCAAACAAACTTGCCCTCTCTTTTACACATAACTTTGCCAATTTTATTACTGTGTAGATAATTGTATGCCTCGCTTTTGTAGTTCCTTAGCTCCTCGCCATCAATGCCCTCAATAAGAATAAAATAACTGACAATGTCAACGTAGCTGATATCGGGCCACAACTTCATGTCGTCTATCTGTTCCGTGAGAGTAGACGGATGGGGCACTTCGATCGTATTATCCCCAGGGAATATTAGAAAATTGGACCCATGTAAGCATCTTTTAGTCATCTTTGATCTTACCTATCTAGCAGTTAGTGTTAACTACAAACGTCAACACAGTGGAGTGGAAGAAAGATCCTGACTTTCGCTATGATGCAGCAATGAATCATAGGAAGGGTCAGAGTTCGGGGAAATTGTGGATAAATTTGGTGCATTTAATGCAGAAAATCACCTTTAATATTGATAGTATATTGACTAAGTCATTTCTGATTGATTATGATATAGCAAGTTATGCCAAGTGTGTTTTCAGAGTGCTCACTTGTGCGTATTAGCTGAATTTGGTCCAGTGTCACCCTCACTGCTGCCCTAGTTAGTGTTCTGCATACAAAAGTGTATATAGTAAATAGTGAACAAGTGAGTGTTTCCAATGTGGAGGTATAAAGACGTGCGAACATGCCCAGCGTGGAGGCCCTCCTCACTGAGAAGCAACTGAGATGGGCTGGCCATGTTATCAGAATGGAAGACTCCTGACTCCCAAAGGATATATTCTTTGGCAAGTTTTGCGAAGGGAAACGCCCTAGAGGACACCCTAAGCTGCGCTACAAAGACTGCCTTAAACACCACCTGAATGCCAGCAGTATCCAGCTGGATACGTGGGAGGATGCTGCGCGTGACCGAACAACCTGACACCAGCTTGTCAAGAACTCAAGCAAGTCTGTAGCGAGCCGACTGCAAGAGGAGGCACAGTGCCGAAGACAACAGAGGGCTATCAGAGCCATCAAGCCAACATCACCTCCAAATGAGCTCCTCTGCCAGTACTGCGGCAGGGCTTGTCTCCATCGAATTGGCCTCTTTTCACATGAAAGGGTTTGCCGGTCAAGTCATACTCAACATGAGTGACAACTGGAAGAGGAGGAGGAACAAGTGAGTGAATGAGTGATTTCAGATACAGCTCTAGTGGTTTCCTTTTTTTTCATTTTTAAACCAAGAACATGGGCATTTTTTCAGTAATATTGGGGCTTGTTTTGATTAAATAAAATCAGTGCTACCAAGAAAACAAGTAATAAAGATCTATCAACTCATGCTCTAACCCTTTTGGTCTATTCTTTCTTGCTGTAAAGGTTTGATACATTCTTCCATGTGTCTTAGAGAAAAATCTGGACAGAAGAGAAAAGAGATGAGTCTCTTCCTTCTTATGTACTGGAGGCAAAGGATAAACCAAAACACATCCTGCTTGCCTCTAAACTTCCCTTGAGGGTCCAAAATGTTTGGATGTGCCATCATTCAGGACTGCACTTTTAGAAAAAGATATCTTCAAGGGTTCTTCATAGCTACCAAAAAAAAAAAAGTGCCAGACAAGCTCAATGCATATATTATTGCAAGTTTGAACACTGTTAAAATCAACCTGACTTGAAGTGATTTTGAACATTTACATTCCTGCGTTTCATTAGCTACATTTGCTTGGCTGGAGAAGTCCTACCACTTTTTCATTACTTCTTCTGCACTCCCTGATTGAGTGCTCGAAGCACTGAGGTTCGCAGCGATGGACTTCCACAACTGCTTCTTATTTTTATTTGCAGGGTGGCTCTTGGATTTGGTGAACAGTGTTTCTTTATGCTGTTCCATAGCATTCAGCAAAATAGACAAGTTGACTTTAGTAAATGCAGACTTCCTTGTTTTCTTTGTCTTCATTGCGCACGCCAAATACTCAGCTGCATGATGATTTACTGTATAAGGGAAATTAAGCTCTTGATTGGGTAACAATGAAATGAGTGGGCACAGGGAAAACATTTTACTTAATTATTTAAATTATTATTTGTTCATTCTTCCGTGTGAACGTTTGTTTGTTTAATTGAAAAACATGCTTGGAATAAAAAAAATGTTCTTGTCCAAAAATTTAAAAGGTTTCAATGATTAATTATCATATTATAGTGGAGCCCCATACTTACAGAAATGCATCAACCTGATTTTTGATGGCTTGACCGTACGACGTCTGTACAAACATTTACCACCATAGAGAAACTGATCGTAAGTGCAACGCAACATATCTCATAAACACTTGACCACTAGACAATGAAATTTGTATGTTTATTTACATACGATCGATGGGTTTTTATCCAGTGCTTATTTTTAATTTGCTTTTTAAAAAATAACGTGGGATTATTTACTAACATGGGGTGGCACGATGGTGTAGTGGTTAGCACTGTCGCCTCACAGCAAGAAGGTTCTGGGTTTGAGCCCACTGGCTGACGGGGGCCTTTCTGTGTGGAGTTTGCATGTTCTCCCCGTGTCTGTGTGGGTTTCCTCTGGGTGCGCTGGTTTCCCCCACAGTCCAAAAGCATGCAGTTAAGTTAACTGGCTACACTAAATTACCCAATGGTGTGAGTGTGTAGAAAGGAACCAGTCTCCCTACTGCTTCAGTTCTGGCCAAGTCAACCAAACATGGTTCGCCTTAAGCCCAGATTGGGTTTGGCAGTGACAATGACAATTTACGAACACATTTTACGGAAAATATTCATGACAGTTTTAGATCAAACCAGTTAAAACAGTTTTATTAGTCCACTAGCTTGTTGGACAGTTGACAGTTTCTGTCATGTAAAGGCAATAGATGGACGAAAGTGC
Organism: Neoarius graeffei; assembly: GCF_027579695.1. Lineage (NCBI taxonomy): Eukaryota > Metazoa > Chordata > Actinopteri > Siluriformes > Ariidae > Neoarius > Neoarius graeffei. The sequence continues at coordinate 32,277,465 of NC_083593.1, forward strand.
AGGAAGAGTTTTATTGAAAGCAAGATAGCAAACAGATTCAAAACAGAGACAAAGGCAGAGCTGAAAAACAGGCAGTGAGGCACAGACAGGATATCAGAGGTAATACAATACTCCCAGTACAAAAACACAAACAGGCTCAAAACCAGAAAAGCAATAAAAAATACAAGGCTTTCGCAAAGTCTGTGTGTTACTGAGAGTCCTTATATGTATGCACTGATTGCACTCTAATCAGGAGCAGGTGCATGGTAATTAGTCCTAATGGCGTGCACTGCACACACTTTGCACTCTGTGGCTGCGTGCTCCGAGATCCAAGACGCGTGGACGTGAGAGATGTAACCAGACAACTTTCTGACATATCAAGTTTGATATTTGATTGGAACTATACAGTAAAGATGTAAAGAGAAAGTGCCAGTTCACTGCTGTCCACCAGGCATCCAGCAGAGTCCCACCATAATAAATGGTGGTGTTTCTGGCGCACGGCATGCGGTGTCAAAGAAATATGTATTCTTAACTGTAATGTGTGTCTCATTATTGGTATCACTGTCACAAGACAATGCAGCAATTTACTGACGTGAAATAAACTACACTACACAATTCGTTGGTTCATATGCTACAATATTATTATTCTATTCAGATTGATTTTGTGCACTTGCAAATATTTTGCTCATACACTCATCAGGAGCTCTGCTTTTAGGCACTGCCTAAATACCTATATTATATGTAATGCTTAACAATGATACAATTAACACTTTATATTTCAGCACTTTATATTTATATTTAAGCACTTTATATTTAATTGGTTTTTGGTTAAAAATGAACACCATGTGACCTCACTGACTAGCTTTAGCAGCTACTAATGCCTCCAGCGAGGACGCATGTTGCAAAGAAGCTCTTAAGAGTCCTTCTTGCGAGTGTATTTGGGAAAACCACATACAGAGACAACATTCGTTGCTTAAGAGAGTCTTATAACTCATTCATTAGCCCTCAAGTGCAACATTATCAGGAAACCCAACCCAGGTTGGTCGAGGTAGTATAATGGCGTGGGGAATATTTGCACGCTTAATTTAGTTTATTAGCTTTTGCCTTAGGGATACATATATACACACACATTATGGCTGGAAAACCACAACAGCTTGTGCCAATTACAGTGGCCCCCATTGTACCTAACCTGCACATCTTTGGGGGAAACCAGAGCACCCGGAGGAACCCAACGCAAAGAACATACAAACTCCACATAGAAAGGCCCCTGTCGGGTGTGAGGTTCAAACCCCTGAACCTTCTTGCTGTGAGGTGACAGCGTTAATCACTGCACAAACCATGCCGCCCACTTTAGCCCTGTTAACTTTAGTCCTGTTAATACCAGTCATGAATGCCACAACCTATTTGAGTATTTTTACTAACCATGTCCATCCCTTCATGGCCACAATTTACCATCTTCTAATGGTTATTTCCAGTATGATCATGCACCATGCTCCAAAACAAAAGTCTCAAACTGGTTTCATGAACATGACAGTGACATTGACAGTGTTCTTCAATGTCCTTCCCACTCACTGGATCTGAATCCAATAGAACATCTTTGGGATGTAGTAGAATGGGAGATTTACAGCATGAAATGCACATGAAAAATCTGCAGGAGTTGTGTGATGCAATCATGTCAATAAGGACCAGAATCTCAAAGGAGTGTTTCCAACATCTTGTGGAATCCATACCACAAAGAATCGAGACTGTTATGAGTGCAAAGGGACGCTGATATTAGTATAGTGTTATTAATAAAGTGCTCAGTGAGTGTCTATATATAATGGCATGGGGTTATGTGTAACTTCTTATGACATATAACTTATACTTACTTACTTACTGCTGCAGTGAGCCACGCCCACATAGCGCCAACACAAAGGATTGCCATTGCTTCCTGTCCTGTGCTGCCACCACTGCCTCCTCAAATAAGATACCCGACTCCTGTAAGTCTCTTGAGACTGCATCGCTCCATCGCATGCGTTGCCTGCCTGGACGCCGCCGTCCTGATGGTAACCAATGGAGCAAGCAGCACGGTAAACGTGTTAGAGGTATGCGTACGACGTGGCCGAGCCATGATAGCCGTTTCTGTCGCAGGATATTAATTAGGGGAGCCTGACCAGTTCTTTCAAAGATCTCTGCGTTTGAAATGTGGTCTCTCCAGGACACACCAAGAATTCTGCGAGGGCATCTAGTATGAAAAGCCGCTAAGCGCTTCTCTTCTTGTAGGGTGATATTCCAAGCTTCAGCGCCATATAGTAAGGTTGAGATCACTACGGCTTAATATATTGCCATTTTTGTTCGCAGCCGGATAGATTTATGATGCATAATAGGTAGAAGTTTATTGAATGCATTCGCTGTCTTTCCAATGCGGTTGTTAAGTTCGGGAGTGAGATCACCGTTATGTGTTATTGTACTTCCCAGCTAAATGAACTTCTCCATGTTCTCCAATGTGTCCTGGTTGTTCATTGTAATGGTAAGCTCACACTTTTCCTTCGAGACTGCCATAACTTTAGACTTGGCAGAGTTAACAATGAGCCCTACTTTGCTTCCCTTTTCTTCCACCTCTGAGGTGGCATACTGTAACCTTTGTTTTGTTTCGTCAATCAAGGCTATGTCGTCTGCAAAGTCAAGATCGGATAGTCTTTGTTGCTGATATCGGGAACTTCTTTGCCGTTCAAGTACAATTCCAGTGTCATTCTTGTCCAGGGCATGCTTCAATACCCAATCAATCAATATGCGAAACAACAGTGGGGACCATATGCAGCCTTGCCTGACACCTGCTGTAACAGCAAACCACTTTGTTGTTTCTCCATCCACCTTCACACAACATTCCAGTCCATCATAGGTGTTCTTCATGATGTTGACCATCTTCTCAGGTAGACCATATGCCTCAAGTATTTTCCAAAGGGATTCTCTATGTACGCTGTTGAATGCAGCTTTAAAGTCAACAAAGTTGATCTTCAAAGGGAGTTGGAATTCAAGCCATTTTTCTACGAGCTGACGTAAAGCAAAGCATTGATCAGCACAAGACCTGCCCTTCCTGAATCCACTCTGATTTTCTCTGAGGCGCTTGTCAGTGGCATCGCGAATACACAGAAGAACCAAGGTGCAGAATACCTTTCCAGCTATGCTAAGGAGGGTGATACCACGGTTGTTGCTGCAGATCATAAGATCTCCTTTTTTTGGAAGTTTAATGATGACTCCCTTTTTCCAATCTTCTGGTACTCTTTCGGTCATCCACAGTACCGTGCATATTCGTAATAGCCAGTCTACCATTTTTTCTCCTCCAGCTTTTAGCATTTCTCCAGTGATCTCGTCATATCCAGCTGCCTTGTTGTTTTTCAGCTGCTTAACAGATCGATCAACTTCCTCCCTATTGGGGTACTCAGATCAATGTCCAGTTCGTTCCACTCAGCAGAGATGTCCTCTAGCACATTTCCAGGTGTTTCAGTGTTGAGGAGTTCACTGAAGTGCTCAGCCCATCTTCTCAGTTTTCCCTCCTCATTGTCTATGATATTGCTGTCCTTATCTTTGACTAATGGTGTACTCCTTGTCATTTTACCAGCAAGCATCTTAACTTTTTGGAATACCTCTCTCTGGTTGTTTGAACTTGCTGCAGCTTCGAGCTCCTTTGCTTGTTCATCTATCCAAGACTTCCAGTCTTTCTCGCCACTGTTCTTAACTCTCTTATCGAGTTCTCTATATTTGCTCTTGCTTTCTTCTGTGCAATCATGATCTCTGGCCCTCTTTCCGCTTCGACGTTGTTCAATAAGTTCATGCGTCTCCCCACTTATCCATCTTTTATACTCCCCTGTCTGTTGTCCTACTGTTTCCTCTGCTGATTTGAAAACCGTTTCTCTAAGCCTGTCCCATTCGTAGTCTATGTCTGGATCCGATCCTAAATCAGACAACTCATCATACTGTTCGGCTGTTTTCGACTGGTAGAAAGTTGAGAGAGGAGGCTGCAGCAGATCTGCACATTTCAGTTTTGGTGTCTTTGCTGTTTTCTTCTGTGCTGCCAGCTTAAGTTGGACCTTGGCTACAACGAACTCATGGTCACTCCCTATATCTGTACCTCTGTAAGTTCTAACATCCAGCAATGACTTCCTCCACTTCCCGTTGAACAGTACATGATCAATCTGGTTATGAGTGCTACCGTCAGGAGAAGTCCACATATTTTTATGAGTGGTTTTATGCTGGAATAGGGTTTCCACCAATGACCAAATCGTTTTCAGCGCGGTACTCAACCAATCGCAGTCCATTATCTTATAAATTATGTGTAACTTATTCTAAGGAGGATGGCTGATAACCTCTGTTGTTCTTCCTTCCTAAATGTCCATACCTTACAGCACCCTGTGACCTCGAATGGAGCTACCCTGGTCTCTCAGTCAAAATCCTTAAAATACAAGGCAGTTTACTTTATGTTTTTTTAAAGGCTTCAGCCAAATGTCAGAGTAAAATAGATTAAAACTTGATCCAAAAAGCATGCTCTTCTTTTCTTTTCTTTTCGATTAATTATATTTATAATTACAAAAGCACTTTATTCATCTTTATCCTTTCAACAAATTCTGTTTCTCTATGTCCGAATGCACAACAAATTCACATTTTAAAAGTTTATACTGTATATAGCAGGTTTCTGATTTAAAAATATGTCCCAGTTGTAGAGATCTTAACTCAACCAGTCTTCGTCATTGTGTCTACACTGCTCTAATTGCCTCGCAGATCATTATAGTGTATGGTGTTTTTAATACCTTTGGACACTGTAATAAATCATTTGAATGAAGACCTCATTACCGGCACCAGTCCTTTTTATGGTTTGATAGGTAGCAGTAAAAAAATGATCTAACAGCTCTCAAGATAATATTCTGAGATTAGATGGGATTAGAAAGGCAGGAAAAAAAAATTAACTTGGATTTATCCAAAGCACATATAACAAATTTTTGCTTAACCTGATTAACCCTAGGAAAAAAATGAACCCTTTGCCTTACCTCCCACATCATTCATGCTGCCTTAAGCGCCCAGTCATGTATACTGTTTATGAAACTGTACAGAGATTGGAGTAAGCAACAGAGGTTTTTTCCTTAATGAAAGCAGACGCCTGCATTTGTTATGTGATACATGAGCTGCTGTTAGCCATACTGAAAATGATGCATGTCAGAGATGTACAGACATTTAAACACAAATTTCATTAATATTTCATTGTTCTATGCCACAGCTTTTTGCCATCGTACATAGACTTGTGTGTATAAAAAGACAAGGACAAGAGACAATGTGGATTTATGAAAATGCTTGTAATTCTCAAAAAGATTACACTGTAAAGTCTCTTTGTGTGGAAATGTGGAGTTACTCGATCAGGAGGTCGCAAAAGCTACTTGATGGTAGCATCCACCGCTATCTGACGGGTTAATGCACTGTGACAGTCTTTGTGCTAAGCTGCAGGCAGTGGGATGGGGGAGTAGGAGGGGTCCATAATAACAAGACAAATAAGAGGAAAATTGTTTTTAGCTGCGCCGTATTTGCCAAGGGGAGATAAGAGGAGATGTCAGCTTCTGGAAAACGTGGATAAACTCTTTGTGGGGGTTCAGATTTTGCATAGTGGGGGAGGAATGACAAGGGGGCGTTTCTGAGAGAGAGAGAAAGGTGCCATTCCTTTGTCTCTGAAAATGGAAAGACATGCATCCCACAGCTAGTGGGAAAAGTGATACGCAGTGATGTTGCAGTCTTGTAGCAATGTGGTGATGTTGTGTGACGGGATTTTGCGAGGTGTGTGTGTGTGTGTGTGTGTGTGTGTGTGTGTATACATCTGTGAGATGGTGTGTGAATGAGAAAGGAATTGTAAATACATCAGAAAGGACATGCAGTGAACAACGAAACAGAAGAAAGTGACCAAGATCAATGATGGTGTGGCATAAATGGAAAAAGATTGGGATAGGGAAACATATTTTTGTGACTAGAAAAGAAAATTGAGAAGAAAGGCGAAAGAAAGAGTGAGAAGGAGGGGTGGAGAGGGAGAAATTGAAAGCGTGCCAGAGTGATTCAAGACCCCCACCTCCTCCCCCCTTTCCCCCCCAAACCCTTTTTGTATTTTACATTCAGTGCAGGTCGCTTCCTGGCACTTCATGGTTTCGACCCAGGCGTATGACGCATCATTCCCAGATGAAGGGTACCTGCTGCTGCTGATAATGATAATAGTTATGATGATAACAATAATAACCAACTTCGCGTGTTGTGCCTGCCTGGCCTGTCGCTTACGTAGCAGGACTATCAGCTGCATTTGCACGCTATGTGGAGACACTGTGGTAGCTTGGGGAGTGTGTGTAGAACAAATGGACAGTATGTTCTAAGTGTGTGTATTTGTTTTCACCTATGTGGCAGTGCAATTATTTAATAGTCCCTCATGGACAGTTTCAAGCCAGGTTTGGCAATTTGACCAACTGCAAGTCTTCCTCTCACATCTGATTTTGGATGATCCAGATTCAGCATGACTGATGTGTTAAACAGCACTCGCCACCAACATGATAAAAAAATGAGCTTTGTGCTATAGACATGAAAATAATGTTCTTTTTTTTTGTCAAAGGCATTCTTAAAGGATACCCATACAAAATAAATAATAAATATTACACATTTTGCACAAATGCATTTTGACTCCCTTGTAGTCTCACACTGTGTTGCAAAAATCAGTGCTTTAAAATTCCTTTGTATTCCTGCACGCTCAAGGGTGCAGCCATATTATCATTTTGTGGGCGGTGTCAAAGGTCAGCATGACATAGTATTGTTGATAGGTTTCCTGTATCTAGATTGGCTCGCTGCTCATGACACCGCGATGTAGCTGGATGTACAAAACATTGTTGAAAAACAGCAGAGTGCAAAGCCTATGGTTGCAAAAATAATAAACGTGATAATAAGGGAAAGCATTTTTCTGTGTTTCATTGCTGACAACCGAGCAACATAAACAACTTGCTAAACAGTGGTTGCAAAACTTGGGAACAGGTCACACTTTAGAAACACTCTCCTTTGGCAGAAATTCAGTTGTTTGTGAGGACCATTTGCTTTGAAAGGAATCTACAGGCTGTTTGTCATGCTCCGCCCTGGACATCTACTCCGGAGATTACGGATCTCTCACGCCAGCACCGATCCGGATCCGGGAGAGGAATTCCTTCTCTCCTGAACTCACTTCCTGGTTTTTACTGCTGCTTATTTAAAGGCGGTTCTCAGACTCTGACTTTGCTAGAGCGTCTTGTTTGCTTCTCTAGCTGTTTCTAGGCCTCGCTTGCTTCTTGTGGGTTTTCTCTCTAGCAACTTTTTCTTGTTCATGGTTTTTGCACTAGCATTCTTCTGGTTCATGGTTTTTTGCACTAAGGGTTATTTCTGGTTCATGGTTTTTTGCGGGGCGGCATGGTGGTGTAGTGATTAGCGCTGTCACCTCACAGCAAGAAGGTCTGGGTTCGAGCCCCATGGCTGGCGAGGGCCTTTCTGTGTGGAGTTTGCATGTTCTCCCTGTGTCCGCGTGGGTTTCCTCCGGGTGCTCCGGTTTCCCCCACAGTCCAAAGACATGCAGGTTAGGTTAACTGGTGACTCTAAATTGACCGTAGGTGTGAATGGTTGTGTGTCTGTGTCAGCCCTATGATGACCTGGCGACTTGTCCAGGGTCTACCCCGCCTTTCACCCGTATTCAGCTGGGATAGGCTCCAGCTTGCCTGTGACCCTGTAGAACAGGATAAAGTGGCTAGAAATAATGAGGTGAGATGTTTTTTTGCACTAAGGGTTATTTCTGGTTCATGGTTTCTTGCACTAAGGGTCCCCCCCGTTTGTGGTTTTTTACACTAGCATTTTTGTCTTTGCCTGTCATGTTTTTTGTCAAGTTGTTTCTCTCATTTTGTTCAAACTGTTTTTGCCATTTGTGTTTTTGTCCTGTTTGTTTACCTTTTTGCCATGCCCTTTCTTCCCTGAATTAAATAATATTTATTGGATTACTGTCTGTGTTCTGCTCTTGGATCCTAACTTTACCACACTTCCATCAATCCTAACAATGTTGGACTCAATCCCGACACTGTGCCAACAATATTCTAACACCGTCCATGGAAAAGGGATGCAGGCCACGCAAGCCGATTAACCAGAATAGTACGGACATTCAAATCTAAGACTACGTTCAGACTGCACCCTGAAACGACCCATATCTGATTTTTTTTGCCCATATGCGACCTGTATCCGATTTGTTATTGACAATCTGAACGACACAGATCCGATTTTTTCACATGCGACCCAGGCCGCTTGGATATGTGGTCCTAAATCCGATGCATATCCGATATTTTCACATGCGACTGCAGTCTGACCGGACAGGTCGCATTCATGCGACCTACACGTCATCAACAAGAGACAAACGTCACTATTCTGCGTTGGCTAATCCCGCTTCTTTGGTGGAAAACAACAACAATGGCTTTTTTTTGTTTACGTATTACGTAGATGTGCTTATTACGTGTCAATTTGCGCATGCGGGACACTTTTGGGTCGTTTTCCGTTCATATTGGAGATCGCATACAAGTCTCATATAATTGGTAATGTGAACGGCCTAACAAAAAAATCGGATTTCACAACAAATCGGATATGGGTCGTTTCAGGTTGCAGTCTGAACGTAGTGTAACATACATATATAGACCCTGCCTAAATGCAGAGCTCCCAATGAGTGTAAAATGTGTTAATAAATAATCCTATGTGCTTTTTAAAAAAAACAACTTAAGCGCTGGATTAAAAACCCATCTATTTTATGTAAATAAAGATACAAATTTTGTCAAGTGTTGTCTGTTGCTCCATGCTTCAAACTCGCACTCAGCTTTGTGTTGTCACTAGCCTATATTTAGACCATATAAACTATTGTGGCACATTGTATGTCTATAACTGTCTTCACACATGCAATAAATAAATAGGCTTTATAGCTAGTATGGACACACAATATACATAAACACATGTACACACTGAGTTTCTATATATAATAGGCTGCTTAGTGATTTGTGAGTTCTCCATCTGGTGCTGTCCCTCTCACATACCTGGCTATCATGGCCTGTATGTAGTCCATTTCCAATGCAGGCTTGTGTGCAACATACATTTCCAAGCCGGCTTTATCTGCGAAACGATTCCGTGACTGCCTATCAAATAAAAGTTCATGCTCTTTATAACCAACACATTGTCAGTTTTCTGCTTGATACACTTTCCACATCAGCACCAGATAGCTGCCAAAACCTTTGACCTGCCTTCATGACTTTGGACTTGCAAAGCACCACAGATTTCATCATTAGAATAATCTGATGATTCGCTGCTGAAATCATTTTCCAGATGTGGATAGTCCTTTTTCCGAGGTTCATACAGATATCTGGTTTCTCTGCTCTCCATACTGACTTGTAGATAACTCTTTTTCCTCTGACTAAATCCAGGCTAACAAGTATGTTTACATCAGCTACACTTAACTTTCGGTACCTGGCTATCAACGAATTTACGTCACATTCTGGGCGCCATATTGGTTGCCCATATTCAATAAAACTTGATGTGGTTTTGGACTTTTATGATAGCTAATCAGGTGGCTGCACTTGTGTGCATTGTTATAATTAGGGCTTGTACTGTTGATGTCAATAATGTTTAAATGCAGTACCGGTACTCTTTAAAGGAAAAATTTTGGAAGGCATTTTGCTAAAAAGTGTTAATTTCCCCTCTGTATGGAAGCTTTTCGAGACACCCTGAAAGACACTTGTCAGTGTGAGTCAATAAAATGTGATCATCACATTTTAACTCTGATTTAATCAATACTTTAAATGTTTATGTGAACTTGACTATTCCCCACCACCAGCTCTTTTTAAGCTCTTCAGAATGGTTCTTTACGTCATCGCCAGCTGCTGTGTAGAGTCCTCCATCACCCTCTTGGTGTATAGTAATTAAAAGCTGCATTATATGAACAAAATGCTTTTAATTGTTAAAAAGTGGGGGGTTTAGTGTGCAGATTTGCCCTGTGCACTGGAGACTTAATTACTGCCTTGAAGTGAAGGAAAAGATTGAGTGCTATTAGGTGTAGGGTGGTGGGCACAGCAACCATTAGCAATGAGCTAAATTGGGCTTATTTCCATTCAGAGACATAGGACAGGTGGAGAAAGAAAGAAAGAAAGAAAGAAAGAAAGAAAGAAAGAAAGAAAGAAAGAAAGAAAGAAAGAAAGAAAGAAAGAAAGAGGGATATAAGTAATGAATAACACTAGTGCAGCGAGATTAAGCACATGAAGTAAATACATGAGTGAAATATTTAGTTAACAAGAGATTGCCATCAAATTTTACTATGTTTGACTTTTTGCATATCGACCATGCCACACTGCAGCCTCTCTGTCTGATGATAAACATCACAGCGGGCCCTTTTAATTTATCTACCATGGTTTTAAAAAGGATTAGTTCAGTCATCCTGTCACTGTGTTTCAAATATTTGTGCAGCTCCCATACATAAACAGTTACAAGGTTATAAAGCAACGTTTCGGCACATAACACTAAATGTAAGCTTCCCACTTATGAGATGGAACGTTTTTGAGACCTGCTGGTTCTTCCAGACAATGAAGTCCACATCTACAAGCTCAGGAGGATAGAGCACAGCTCAAATGAAGCACTGTTTTCATTGTTCAGATAAACATTAGAGTTTGTTTTAATGTGGACACAGATTAAGCCCAGGCTTAAATTGAAAAAAGGATTTGTAGCAGGAAAATCCCCTTTCGATGGTTTAATGTAGCCAGAAAGTAGGCTTTATCTGTATTCTAATTATGGTCTCTGGCATTGTGTTTCTCGAAGACTGCAAATGCAGATTGGACAAGAGTAATCCATGCTGCAGCAATGGACAGAGATGATAGTCTACCAGTCTGCAGCTGCCTCGTGCCACACATTAGCCATTCAATGTAAGGAGAAAGGGCAGAATAAAACCATTTGAGCTTATTATAATAATAGAAGTAGTTTTGTGTGAAGACAGGGATTTGTTAGATGTGTGTGTAGGTGCTTGCTCATTTGTTACGACTGAATTTCATTCATGGGACTATTCATTTGTATGATCTTTTGTTTTTGATTGTGTTTGATCTCCCTTTGCCAGCAGGATCTGTGTTAATGTATAGGACAGCTGCTGGAACTTGAGTCTTTGTGACCTTTTTCTTTTTCTTACACACTTTTGACATTTCTGTTTTGTTTTTTTTGTTTTTTTAATGTTAAGCCCAAAATGTGGGGAACTGGGGGGGGTGTCCATGTGTTTCAGGGATTGTGGGGGAGACATGTTTTTATGTCTTAATGTGGACTCAGTGTTTTGACCTTGAGGAGACATTTGGCTGGTCCCAGAAAAACTAATTTTTAAACTGCAGCTTTTATTTAAACAACAACAACAACAACAACAACAACAAAGAACAAAACTAAAAGAGCCTTTTAGTTCCTTTTGGTTACTAAGGTTAGATTTAGGTGTAGTAGACATGGCATTAATAAGCTGCATGAGTAATTCTGTCAGCAGAAGGTCCTCATGGATATAGTAAGACCTGCGTGTGTGTGCACGCACACCTGTGTATGTTTCATAATGGTATATTTGTGCATGTGTGTGTGTGTGTGTGAGAGAGAGAGACTGAGTGTGTGAGAGAGTGATAATGTGGTAAATTCTTCTGAGGTTTTCCTGATACTCCTACCTTTTCATCCTTTGAACACTGTAACCTCAACATTTTGCTGCCTTGTATCAAAGTGCCCTGGGCAGATGAAAAAGGATGGACACTGTCTATTACTCTGTCTCTGTGTGTGTGTGTGTGTGTGTGTGTGTGTGTGTGTGTGTGTGTGTGTGTGTGTGTGTGGGCAAATGTAAGCGTAATAGAAAGCAAGAAAATAAATGTGCACTAGTAAGAAATGTAATGGAATTGCAGTGTCGCCAGATGAAAACTCCAACTACTGCAAAAATGCCTCTTGTGCTGCAAAACCTTTAAGCAGTTCATTTGTCTTTATGCAAGCAGTATATATATATATATATATATATATATATATATATATATATATATATATATATATATATATATATATATATATATATATATACACACACACACAACCCCGATTCCAAAAAAGTTGGGACAAAGTACAAATTGTAAATAAAAACGGAATGCAATGATGTGGAAGTTTCAAAATTCCATATTTTATTCAGAATAGAACATAAATGACATATCAAATGTTTAAACTGAGAAAATGTATCATTTAAAGAGAAAAATTAGGTGATTTTAAATTTCATGACAACAGCACATCTCAAAGTTGGGACAAGGCCATGTTTCCCACTGTGAGACATCCCCTTTTCTCTTTACAACAGTCTGTAAACGTCTGGGGACTGAGGAGACAAGTTGCTCAAGTTTAGGGATAGGAATGTTAACCCATTCTTGTCTAATGTAGGATTCTAGTTGCTCAACTGTCTTAGGTCTTTTTTTTGTCGTATCTTCCATTTTATGATGCGCCAAATGTTTTCTATGGGTGAAAGATCTGGACTGCAGGCTGGCCAGTTCAGTACCCAGACCCTTCTTCTACGCAGCCATGATGCTGTAATTGATGCAGTATGTGGTTTGGCATTGTCATGTTGGAAAATGCAAGGGCTTCCCTGAAAGAGACGTCGTCTGGATGGGAGCATATGTTGCTCTAGAACCTGGATATACCTTTCAGCATTGATGGTGTCTTTCCAGATGTGTAAGCTGCCCATGCCACACGCACTAATGCAACCCCATACCATCAGAGATGCAGGCTTCTGAACTGAGCGCTGATGACAACTTGGGTCGTCCTTCTCCTCTTTAGTCCGAATGACACGGCGTCCCTGATTTCCATAAAGAACTTCAAATTTTGATTCGTCTGACCACAGAACAGTGTTCCACTTTGCCACAGTCCATTTTAAATGAGCCTTGGCCCAGAGAAGACGTCTGCACTTCTGGATCATGTTTAGATACAGCTTTTTCTTTGAACTATAGAGTTTTAGCTGGCAACGGCGGATGGCACGGTGAATTGTGTTCACAGATAATGTTCTCTGGAAATATTCCTGAGCCCATTTTGTGATTTCCAATACAGAAGCATGCCTGTATGTGATGCAGTGCCGTCTAAGGGCCCGAAGATCATGGACACCCAGTATGGTTTTCCGGCCTTGACCCTTACGCACAGAGATTCCTCCAGATTCTCTGAATCTTTTGATGATATTATGCACTGTAGATGATGATATGTTCAAAGCCTTTGCAATTTCACACTGTCGAACTCCTTTCTGATATTGCTCCACTATTTGTCGGCGCAGAATTAGGGGGATTGGTGATCCTCTTCCCATCTTTACTTCTGAGAGCCGCTGCCACTCCAAGATGCTCTTTTTATACCCAGTCATGTTAATGACCTATTGCCAATTGACCTAATGAGTTGCAATTTGGTCCTCCAGCTGTTCCTTTTTTGTACCTTTAACTTTTCCAACCTCTTATTGCCCCAACTTTTTTGAGATGTGTTGCTGTCATGAAATTTCAAATGAGCCAATATTTGGCATGAAATTTCAAAATGTCTCACTTTCGACATTTGATATGTTGTCTATGTTCTATTGTGAATACAATATCAGTTTCTGAGATTTGTAAATTATTGCATTCCGTTTTTATTTACAATTTGTACTTTGTCCCAACTTTTTTGGAATTGGGGTTTTGTGTATATATATATATATATATATATATATATATATATATATATATATATATACAGTGGTGCTTGAAAGTTTGTGAACCCTTTAGAATTTTCTATATTTCTGCATAAATACGACCTAAAACATCATCAGATTTTCACACAAGTCCTAAAAGTAGATAAAGAGAACCCAGTTAAACAAATGAGACAAAAATATTATATTTGGTCATTTATTTATTAAAGAAAATGATCCAATATTATATATCTGTGAGTGGCAAAAGTATGTGAACCGCTAGGATTAGCAGTTAATTTGAAGGTGAAATTAGAGTCAGGTGTTTTCAATCAATGGGATGACAATCAGGTGTGAGTGGGCACCCTGTTTTATTTAAAGAACAGGGATCTATCAAAGTCTGATCTTCACAACACATATTTGTGGAAGTGTATCATGGCACGAACAAAGGAGATTTCTGAGGACCTCAGAAAAAGTGTTATTGATGCTCATCAGGCTGGAAAAGGTTACAAAACCATCTCTAAAGAGTTTGGACTCCACCAATCCACAGTCAGACAGATTGTGTACAAATGGAGGAAATTCAAGACCATTGTTACCCTCCCCAGGAGTGGTCGACCAACAAAGATCACTCCAAGAGCAAAGCGTGTAATAGTCAGGGAGGTCACAAAGGACCCCAGGGTAACTTCTAAGCAACTGAAGGCCTCTCTCACATTGGCTAATGTTAATGTTCATGAGTCCAACATCAGAAGAACACTGAACAACAATGGTGTGCATGGCATGGTTGCAAGGAGAAAGCCACTGCTCTCCAAAAAGAGCATTGCTGCTCATCTGCACTTTGCTAAAGATCATGTGGACAAGCCAGAAGGCTATTGGAAAAATGTTTTGTGGATGGATGAGACCAAAATAGAACTTTTTGGTTTAAATGAGAAGCGTTATGTTTGGAGAAAGGAAAACACTGCATTCCAGCATAAGAACCTTATCCCATCTGTGAAACATGGTGGTGGTAGTATCATGGTTTGGGCCTGTTTTGCTGCATCTGGGCCAGGACGGCTTGCCATCATTGATGGAACAATGAATTCTGAATTATACCAGTGAATTCTAGAGGAAAATGTCAGAACATCTGTCCATGAACTGAATCTCAAGAGAAAGTGGGTCATGCAGCAAGACAACGACCCTAAGCACACAAGTCATTCTACCAAAGAATGGTTGAAGAAGAATAAAGTTAATGTTTTGGAATGGCCAAGTCAAAGTCCTGAGCTTAATCCAATCTAAATGTTGTGGAAGGACCTGAAGCAAGTAGTTCATGTGAGGAAACCCACCAACATTCCAGAGTTGAAGCTGTTCTGTATGGAGGAACGGGCTAAAATTCCTCCAAGCCGGTGTGCAGGACTGATCAACAGTTATGGGAAACGTTTAGTTGCAGTTATTGCTGCACAAGGGGGTCACACCAGATACTGAAAGCAAAGGTTCACATACTTTTGCCACTCACAGATATGTAATATTGAATCGTTTTCCTCAATCAATAAATGACCAAGTATAATATTCTTGTCTCATTTGTTTAACTGGGTTCTCTTTATCTACTTTTAGGACTTGTGTGAAAATCTGATGATGTTTTAGGTCATATTTATGCAGAAATATAGAAAATTCTAAAGGGTTCACAAACTTTCAAGCACCACTGTATATATATATACACACACTAGTGCATCTCAGAAAATTAGAATACCATGAAAAAGTTTCTTTTTTTCATAATTTAATTCAAAAAGGTAAACTTTCATATATTCTATATTCATTACATGTAAAGTGAAATATTTAAAGCCTTTTTTATTTTAATTTTGATGATTATGGCTTATAGCTCATGAAAATCAGAAATTCAGTATCTCAAATTATTAGAATATTCCCTAAGATCAATCAAAAAAAGGATTTACAATACAGAAATGTCCAACTTCTGAAAAGTATATTCATTTATACACTCAATACTTGGTTGGGGCTCCTTTACCATGAATTACTGTACCAATGCAGTGTGGCGTGGAGGTGATCAGTCTGTGGCACTGTTGAGGTGTTATTGAAGCCCAGGTTGCTTTGATAGTGGCCTTCAGCGTATCTGTATTTTTGGGTCAGGTGTTTCTCATCTTCCTCTTGACAATACCCCAAAGATTCTCTATGGGGTTCGTGTCAGGCAAGTTGGCTGGCCAATCAAACACAGTAATATCATGGTCAGCAAATCATTTGGTAGTAGTTTTGGCACTGTGGGTAGGTGCTAAGTCCTGCTGGAAAAGGAAATCAGCATCTCCAAAAAGCTCATCAGCAGATGGAAGCATGAAGTGCTCTAAAATCTCCTGGTAGATGGCTATGTTGACTTTGGACTTGATAAAACACAGTGGACCAACACCAGCAGATGACATGGTACCCCAAACCATCACAGACTGTGGAAACTTCACACTGGGCTTCAAACACCTTGGATTCTGTGGCTCTCCACTCTTCCTCCAGACTCTAGAACCATGATTTCCAAATTAAATGCAAAATGTACTTTCATCTGAAAAGAGGAGTTTGGACCACTGAGCAACAGTCCATTTCTTTCTCTCCTTAGCCCAGATAAGACACTTCTGACATTGTCTCTGGCTCAGGAGTAGCTTGATATTAGAAATGCCAAAGTTGTATCCCTTTTCTTGAAGATGTCTGTTCGCGATGGGTCTTGATACACCGACACCAGCCTCAGTCCACTCCTTGTGAAGCTCTCCCAAGTTCTTGAATCAACTTTTCTTGACAATCCTCTCAAGACTGCGGCCATCCCTGTTGCTTCTGCACCTTTTCCAGCCACCCTTTTCAGCAATGACCTTTTGTGGCTTACCCTCCTTGTGGAGGGCATCAGTGATCATCTTCTGGACAACAGTCAAGTCAGCAGTCTTCCCCATGATTGTGGTTGTGTGTACTGAACTAGACCGAGAGATACACTGTGTTCATACTGTTTTACTTAAACTCGAAATGAAATATTCTAATATTTTGAGATTTTTTTAAATGTTTTTGTACTGTATGCCATACTGATTAAAATTAAAATAGAAAAATGCTTGAAACATTTTAGTTTATGTGTAATGAGTCTATAATATATAACATTTTCACTTTCTTAAATAACTGATGGAAAATATTGAACTTTTTCACAATATTCTAATTTTTTGAGATGCACTAGTATATATATATATATATATATATATATATATAAAAGAGGCGGCAAGGTGGTGTAGTGGTTAGCGCTGTCGCCTCACAACAAGAAGGTCTGGGTTCGAGCCCCGTGGCCGGCAAGGGCCTTTCTGTGTGGAGTTTGCATGTTCTCCCCGTGTCAGCGTGGGTTTCCTCCGGGTGCTCCGGTTTCCTCCACAGTCCAAAGACATGCAGGTTAGGTTAACTGGTGACTCTAAATTGACCGTAGGCGTGAATGTGAGTGTGAATGGTTGTCTGTGTCTATGTGTCAGCCCTGTGATGACCTGGCGACTTGTCCAGGGTGTACCCCGCCTTTCGCCCGTAGTCAGCTGGGATAGGTTCCAGCTTGCCTGCGACCCTGTTGAACAGGATAAAACGGCTAGAGATAATGAGATGAGATGAGATGAATGATAATCAGGTAATTCATAAGTTTTAAAACCCACCGGTAATAGTTAATAAAAATTAACACTGCCCTGCTAGAGTAATTTTCAATTTCAAGTTCTTCTTAGTTTTCAGCAAGCAGGCGTATATACTGTCGCTTCTTCATGATCAGGACTAGCTCATCTCATCTCATTATCTCTAGCCGCTTTATCCTGTTCTACAGGGTTGCAGGCAAGCTGGAGCCTATCCCAGCTGACTACGGGCGAAAGGCGGGGTACACCCTGGACAAGTCGCCAGGTCATCACAGGGCTGACACATAGACACAGACAACCATTCACACTCACATTCACACCTACGGTCAATTTAGAGTCACCAGTTAACCTAACCTGCATGTCTTTGGACTGTGGGGAAAACCGGAGCACCCGGAGGAAACCCACGCGGACATGAGGAGAACATGCAAACTCCACACAGAAAGGCCCTCGCCGGCCACGGGGCTCAAACCCGGACTTTCTTGCTGTGAGGCGACAGCGCTAACCACTACACCACCGTGCCGCCCACAATTTTTTGTTTACCACATAATTCCTTATATTGAATGAATGAATGAATGAATGAATGAGTACATTTTATTGTAAACTCTCTGCCCCACGTCTCTCTCTTTCGCTCTTCATTGATGTGCCCCTAAATACAGTGAGCTCTATCTATCTATCCATCCATCCATCCATTATCTGTAGCCACTTATCCTGTCCTACAGGGTCGCAGGCAAGCTGGAGCCTATCCCAGCTGACTACGGGCGAGAGGCGGGGTACACCCTGGACAAGTTGCCAGGTCATCACAAGGCTGACACATAGACACAGACAACCATTCACACTCACATTCACACCTACGCTACGGTCAATTTAGAGCCACCAATTAGCCTAACCTGCATGCCTTTGGACTGTGGGGGAAACCGGAGCACCTGGAGGAAACCCACACAGACACAGGGAGAACATGCAAACTCCACACAGAAAGGCCCTCGCCGGCCGCTGGGCTCGAACCCAGGACCTTCTTGCTGTGAGGCGACAGTGCTAACCACTCCACCACTGTGCCACCCCAGTGAGCTCTATTAATTTTAAAAAAGCAGGCTTTCTCATGTGTGGCTCTGAACCTCCCACAGTGTCCATTTGCAAGATTAAAAAAAACCCATTGCATCATTGTGTTGAAGTCAAAGGGGACCATAACACATGTGTGTTTCTTAGTGCGTGGGCACATAGTGGCAGAGCAGCAGCACAAATCAGATTTATTGCAAGTGCTACCGTTTCCCTTCCATCCTCCGCCCCGTCTCCCAACCTGTTCTCCCCTTTGCACTTTCTTCATTTGTCACCTGCTCATATCCATCCATCTCTCTGTCTACACTTCCATTCCTCCCATGCCATTACTCTTCTTTTATCAGTATGTTTGTTGGTTTTGATCATTCATCATATCATCTCATGCCTCATTATTATTGCTGTTATGAGCAGCTGGCAACACAGACACTATTTACAGTGACAGCCCCTTTGCAGTGTGGTAGGATCGTCAAAACAAATGGCGAGGCCATTCATAAATTCTGAAATGAGAACATTATATAAAAATACATTCCGCGAGCGTATCAGGTTATCTGACAAGCTGGACAGTAAAGGTCTACAGCACAGCAGGAGGAGTATTATACGTAATAGGCTTTATTACTCACTCCCTTGACTTTAGGTGGTCTATCTCAAATAATTCCAAAAGGCGAGAAAATGCAGTGTCTCTCCAGCAGCTGAGGCTGATCACTGAAGCGTTTCAAAGCCATTTGATTGAAAATGAGTGCAGCTCAAGCGTGAAAATGGCAAGCTGTTTGTGATGTCACAAAAGGCCTGACTCATACAGTAGTGCTGTATTTCTGCCTTATTCATAGCCACTGCAGATGTTTGCTTGTATCACAGTTCATTTTAACAGTTCGGAAATCCTATAGACCAGCCGACTGTAGGTATGTGAGCTTCTGACCGTTTGTCATCTGACATAACGTTATGATTAACGTTGACTGGACTTGGCTGCAATCTGAGCAGTCTCAAAGAAAAGATGAGCCTTATTCAGCCTTGTATTTTTGTTGATGTGAGCAGGTCCAATTTAGCTGCTAAGGCAGAAGCAGCCATGTTAGAGCTGAAGCGAGATGGCGGCATGCTCTGTTTTACTCTCGTGCTTTTTTTGAGAGCTCGCAACAGCATTGGCCAATCATTGGCGCTGCATGTGGCCTTGGAATGCTTTCCTTGGAATGCTGTTGTTTGCCTAAATTGCTCTCGTCTTTGTGTGGAAGAAACCGGATCGGAGCCTGCGGCTCGCGAAAGGGCGGCTGATTGCAGCTATTGTCTGCCGAATACGACTTGTGGCACTCACAGGAAAACTGCAGCTCAAGAGGACTGGTGCAGTGAGAACAACAGGAACAGAAATATAGAAGGTGTATGCAAAGGAGTGATATCATGAATGGGTTAAGTTTATAGCTTGTGGTTTAAAAATGCAAGTGTTTCCACCCTCTAGAGAAACTCCCAGTTTCAGACACATTCACTGTTTAATGAATGATATGTAGTACTCTGTCAGTGGCATAGTATTCTGTGAATGGTGTCATTTAACCCAGACGCACTCAATATATGACCTGCATTCACACCACTCTGCTCCTAATCACATTCGCATCTAGCCAGTGTGCCCTGCCAATTAATGTGAAAGCTTTGCCAAAGACGAATAGTTGTTAACCTGAAATACAGACAAAATGCTGCAATCCCCCCAGACTGCTGCAATCTTTGCGCTATGGTATATGAAATATGTCCATGGGAATTGTTTTAATTCCTTATGCATATTCACATGTGGCATGTATAAGAAAAGATGTTTGTGTTAATCAAAAACAATTTCATATTTCAAATCTACAAAAAAAAAAAAGGTTCGGGAATGTCCATGTTTACAGAAGTGAGATTGTTTAGTCTTTGAATATACATTATCGTTTGTTGGCATTAGGAGGAGAAAGAGAGAGATAGCGAGAGAGAAAGAGAGAGATGTGTGCGTGTGTGTACACTGTATATAAATTGGCAGGTTGTAATTAAATGTGCAGACCTCTCCACTATCTCCTCCTCCAGCCGTGCGCCAGTGACGCACACGCCGGCTGCAGAGAAGTGAGTCATCCAGCCCCGAGGATCACCACCCCTCCCTCTGTCTCTCCATCCTCCCCATCCGTCTCCCCTTTACCTTTATCCCTCCATTCACTCCAGAACATGCGTTCCATGTCTCCAGCCTGCTTGCTTTCCCCCCTTTTTCAACAAACACATTATGGGCAATTTCCTACCCTCGTTTTATGCATTCCACCAGATCTCTCTCTCTCTCTCTCTCTCTCTCGCCCTTCACATTCCTACAACTTGTTCTACCAATACTACACTCAAGTATATTTCTCTTTTTCCTCTCTTTCTTGTTCCTCTCTTTAAAGATAAGCCGTTGTCTTGCACTCCTTTTTAGCCTGAAGCATTTTCACATCCAGACAAAAAAAAAAAAAAAAGTCAGAGGCGGCAAGGATGATGCGGCAGCTTATCTCTTTTGAACTATACGCAAAAGTGACGAAGCAGATGACTTTTCACGCTTCGGCTCTCGCCCTGCTGCCAGAAACCATGAGTAGTGATCGATGGTTCTAAGTTATAGAAACAGCAAAACAAAAGGAAGAAAAGAAGCGATGCATTATGTGGCAACAAACCAAAGTCATGGAAAGACAAGCACGGCTGGCCGCAATTGCCAAACAGAGGGCTGAGTCATTATCTGACTCATAATTAATTATTACCTTGGGTTTTGGACAAAGGCTCAACCTGCCAAAGGATGACAATGACAAGGAAAAACAAATGAAGCGTGGAGAAGAGACAACACAAAAAGGTGTAGTGTTGATTCAGTGAGTAGACCCGGCCAATCTTATCAGTGTGCTGCAGTTGTAAAGGCAGCACTGTGAAGTGGCCCACTCTTCACTCCAGCTTTTCATCATGCTGGTCCACTCTCTCTGAGGTCGCATAAAGCTATGTGGTCATTTAGAGAGTGAGTGGGAAGAAAACATTAAATTCATGACTCATGTAATTGTGTGCACTTGCTGGATCCATTTTTTTTCCCTAAAAAGAGAAGTTCATCCTCTGCAAAAATGAAGCAATTTAACGCCTAACTTTGCATGCTTATCCAATTAGCTTCATCCAGCATGTGATGGGCGCAAGGGAAATACTGATGGTTGTAAGTATCTCCACAGCCACAGAAGGTGTTTCAAAGGAGAATATCTGCGTTGTGATATGGAATCAGTTTACCTGTAAAAACAAAAATGTTTTGGATGAAATGCAGGGTGTGAAATTCAGCCCCTAAGTGGATGAATAAGAACGTATGTATTGAAATCCTTCGAACAGACTCTTGTGCCTATGCTCATGAGTCATGCAGTTCTCAGTGGGACTGGAGCAGTGAGGTGAGATGGTAAAATCATAGCGAGTGCACTTCAGTTACAAAACCCTTCTCCTCAGCAATCCTCATGCTCACGTTACTGGATCTGTAAAGCTCAAGAACAGAACAGTACTCAGGAGCTTTTGGTTCTGCAACAACTGAAACTTTGATGAGAACGGCATGAGACTGCAGCCACCAAGGCTTATAATATGAGCTTAATATCAACTAATACAGGACAAGTTGTAGTGTTAAGGCTTTAATATCAGGTGCTATTAGAATTTAAGTATAACAACACAATGTAAACACACAGTATTTAGCTGTGCATATGCAGAAACTAGAAACTATGTTCTTATGTATTGAGCAAATTTGATTAAGTGGGCTTTATTGTCGTTCCTCTCATCCACATCACATGTAATGTCAGGAATGAAATATAGTTCCCCCAGAATCACATGAAACAGTGACAGTCAAGAGGATAAATAAACACAGTGACAGTGCAAAGTCAATAAATACAAAAAAAACACAGACAATAGAGTGGACAATAAACTATAATCTATACAATAAACACTACACACTTCATTGCACAGTAATATTTCAAGAAGTTAACGGTTCTGTTAATAGTCCTGAGCAGCAGAACGAGCATGTAAAATGGCACGCACACGTGGAGTTTGTAGACAAACGTCTCTCTTGTAAAGTAACTGAGAGCAATGGATAGCAGCAGAGGGAAATAAAATGAAATGACCATCAGGTTTCGAGGTCTAATGGACTGTGGAAAGTAACTGTTCATGAAGATGGTAGTCTGGATACTTCATAGTCGTCTTCCAGATTGGAGGAGTTTGAACAATCTGTGGGACGGCTCAGAAGGATTCTTCCTTACACACTGATTAGTGTAGATGTCCTCGATGATATGAAAACCCAGTGCAGCGCTTTCCTGTTTGAGAAGGAGCATCACATTTACAGTGTCTTGCAAAAGTATTCATCCCCCTTGGTGTTTGTCCTGTTTTGTTGCATTACAAGCTGGAATTAAAATGGATTTTTGGAGGGTTAGCACCATTTGATTTACACAACATGCCGACCACTTTAAAGGTGCAAACTGTTTTTTTTTATTACGACACAAACAATAATTAAGATGAAATAAACAGAAATCCGGAGTGTGCATAGGTATTCACTCCCTTTCGTATAAAACCCCTAAATAAGAGCTGGTCCAACCAATTCACTTCATAAGTCACAGAATTAGTTGAGTACGATCCAACTGTGTACAATCAAAGTGTCACATGATTGGTCACATGATGTCTGTATAAATCAACCTGTTCTGGAAGGACCCCGACTCTGCTACACTACTAAACAAACAACATAAGAACCAAGGAGCACTCCAGACAGGTCAGAGACAAAGTTGTGGAGAAGTATAGATCAGGGTTGGGTTATAAAATATATCCCAAACTTTGAATATCCCAGGGAGCACCATTAAATCCATTATAGCAAAATGGAAAGAATATGGCACCACTACAAACCTGACGAGAGAAGGCCACCCACCAAAACTCACAGACCAGGCAAGGAGGGCATTAATCAGAGATGCAACAAAAACACTAAAGATAACACTGAAGGAGCTGCAAAGATCCACAGCAGAGATGGGAGTATTTGTCCATAGGACCCCTTTAAGCCATACATGCCAAAGAGCGGGGTTTTACAGAAGAGTGGCTAGAAAAAAAGTCATTGCTTAAAAAACACGTTTGGAGTTTGCCCAACAGTATGTGGCAGACTCCCCAAACACATAGAAGACTCTCTGGTCAAATGAGACTAAAATTGATCTTTTTGGCCATCATGGGAAATGCCATGTGTGGTGCAAACCCAACACCCTGGGAACACCATTCCTACAGTGAACCATGGTGGTGGCAGCATCATGCTGTGGGTATTATTTTTCATCTGCAGGGACAAGAAAGCTGCTCAGGACTGAAGTTTCCTTTAGTGGATGGCACTAAATACAGGGCAATTTTGGAGGAAAACCTGTTTGAATCAGTCAGAGGATTGAGATTGGGATGAATGTTCTCATTCCAGCAGGACAATGACCCTAAACATACTGCTAAAACTATACTGGAGTGGTATAAAGGGAAACATTTAAATGTCTTGGAATGGCCTAATCAAAGCCCAGACCTCAATCCAGTTGAGAATCTGTGGCATAACTTGAAGATATGCACACTAAAGATTTCTGTTTTTTCATCTTAATTATTGTTTGTGCCACAATAAAACAACAATTTTCACCTTTAACCCTTTGGTGACTGACCCCTTGAAAATGGTTCCTCCAGGAACCATTAAACATTTTTAAACATTTCAGTTGTCAAGACAACGGAAAAACTAAAATACAAGAGCATTTTGTTTTGTGCACAAGAGCATTGTGACGTATCTTTCTGTTTTTGTATTTTAGTTTTTCCGTTGTCTTGACAACTGAAACGTCATCGTTCCTGGAGGAACCATTTTCAAGGGGTCAGTCACCAAAGGGTTAAAGTGGTCGGCATGTTGTGTAAATCAAATGGTGCTAACCCTCCAAAAATCCATTTTAATTCCGTCTTGTAATGCAACAAAACAGCACAAACACCAAGGGGGATAAATACTTTTGCAAGATACTGTACATTTTTGGCTTTTGTCAGACGCCTTCATCCAGAGCTACTTAAATCTGTATACAACCAAGCAGCTGAGAGTTAAGGGTCTTGCTTAAAGGAACAGTCCACCGTACTTCCATAATGAAATATGCTCTTATCTGAATTGAGACGAGCTGATCAGTACCTCTCCGAGCTTTGCGCGACCTCCCAGTCAGTCAGACGCGCTGTCACTCCTGTTAGCAATGTAGCTAGGCTCAGCATGGCCAATGGTATTTTTGGGGGCTGTAGTTAGATGCGACCAAACTCTTCTGCGTTTTTCCTGTTTACATAGGTTTATATGACCAGTGATATGAAACAAGTTCAGTTACACAAATTGAAACGTAGCGATTTTCTATGCTATGGAAAGTCCGCACTATAATGACAGGCGTACTAACACCTTCTGTGCGCTTCGACAGCGCATTGATACTGAGCTCCGCATCAATGCGCTGTCGAAGCGCGCAGAAGGTGTTAGTACGCCTGTCATTATAGTGCGGACTTTCCATAGCATAGAAAATCGCTACGTTTCAATTTGTGTAACTGAACTTGTTTCATATCACTGGTCATATAAACCTATGTAAACAGGAAAAACGCGGAAGAGTTTGGTCGCATCTAACTACAGCCCTAAAAAATACCATTGGCCATGCTGAGCCTAGCTACATTGCGAACAGGAGTGACAGCGCGTCTGACTGACTGGGAGGTCGCGCAAAGCTTGGAGAGGTACGGAGCAGCTCGTCTCAATTCAGATAAGAGCATATTTCATTATGGAAGAACGGTGGACTGTTCCTTTAAGGGCTTATGAACTTCTGTTCAGAAGTTCAGTGTCAACCACTGAACTATCTCTGCACAGTTTCTGTACCATACAGCGATGCTGCAGATCAAGATGTTTTCTATGATGCTGCAGTAGAAACAGTTGAGGATGGGTGTGTGCATCTCGGCCCTCTTCAGCCTTCTTAGGAGGTAGAGATGCTAGTGTGTCTTCTTCACTAATTATGAGGTGTTGAGGGACAATGAGCAGTTGTTGATGTGCACTCTCAGGAGTTTTATGTTGCTCACTGTTTTTACTGTCAAACAACCAATGTGTAAAAGGGTGTGAGCTACTCACATCCTCTGTCTCATCATTGTTGGTGGTGAACCCTAAAACAGTGATGTCAGCAAACTTAATGAGATGGTTGCTATAAAATATCTACATGTACAACCCCGATTCCAAAAAAGTTGGGACAAAGTACAAATTGTAAATAAAAACGGAATGCAATAATTTACAAATCTCAAACTGATATTGTATTCACAATAGAACATAGACAACATATCAAATGTCGAAAGTGAGACATTTTGAAATTTCATGCCAAATATTGGCTCATTTGAAATTTCATGACAGCAACACATCTCAAAAAAGTTGGGACAGGGGCAATAAGAGGCTGGAAAAGTTAAAGGTACAAAAAAGGAACAGCTGGAGGACCAAATTGCAACTCATTAGGTCAATTGGCAATAGGTCATTAACAGGACTGGGTATAAAAAGAGCATCTTGGAGTGGCAGCGGCTCTCAGAAGTAAAGATGGGAAGAGGATCACCAATCCCCCTAATTCTGCGCCGACAAATAGTGGAGCAATTTCAGAAAGGAGTTCGACAGTGTAAAATTGCAAAGAGTTTGAACATATCATCATCTACAGTGCATAATATCATCAAAAGACTCAGAGAATCTGGAAGAATCTGTGCGTAAGGGTCAAGGCCGGAAAACCATACTGGGTGCCCGTGATCTTCGGGCCCTTAGACGGCACTGCATCACATACAGGCATGCTTCTGTATTGGAAATCACAAAATGGGCTCAGGAATATTTCCAGAGAACATTGTCTGTGAACACAATTCACCGTACCATCCACCATTGCCAGCTAAACCTCTATAGTTCAAAGAAGAAGCCGTATCTAAACATGATCCAGAAGCGCAGATGTCTTCTCTGGGCCAAGGCTCATTTAAAATGGACTGTGGCAAAGTGGAAAAAACTGTTCTGTGGTCAGACAAATCAAAATTTGAAGTTCTTTATGGAAATCAGGGACACGGTATAATTCGGACTAAAGAGGAGAAGGACGACCCAAGTTGTTATCAGCGCTCCGTTCAGAAGCCTGCATCTCTGATGGTATGGGGTTGCATTAGTGCGTGTGGCATGGGCAGCTTACACATCTGGAAAGACACCATCAATGCTGAAAGGTATATCCAGGTTCTAGAGCAACATATGCTCCCATCCAGACGACGTCTCTTTCAGGGAAGACCTTGCATTTTCCAACATGACAATGCCAAACCACATACTGCATCAATTGCAGCATCATGGCTGCGTAGAAGAAGGGTCCGGGTACTGAACTGGCCAGCCTGCAGTCCAGATCTTTCACCCATAGAAAACATTTGGCACATCATAAAACGGAAGATATGACAAAAAAGACCTAAGACAGTTGAGCAACTAGAATCCTACATTAGACAAGAATGGGTTAACATTCCTATCCCTAAACTTGAGCAACTTGTCTCCTCAGTCCCCAGATGTTTACAGACCGTTGTAAAGAGAAAAGGGGATGTCTCACAGTGGTAAACATGACCTTGTCCCAACTTTTTTGAGATGTGTTGTTGTCATGAAATTTAAAATCACCTAATTTTTCTCTTTAAATGATACATTTTCTCAGTTTAAACATTTGATATGTCATCTATGTTCTATTCTGAATAAAATATGGAATTTTGAAACTTCCACATCATTGCATTCCATTTTTATTTACAATTTGTACTTTGTCCCAACTTCTTTGGAATCGGGGTTGTACATGCCATCTTAAAACCAGTTCCATGCTTTAAAGTTGAGCTAAATAGTTTTGTGGGTGTGTTGTGTACAGCTTAAGACTCAGTACACAGACCAGGAATCCAGGAAGTTGCTCAGGAAGTCCAGAATCCAATAAGTTGATACATACAGTGGTGCCTGAAAGTTTGTGAACCCTTTAGAATTTTCTATATTTCTGCATAAATATGACCTAAAACATAATCAGATTTTCACACAAGTCCTAAAAGTAGATAAAGAGAACCCAGTTAAGCAAATGAGACAAAAATATTATTCTTGGTCATTTATTTATTGAGAAAAATGATCCAATATTACGGTGCGGCACGGTGTAGTGGTTAGTGCTGTCACCTCACAGGAAGAAGGTCCTGGGTTCGAGCTCAGCGACTGACAAGGGCCTTTCTGTGTGGAGTTTGCATGCTTTCCCCGTGTCCGCGTGGGTTTCCTCCGGGTGCTCCAGTTTCCCCCACAGCCCAAAGGCATGTAGGTTAGGTTAATTGGTGGCTCTAAATTGACTGTAGGTGTAAGTATGAATGGTTGTTTGTCTCTGTGTGTCAGCCCTGCAATAACCTGATGACTTGTCCAGGGTGTACCCTGCCTCTCACCCATAGTCAGCTGGGATAGGCTCCAGCTTGCCTGCGACCCTGTAGAACAGGATAAGTGGCTACAGGTAATGGATGGATGGATGGATCCAATATTACATATCTGTGAGTGGCAAAAGTATGTGAACCTTTGCTTTCAGTATCTGGTGTGACCCCCTTGTGCAGCAATAACTGCAACTAAACGTTTCTAGTAACAGTTGATCAGTCCTGCCCACCAGCTTGGAGGAATTTTAGCCCATTTCTCCGTACAGAACAGCTTCAACTCTGGGATGCTGCTGGGTTTGTTCACATGAACTGCTCACTTCAGGTCCTTCCACAACATTTCGATTGGATTAAGGTCAGGACTTTGACTTGGCCATTCCAAAACGTTAACTTTATTCTTCTTTAACCATTCTTTGGTAGAACAACTTGTGTGCTTAGGGTCGTTGTCTTGCTGCATGACCCACCTTCTCTTGAGGTTCAGTTCATGGACAGATATCCTGATATTTTCTTTTAGAATTTGCTGGTATAATTCAGAATTCATTGTTCCATCAATGATGTTAAGCCATCCTGGCCCAGATGCAGCAAAACAGGGCCAAACCATTATACTACCACCACCACCATGTTTCACAGATGGGATAAGGTTCTTATGCTGGAATGCAGTGTTTTCCTTTCTCCAAACATAACGCTTCTCATTTAAACCAAAAAGTTCTATTTTGGTCTCATCTCTCCACAAAACATTGTTCCAATAGCCTTCTGGCTTGTCCATGTAATCTTTAGCAAACTGCAGATGAGCAACAATGTTCTTTTTGGAGATCAGTGGCTTTCTTCTTGCAACCCTGCCATGCACATCATTGTTGTTCAGTGTTCTCCTGATGGTGGACTCATGAACATTAGCCAATGTGAGAGAGGCCTTCAGTTACTTAGAAGTTATCCTGGGGGTCTTTGTGACCTTCCTGACTATTACACGCCTTGTTCTTGGAGTGATCTTTGTTGGTTGACCACTCCTGGGGAGGGTAATAATGGTCTTGAATTTCCTCCATTTGTACACAATCTGTCTGACTGTGGATTGGTGGAGTCCAAACTCTTTAGAGATGGTTTTGTAACCTTGACCAGCCTGATGAGCATTCTGAGGTCCTCAGAAATGTCCTTTGTTCGTGCCATGATACACTTCCACAAACGTGTTGTGAAGATCAGACTTTGATAGATCCCTGTTCTTTAAATAAAACAGGGTGCCCCCTCACACCTGATTGTCATTCCATTGATTGAAAGACACCTGACTCTAATTTCACCTTCAAATTAACTGCTAATCCTAGAGGTTCACATACTTTTGCCACTCACAGATATGTAATATCGGATCATTTTCCTCAATAAATAAATGACCAAGTATAATATTTTTGTCTCATTTGTTTAACTGGGTTCTCTTTATCTACTTTTAGGACTTGTGTGAAAATCTGATGCAGAAATATGGAAAATTCTAAAGGGTTCACAAACTTTCAGGCACCACTGAACAATAAAAAATGAAAAACAAGAATCACTGAGAATGATAAAAGAACACCTACTGTGTTAGTACTTTATGGGATCACCTTTTGCTTTACAGTCTGTTTGGTTATGTCTCTACTAACTTTGCACATCTAGTCTGAGCAATATTTGTCCACTCTTCCTTACTGAACTGTTTAAGATAAGTCAAATTGGATGAATGCAACAAATTGTGGAGGTTTTGAAGGGGGTGATTCTTTTCTATAACTACCACACAGTTCAAAGACATGCGGTAAGGTTAATATGGGGTGGCCATGGACTGAAGCACCCTTGAGCAAGGCACCTAACCCCCAACTGCTCCCTGGGAGCTGTAGTATGGCTGCCCACTGCTCTAGGTATGTGTGTGTGCTCATTGCTCACGTGTGTTCACTGCTTCAGATAGGTTAAATACAAAGAGGAATTTCACTGTGCTTAAGTTTATGTATGATAAATAAAGTGGCTCTTCTTCTAAAGATGCATTCGCCTTATTTTCACATAAGACTAAGACTGATGTTTGTCTGAAAAGTATGCCCTGAAGTTGGCTAATATTTGCAGACTAAATGTGCCTTTATGAAGACAGCTGCAATTTTATGGTATGCAAAAGCTTGTAATGACACTATAAGGGATTAAAGCTTCCGGTGTGAACACACTGTAAAACAAGTTCCTTGTTAGAGCCAGTCCAGGATCAGTTATAGTGCTATATTTAAATAATATTGGCTGGCTTTTTATCATGGTATTCCATTCACAGCTAGCATGATATTGAACGAGTCAAAGACGAGTTCAGTATCATGCTCGCTGAATTGAACATATCTGATATACCATGAAAAAAGCCAGCCAATATTATGATTATTGTTACACATACACATTCCTTTCGGGTGTTCAAGCATCTTTCTCTTTCAAAATTCTCTCAAAATCTTCCATATTTAACGAAGCAAACCTGGTGGCCATGTTTGTTTACAAATGGTCACGGTCGCTCACTAGCGCAGAAGTTTTATGTCTCCGACGTATGACATCATGTTGCCTTGACAACCATGCAATACTGTAAACCATATTCAACGCTCATTCTCCATTGGGTAGAGTTACATAATACACGTGGGATAAGCGATACGATAACAATATTGCATGCTATCAAACCAAATGAATGAAACCCACTAGAAGGGAATAGAACATGTTTCCATGGAAAAAAAGTGTCCTGTATGTAGAATAATCATAATGAATGGGTTGATGATTTGGTATTTAATGGTACACAGGGTACCATAAGGACCTGTATAAACAACATCATGTAAAATGTATTTTAGCATGTATCATTCAGTAACTATTAATTATTCTATAACTACAGTGAAACTATTAGATAAGCTAAGCAGCTATGAAAAAGGAATGTAGGTCTGGACTAGAGATCAAGGGAGTTCAAGGGGTTAATTAGATCAAACGATTTCTCACTCAACTTGCCGACTTAAATGTCATGGTCATCTTCAAAGCATTCTTGGTTTATCAGGTCTCTTGATTCATGGTGATCAGGGTGCAAGATAAAGTTTTTGAGTCACAGATTCTAGCACTGTGTCATTTTAACTAATCAGCCTTTATGTTCAATAGCTACTGAAAATTGATGTAAAATTATAAGCTAATGCACTCCAACAATGCCTCAAAACAAAATGGATGTAAAAAAAACAATAAAGACCAAGAATAAACTGTTACAACTGACTGGCTGATTTAGGTACAGTGGTGCTTGAAAGTTTATGAACCCTTTAGAATTTTCTATATTTCTGCATAAATATGACCTAAAACATCATCAGATTTTCACACAAGTCCTAAAAGTAGATAAAGAGAACCCAGTTAAACAAACGAGACAAAATATAATACTTGGTCATTTATTTATTGAGGAAAATGATCCAATATTACATATCTGCGAGTAGCAAAAGTATGTGAACCTTTGCTTTCAGTATCTGGTGTGACCCCCTTGTGCAGCAATAACTGCAACTAAACATTTCTAGTAACAGTTGATCAGTCCTGCCCACCGGATTGGAGGAATTTTAGCCCATTCCTCCATACAGAACAGCTTCAACTCTGGGATGTTGCTGGGTTTCCTCACATGAACTGCTCGCTTCAGGTCCTTCCACAACATTTCGATTGGATTAAGGTCAGGACATTGACTTGGCCATTGCAAAATATTAACTTTATTCTTCTTTAACCATTCTTTAGTAAAATGACTTGTGTGCTTAGGGTCGTTGTCTTGCTGCATGACCCACCTTCTCTTGAGATTCAGTTCATGGACAGATATCCTGACATTTTCCTTTAGAATTCACTGGTATAATTCAGAATTCATTGTTCCATCAATGATGGCAAGCCGTCCTGGCCCAGATGCAGCAAAACAGGCCCATACCATGATACTACCACCACTATGTTTCACAGATGGGAAACATATGCTGGAATGCAGCGTTCTTATGCTGGAATGCAGCGTTTTCCTTTCTCCAAACATAACGCTTCTCATTTAAACCAAAAAGTTCTATTTTGGTCTCATCCGTCCACAAAACATTTTTCCAATAGCCTTCTGGCTTGTCCACGTGATCTTTAGCAAACTGCAGACGAGCGGCAATATTCTTTTTGGACAACAGTGACTTTCTTCTTGCAACCCTGCCATGCACACCATTGTTGTTCAGTGTTCTCCTGATGGTGGACTCATGAACATTAACATTAGCCAATGTGAGAGAGGCCTTCAGTTGCTGAGAAGTTACCCTGGGGTCCTTTGTGACCTTGCTGACTATTACACACCTTGCTCTTGGAGTGATCTTTGTTGGTCAACCACTCCTGGGGAGGGTAACAATGGTCTTGAATTGCCTCCATTTGTACACAATCTGTCTGACTGTGGATGGGTGGAGTCCAAACTCTTTAGAGATGGTTTTGTAACCTTGTCCAGCCTGATGAGCATCAACAACGCTTTTTCTGAGGTCCTCAGAAATCTCCTTTGTTCGTGCCATCATACACTTCCACAAACATGTGTTGTGAAGATCAGATCCCTGTTCTTTAAATAAAACAGGGTGCCCACTCACACCTGATTGTCATCCCATTGATTGAAAACACCTGACTCTAATTTCACCTTCAAATTAACTGCTAATCCTAGAGGTTCACATACAGTACTTTTGCCACTCACAGATATGTAATGTTGGATCATTTTCCTCAATAAATAAATCTCATTATCTCTAGCTGCTTTATCCTGTTGTACAGGGTCGCAGGCAAGCTGGAGCCTATTCCAGCTGACTACGGGCGAAAGGCGGGGTACACCCTGGACAAGTCACCAGGTCATCACAGGGCTGACACAGACAACCATTCACACCTACGGCCAATTTAGAGTCACCAGTTAACCTAACCTGCATGTCTTTGGACTGTGGGGGAAAACGGAGCACCCGGAGGAAACCCACGCGGACACGGGGAGAACATGCAAACTCCACACAGAAAGGCCCTCGCCGGCCACGGGGCTCGAACCCGGACCTTCTTGCTGTGAGGCGACAGTGCTAACCACTACACCACCGTGCCGCCCTCAATAAATAAATGACCAAGTATAATATTTTTGTCTCATTTGTTTAACTGGGTTCTCTTTATCTACTTTTAGGACTTGTGTGAAAATCTGAGGACGTTTTAGGTCATATTTATGCAGAAATATAGAAAATTCTAAAGGGTTCACAAACTTTCAAGCACCACTGTACACTGCCTGTGAAATGATTGTGGACACCTATTAGGCATATCAGACGCTCGCTGGCTGTGCTGTGAAAATTGTGCATGCAGACGCTCATCTGAGTTTCCAAATCTGTCATTGCTTAACTCGTGAATATTTTTCTATCGTGAATACTATCATTAAAAAGCTTATTTCTGCTTTCCAAAGAAATGTATCTCGTTAAAATCTGTTCAGTATTTTGGGAGTAACGGCAGGTTGAAGTTGGTACAACAGAGTAAAAACTCTGCTTGCATGATGTCAGGAAACTGCTGGTGCTTTTTGAGCAGAGGTGGAAAAACTGGATTGACAAAGTAAAAGTCCTGCTTAGGTTTTCCTTCTGCCTGTGCTCTCAACACAGGTGATTTCACCAATTAGCTCATCAACCTGGCTTAGGGGATGTGGTAATTAGGATCAGCTGGTTCATTGAATTGGCTGGAGCAAAAATGTGGCAGGGTTTTTACTTTCTGCACCCGGGTTTTTCCACCTCTGTTTTTGAGTCATGTGAAAGTTGTCAGGCTCTCTCTCTTCTTAACGGTTTCCTACTAGGTTACTCATGAATATCAATCAGATAACTTTTATAGGGATATTCTCTCACTCTCACTGTTTCTGATGAAATATTCAGCAAAGTTTTCTGTCAGTTAATTTTGGTGTTATTCTTCATGGGAGACTTTGAGGTGAGTTTTCATAGCTTTACCTACTTATTTTTTCAAATCAAACTGATTCATGTAAATAAATAACTACTTTAGAATATAACTATAGTTGTTTTGATGAAAAATATTGAGATCTTAGTGGTCAGAATGAGATTTAAAAAAAAACGGAAGTCAGAAACACAAGTGTCAATTTCAGTTCATCCATCCATTATTTGTAACTGCTTATCCTGTACAAGGTCATAGGCAAGCTAGAGCTTATCCTGGCTGACTATGGGTGAGAGGCGGGGTAAACCCTAGACAAGTCACCAGATCATCACAGGACTGACACATATGCCGCTTTTCCACTACGTTGGGCTGAGCCGTGCTGAGTTGGGCTGAGTCGAGCTGAGTGGGGCTGTTGGAGTTGCATTTCGACTACAACCGCGCTGAACCCTGCTGGCTGGAAGTGGGTGGACACATTGGGTGGAGTTAGCGAAAGTGGGTGGACGTCACGTGATGTCATTAGGCGGTGCAAACAGTGACATCAGTGATCTTTTAAGCGGTAGTCTCACGACCCGGATAGTAAACAATGAGCATGGAGGACATGGAGTCATTAGTGTTGCTGGTCTTGGTGCTGTAGCTTGTTGTCACCGACAATGCCAACAGATACTGGCAAGAGCGTATAGATGAGGCGAGGCGCATAAGGCTTCAGAAAGTCTCGTAATTCGTAATTCTTCTTCTTCCGGGTTTACGGTGTTTACAGATCCCAGCGTGCTCACGGGGCGTGTGTGGGCGTGTGAGGACACTCCTCCTCACCAATCAGTGCACAGGGGAGTGTCTCCTCACGCCCCTAGCCCCACTCGGCTCGGTTTGGCTCGCTTCAGCCCCACTCCAAAACCGTGCGAGTTTTGGGTGCTAAGCAGGACTGAAGCGAGCTGAGTCATGCTGCTCTGAGGTAGTCGAAACGCGAGCCGTGTCGGGCTGAAGTGAGCTGAAGTGAGCTGAAAAAGGGTAGTGGAAAAGGGCCAATAGAGACAAACAACCATTCACACTCACATTCACACCTACAGTCAATTTAGAGCCACCAATTAGCTTAACCTGCATGTCTTTGGACTGTGGGGGAAACCGGAGCACCCGGAGGAAACCCACACAGACAGGGGGAGAACATGCAAACGCCACACAGAAAGGCCTCCGTCGGCCGCTGGGCTCGAACCCAGAACCTTCTTGCTGTGAGGCAACCATGCTAACCAATACACCACCGTGCCACCCAATGTCAATTCAATTAACTAGAATTGTTTATTGGATGTGGCTCACACAGTTTTTTTTCGAGGTTAGCCTTGAAAGCTGTGAATATAAATCAAAATAATAATTTATATTCTTGAATATAAACTCTAGTGGGTCCTACTTAGAAATATAAAGCCCTACAGAGTACAAATAGGGTATTAGAAATATTCTTTTATTACTTTTTATTTTGATAGAGAATGGTAGATGTGAATGACATTCAATTCTTATTTATGCAAATTTTATCATTAACATTGATTTCTCCTTCTTTGGGATGTATAAATGAGAGTTAAGATCAGCTTTATATTGCACAAATCCATTTGGTGAAACTTTGTGTGAGAGTGCAGGCACTTACTGATGTATGCGCGGAGGAAGCAGATCAGCAGACTGTCAATCAAAGGCAAAACGTGTGACTGAAATCGGGGTCAGTAAACTAGTGAGGGTCAGGCGATCCGTGAACAACGTGATGTGGAAAAGACAAAGAGCAAAAACAGAGAAGAAATGGCAAAAGGTCAGGAAATGCTAGAGAGAGTCAGAAAAGATACAAGGCTCGGTATGTACTGAAATGGCAGGATAATACTTCACACTGGAGTGGTGTGAATGAGCGGCTTAAATAGCAGAAGCAGTGATTAAGGAAATGCATGACAGCTATAGTTCAGTAGGCTGGGGACAGAGGGCGCTGTGTGTCATGGGAGTTGTAGTCCTGAGTGTTTGTAGTCTGCTCCTTCACACCAGGATTACTGACAGAACACCCCCCCCCCGAGGAGCTACCTCCGGGAGCTACACTTTTTCTAGGATGACCTCTACCTCTGGGTGCTGGCTTGTTAGGATACTGGGCGTGAAACTCTTGAAGCAAGAGTGGGTTGAGAATGTCCTTGGACTTAACCCAACTTTGTTTCTCAGGTCCATATCCTTCCCAATCTACCAAGTACTCGATTTGGCCTCGTTGTCTGGAGTCAGGGATCTTGTTTACCTGGTAGATCGGGTCTCCCTCAAGGTTGAGTGCAGAGTGTTCCTAGTCTGGTGAGTTGTGGACAAGGGGCCCCGGGATAGCAGGTTTGAGGCGTGAAACGTGGAACATAGGGAATATTCGACAGTGAGGTGGGAGTTCAAGATGGTATAACACGTCGTTGATTCGGCACAAGACCTTGAAGGGCTCAATGTAGCGTGGCTGGAGCTTCTTGCAGGTGTTCGCTTCTCTCATGTTTTTTGTGGCTACCCACACCCTGTCACCGGGGAGGAAGTCGGGAGTCTCACCTCTATATTTATCTGCATACTCCTTGTACTTGGCGCTGACTGCTTCCAGACACTGGTGGACCTCCTCCCAGATGGTTTGACTTTGTCGAAACCAGTCGTCAATGGCCTGTACTTGGCTGGGTGCGTCATCCCAGGGAAACAAGGGTGGCTGGTAGCCAAGTATGCACTGAAATGGTGTTAGCTGGGTGGCTGAGTGTTTGAGCGAGTTTTATGCATACTTGGCCCAAGGTAGGAAGCGCGCCCTGTCCCCCTGGTTGCGCATGCAATATCTTCTCAGGAAGCAGCCAATCTCCTGGTTTGCTCTCTCCACTTGGCCATTGGACTGGGGGTGGTAGCTGGACGTGAGACTTACTGATACTCTCAACCTTTCCATGAAATTTGCCCAGAATTGTGAGATGAATTGGGGATATAGACTAGATCTTCGGGGATGCAGTAGTATTGGAAGACCTGGTGAAATAGCAGCTCAGCGGTCTGAGAAGCTGTGGGGATGCCGGGTAAAGGGATGAGTTTCAGAGCTTTTGAGAATCGATCGATAGTTACCATTATGGTGGTATTCCCTTGAGAGAGTGGGAGATCTGTGATAAAGTCAATTGCCAGATGTGACCAGGGTCTTTGCGGAATTAGTAGGGGGCATAACTTGCCCGCGGGTGTGTGTGTGTGTGTGTGTGTGTGTGTGTGTGTGTGTGTGTGTGTGTCTCGGGACCTTTGCTTGGGCGCATTCGGAGCATGAGGCAATGAACTGATTGATTTTGGACAACATGTTCTCCCACCTGTACCTGTTTCTTAGCATTTGGTGAGTACATCGGCTGTTGGGATGTCCAGTGGCAGGAGATGAGTGAGCCCAGGTGATGAGTTGACTGTGTAGGTGCTTGGGCACATAGAGAAGACCAGGTGGGAGATGAACGGGGTGGGTTCAGGGCTGAGACTTGCTTATTTCTTTGTCCAGTTCCCAGGTGATGGATTGCATGAAACAGTGCAATGGGATAATGGGATGAGAGCTAGAGTCTTGTTGAGAAGGACTGAAAGTTCTGGATAATGCATCTGCCTTGGTGTTTTTGGAACCTGGATGGAAAGAAATTGAGAAATTGAACCAGATGAAGAATAATGCCCACCTGGCCTGCCTGGGGTTTAGCCTCTTGGCCTTTCAGAGATACTTGAGGTTCTTGTGGTCCGTGAGGATGAAAAAGGGGTGCGTGGCTCCCTCTAACCAGTGCCGCCATTCTTCAAGGGCTAATTTAATAGTGAGGAGCTCTCTGTTCCCCACATCATAATTCCTTTCTGCTGAAGTTAATTTTTTAGAAAAAAAAGGCTACAGGGTATAGCTTCGGTTTCTCCACAAAGCGTTGTGACAGGATGGCCCCTACCCCGGTGTCGGATGCATCTACTTCCACAATGAAAGGCTTAGTGGGGTGTTGGAGTATGGGGGCCAAGGTGAATACAAGCTTAAGTTGACCGAAGGCTTCCTCGGTCGCAGAGTTCCACTGTAGGCGCTTGGGGCCCTTCTTCAACAGTGTGGTTAGGGGAGCTGCTAGAGAGCTGAAACCTCGAATGAACCGGCAATAAAAGTTTGCAAAGCCTAGGAATCGTTGGAGCTCCTTTACAGACTTGGGTGTAGGCCAGGACATGACGGCTGCTACCTTGGAAGAGTCTATGCACACTCCTTTGGTGCTAATGATATAGCCAAGGAAGGAAATCTTGTTTAGATAAAAAACTCACTTCTCTGCCTTTACATAGAGGTTGTTCTCTAACAGTCACTTGAGAACAGTTCTGATGTGTTCCTGGTGACTCGGGACATCTGAAGAGTAAATCAGGATATCGTCGATATAGGTGATGCCATATTTGCCCAGCATGTCCCATAGCACGTCATTGATGAAGCACTGGAATACGCTGGGTGCCGAAGAAAGGCCATACAGCATGACCCGGTACTCGAAGTGCCCCACGATCATGCTGAAGGCCAGCTTCCATTTGTCACCCCTCCTTATTCGGATCAGGTTGTATGCACTTCGTAGATCAAGCTTTGAAAATATCTTAGCGGATCAAAGCTGTTCAAGAGCTGCTGGAACCAGGGGAAGAGGATAGGGATACTTTACGGTGACCTGGTTTAAGCCTCTGTAGTCGATGCAAGGCCTCAGTCCAGCTCCTCATTTCTCAACAAAAAAGAAACCAGCCGATGTGGGTGACTTGGAAGGCCGGATGTATCCCTGTTGGAGAGCCTCCTGGATATATTCCTCCATGGCTGCCTGTTCCTTTTGGGACAAGGGATAAATACAACCATGTGGAGGAGACATACCTGGCAGTAAGTTGATCAAGCAATCGTACAGCCTGTGAGGAGGTAACCCGCAGGCCTTCCCCTTACTGAAGACTTCTGCAAGGTCTAAGTAACAATCCGGAATATTGTCTATGGAGTCGGATTGGGGGCTCTCTATGGAGGTAGAAGCTACTCTGATCTGAGGGAGAGAGAGGCAGTTCTGGAAACATGTGGGTGACCATTGAAGAATTTCCTTGTTTTGCCCTGAAATCAATGGATCATGTAGCTGCAGCCAGGGATAGCCAAGGATGATGTCATGATCGACGGTGGTGGTTACATAGAGTGATATGAATTCTTTGTGTAAAGCCCCTATTTGAATCTGTACTGGTTGTGTGCAAGTGGTGACCAGTCCATCGCCTATGGACCCTCCATCGATGGTCTTGATACTGAGTGCGCTGTGCAGGTCGAGGTTCTGCATGATGGTACTACTGATAAAGCTCCCCTCTGCCCCTGAATCAACAAAAGCAGATAAGACATGAGTGAAGGACCCTACCCTGAGTAGGACTGGGATGGTAAAGGATTTAGAACTGAATTTTCTCATCGGACTTGTGGAACTTACAGGCCTCTCTGTTGGGGTCTCTCGAGCTGGTCGTACAGGACATTGCCGGATGCTATGCTCAGGGCTCCCACAGTAGAAACATAACACCTCCTTGCGCCGCCTAGCACGTTCGGAGTGGGTTAGACGGGTGCATGAGACCTCCATGGGTGAGCCATCCTCCATAGACTGGGCAGATTTGGTGTTGAAGTGGATAGATGGTCAGTGCTTTAACAATTGTTTGAGTCGAATACCTAAGTCAATGAGGGAGTCCAGAGTGAGGTTCTCATCTCTACAAGCAAGCTCACTAATGATCTCTGGACGTAGGCCTTGGCGAAAGACCACTTTCAACGTCGGATCATTCCACCCACTGGCAGCTGCTAGTGTCCTGAATTCCAAGGCATATTCAGCAACACTTCTGGAGCCTTGGGAACTGGCGAGAAGACTCTCTCCAACCTCTATCCCTTCTGGATCATGATCAAACACCCTTTTAAAAATGGTGAAGAATCGTTCATAGGACTTGGTTTGCTCATGCCCCTTATTCCAAACTGCGGTGGCCCAGCAAAGTGCTCCTTGTGCTCCTCCGATAAATACGGCATGGTGGAAAAATACATAGAACATTGCAGTAAAAAAAAAAACAAAACCTTACACGCAATGACGTCTCCAGCAAACTTCTCTGGAGTGGGAAGTTGAATCGCTGGGCTAGGAGGAGGCTCAGAGCATGCGAGAAGGGCCTGCAATATCACAGATGTGAGCTGCGTCATCAGAGTGTTGAGGTCGGTGAGCATCTGTTGATGTTCTCTTAGCAAACGCCCCTGCATGTTTAGAGCAGTCGGTTTAGGACCCTCCGCTACATCCATTGCGGCGAAGTATCCTGTGAGAGTGCAGGTACTTACTGATGTATGCGCGGAGGAAGCAGATCAGCAGACTGTCAATCAAAGCCAAAACGTGTGACTGAAATCAGTGTTGGTAAACTAGCGAGGGTCAGGCAATCGGCGAACAACGTGACGTGGAAAAGACAAAGCGAAAACGGAGAGGAAATAGCAAAAGATCAGGAAATGCTAGAGAGAGTCAGAAAAGATACAAGGCTTGGTATGTAATGAAATGGCAGGACAATACTTCACACTGGAGTGGTGTGAATGAGCGGCTTAAATAGCGGAAGCGGTGATTAAGGAAATGCGTGACAGCTGTAGTTCAGTAGGCTAGGGACAGAGGACGCTGTGTGTCATGGGAGTTGTAGTCCTGAGTGTTTGTAGCCTGCTCCTTCACACTGGGATTACTGACACTTTGAAGAAGAGAGTGTACTGATTTAACATTTTTATCTAATTAGCATAATTAATACTAATTAAAAACTAATTTTGCATAATTGTTTTTTACTAATTTTTCAAACTTTGTATTCAGCATACAACCATCTATGTGCCTGCCAATTTCCATGTAAATATCTTGAAAAATAGAAAAGTTATTAAGAAAAATCTTTTGATCTCATTCATTAATGAGGCCCATTTTGGACCATGTTATCCAAATACATAATATTACAGCAGCTTTCTAAAAATTAAGCCATTTTTTTCAATCTTTGGCTGGTAATATCTGAAGAATGGATAAACATATTTTAATTCTGAATTCAGTGAGAGTAGTTTCATGCAATTTGGATTGAATTTGAATTTTTACCTGATATGCCTACACCTAGCTTTTCAACACCTTTTAAATAAATATATTCTTTATTTGTTTGCAATAATTAATCAATATCATATGTTTCTGAAATCTTTACCTTCATGAGCAAATTTAATGCATTTCATGAATTTCCTCATAACTGATGCTCTGCAAAAGAATGCATTTGGTGCTCTGGGTTTAATCACCACACAAGTCGGTGCAGGGAATGTCTAAACCAAAGATCACTTCCTAAGATGGTCAATGCCAAGATCAAGGAGCACATAGGCTGCATGACACTGGTGCAGGTCTTGGGGCATAGCTCATTAGTCATTCAATGCTGAAGCTGTGTTAGTGGAACCAGCTAAGGCTACGTTTACATTACGTCGAATCAGCGGATCATCAGATTAATGTTCTTAAAACGATTCGCGTTTACACTAAAACCGTTAGCCGTGCACACAGCAACACCAATACACAGATACGCTCGGCTCCGCAGGCATCCTGCGCTCCAAATCACTCCGCCCTGAACAGCAAGTGCCCTCTGGAGGGTGCGCACTCCGGCCCTGCACAGCTCACACAGCGCGCGAGTGAAGTGCACAAGCAGTGATTCGGAACTGAGCCGCTGTGTGTGTGATCTCAGCGCATATCACTTACCACTTGCAAGTGGAAGGATGGCAAGCCTAAAGACAATCATAACTACACAATGGGCAGTATTTGCATCAGTATTTGCAGTATTTTCATACTTTTATACTCTTTAATGAAAGGTGATACAAGGCAGAAGTCCGCGCCGTTTTTCAGCAGTCACGTCACATGACCAACGCCAGCGAATCAGGAAGGTGGATGTCACAGTGACGTTGTCCAATGAGGACGCCAGCTAGAGCTCAGCACAGCGTATTCGCGTATCTCAATGTTTACACAGCACCGGACCAGATACGATCTAGATTGAATACGTGGACGCTGGCGGATTCCCGTTTCCCGGCTTTTCCAGGTGGTTTAATGTAAACGGACAGTGCATCCGCGAAGAAAACGAGACAGATACGGTCTAATGTAAACGTAGCCTAAGTTAGCACCTGAACTGAGGACAATGTGTGTCAAGGTCGAGAAACCACATGAGCACTTGAGCAGTATATAACTGGTTGTCTGTCAGACCGATAAGCTGTAAGATGAGCCAAAATGCAGTAAATGGTCAGGTGGGGAGAAGGGGTGATGGAGGGAAACAGAATCCTGTAAAAGTTCTCTTTGCCTTGTCCTATCTCCAGGAACCACTTTTCTAAGAGTCTTAATTTTCTGCACTCAAAACAAACCCAGGAGGCACCACCGGTACAGTTTGTACAATCCAAACATTTGTGTAATTAAGCCATAAAGATGTTAAGATGACCTCGTAACTTAAATTCCACCCACATTAAAGTGGCCAGCGCATCACACTAATCTACAGCCATAAATATATATAGCACTAAACCAGCAAGTCATCTGCTCATCTGATTTTGATGTTCTTACATACGTACAAGTGCAACTGTGTTTGCTTCATACAGCACTTTCAAACCAAACAAAAGTATTATGTCTGCGGCTGTGCAATTTACTGACGACACAAGTGACCTGAGTGTACAAGGCACACCATAGCGTGATTTGATGGATTGAATCAGGCAGTGGTAATTAAACGATTAATAGTACTTAGCTCAAGTCAGTTCATCTCCTGTGTTGGCTCCCACGGGGCCTGCCATCATGGGGAAATTACACAGATGTTATCTTGAGCTTTGCCTACACAAACACACAATCAGCATATAGGAGGAAGTCAGTGCACACATTCTCAAACATATCTCATGAGCAGCACAGACAGAGATAACGTGGCAGCAGTGTGAGTATGGTACATGGTGCTCCTCGTTTGAGGACTGGGGAAATTAAGTCGAAGTGAAAGAAGAGAGGAGTGCATGAAACAAAAAGCACCATAAAACATATTTGGATTTGTCATATTCCCATCTGACTGTAATTTTTAATTAGGTAGATAATTTGCAATGCGTAAGAGGTTAATTGTAAAGCTAAAGTGCTTTCAACCATACTATAATCAGTCATCGACTTACACACTGATTTAGAGTCATGGTCAGTTAATTTTGTCTTTGAGCCTTCCTCTGAGCTGAGAGCACTTTGGCCTTTTCCTGTTCTCATGCTGTAGGTTTTTGTTCTCCGGTGTTGGTTTCATGCTGAAGATGGAAGTGATGAGAACGAAGGAGGACATGGTCCATCTGGAGCTTGCACATCTTTCTGCTCTCCAGGAGAACGTGACTCTACTTTGTAAGTTTCTAGTTTTTTTTTCCATGGGTGATACTAGCGCATACTCACACACAGTCTCCATTCATCTTCTGTACTCCCCACCACCACCACCACCACCTCTCCCATCCAGTGTGTATGTGTGTATTTGTCTGCCCGTCTCTCTCTCTCTCTCTCTCCCACACATTTGTCTTGATATCCTTGTGAAGACTTTGCTTTGGCATAATTATTAATGCTATGCCTACACCCAAGCCTAAATCTTACCCTAATCTTAGCCTCAATAACCAAACAGAAATATTTTGGCTTTTTTTTCCACCCTTAACAGCTAAGTGAGGTGTTAGTTGGTTGTAGACAGTTATCCCCACAAGGCCAAAACTGCCAGATATTCCTGTGTTTGTGGGGACATTTGGTCCCCATTGTGTTATAAAAACACCCCCACCTCACACACACACATAATTCGTTCCCCCTCCCTCTCTCTCTCC
Source organism: Neoarius graeffei (assembly GCF_027579695.1). Classification (NCBI taxonomy): domain Eukaryota; kingdom Metazoa; phylum Chordata; class Actinopteri; order Siluriformes; family Ariidae; genus Neoarius; species Neoarius graeffei. Next base: position 32,320,816 of record NC_083593.1, read on the forward strand.
TGTTGGAGCAGAGAGACTTGTAGCCTTGTGGGTGTCTTGGATGAGTCACATCGGCAAATTACCCAGTTTAAAGCATTTCTCAAATGACTTCCCGTCCAGTCGCGCTGATCACCGATAACAGTTTTCATTTCTGCAAGGAGTTTTGGAGGACACTCGTGAGCGTCCGTGTCTCGTCACGCATGCGCTCCATGCGGAGCTGATGTGCGCGCGTTTGAAGCGATTTAAGTGTAAACACGTTGACGGCGCGCGACAGGATTGCGATAAGACGGTGATGTTCATAAGTATCTAGCGCCTGGTTTTTTTCTCCCTCTGACTTACTCCTATCAAAAGGTATACAGCCAGTCAATGTCGTCAGAACGGATTGTTTTCACTGAATTCATTAAGATCCCTAATGTTAGGCTAGACTCATTCTTAAAAAAAAAAAAAGCTGACCATGTGCTGTTGAATAGTCTACTGAATTAAAAAACAAACAAACAGTCTTCTCATTTTTAATCTTCAAAGCTCTAAACACCTACTGCCTGTCTCTCTAAAAGGGTAAGCCTATAGTGTATTAAATTAGTAAATTACCCATTCATTGACTCATTTACCCTGTCATGGTATTGAAGACAAATGTCAACCCAAGGGACCTTTTCTCTCTCTCTCTCTCCCTCTCTCTCTGAGATCACTGACGTATGCAAAGAAATGTCATTTTTAAAATATATCCCATGATTCCAGATATAAACCAGAACCTGGCAACGTCACATGAGAGTGGATTATTATGGAAAATAAAACCTGAGCGCGCGACACGGTATCGCCCTCTACCGGACATGACGTAATATAGCAGGCACGCTTCAGATCACCCAGTGTATCTTTTTTTTTTTTTCCTCCAGAAAATACAAACGCAATTATTAGTTGTGAATCTGGTATCTAAAATGAAGTGCAAGTCTAAATACGCTTAATATAAAACGTACGTTTTGCTAATGAAGGAGGTGAGGAGTATAAATCTTTAACACCTCATAAGATATTAGTCACACACAGTTACTATTATTAATACGTATTCCTAAATACTAATAAAAGCCTACTTTAAAAGACTACTGTTAAAGAGGTAGCTATTGTATTAGAGTGCATTTATTTATTTATTTATTCATCAGTGAAAAAACCTGATAAGACCTGATGCATAACATTTGGGGGCATCAGTGTAGCTAGAGATATGGTACAGCCAGATTAACAAATTTCACATTTTTAGATTAGATTAGATTACACTGAACTGAAACTGTATGCGCTCATTTTATATATATATATATATATATATATATATATATATATATATATATATATATATATATATATATATATATATATATAAATGTGTGTGTGTGTGTGTGTGTGTTCATAGCTTATATAAGCCAAATGAAACAAATAAATAAATAAATAAATAAATAAATACAATGAAAATTAAAGTTAAACTTGGGGGAAAACGGATTTATATTTTCTTAAAGCAAATAATCGAAAAAGGTAACTTAACGTGTAATACTGAAATTGTACATTCGATAGGATGTATATTAGTACAGTTATAATGGGATTGTTTATATATGGCTATGTCGTCTTGTCTATTGCTGGGAGTTGATTTAAACCAGCTGTGACTGCACAGCTGCATAAAGCTTTAAGTGCATTCATTAACCTCAGGTTGGTTTGTTCATTTACTCGTTTATTTAGGTGTTAATTATTATTTATTCCCCCCCTTTTTTCAGCTCGTCGTTCATCAGAGATGGACAGATTTAAACTGCGTGTGATGGGAAATCTTGGCGAAAACGCAAAATGCTTCTCTCTCTCTCTCTTTCTTTCTGCGTGAGAGAAAAGCTGATTGATCTTATAGGGAACCGGCTGCTCTTACGGATATGAAACGGTTCATTAAACCTGAATACGAAGCCCGAGCTCTCGTGTGTAATCTGTCACTGGTGCGTTCACCGCTCCAAAGGTTTCCATTGCATCTGATTTCGGAATAAATGTGGATGTGCTGCACTTAACACAGAAAGGCGCACAAAGCTGCAAAGCTGAATTTGCTTTTTCCGGTGGACGAAATCATAAAATAGGCTCCGGTGACAGAAAGAAGTAAAGATACTTTACAACACACCCACACAATTTATCTTATGAAATGTTTGCTTTTGCATCCAGATTCATCCTCTCTCTTGTACCAGTGCTGTAAAATACTGAGGCAGTACGGAATCTCAGTCTAGCATACAAGGGACACTTTAGTCAAACGTTTTAAACGACCAAAGGATCAAAACCGAGCGTGTTTATTAAAAAGGAATTGTTTCAGTCTCGTTGTTATTGATGTTGTTTTGATCAGACGCTGGCGCGCGCGAAATGGAGCTTTTCCGCGCAAGGAGGAGGGAAGGAACGACAGGGCGCGAGACACTTAATCCCCCCTCAGACCGGGAACCGGGACAAAACATGCCCTCTGCCGCTTGCAGTGCTCTTAATGACACAGTGTGCATCCAAGCTAAAACACACACTGAGCACGTTTTGGCAGCACGATTCACTCGAAACGGAGGGACTCGAACACGCACCCAGCACATTTCCACTGCAAGTTCGACTCGCTACAGATCTGTGTTGGTTATTATTCGCGTTTTTACTCGTGCTCATTAGCATGCCGTCCTCGGCGATGACGCGGGTGTACGCGCTCCCCTGTTTAATATGTGCCGGCTGTATTCGGGGCCACGTGGCGCACAAAGCCACCTTCCTGCCTGTCCGACATTTTTTCCAGCAGCTCAGAGCTCGCCTCAGGGGACTGGCATGGGTGCTTCTACCGGAACCGGCACACTGGGGCTTTATGCGACCCCCCACTCCGCGTGTGGGCGCGGGATTCGGGTTCCACATCATTACGCCTGAGCCGCAGCGGAGGAGCATCTGAAACACACGAGCACCAATCTTTTTCTTTTTTTTCCAGAGCCATCATTTTTTTCCGTTCTTGTCGTGTGGGAGTAGGAATTCTTTTATTCATAAGGGGCATGTTATGCCACTTCCATTAAGCGCCTTTGTACTTTGATGCATTAACAACTGATAAGCATTTTTTCACATTTTCATAATTGCGGGCAAAACGTGTGTATAAAAATGAAAAAAAAAAACGGCGAGCATAGGAGAATGTTAGCAATTATAAAACTAGTAGTAATAGTACTGCCAGTGATAATAAGAATAATAATGATGATGATGATGATGATGATGAAAACCCACGAAATCAGAAAGGCACACTTACAGCCAAGCATTGTTAGCTTAACCCACTATCCATTTCCAACTCTCCACTGTGGCGTTGAGTAAAAACATTTTGGGTACGTGATAACCCTATAACACACCCTCTATTTTGCTTCTAAAGGGGTTTGAGAGGTGGTGAGTCAGCGCGGGGGATGGAACGCGCCTTGTTGAAGGGCCGTCACTGGGCTAATGCTGAGTGGCAGTCGATAATGCCAAGGCGGATCACACTCTGCCCTCTGGCCCCTAACCACTGACAGCTCAGGTAGAAGCACACGAGCTTTATTCTGTTTTGAGCTAGTGGTTTATGGATTTACAGACCAACACGTGTAAAAGCAGGTCTTTGTTTAACACCATAAATGGTCAAAATTCAGCCACTTGGCTTTGTGTTTAGATTATTTGGAAGTGCTCGTTATACTCGTTAGACCCAAGGCCCAGGTTGTGTAATGGAGCTGATTAGTGTTTCAAGAACATGTCGTGATGCATCCAGCATTTTTAGAAATTGCTGAAATGAGATCCCCCCCCATTCCAGTGCGATTCAGGGAACTTCAATTTGCGCACTGCGTCTATTTCAATTCCACGAACCATAAAACGAATTGGCGAGTTTGTAGTAGGTCAAGACTTCGCCAGAGTCGCCTATTTGAGCAATCAGACCTTATTCCTAAAGTAAAGTACAGGGGATGAATATTAAGTTATAGCAACGTGAGTAAAGGCTGCTGCAGAGGATCATCATATAGGCTAAGTAAATGGATCCCAGTGGTCAATGATGGATTCTATTTTAAGGAACAATATATGTTGTTGTTCAATTAAATATAATTGAACAACAACAACAACAAACAAAAAAAAATCCACGTAATTCCCACAAATGACAGCCTCTAAATAGGGGTAGAATGAGAGGATGACGCGCGAGCCAGATGGATGAAAATCGGCGACAGGCGAGAGACAAAGACGGGCAAATTGGAGGCGCTCGGGAAATGGAGCGGAAATGGAGCGGCGGTGCGGAGCCGCGTGCGTCACGGCGGCCTCAGTCGCTTGGCTTCGGCCCAGGTTCGATTAACGGGCAACACAAATACCAGACGGAATTGGAAAAAGTCATGTTTTTTTTTTTTTTTTTTTTAAAAAGGGGATACCAAACACTGTCAGAGAAGCTGCATCTTTGCACCAAATAGGAGTTTCACTTCAATTAGCCTCCCAATTAAATAGGCCCATGCACAAGCTAATTTATCGTCATTCTGCTTCCATGAATACAAGGGATCTGAGAACTTCGTTTAAATCGAGAATATGTTTCTGATTTCTAAGCACGATGCTCTCCGTTCTTAATGGAGAGAGTTGCTTCATTCATGCCGTTTCCGTTCATTCATCAGAGCAGCGTAACGTAGCCCCTGAGTTCAAACGAGACACGAAATTCTTATCAATGAAGGGGGGGTGACGTCAAAGGCGGCGCGCGCTGACTCGTCGGTCACGTGGGCCGACGCGCCTGTACTTATCGGAGCTGAGCTGTCCGCGGTCCTGATAAAAAAAAAATCGCGAGCCACACACTGACGTACAACAACCAATAACAGCTTTCACATGTGCAAATAAGTGTGAATCGTAAACGAAATATCAGTCTGGGCTTGGAAAAGAAACTTTTTTTTTCTTAGTTTCGAATTAAATAAGGACTGAGATCTTCCAGCTTCAGTCGTTAGGCACGAAGAAGAGGCACAGGAGAGCTTCTGAGCTGCGGCTAAATTTTGTGCGGGATCGCAGGTGAGTGGCGTTTCTACGCTTTTATTCTCCTTTCCAATGCACTTTAAAATACATGCACAGTTAAATTATAGTAGCCCAGACGACTGGAATGCGAATTAGGTCTCGGACAAATGTTTTATCTGGACAGCGCTCATTAATCTGAGGGAAATTGTCAGCTGAAGAACTGGTTTCCAGAGGAGCACAGACTTAAAAATGATAAGAAAAAAAAAACCCAACTACAACCCAGTGGATATTCAGCATTCATAGAGAAGGGTGATGTAGTCTAAGATCAGATTTTCTACGGTTGCAGGATTTCATTCTGATAAGTAGCTACAGCATCCCTGAGCTTCAGCAGCAGTCCGATCATGCCAACTATGTCTATGCAAAACGAAATCAATTAAGCAGGTTTGTAATACGGACTTATCTAGAATATGACTATGATCAAATAGAGAGTCGGGAAATTGCACACAGTAGCTCCATATCATACAGCATAACGACACCATACTGACGCTGTGGTATAATTACACCCGACTCACACGGATGCGTGGACTGCATTTTAAAGTTGCATTCTGTCGAAGAAACATTCACTTAATATGAGAAAGGAAATTCGCATTATTATCTGTCTTACGGGTTTGGTGAAACAGAGTAATCAGTCTGTGAATCCCATGAATTCGGATTCCTGACAGTAAACAAATAAAGACTACCATGGCTATGTGAATGATTCGGGTTATTTTATTTTATTTTATTTTGTTATATTACTTGACAAAATAGCAAAAATGAACAGTAATTCTACTACAAATCTATTTTAATAAAATAAGCTTATATATATATATATATATATATATATATATATATATATATATATATATATATATATATAAGTGGGACCAAAGGGCTATAATATATATTACCCCACCCCCACGGTCATGGAAACTGCTTCTGCTTCTCCATCATATAAAATCATTGAAATATCATTTAAAATATACAGTGCTTCAGGGGGATTTGTGTGGTGTTAATGATATGGTGATGTGCTCACAAATGTTTTAACCAGGGAATGTATTAAAAAGGTGGTTGTGTGCCATATGATATATTGCATAAATGACACCAGGACTGACACTTTTTTTTGTGTGTGTGCGTGTGTGTTTTGTCTCTGCAAGGTGCTCACCCTGTCCCCTCTCCCCCAGCCCCATCTGGTCTGCTCTGCAAGGACATGACCTGCTGCCATCCTCCCTCCTCTACTCTCCTGTTAGTCCTGCTCAGCATTGCTCCACGGCTACCTGCTGCCGCCCCACTGCTTACTGAAAGCCCTCTGACGGGCACCAGCAATGAAACACTCTGGCTGGTGCACCCAGAACCAGCCACAGCAGCTGGAGCAGTCAGGACACACAGGAAGGTGGAAGGCATCCTCCAGACTCCTCTTGGACAGGGTGGCTTTCCAGACATAGACTCTGCTAGGGCGCTGGTATCTGTCTTGTTAGAGGCGCTTGATCATCCAGTTAGAGAAGAGAAGGTAAACCTGGTAGAGATGAAGAAGGAGCCATGGAAGGAGCTGGAGATGTGGAGGGATCGGGAGGAGGACCACAAAAACCATGAGCAAGGGAAAAATGAGGAGGAGAATATAGAGGTACCACAGTCTGGAGTGACTGAGGCAGTGCAAGGAGTGGAGAAGGGAGGAGAAGAAAAGGTAGGATTAACAGACCTGTGGGTTTCCGATGAGGCAAATGAGAATGGAAATGGTGAAAACAAGTTTGAGGAAAAGGAAGGGTTTCTGCAGAGATTGCTCAGTAAGAAAGCAGAGGTCCCACCCCAAATCATCACCTCACTCCAGCGTAAAACCAGGGGCTATTTTCAAAACATTGACCTTGGTCTCCAGGACAATGAGATCCTCCCACCTCTCAAGGGCTACAAAGCTTATAACCAGCAGTTGGCCTTGGCCAGCAAGAAGCTCAAGTGGCAGGAAGCGAGAGAGAGAAATCCCTCCCAGCTCGACAGAAACTTCATGGATGATTTTGATTTCATAGAAGAGGAGGAGGAGGTTCTTCCACGCAAGGAAGAAGAGGCAAGAGCACGAGCTGAGCAGGAGGAGGTACGGAGACAGGAGGCAGAGGCACAAGAGGCACGAGAGGAAGAGCAGAGACTTGCAGACATCGCCTCCGACATGCTTCTGGAATACATGGGGAGGAAACAAAAAACAGCCTCTTATATGAAAGACAGGAAGAATGCTTTATTGCTCAACAATGTGGCTGAGGACAAGCGGTCTAACGAAGTGGAGGACAGTGATGATGACGAAATGGACCCAGAGACAATTGACAAGCTGATTGAAATTTCTAGTAAACTGCACCTACCTGCTGATGACGTTGTTGAGATCATCACAGATGTGGAGGAGAAGAAGAAGAGGAAGGACCCACCCCCCAGCAATGTCCCCCGTTTTCGGCCTTTAGTCCCACTTAAAGCCAAACCGAGGGCTCCCCTTTATCAATACCCTAAGTCCCCAAAGAAATCCTCTTACAAGATGAACCCATATAAAAAGTGGTACAGGGAGAAAAGTAAACCCAAGTTCAACAAGCAGGACTACTGGTTTAAGCCAGAGAAGCAGTTACTAGCATATCCTTCCTTTCCCTATTATCAGAAGCCATATCGAGCCTATTACCCCGTCTATTTTCCATCTCCTAAACCACGCTTCTACACAAATCCTGCACTCTCCTTTGACTACAACTTTGGAGACCCCATTGGTTATGGCTTCAAACCTCCCAAACGTAGGTACAAAGACAGAGCCAAGGGGAGGGAGCGAAACTGGGTGCAAGGGGCCCGCCAGCCCCAAAACATCTACCCTTTAGCAGACACAGTCATTTCTAACTACATCCTTCCTCATCCCCGAACTTACCAGATGCTCCCCGTGCCCAAAGCCCGCTCTCCTCCAAGTGCAGTGGCACCTGGCTATTATTACCACCCAGACTATGCGTATGATGAGCCAGATCCTGTGCCAGATAGTGACGATGAGCTGGAGAACTTCATTGGGAAGATTTACTACAATCGCAGGTTGTTCTAGATAGTTCTCTATCTGGGGAAAAGACCTGTGATAAACCATAGCGATGAAAAAAGAGTGAGGAGAACAAAGAGAAAAATGGAGCAAGTGAGGGAGTGAGGTTAAGGGCTGAGGAAAGACTAATTCTGTGTTACTTCTCCACTCTTGTTTTTTAAAACATTCCAGGTTAGGCCAGAAAAGCGATGTTAATGAGGAACTGGACCCTCTATGTGTGTTTGCATTCTGTTCCTCTCGGAGTTTACATTTTCATTTGGTGAGAGAACGTATGGGTGAATTTAACAGGCTTCATTCAGGTATGGTTTTACTCTTGCATGTCAAAACATTTTAGGTGCCAACTGCAAGAGACCCATGTTTACACAAAGATTACTTTTGATGCTTGATTAATTAACGTGATTTTGAAAAAAGGGTCTCAGCTTGGGGCTGAATTCTTGAATCACTAGTGAAATTATTACTGACCCATATTTTTCATAGGCCATGTTTAGTTGTTATTATCAGTAGTCTTTTTGTCTTAATATGGCTCTATTTAATTCATGTGCATGCAGGTCTTGCACCCATGAAAATAATAACTTTATGTGAAACAAAAACAAATATCCACCACAAACTTGAAAGCAAATCTTCCATTTTGATTAAATAAATGCAAAATGGTGGGTGTCTTTAATGGATGGATGTCCTGTGATGGTAGTTTTTATTTTTTCAGTGTTCTTTCACCTTGCCAATGATTTTCTCTATGCCTCACCTAAACATTTTTAAAATGCCTTTATTACTATTTATGGATTGCCTCTAGCATTCAATCAACACATTGTATCTTTGTCTTGAGGGTCAGAAGAAAGCTGTATATATTACGTCTATTCAAAGAAGTTTTAAAACACTTGAAAAGTCTTGAGAAACGAACTAAGGTTGAAACGTCTGCACGTCTATCTGTATTTGCATCTTTAAAAAAAACAGAAAAAAATATGGGGGAACTTGCCTCTTTGAAAAACTGTGGTTATTTTAAAAATATACAAAAAACCCTAAGAAAGAAATCTTTAATTGTTTCCACAAGTGAATCAGTCTTGTGAAAGGAATTTGTTGTTGATGTCACCTTCCAGATTGTAAGTTGTACAGTGTGAAATAAACAAGTGCGTGCAATGTGTAAATAACAGCATGTTGATTACTAGTTTTGCTATATGAAAAAAAAAATAAAAGCCACTATTTTATTAAAGATCGTTTTCTTTTTAAAAAGATGCCTTATTGGAGAGCGTTTGATTAGTCATCCAGAATAATGTGCCATTTAAGCCTTTCAAGTGCACGCTTTCATTTTACATTTGACAAAAGTGGACTTTGACAAACAGATTGTACAATCTACCGTTGTTCCTTTTCACCTGTCCATAACATTAACAAAATATAAAAGTTGGAATTGTCACTTAAAGCCTGGTATGATGCATTTATTAGCTGGTGGGCATGAACAAAATCTCTGTGCAAAAAAAGTCAAACCCTAGATGACTATAAGTCTCAAACAAAGATATGAAATATGAACAGAACAAGTGTTCGATATAAAAGCCTCATTTAAAAGATTGAAAATCCAACCAAGAATGTTGTTTAGTTCTGCATGTTAAGCATTTTGCACAATAGGGAGATTGAAAAATTAAGGTTTTCCACATTCTTGCATTTGCAGATGCACAGATACATGCGAAAATGCATAGCAAACCCCTTATGACTCTATAAATCACATACCATTGAACAATAAACCTCCATTTTCTCCAGCCAATTGACTATGATGGCATTCAATGAAACGAGGAGACATGAAGGAGTATATATGAAAGAGTCATTCACAATAGTAGAGACAGACTGGAATGTAAAAAAGGCTATTGATGTGACAGGAATAACTATGGAGACACAATGAAACCAAGGAGGGGGGAGTGCAAGGGAGAGAGAGAAAGAGGGGAGTGAGAGAGAGAGAGAGAGAGAGAGAGAGAGAGAGGGAGCTGCAGTGATTAATGAGTCACATGATTGACGGGTGAGTCATCTACTGCCATGCACCACTGCAGAACCTCAAGCATTAAGATTTATACCCATACACTGGACACAAACACCTGCACATGCACTCACCTTTGCTAGATAAAATAACCATCACCCTAAGGTAGGACCTCAACCATTAGCGTATGGCAACACACATTTACTCATACACACGCACGCAAACACTCGCCACGCATTCACAGACATGCAGGACTTGAAAGCCAATTCCAGTACAAATGATTGCTCTCTAATTAAATGCAGATGAATTACCACCAAAGAACCATTTTGACCTCTGAATGGACACAGTTTGTGCAAATGGGACATCCATTGGCATAATGAAGTGTGCAGAATATTCATGAATTATGCAACCACTCACCCACTGATAAAAACTATCTATATTTGATTTACACTCTTTTCAATGTTTGTGTCATGAGGCACAATCAGTGCTAATTATGGAAAAAAATGCAGAAAGATACTAATATTCTAGGGTCTCTCAAAACTGATTTTCAAACACAGCTGATTAAAATCCCAGTTTTCAAGATGATAAACTGGTTCTCAAGCTAATGTCCTACTCCAGAATTGGTTTGTTGCCAGCTGCGGTGAGTGGTGGTCTGGTAACAAATTAAACAACTGATGCACTAATAACGGCAAAAACTTGGAGGAAGAGACCAGTGAGTCAGTCAGCTTCAGAAACCCTTCACGGCATGCTGTGCTCTTCGAGAGGAAGTTGATAAGTGAACAGAGGACAGTGTCCTTTTTCAGCCATATGGTAAAAGTCATAAGGACTTATACGTATCCACCTAACATTTTCACTGCAGCATGGAGCAAAAGAGTCTTTTACTGTATACCGATAATGACTGTAATGAAGATATAACCATTGAAGGACTACATGGATAACTGTGCTGTGCATGTGTTAGCTATCACATACAAACTACCTTTAAATGTAAACAGTGACTCCATGACACCATGTCACATTAGTTGTTTTCTCTCGGTAACAACACACAAACAAGGGCTTGTATGGCTGCACAAAATCAAGCCCTCAGAAATGTTGTCTAAGGCAATGACGGCAGAGGCACAGACACTTCAGATATAAAAACGGACGGATAATTACACTGAGTCATAAGCAGTGCTGGAAGCAGCTCTGATGATGCACTCCTCCAAGCCGACCAACCAGTGCACGACAGCGGTTGAAAAAATGGCCAAAACACTCTCCACTTAAACTTTCCCAGTGACTAAAGCACATCTTGCACACTCCCTATATTCCGCTGATTAGTAATAATTGAGCCAATTTGTTTAGAGCTCCATGAGATCATATTGCTATTCACTTGATCCTCTTTTATATTCCAAACCTGCATGATGATAATTGCAGTATAATGATCATCTCCCCTGCCTGTGCAGGAGCTGCCGCTGCTCAAGATTGTCTTCATGATGCTCTCAGAGCTGCCTTACAGAGGTAAACAGGTTGTTTTGCAAATTCAGATCAGGACATCCTGTGTGCTCTGAATAATACCGACATTCAGGAATGTGTTTGTGCCATCACGCACTGATGTCTAGCAACGTGTTTTTTGTATCGGATCAAGACGCAGCATACATATAGTATACATGCAGCAGTATCCAGTGTTTTGTGTTTACACTTGTCAGATACTGACAAAAGCTTGTAAAGAATGGCAGCACGCTGCTGGAGGCCAGTCCTGTTTCAATAACGCTGTAATTATACCAAGACATGGAACATTTAACTATAGCAGCAGTAACTGTCAAGCCCAGATTGTTATATGATTAATTTGCCTGCTAAAAGCTCATTTCTAATTGGGAGAAGTAAAAAGTCTTGTGAAAGATGCACACACACACACACACACACACGTGTTTTTTTTTCCTCAAGCCCACTCCATGTGCATTCACTGCCAAATCATTATCATCACTGTTCGAAACACCTGCAAAAATGTTAATCGAGAAAACAGTGGAGCGAAGCAACAGCGTTACCACTTAATCCCACGTTCCAAACGGGTGCTGTTTGTGCCAGAGGCAAGGCTGAAAAAGCGAAGAGGAAAAGGTGAAGAGGGTGAGAAATTGATGAAGTGAGAGAGAAAGGGGAGGCAGTAAAAGAGAGAATGGGGGTGAAGCTTTGAGTGACTCACCCTGTGTAAGTGCGCATCGAACAGCTCCATAAAGTGGTGGACCACCTCCACATTAATGAGCTCACTGCACAGTCATAAGCACTTACATTCACTCTCGGCCTCCACTGCACCATTTCTACGCTAGGAAAAATACACACACGCATATAAATGCATACACAGATACAGTACACTGACAGAAACATACAGTACATATATGGGAAATTATGCACACACACTTCCTTCAGGGCATGTATAGCATAATCAGTTACCATGCTGAAGAAATGTTAATGAGAAATGTCTCTGTAAATAAATGCCATACTCATAGGTCATTGCAAAGAAGTCCATCCATCCATCCATCCATCCATCCATCCATCCATTACCGCTTATCGTGTGCAGGGTCATGGGCAAGCTGGAGCCTATCCCAGCTGACTATGGGCGAGAGGCGGGGTACACCCTGGACAAGTCGCCAGATCATTGCAGGGCTGACACAAACAACCATTCACACTCACATTCACACCTACGGTCAATTTAGAGCCACCAATTAGCCTAACCTGTATGTCTTTGGACTGTGGGGGAAACTGGAGCAAACCCACGCAGACATGGGAAGAACATGCAAATTCCACACAGAAAGGCCCCCGTCAGCCACTGAGCTCGAACCCAGAACCTTCTTGCTGTGAGGCGACAGTGCTAACCACTACACCATCGTGCCACCCCACTGCAAAGAAGTGCATTATTTATTCTGATGTTTACTGTATGGATGGCACGGTGGTGTAATGGTTAGCACTGTCACCTCACAGCAAGAAGGTTCTGGGTTCGAGCTCAGTGGCTGACAGGGCCTTTCTGTGTGGACTTTGCATGTTCTCCCAATGTCTGCATGGGTTTCGTCCGGGTGCTCCGGTTTCCCCCACATGCAGTTAGGTTAACATGACCTGAAGGTTTGGCTGAAGCACGCTTGAGCAAGGTACCTAACCATCAACTGCTTCCCTGGGTGCTGTAGCATAGCTGCCCACTGCTCTTGGTATGTGTGTGTGCTCATTGCTCAATCGCGTGTGCATGTGTGCGTTCACTGTTTCAGATGGGTTAAGTGCAGAGGAGATATTTCACTGTGCTTAAGTCTGTGCTTGAGTGTACGTGCAATAAATAAAGGCTTCTTGTTCTTGTATGTGGGTGCTGATACAGAAAATAAACCTGTTCATGGAGCTGAGGTTTGTTGAATAATGGTATTACCCTTGTTCCTGACATGGTGTCCCAGTCACAGTGTGACACTCAAGCTGGCCTTCACTTACTCTTTACAGCAAATCTGCTTGTGAGCCATTCGGACTCATCCATTATTAAACTGTCAGAGTTTCCGTTTCATGGAAAGCGAGAAGATGAAGCAAAACAAACAGCAGTGTGTTGCCACTGGAGCAGTGTTTGGTGGGTGGGCAGACGGCACGCATGAGGTGAGTAGTCAGGTATTAATGATAGATGCAAGGGCATGTGGGGCTTATGGTAAAAGCAGAGCAGCCTTTTAAAATGTGATTCACTGTTTGATTCATTGATAACTTCTGGGCAGAGCTTCTTGATGACTATTGCTGTAAACAGGAAATGGATATTGTCATGCCATGCTAAGACCTGGTTAACTGACGAATGTAAAGCCTTACATCTTTTTTTTTTTAAACACAATATAACCATGATTTCTAAAACGTATAGTGAGACAAAGACAGACAGTTCAATCTTCTCCAAAGCATTCAAAGAGAATCCAACTGAACAGGATGAGTAGAATCAGTTAAGAACAACACTTTTACTTTTTTTTTCCAGTGAAATGTTATTCTAGGGCGGCACGGTGGTGTAGTGGTTAGCGCCATCGCCTCACAGCAAGAAGGTCCGGGTTCGAGCCCCGTGGCCGGCGAGGGCCTTTCTGTGCAGAGTTTGCATGTTGTCCGCATGGGTTTCCTCCGGGTGCTCCGGTTTCCCCCACAGTCCAAAGACATGCAGGTTAGGTTAACTGGCGACTCTAAATTGACCGTAGGTGTGAATGTGGGTGTGAATGGTTGTCTGTGTCTATGTGTCAGCATATGATGACCTGGCGACTTGTCCAGGGTGTACCCTGCCTTTCGCCCATAGTCAGCTGGGATAGGCTCCAGCTCGCCTGCGACCCTGTAGAACAGGATAAAGTGGCTAGAAATAATGAGATGAGATGTTATTCTAGCAGAACGTGTGGACAGGATGATCATTCCAGGTTTGTAATAGCTTGGGCTTGTACTGTCCTCGATCATTTTACATCTCATTTTCTCTTTCACTTATTTTCTCTTCAGGTTGTTTCACAGAGCTCCAGTCAAGGAAGCTGAGCTTCAGATACAGGAAAGTGCGTGAGAACCTTAATACATAACATTCGAAAATGTCTCAAGGAAAACTTTCAGCTGGAGAACAGTTTCAAAAACAGTCAGGACTTAAGGACCAATCTCAAGACAAGCCTGCAGCTGGAGAAGAGCAGTCAGAACCTAAGAAACAGCCTACAGGCACAGCGAGTATGTTATTATTATTATTAGTAGTAGTAGTAGTAGAAGCCTTTAGTCTTTATGCTGCCTTGTTATATCTTATGCATTTAACTGATACTTTCAAAATATTGCTTTTGTTTTTTGCTAAAATTACTCAGGCATGGAGCTCTGCTGGTACTGCATGAAATCTCATTCTCAGGCAGAGCCCAAAACACCACAGGTACATTGGTTTATCAGAGCTCCTGTCTTGTGATGCAGATAATTAAATAGGAAACTGATCTGTCCTTCTGTCTTTTGTGTTGCTCTCATTCAGGGTTGGGTTTCACATTCTTACCCTGACTTTCATCTCTTGTTTCAACCATTTCAGTAAACTGTAAATTATGTATCTGAGATAGCTATGTTTTCTGCTGCACATATCCTGTAGATGGTGCTGTCTTTTCAATATTCAGTTGCAGCTGAAGGACAAGGCTTTAATGCCTCCCTATGGTGGAGATCGTTTGTGCTATCAGCAAGACCCCAGGCCTCATTTTGGAGTGGCACACTCCTCACGCTCCATGTCTTTCCCTCTCTGGGGCAGTGAGGGACACAGAGGGATGAAGAGGGAGACTGATGAGGATGATATGAACTCTATCAGCAAATGCCCACACTGCCATCTGGGACTTCCTCTTGATACACTACTCTGGCATGCGGTAAACACAATGACACTTATTAAAAGGTCCAAGAAAAACAACAACAACAATGTAGTAAGAAATGGAAAGGGAACTGCACTGAAAATGTAATAAACTATTCCTTCAATCTATTTTCCATGTACGATTATGCTGCTAGGGCGGCACGGTGGTGTAGTGGTTAGCGCTGTCGCCCCACAGCAAGAAGGTCCTGGGTTCGAGCCCCGTGGCCGGCGAGGGCCTTTCTGTGCGGAGTTTGCATGTTCTCCCCGTGTCTGCGTGGGTTTCCTCCGGGTGCTCCGGTTTCCCCCACAGTCCAAAGACATGCAGGTTAGGTTAACTGGTGACTCTAAATTGACCGTAGGTGTGAATGTGAGTGTGAATGGTTGTCTGTGTCTATGTGTCAGCCCTGTGATGACCTGGCGACTTGTCCAGGGTGTACCCCGCCTTTCGCCCATAGTCAGCTGGGATAGGCTCCAGCTTGCCTGCGACCCTGTAGAAGGATAAAGCGGCTAGAGATAATGAGATGAGATGAGGCGGCACGGTGGTGTAGTGGTTAGCGCTGTCGCCCCACAGCAAGAAGGTCCGGGTTTGAGCCCCGTGGCCGGCAAGGGCCTTTCTGTGCGGAGTTTGCATGTTTTCCCCGTGTCTGCGTGGGTTTCCTCCGGGTGCTCCGGTTTCCCCCACAGTCCAAAGACATGCAGGTTAGGTTAACTGGTGACTCTAAATTGACCGTAGGTGTGAATGTGAGTGTGAATGGTTGTCTGTGTCTATGTGCCAGCCCTGTAATGACCTGGCGACTTGTCCAGGGTGTACCCCGCCTTTCGCCCGTAGTCAGCTGGGATAGGCTCCAGCTTGCCTGCGACCCTGTAGAACAGGATAAGCGACTAGAGATAATGAGATGAGATGAGATTATGCTGCTTCAATTATTTAACTGTTTTAATCTTGTCTTTGTGTTTTCCTTTTCTCTTCACAGGAAAAATGCCAGTTATTTGAAGGCCCCAGAAATGACATATGAAATAAAATGTCAAAAACAGTGAGACAAGTAGCTTTATGCTTTGTTAAACTAGATCAAAAACAAAACAAGCTTATCGAATACGGATTGGCATTGCACTCAGGATGCACTCCCGCATTGCACCCACTGTTACCAGGAGAGGCTCTGGATCCACAGCTCCAGAATTATTCACCCCCTTAGGGAAAGTGGTTTAAAAAAGTTATGAAAAAAAAATCTATGTTGTCAATGAGCTTAATCTCATACTGAAAATATTAGAGAAATATAATGTAATGGGTGTCACATTATAGGAATGTTACATACACTAATGTACTTTTCATTGCTTTTTTTTAAGTAATATACTGGCAAAACTATTTCCAGCATTTTACTGTAACTAGTCTGTTACCATGTTGGCTATATTTACAGTACACCCATAATAATAGACTGTTTACATGTCTATTGTATTCAAACTGTATTTATGTTCCTTGGTAATCCAGTTATGCTGTAATTTGCTTACCATTCTACTGTAGAAGTTTACCATTTTTACTGTTATTAATATATTTCTGAAAAGCTATATGCAATTCCTGTAAACCACAATTATGAAATTTATTGAATTGTTGAGCCCATATTTTGCTTTACATGCTTCTTTACAATTTGAATACATATGAATAAGCGTGTGGATGTCTGTGTTGTCCTGAGACAGACTAGCATCCCACCGAGGATGAATTGTCCTGCCATGCATCCAGTGTTCCTGGAATTAGCTCCAGATCCTCCACAACCCTGATCAGGATAAAGCAGTTACTGAAACTGAATGAATGAATGGATTTCAAGACAATATATCGACCTTCTGATTGGCAAAATATGTTTCATATATGTGCGAGTTACTCAATACTAAGACCAACAAGGTGCTACATATTTTCCCTGACAAATACAGTAAGAATTTCTGCATCAATGTTATTGTGTCTGCTGCATTAAACTAGAATTCAAAGATGCTTCTTGTCCACTGTTTTAACAAGCAGAAGTGTAGTCAGGTCATTTATTCAGGTGGTTTATTCATAAATCACTTTAAGGAGTCAAGCTTTATGGAGATGCCAATTTCCTTTTCCAGCAGGACTTAGCACCTGCCCACATTGCCAAAACTACTACCAAAGAGTTTGCTGACCATGATATTATTGTGCTTGATCAGCCAACTTGCGTGACCTAAACCCCATAGAGAATCGATGGGATATTGTCAGGAGGCAGATGAGAAACACTAGACCCAAAAATACAGACGAGCTGAAAGTCACTATCAACGCAACCTGGGCTTCAATAACACCTCAGCAGTGCCACAGGCTGATCGCCTCCATGCCACACTGCATTGATGCAGTAATTCGTGGTAAAGGAGCCCCAACCAAGTATTGAGTGTATAAATGAACATACTTTTCAGTAGTTGGACATTTCTGTATTGTAAATCCTTTGTTGACTGATCTTAGGAAATATTCTAATAATTTGAGATACTGGATTTCTGATTTTCATAAGCTATAAGCCATAATGATCAAAATTAAAACAAAAAAAGGCATGAAATATTCCACTTTACGTGTAATGAAGACAGAATATATGAACATTTACCTTTTTGAATTAAATTACAAAAAAATTAACTTTTTCATGATATTCTAATTGTTTGAGATGCACTAGTATCTCTCTCTCTCTCTCTCTCTCTGTCTCTCACAAACATGCACACACATCAGCCATAACATTAAAACCACTGATAGGTGAAGGGAATACCTATGAGTATCTCTTTAGACTGTTTCACCTGTCTAAAAATCTTATTCTCTTAAAATTCTAAAGGTAGTGACAGTTAACCCACATCCATTCTGGCCACAGCGGACACTCTACCACATCACCGCTTCACCGCTGCCACAGCATGACAACAGGAATGTGGGTCTTGGTACAATGACAACATTAAACATAAAAATTCACAAATAATTCCTGAATTATTTGTTTAAGTTTGAGGATAATGATGGTAACAGTTTGTAATAGCTCGATTCATTTTCACAGTGCTTGCAAAACCTAATTTATGTTTTTTCTCTCAGTAAATGCTGAAGCTGAGCAGGGTAAGTGGTGACCAACCAGAAGAGCTGCACTTTTGTTGAAGTTTTACATTACTGCCCACTGACTGTACCAAAGGGCATCAGCACCAATACACTGAATCTCATGTGCGTTGTTACCAGAGTCTGCCATTCTCTTTGAGCAGCGTTCTGTTATACAGTGGTGCTTGAAAGTTTGTGAACCCTTTAGAATTTTCTATATTTCTGCATAAATATGACCTAGAACATCATCAGATTTTCACACAAGTCCTACGAGTAGATAAAGAGAACCCAGTTAAACAAATGAGACAAAAATATTATACTTGGTCATTTATTTATTAAAGAAAATGATCCAATATTACATATCTGTGAGTGGCAAAAGTATGTGAACCTCTAGGATTAGCAGTTAATTTGAAGGTGAAATTAGAGTCAGGTGTTTTCAATCAATGGGATGACAATCAGGTGTGAGTGGGCACCCTGTTTTATTCAAAGAACAGAGATCTATCAAAGTCTGATCTTCACAACACGTTTGTGGAAGTGTATCATGGCACAAACAAAGGAGATTTCTGAGGACCTCAGAAAAAGCGTTGTTGATGCTCATCAGGCTGGAAAAGGTTACAAAACCATCTCTAAAGAGTTTGGACTCCACCAATCCACAGTCAGACAGATTGTGTACAAATGGAGGAAATTCAAGACCATTGTTACCCTCCCCAGGAGTGGGCAACCAACAAAGATCACTCCAAGAGCAAGGCGTGTAATAGTCGGCGAGGTCACAGAGGACCCCAGGGTAACTTCTAAGCAACTGAAGGCCTCTCTCACATTGGCTAATGTTAATGTTCATGAGTCCACCATCAGGAGAACACTGAACAATAATGGTGTGCATGGCAGGGTTGCAAGGAGAAAGCCACTGTTGTCCAAAAAGAACATTGCCGCTCGTCTGCAGTTTGCTAAAGATCACATGGACAAGCCAGAAGGCTATTGGAAAAATGTTTTGTGGATGGATGAGACCAAAATAGAACTTTTTGGTTTAAATGAGAAGTGTTATGTTTGGAGAAAGGAAACACTGCATTCCAGCATAAGAACCTTATCCCATCTGTGAAACATGGTGGTGGTAGTATCATGGTTTGGGCCTGTTTTGCTGCATCTGGGCCAGGACAGCTTGCCATCATCGATGGAACAATGAATTCTGAATTATACCAGTGAATTGTAAAGGAAAATGTCAGGATATCTGTCCATGAACTGAATCTCAAGAGAAGGTGGGTCATGCAGCAAGACAACGACCCTAAGCACACAAGTCGTTCTACCAAAGAATGGTTAAAGAAGAATAAAGTTAATGTTTTGGAATGGCCAAGTCAAAGTCCTGACCTTAATCCAATCGAAATGTTGTGGAAGGACCTGAAGAGAGTAGTTCATGTGAGGAAACCCACCAACATCCCAGAGTGGAAGCTGTTCTGTATGGAGGAATGGGCTAAAATTGCTCCAAGGCGGTGTGCAGGACTGATCAACAGTTACCGGAAACTTTTAGTTGCAGTTATTGCTGCACAAGGGGGTCACACCAGATACTGAAAGCAAAGGTTCACATACTTTTGCCACTCACAGATATGTAATATTGGATCATTTTCCTCAATAAATAAATGATCAAGTATAATATTTTTGTCTCATTTGTTTAACTGGGTTCTCTTTATCTACTTTTAGGACTTGTGTGAAAATCTGATATTGTTTTAGGTTATATTTATGCAGGAATATAGAAAATTCTAAAGGGTTCACAAACTTTCAAGCACCACTGTAAACTCCAAAAATTAAATGTTTTTTTCCCCACTTTTTTTCTGTATGTTCTTAAATGGAACATAAATGAAAGAAATAAAAGCATAGCGAATGAATGGCTAGGCCCAACTATCCACTTAAGCCATGAAAGATAATTGTGTAATATGTGCAGTTTTAGATAAGTAGTTATAGCATGGGCGGCACGGTGGTATAATGTATTGGTTAGCACTGTCGCTGCACAGCAAGAAGGTTCTGGGTTTGAGCCCAATGGCTGACAGGGGCCTTTCTGTGTGGAGTTTGCATGTGGTCCCCTTGTCTGTATGAGTTTCCTCTGGGTGCTCTGGTTTTCCCCTCCCCACAGTTGGGCTAATTGGTGGCTCTAAATTGACTGAGTGTAAATGGTTGTTTGTCTCTATGTGTCAGCCCTGTGATGACCTGGTAACTTATCCAGGCTGTACCCCACCTTTTGACCATAGTCAGCTGGGATCCATCTATCCACTCAGGAGCTCTGCTAATAAACTCATCTCATTATCTCTAGCCGCTTTATCCTGTTCTACAGGGTCGCAGGCAAGACTACGGGCGAAAGGCGGGGTACACCCTGGACAAGTCGCCAGGTCATCACAGGGCTGACACATAGACACAGACAACCATTCACACTCACATTCACACCTACGGTCAATTTAGAGTCACCAGTTAACCTAACCTGCATGTCTTTGGACTGTGGGGGAAACCGGAGCACCCGGAGGAAACCCACGCAGACATGGGGAGAACATGCAAACTCCGCACAGAAAGGCCCTCGCCGGCCACGGGGCTTGAACCCGGACCTTCTTGCTGTGAGGCGACAGCGCTAACCACTACACCACTGTGCCGCCCCGCTAATAAACTACTGTAAATATTTAGAGTTATTTTCTGTAAAATTAAGATTTCTTTTTACAGTGCAGTTGCTGAACTTTAGCCTGCTCCTTCTGCTCTTCCCTAGTTTCTAGGGAAGAATTACAGTAGTGGTTTCCCATTGCCTTCTACTGGATTAGTCATAATTAGTGGATTAGTCTTTTGATTACATTCATTATGTCTTATATTAAATATAGTTAGTTTTTTTTTTTTTCTTTTTTATCAGACATCTAATTTTTGGGTTTGTTTACCTGACATGTTTCGACGTACAACTTCCGTCTTCCTCAGAGTGTCACCGGATGTTATTGGTGACGCATCTTTCATCAGCTGCTGTTTCTGAAGGCGTGGCCTTCCAGGTAAACAAACCCAAAAATTAGATGTCTGATAAAAAAGAAAAAAAAAAAAAAACTAACTAGTGGATTAGTCTACTGGGTGGCATGGTGGTTAGCACTATCGCCTCACAGCAAGAAGGTTCTGGGTTCGAGCCTGGCGGGGGCCTTTCTGTGGCGAGTTTGCATGTTCTCCCGGTCGGTGTGAGTTTCCTCCGGGTGCTCTGGTTTCCCCCACAGTTCAAAGACATGCAGTTAAGTTAATGTGGGGCAGCCTTGGGCTGAAGTGCCCTTGGGCAAGGTACCTAACCCCTGACTGCTCCCCAGGTGCTGTAGTTTGGCTGCCCACTGCTCTGGGTGTGTGTGCGTGTGTTCACTGCTTCAGATGGGTTAAATGCAGAGGATGAATCTCACTGTGCTTGAAGTGTGCATGTGACAAATAAAGGTTTCTTATTATTATAATAGAGGTTTTCTCCTTTCAAATCATTCACATGTAGATTCACACCTATGGGCAATTTAGCAGGGGTGTAGCTAGGATTTTTCAAAGGGGGGGGGGGGGGGGGGGTGACACACTAACTGGCAGCCTGAGTACATTATGTAACAAAAAAGAATTACCACTGCTAGTTTTAGGTAGCTTAGAAACCGGCTCTTCCATTATTGCTGTTTCTTCCACATTTTCTTGATGTTGCGTTCTAGAAACGGCACTAAAACTTAGCTTCAAAGCCACAAAATGCAACTTTGATGGAAAAAAATATCTAATAAATTGCTTACCTCTCTTCACGTCGAAAAAGGGAGGAAAGTTTCGCTTGTTTTGACATGGCGAATTATTAACACAAGAGGAAATACTCGTAATTCTCAACTAAAAAGACTGTAGCTACACTGGCAGCTTGACCATGCTTTCTAGTGCGATTGTGTTGCGCTTGCGCAGGACTGTGTCAGTCCTGCGCGCCTTGGCTCGTGCATCTGAAGGCGCGCCTCGGGTTTGGCGCGCGCCTAACAAGCTCCGGCTCGCGCGCTGTTAACAAAGAACACCTGTCTTTAATCAATGAACTATGTTTGGGCTGTTTAAGGACTGCGCCAATGCAAGGATGATGCGAAGTATTACGCCACATCTAGTGTGCCTTACTGAGCCTTGATCCCTGTCCTTGTTGACCTCCTGGTTTTTTGACTCCTGTTTCTCGTCCCTTGATCTTGTATAGTTTTGCCTCTGATATTCTGTCCACACCTCAATCGACCTCCTGCCTGTTTCTTCAATTACGACTTTGCCTGCTGTTTTGGACTGTTTGCCTGTTGTGTGCGTTTCACGCACTTTATGCTCATATTGCACTGTGTATTATTTAACATATCTGCACTTACATCCGCCTCTCCTGCACACACTCTGACAAACTGGGTTTTCATGGCCAAACCACAGGAAGTCCATACAAGGTTATAGAAACTCTAATGAGGCTGAGGTGACAATCTAGTTTAAAAAAAATGTTAGAAAAATTACAGTGGGCACTTTTCTAATATTCTTATGCAGCTATTGAAAAAATGTATGGTTTGACGGGGGGGGGGGGGTCATGGGCACCCCCCCCAACTACGCCCCTGTTTAGAGTAGCTCATAGTAGCATTTCTGACACGGTGATCAGCAGCACGGGAGCACCACAGGGCAGGGGACTGCGCTCTCTCCAGTTCTGTTCACTCTCTATACATCAGACTTCAAATACAACTCGGAGTCTTGCCACATGCAGAAGTTCTCGGACGATACTAAAATTGTGGGATGTGTTCATGATGGACAGGAGGAGGAGTACAGGAGCCTGCTACAGGACTTTGTATTGTGGGGTAAATCCAACCTCTTGCAGCTGAACATTGGTAAAACAAAAGAAATGCTTGTGGGCTTTAGAAGGTCCAGGCCAACTCTGCAACCGATCTCTATTGAGGGGGTCGATGTGGAGATGGTCAGTACCTACAAATACCCGGGCGTCAGGGGTGAAAGTAAGCCGGTCCTGGCCAGTCTGGCATACCACTAAAAGATTTGGCTGTACCGGAAAGAAAAATATACTCGTCTCGTCTCGTCTTCTTCCGCTTATCCGGGACCGGGTCGCGGAGGCAGCAGTCTAAGCATGGAAGCCCAAACTTCCCTTTCCCCAGACACCTCGGCCAGCTCCTCGGGAAGAACACCGAGGCGTTCCCAGGCCAGCCGAGAGACATAGTCCCTCCAGCGTGTCCTGGGTCTTCCCCGGGGCCTCCTCCCGGGGGGACATGCCTGGAACACCTCCCCAGGGAGGCGTCCAGGAGGCATCCGAAAAAGATGCCCGAGCCACCTCAGCTGGTTCCTCTCGATGTGGAGGAGCAGCGGCTCTACTCCGAGCTCCTCCCGAGTGACTGTGCTTCTCACCCTATTTCTAAGGGAACGCCCAGCCACCCTGCGAAGGAAACTCATTTCAGCCGCTTGTATCCGCGATCTTGTTCTTTCTGTCATTACCCAAAGCTCATGACCATAGGTGAGAGTTGGAACGTAGATCGACCGGTAAATTGAGAGCTTCGCCTTTTGGCTCAGCTCCTTCTTCACCACGACGGACCGGTAAAGCGACCGCATCACTGCGGAGGCTGCACCGATCCGCCTGTCGATCTCACGCTCCATCCTTCCCTCACTCGTGAACAAGATCCCGAGATACTTAAACTCCTCCACTTGAGGCAGGACTTCTCCACCAACCTGGAGAGGGCAAGCCACCCTTTTCCGGTCGAGAACCATGGCCTCGGACTTGGAGGTGCTGATTCTCATCCCAGCCGCTTCACACTCGACTGCAAACCGCCCCAGTGCATGCTGAAGGTCCTGGTTTGAAGAAGCCAACAGGACAACATCATCCGCAAAAAGCAGAGATGAAATCCTGTGGTTCCCAAACAGGATTCCTTCCGGCCCCTGGCTGCGCCTAGAAATTCTGTCCATAAAAATTATGAACAGAACCGGTGACAAAGGGCAACCCTGCCGGAGTCCAACATGCACTGGGAACAGGTCTGACTTACTGCCGGCAATGCGAACCAGACTCCTGCTCCGTTCGTACAGGGACCGGACAGCCCTTAGCAAAGAGCCCCGAACCCCATACTCCCGAAGCACCCCCCACAGAATACCATGGGGGACACGGTCGAATGCCTTCTCCAGATCCACAAAGCACATGTGGACTGGTTGGGCAAACTCCCATGAACCCTCGAGCACCCTATGAAGGGTATAGAGCTGGTCCAGTGTTCCGCGACCAGGACGAAAACCGCATTGTTCCTCCTGGATCCGAGGTTCGACTATTGGTCGAATTCTCCTCTCCAGTACCCTGGAGTAAACTTTCCCTGGGAGGCTGAGAAGTGTGATTCCCCTATAATTGGAGCACACTCTCCGGTCCCCTTTCTTAAAAAGAGGGACCACCACCCCAGTCTGCCACTCCAGAGGCACTGTCCCCGACCGCCACGCGATGTTGCAGAGGCGTGTCAACCAAGACAGCCCCACAACATCCAGAGACTTGAGATACTCAGGGCGGATCTCATCCACCCCCGGTGCCTTGCCACCGAGGAGCTTGCAAACCACCTCAGTGACTTCGGCTTGGGTAATGGACGAGTCCACCTCTGAGTCATCAGCCTCAGTCTCCTCAGTGGAAGACATGACGGTGGGATTGAGGAGATCCTCAAAGTATTCCTTCCACCGCCCGACAATGTCCCCAGTCGAGGTCAACAGCTCCCCACCCGCACTGTAAACAGTGTTGGCAGAGTACTGCTTCCCCCTCCTGAGGCGCCGGACGGTTTGCCAGAATTTCTTCGAGGCCGACCGATAGTCCTTCTCCATGGCCTCCCCGAACTCCTCCCAGTTCCGAGTTTTTGCCTCCGCAACTGCCCGAGCTGCAGCACGCCTGGCCTGCCGATACCCGTCGGCTGCCTCAGGAGTCCCGGAGGTCAACATGGCCCGATAGGCAGCGCTCGAAACTAACGGTGTCCCGACGTCCCGGGGACCATAAAAAATGTCATCGGGACACAAAATTATCATATCTGGGACAATCCCGGGACAATGGGAAAAAAATAGATCTAGAAAAAAAGTTCTACATTAAAGGTGCAGTACAAGATTTTGGAATAACGGTTCCCGCAAGCCATATTTTGACAAGAAACACTCCCACCCCCCGCGTCTCCACCCCTCCTCCCCCTTATAAAGCCTGAGAAAGTCCGGCTTTATAATGGGTGTCTATTGCGTTACACACCAGTGGAGCTCGTTAAGTTAGAGTGTAAAGAGCTTGGAAAAATAGCTCAAACTTTCTCATTTAAACTGTGTTTTCAGCCCCAATTTTCACTCCACACACACAATTTTCTCAAAAGTAGTAGCCACACTTGTCCTGATTCACACAATGTGTCTACCTGAGCGATAGGACTTACAGTTTTTGAATGAGAAGCCTGAAAGTAACGAGAGCACAGCCGCGCAGCCTCATAGACTCCCATTATAAACGTGGCAGAAAAGTCACTCGTTTTTAACTCGCTCTAGTGACCTCATTTTTTACACTACAGACAAAAAAATTACATCCGTGTGTTCAGGAGAGCCTTGTGGCGCTCACTGTGAAAGAATTTTGTGAATATCTCCTTCCGTTTTCGTGTAAATCCCCGTTGTTTGGAAGGAGCGCACTGAGAGAATCCTGCGCTCTGTGTGACACTGCTCGCTCTCACACACACACAGAAGGGCCGGGCTAGTCGCGGGCTTCAGTCTGATTGACGTGTCAGTATCCAATCATTTTGAGGTGGTACCTCGATATGATTGGATGGCGTTTTTCCTTTATTTTACACTGTAGACTGGATTAAAATATTTCGTTTTTTGGGTCAAACCTTCTATTGTACTGCTTGCAACATGGGTGTGCATTTCATCCATTGATGGTATGGCTGATGGCTTTCAAAACATCTCTGAATGGGGCAACAGGTATATTACATAAAAATGGATAACGGTAATGGTGAAAATGATAAGTTGGCCTTATAAGTGCCAACAGATATTCAAGGTATAAGTAGATGAAATGAACATAAAAGGGGTCTTATTTTCAACTAAAGTGTACTGCAGATGTAGGGAGTTGAAACATTTTCTGAATGAGCTAGTTGGCCCCTTTTAAATAAACGGGTATCTATTCGTACAGTGAGATCGCCAAAGTTTAATAAACTGAAAATGCAATAACTGTAATTTTGAAGTAGATGATGTATTGGACATGTGTCACTTGTGTTTTGTGACTTATTGTAAAAATGATATAAAGGGTTCAAAATCGTATAGTTACAAATATAATAATAACTTCATATGATAATATTAACCGCTGGTTATTTCAGAGAGGAAAAAAATGGGGACACTATTGCTTCCATTCGGGACAATACAACACAGAATTCGGGACCACTGGGGGACACAAAGAAAAAAAGTTAATTTCAAGCCCTGCCGATAGGACTCCTTCTTCAGCTTGACGGCATCCCTTACTTCCGGTGTCCACCACCGGGTTCGGGGATTGCCGCCACGACAGGCACCGGAGACCTTGCGGCCACAGCTCTGAACAGCTGCATCCACAATGGAGGTAGAGAACATGGTCCACTCAGACTCAATGTCCCCCACCTCCCTCGGAAGCTGGGAAAAGCTCTCCTGGAGGTGGGAGTTAAAGACCTCCCCAACAGAGTGCTCGGCCAGACGTTCCCAGCAGACCCTCACCATACGTTTGGGCCTGCCAGGTCTGTCCAGCTTCCTCCTCCGCCAGCGGATCCAACTCACCACCAGGTGGTGATCAGTTGACAGCTCAGCCCCTCTCTTCACCCGAGTGTCCAAGACATAGGGCCGGAGATCAGATGAAACGACTACAAAGTCGATCATCGACCTCCGACCTAAGGTGTCCTGGTGCCACGTGCACTTATGGACACCCCTATGCTCGAACATGGTGTTCGTTATGGACAAACCGTGACTAGCACAGAAGTCCAATAACAAAACACCACTCGGGTTCAGATCGGGGAGGCCGTTCCTCCCAACCACGCCCCTCCAGGTGTCACTGTCGTCGCCCACGTGAGCATTGAAGTCCCCCAGTAGCACAATGGAGTCCCCAGTCTGAGCACCCCTCAGTACCTCTCCCAGGGACTCCAAGAAGGCCGGATACTCTATACTGCTATTTGGCCCGTAGGCACAAACAACAGCAAGAGCCCTCTCCCCAATCCGAAGGCGCAGAGAGGCGACCCTCTCGTTCACTGGGGTAAACTCCAACACATGGCGGCTGAGCTGGGGAGCTATAAGCAAGCCCACACCAGCCCGCCGCCGCTCACCATGGGCGACTCCAGAGAAGTGGAAAGTCCAGCCCCTCTCGAGGAGCTGGGTTCCAGAGCCCAAGCTATGCGTAGAGGTGAGCCCGACTATCTCTAGCCGGTACCTCTCAACCTCCCGCACAAGCTCAGGCTCCTTCCCCCCCAGCGAAGTGACATTCCATGTCCCAACAGCCAGCCGCTGTGTCCGGGGATCAGGTCGTCGAGGCCCCTGCCTTCGACTGCCACCCAATCCACATTGCACCAAACCCCTACTGCTACCTCTGTGGGTGGTGAACCCACAGAGGTAGTGAGAAAAATATACTGTCTCTGAAAAAAAAATGCACTTTCAGTATAACACACCTGCTAACGTCTCATCTCATCTCATTATCTCTAGCCGCTTTATCCTTCTACAGGGTCGCAGGCAAGCTGGAGCCTATCCCAGCCGACTACGGGCGAAAGGCGGGGTACACCCTGGACAAGTCGCCAGGTCATCACAGGGCTGACACATAGACAACCATTCACACTCACACCTACAGTCAATTTAGAGTCACCAGTTAACCTAACCTGCATGTCTTTGGACTGTGGGGGAAACCGGAGCACCCAGAGGAAACCCACGCGGACACAGGGAGAACATGCAAACTCCACACAGAAAGGCCCTCGCCGGCCACGGGGCTCGAACCCGGACCTTCTTGCTGTGAGGCGACAGCGCTAACCACTACACCACCGTGCCGCCCTAAAAGCAACACATTTTCCTCAATATACATTGCATATAACTCGTTCTGACCTGTCTCTGAATTATGTCTGAAGTGAATTCCTTCCGTGTTTCACTCGACAGACAATGTGCGAGATAATGCGCGTAGCCCACTGCTTAACCATCTTGCACCAAAGTGCGCAGCTGGTATCCAAAGTGTTTTAGTAGACAGATGTTTGTTGCAAAGTCTCCCAATTATAATCAAAAACTGATACAGGTGGATGAAAGAGTGATAGTATGATAAAAAAGTACTATACTAGTACTACTAAGTGATAAGAAGTCCTAGTGAATGCTTGATAAGTAGACAATAATAAATAATTAGATGTATTTTTCGGCATCCGCTGCGCGTATGCACAATGACTCAAAATAATAGTGCCGGCAAGAAATAAAAGTTACTTTCACCCCTGCTGGGTGGACATCTGGACGACAAGCTGGACTGGACAGTGAACACTGACACCCTCTACAGGAAGGGTCAGAGCAGACTCTACTTCCTGAGGAGGCTTGGGTCCTTCAGGATCTGCTGAAAACTGCTGCTGATGTTCTACCAGTCTGTGGTAGCCAGTGTCCTCTTCTGTGCTGTAGTGTGTTGGGGAGGCAGCATTAAGAAGAGAGACACTGGACGGCTCGACAGGCTGGCGAGGAAAGCTGGCTCTGTGCTGGGAACTGAGCTGGAGTCCCTTACATCAGTGGCAGAGCGAAGGGCCCTGACCAAACTGCTCTCAATCATGGACAATGTTCACCACCCTCTGCACGGTGCCATCATCAGGCAGAGGAGCTTGTTCAGTGGCGGACTGTTGTCCCTGCCCTGCACCATGGATAGATTCAGGAAGTCTTTTGTCCCTCAGGCCATTAGACTGTTCAACTCCTCCTGGCTCAGCAAAAATAAGACTCTGTGACTCTGCTGTACTGAGGACTAGTTACACTGCTCATTTCATGTCCATTGCACTTTTCTGCTGCTAACATAGATGTACATTATATGCATAGGTGGGTATATACAGATATTTGTAGATAAGGTAAAGTACAACATACCGACTTATTATATACTGTACTGTTATAATGTACCTACTTACTTATATATTATACATACTGTTATATATACCAACTTAATATTATATATCGTGCACTATCACATATACTATATGTACTGATATATACTTTAACTATGCCGATCATGTAATATACTATGCTTTTTATCTACCATATTCCACTAAACACACTGCACATGTATGTAACTGTCCACAAAGTATTTGCACTGCTCATTACACGCTTATTTGCACTGTGACTGGTTACTGCACTACCTCACTACCTCCCACACTGAGAGCTGTATCTCATCTCATTATCTCTAGCCGCTTTATCCTGTTTTACAGGGTCGCAGGCAAGCTGGAGCCTATCCCAGCTGACTACGGGCGAAAGGCAGGGTACACCCTGGACAAGTCACCAGGTCATCACAGGGCTGACACATAGACACAGACAACCATTCACGCTCACATTCGCACCTACGGTCAATTTAGAGCCACCAGTTAACCTAACCTGCATGTCTTTGGACTGTGGGGGAAACCGGAGCACCTGGAGGAAACCTATGTGGACACGGGGAGAACATGCAAACTCTGCACAGAAAGGCCCTCACCGGCCATGGGGCTCGAACCCGGACCTTCTTGCTGTGAGGCAACAGTGCTAACCACTACACCACCGTGCTGCCTGAGAGCTGTATATTCTATTATTTGCTCTTATTGGTAATGTTTTATTTCTTTGGTATTTTAGTTTTTTATACGACCTCCTTGTATAATGCTATTTAGTTTTTGTATTGATCTTGTGCAATGCGGAAATGTTATTGGATACCTTGAATTTCCCTCTGGGATTAATAATCAATCAATCAATCAATCAATCAATCTATCTATCTATCTATCTATCTATCTATCTATCTATCTATCTATCTATCTATCTATCTATCTATCTATCTATCTAACCCCATGTCTTTGGACTGTGGGGTAAACCAGAGAACCCATTAGGGTGACCATTTCCATAACACCAAAAAGGAGGACATAATTTGGACGGGGGGTCTGGGGGCCCTCCCCAGAAAATTTTGTATTTCTTAGATGCAATTTCCTGCATTCTAATCAATTTTAGGGTGAATTATGGCAAATCCCATCTGATTCATAGCCCTCAAATTTTTATGTAAACCACAGTGGCAAGATTGAGAATGGATTATTTTTATGCAAGTCACTCAAGTTTGGTGAAATCAACATCGCAATTTTGTAGGGTTAAAGATTATGATTGTGGGGAAAAAAGAGTAAGGCCAAAGCATTCATAGTATTTATTATAATTCATGTATTAGCTCTTAATTGGCTAGAACACACAGTATTTATATTTATTAAAAACATTGTGGAGTTAACAAACCACTGAAATTAATCTTAAGGTGCTGAGTACCAAAAAGCACAACATTTGTAGATTCTCAAAGAACAAATAGGCAACATAACCAGCAACATTATAAAACGTTTTAAAAGGATAGTTCAGGATTTTTGACATGAATCTGTATGGCATCCCCATCAATAGTGTTGTGCAAACACACTGACTTACCCCTGACAGCATCCTGTGAGTCCAGTTCTTGTCCAGTTTTGGTCCAGACGAAAGTAGTCCGGCAAGTTTGTTGGGGTCACGAAAGTAAAACGTTTTTCGTCTCAAAACAGTATGTGTTCAAAAGAGTGATATATTTGCATCACAAAACCGTTGTCAAATAAAAAGTCAGACCTCGAAATCGCTTGGCACTATTTTCTCTCCCTTCTTATCACTGCGCGCTGCCGCCAGGTGACAGCCACGGCTGTTTCATTCATTGTTTACTAGTGATGGGAATTTCGGCTCTTTTTCGGGAGCCGGCTCTTTTGGCTCTTCTTACTATAAGGAGCCGGCTCTTTCGGCTCCTGAGATTTTATTTTTGATTTAAAGGAGTACGCCACCCCCAGATGAAATTGAGTCAGTCCCTGCAGTCCCTAGAGTTGGATGAGTGAGCCAAAGCGTTTTGTAGCCGACCCAGCCATTGTCCTGATCTATAAACGCCCAGGTTAGCTTAGCGTAGTCACTGTAATCAGGCGTGTCCAGCTAGCATTGTCGTTACAAAAGTGAATTAAATAACTCAAGATTGTTTATAATTATTTCTCATGACTTGTACAGTCACATCGAGTACACATATCAATGCAAATTAACACGAAGGGATTTACTAGACCAATTTATATCTGGAACTATTTTCAGCCACAGCACAGGCAAAGCACCGCTGCAGGCGCAAAGACACCGTGCAGTGCCTGAAAACGGGTGCGCAGCGCCTGAAAACCCGTTTTCAGGCGCTGCGCGGTGTCTTTGCGCCTTCCTTTTCCTACCTATTCCTTTAATTGCTGCAATTAACTAGTTAATTCTGATTCTATTTCTCCTCTCAGTTATAATCTGTCCTGCTTTTGAAAAGATCCTCTCTGGGGGGACAGATGCTGCCACTATACACATCCTCCGTGCCATCACGTGTGTAAGCCGTGGATAGAGTGCAGCCTTGGGCCGAATCCCATTTCACCCCTTGGACCAACCCCTTGGCCCTTCCCCTCCATTTTGCGCGTTCACGTGAAGGGGTAGGGGTATCCCAATCCCAGTTAACGCGGAGGGGTAGGGGAAGGGGTAGGGCTTCTGTACCCCTCCAAACGGAGATTTTCCTGGAGCTGACTCCGAACGAAGGGGTTTGAGTGATTTCCCACAATGCCATGTGGATTTCAGCGAGATTTCATGCGGATTTCAGAAAGATGGCGGTTCCCGCGGCGAAAGATTGTCATAAATGTATTTTCTCCATTATTTACGTGTTTTAAGTTGTTATCCAGAGGAAACACGCCACTTGATTCGCTTTCGAGCTGAGAATGAGCAGCGATTTCTGAAATCCAAGCTGCTGCTAAAAAGTTTTAGGAGTGAGTATTGTTTTCGGTTGCTTGACTGCGTACGTTTTGTTCTGTTATTCTTGCTTTTATTGTTTACATGAGTGTTCTGACACCTCATTCTGTCGGATGTGGTGCACGAAGCGCCAAAGATATCCCATTCAGTGGTGTTAGTTAACAAATCACACCCTGCCAGCAGAGATTTCTGGTTCTGCCTCTGGCTCTGACTGTAGCGGCTGGTCGCAGCCAATGACGCATTTGGTCGTGTTTTGCTAAAGTAAACGCTGACGGAGGTACGCGATGACGTATGCGATCGTTGAAGGGCTATCCCAATACGTAGGGGTTGAATTTCAAGCCCTATCCCTTGTAGCTTAGTTTCAAGGGGAAGGGCCAAGGGGAAGGGGGAGGGGGAGGGGTAGAAATTAGAATTGGGATTGGGCCTTGGTCTCCCACCAGCTTAGTGGGTCTGCGTTTCGCTGTCACCTGGCGGCAGCGCGCAGTGATGAGAAGGGAGAGAAAATAGTGCCAAGCGATTTCGAGGTCTGACTTTTTATTTGACAACGGTTTTGTGGTGCAAATATATCACTCTTTTGAACACGTACTGTTTTGAGACGAAAAACGTTTTACTTTCGTGACCC
Organism: Neoarius graeffei; assembly: GCF_027579695.1. Taxonomy (NCBI): domain Eukaryota; kingdom Metazoa; phylum Chordata; class Actinopteri; order Siluriformes; family Ariidae; genus Neoarius; species Neoarius graeffei. The sequence goes on from NC_083593.1 coordinate 32,353,662, forward strand.
CAACAAACTTGCTGGACTACTTTCGTCTGGACCAAAACTGGACAAGAACTGGACTCACAGGATGCTGTCGGGGGTAAGTCAGTGTGTTTGCACGACACTATTGATGGGGATGCCATACAGATTCATGTCAAAAATCCCGAACTATCCCTTTAAAGCATTCATAGTATTTATTATAATTCATGTATTAGCTCTTAATTGGCTAGAACACCATATTTGTATTTATTAAAAACATTGTGGAGTAACAAACCACTGAAATTAAACTTAAGGTAGATATAGTAGATGTGCATTTGGACTGTCATCCATATCCTAATAAGTTAAGTTGTGAGCAGCTGGTCTACCGGACAGACTCGTGTTTCCATGTCCCAGCCAGGCCGGGCCAGGGGGGCGGGGCACTAGGCACACGCCAGGAAGATCATCAAAGGATAGAGCGCAACGCGTTCTAGAACGCAATGCCTCGCGGTGCGGAGTTCGCATTGCGTGCCAAAAAACATCGAGCCATAGACTCTTAGATTACTAGTGTGCAGCACAGATCTGCAGTTTCCCGACAAAACGTTATTCTAGAACTCTGCTCTTCCAGTCTGGCAAGTCGATATTATATAATTCCGCTCATCGTCTCTAAAAGGAGGACAAATGTGCGTCCGGCTTGATGCTGCGCCGGACAAGACATTGAAAAGACGGACGGTCCGGCCTAAAGCCGGACGTCTGGCCACCCTAGAACCCATATGAAACCCATGTAGACACATCCAAACTCCACACAGAAAGGCCACTGGGCTTAGACCTAGAACCTTCTTGCTGTGAGGCGATAGTGCTAACCACTGCACCACCCACAAAAAAAAAAAAAAAGTGACAATATATTTGCAACCGTCATAAAACGGCTTATTTTATTTTCCTGATGCTGATCAATAATATTTTTCACAACAATCAGAATGCCATCAATCTGTAGCTACACAGCTAACACTCCATTGGACAAAAGAGCTTATTAATATTTGCATAAAATAATCAACCATGTGTAAAGGCTAATAAAAGTGCCAGCCGTATGACACGCCTATTTGAATATGCATGACCATCCCACCGCCAGGTTGAGCCAGTGATTGTGTTGGCTTTATCCCATTGGACAGAAGGTGCATTGTTGGGTGTCGTATTTCGGGTAAGCACAGGGGTCCGTTTTATTTGTATTTGCGCTCAGGAGGATGTGGTCTGTGTATCAGCCGTTCTGTGTTTCCGGTGGACTGTGCAAAGATGCGGTTTGGAGACGCAGATGTCCACCTGTGCAGCATCCGGCAGCGCTGAGCTCCGCACGCCTGGGTGTCCTGGTGAGCAGCTTCACCCCGATTCACAGCGCGTGTGAAGGGAAACGGCGTTTTGCTGCCGCTGCAGTGGGCGGGAGGAAAATCACTCACCCAGGCAAAGCGATTCTTGCGGGTGAGTGTTTGAGTTGGTGCAGCTTTGACAGACAGGCTGTTGTCTTGGTGGCTAGCCAAAGCTGCAGCTGCCTTTTTTTTTTTTTTTTATAGCACACCGCACAACACCCGAGACACAGAAGTGGGTCGAATGTCCCTGTTCACATTTACAGCAGAATATTCTAGTAAATTTTTCGTAATATTTTACTCACGGTAAGAGCTTAGCACTGGCTAAAGCGCTAACTATGACCCCGCTAGCTAACTGTTTATAACCTGCCCGGTTCTGCTTTAGCCAGTGAGCTGAGCTGAGCTGGGCCGGGCTGGCTAATATTAGCCCTCTGTTGTCATGTTCAGCGTTGTGCCAACATGTTTACTGTCAGCTGTTATATCACCTGCTGAGGAAACCCTACAATAAAAATTTATTCATGTGTTTTATTTGGAGTTAATAAATCATACAGTGTGTTCAGAAGTGTTTACCCCCTTGAACTTTCTCACATTTTGTCCTGTTACAAACTGGCAATGGAATTAACTGGGATTATCTTTTTCGCGGTCCAAATCCTGCGCTGTGATTGGCTGGCGAGCGGGACCGTATCTTACGGACCTCTGGCGACTCGCCCGTTCACAACATTATTTTGTCAACGTTTTATTTTCGCATTTCTCAGGAGAATAACATTTAATTTTACATCATGGACAGTGTTCACAGCGAAAGCGAGTTTTACTACCCTGAGGAAGAAGAAATAAAATAAAAAATTTCAGGAGAAAGCTAAAAACCTAATTTGCTAGCACCGAGCAAAAACATGGCTGAATCCTAAATGATTCAATTTTGTTTAAATAGGGGACTACATAGGCCGCAAAATGTAGTTTTTTTTCCTGCCATGGAAGTGCACTTGTATACTGAGGAGGAAGCAATTTGCATTACAGCCGTGAATGAGGATTCAAAATGGCGGCTCGGCTCGGTTTTCCCTTTCGGGCGCTCTCGTTTTCTGTTCGAATTTGGTAAAGAAAAAAATAAATATTATTTACCAGCTTAAGGTCGGTCCGTATGGTGAAATAGCACTTTCAAGACCTCGGTCACGGTATTTCACCATACGGATAAAAGAAAACATTTCAGGAGAAAGTTAAAACCTGTAATTTGCTAACACCGAGCAAAAGCGTGGCTGAATCCTGAATGACTCCTATTTCTATAAATAGGGGACTACATAGGCGGCAAAATGTTTTTTTTTCCTGCCATGGAAGTGCACTTGTATACCGAGGATGAAGCAATTTGCATTACAGCCGTGAATGAGGATTCAAAAATAGCATTGATTTTACATCATGGATAGCGATAACGACAGTGTTCACGGCGAAAGCGAGTTTTACTACCCTGAGGAAGAAGAAATAAAAGAAAACATTTCAGGAGAAAGCTAAAAACCTCTAACTTGCTAACAGTTTGATCTCCTCAGGTGGGGTTTACATTAGACCGTATCAGCGGATCATCAGATTAACGTTTTCAAAACGATTCGCGTGCACACAGCAACGCCAATACACGGATACGCTCGGCTCCGCAGGCATCCTGCGCTCCAAATCACTCCGCCCTGAACAGCGAGTGCCCTCTGGAGGGTGCGCACTCCGGCCCTGCGCAGCTCACACAGCGCGCGAGTGGAGCGCACGAGCAGTGATTCGGGACTGAGCCGCTGTGTGTGTGCTCTCAGTGCATGTCGGGCATGCGCGTCACTTACCACTTGCAAGTGGAAGGATGGCAAGCCTAAAGACAATCATAACTACACAATGGGCAGTATTTACATCAGTATTTGCATCAGTATTTTCATACTTTTATACTCTTTAATGAAAGGTGATACAAGGCGGAAGTCCGCGCCGTTTTTCAGCAGTCGCGTCACATGACCAACGCCAGCGAATCAGGAAGGTGGATGTCACAGTGACGTTGTCCAATGACGACGCCAGCTAGAGCTCAGCACAGCGTATCCGCGTATTCTGAATGTTTACACAGCACCGGAGCTGACACGATCTGGATTGAATACGTGAACCCTGGCGGATTCCTGTTTCCCGGCGTTTTAATGTAAACGGACAGTGCATCCGCGAAGAAAACGAGACAGATACGGTCTAATGTAAACTTGGCCTCAGGCTACGTTTACATTAGACCGTATCTGTCTCGTTTTCTTCGCGGATGCACTGTCTGTTTACATTAAACCGCCTGGAAACGGGAATCCGCCAGGGTTCACGTATTCAATCCAGATCGTGTCAGCTCCGGTGCTGTGTAAACATTCAGAATACGCGGATACGCTGTGCTGAGCTCTAGCTGGCGTCGTCATTGGACAACGTCACTGTGACATCCACCTTCCTGATTCGCTGGCGTTGGTCATGTGACGCGACTGCTGAAAAACGGCGCGGACTTCCGCCTTGTATCACCTTTCATTAAAGAGTATAAAAGTATGAAAATACTGCAAATACTGCCCATTGTGTAGTTATGATTGTCTTTAGGCTTGCCATCCTTCCACTTGCAAGTAGTAAGTGATATGCGCTGGGATCACACACACAGCGGCTCAGTCCCGAATCGTGGCTTGTGCACTTCACTCGCGCGCTGTGCGAGCTGCGCAGGGCCGGAGTGCGCACCCTCCAGAGGGCACTCGCTGTTCAGGGCGGAGTGATTTGGAGCGCAGGATGCCTGCGGAGCCGAGCGTATTGGCGTTGCTGTGTGCACGGCTAACGGTTTTAGTGTAAACGCGAATCGTTTTAAGAACATTAATCTGATGATCCGCTGATTCGACGTAATGTAAACGTAGCCTTAGTTAATGAGGCCCATTTTTGGACCATGTTATCGTAATACATAATATTACGTTCGGTAAAAACTTTAAACCAGTACAATCTCTTCTTCAAAGTTTCACCAAATGGCGCTATTTATGCAATATAAACGTCAGAATACTGTATAACTTTGGTCGAGCAAAAACATGTCTGAATCCTGAATGACTCCTATTTGTATAAATAGGGGACTACATAGGCGGCAAAATGTAATTGTTTTCCTGCCATGGAAGTGCACTTGTATACCGAGGAGGAAGCAATTTGCATTACAGCCGTGAATGAGGATTCAAAATGGCGGCTTGGTTTTCCTTTTCGGGCGCTCTCGTTTTCTGTTAGAATTTGGTAAAGAAAAAAAAAATATATTATTTACCAGCTTAAGGTCGGTCCGTATCGTGAAATACCGTGACCTCGGCCTGAATACTGACCTCGGCCCAGAGGACCTCGCTCAGTACTTTCAAGACCTCAGTCACGGTATTTCACGATACGGCCCTCTGAGCTGGTAAATAACATTTTTATATCACAACTCGACAGAAAAATATTAAAGGGGGATTTAAAATGGTCTGCAAAGTTATTTACAAATGTAAAAATCATGATTGTCTAAGTATTCACCTCCTAATTTAGTGCCAGTGCAACCATTTGCCTTTAGAAATGAATGGAGTCGCCTGTGTACAAGTAGTCACGTGATCTCAATTTTCATATAGTGGAAGGCCAGCCATACCTATACATAACAAACAGCATCAGGAAGACCAAGGAGTTATCGAAACAAGTCCAGGACAAAGCTGTGGAAAAAATGGCCATCAGGATTTGATTAGATCAAAAAATTACACTTTGAAAATCTTGCAAAGAAACATTATTGAATGAAAGAATATGGCACAACTGCGACTGTGCGTAGAGGAGGCAGTCCATCAAAAGTCAGATCCGCAAGCAAGAGGATGTATAGTAATACTTAACCTGGCCTCTACAATCTTCACCCGAATGTTTTTCAACTTCTGTACCACATTATCTGGGTATTACCAAAGACAAGAATGACCTTATCTTCTACGACAGTGGTTCTCAAACTGGGGGGGACACTCGGTGGGGGGTGTGTGTGTGTGTGGTCACTGACCGCTCAGTGGCAAATGCAAGGGGCTGGTTTACAGTTGCACCAACAAATAACGAATGTCTTCGTCTTCAGTCCAGCCAATGAAAACGGGGAGTTATTATTTAAAAGTTCCTTGCTGAGATTTCATAGACACACCTCAAGTACATAAGAGATCACAGACATCAGAAACACATCACTGTGCAATCGAGTCGAGCTCGTACCATTGCAGCTTTCATACAGTGCCTTGCAAAAGTATTCACACCCCTTGAACTTTTTCACATTTTTCCACCTTACAACCATGAACTTAAGTTTTTTTTTTTTATTGAGATTTTATGTGATAGACCAACACAGAGTAGCACATAATTGTGAAGTGAAACGGAAATGATAAATGGCTTTCAAAATTTTAAACAAATAAAAATCTGAAAAATGTGTTGTGCATTAGTATTCAGCCCCCCTGCGTCAATACTTTGTAGAGCCACTTTTTGCTGCAATTACAGCTGCAAGTCTTTTGTGGTACTGTATGTCTCTACCAGCTTTGCACATCTAGACACTGAAATTTTTGCCCATTCTTCTTTGCAAAATAGCTCAAGCTCAGCCAGATTGGATGGAGAGCGTCTGTGAAGAGCAATTCTTGTCACAGATGCTCAATGGGATTTAGGCCAAGTTTACATTAGACCGTATCTGTCTCGTTTTCTTCGCGGATGCACTGTCCATTTACATTAAAACGCCTGAAAACGGGAATCCACCAGGGTCCACGTATTCAATCCAGATCGTGTCTGGTCCGGTGCTGTGTAAACATTGAGATACGCGGATACGCTGTGCTGAGCTCTAGCTGGCGTCGTCATTGGACAACGTCACTGTGACATCCACCTTCCTGATTCGCTGGCGTTGGTCATGTGACGCGACTGCTGAAAAACGGCGCAGACTTCCGCCTTGTATCACCTTTCATTAAGGAGTATAAAAGTATGAAAATACTGCAAATACTGATGCAAATACTGCCCATTGTGTAGTTATGATTGTCTTTAGGCTTGCCATCCTTCCACTTGCAAGTGGTAAGTGATATGCACTGGGATCACACACACAGCAGCTCAGTCCCGAATCACTGCTCGCGTGCTCTGTGAGCTGCGCAGGGCCGGAGTGCGCACCCTCCAGAGGGCACTCGCTGTTCAGGGCGGAGTGATTTGGAGCGCAGGATGCCTGCGGAGCCGAGCGTATCCGTGTATTGGTGTTGCTGTGTGCACGCTAATCGTTTTAAAAACGTTAATCTGATGATCCGCTGATACGGTCTAATGTAAACCCCACCTTAGGTCTGGACTTTGACTGGGCCATTCTAACACATGAATATTCTTTGATCTAAACCATTCCATTGTAGCCCTGGCTGTATGTTTAGGGTCATTGTCTTGCTGGAAGGTGAATCTCCTTCCCAGTCTCAAGTCTTTTGCAGCCTCCAACAGGTTTTTTTCCAGGATTGCCCTGTATTTAGCTCCATCCATCTTCCCATCAACTCTGACCAGCTTCCCTGTCCCTGCTGAAGAAAAGCATCCCCATAGCATGATGCTGCCACCACCATGTTTCACAGTGGGGATCGTGTGTGCAGGGTGATGAGCAGTGTTAGTTTTCCGCCACACATAGCGCTTTGCATTTAGGCCAAAAAGTTCAACTTTGGTCTCATCTGACCAAAGCCCCTTCTTCCACATGTTTGCTGTGTCCCCTACATGGCTTCTTGTGCCTGTCTTTCAACAATGGCTTTCTTCTTGCCACTCTTCCAAAAAGGCCAGATTTGTGGAGTGTACGACTAGGGCTGTGCTCACAGCTCGTGATACTCGATCATGCACGATTTTCGGGGGTACGATACGATGTCGTTTACTCACTTGAAAATCGAAAATCCCATATATGACATTTCATGCATTTCTCCCAGTTTTGTAGCAGGTTGTCATCAATTTTCACTTGATTTAAAGCATGTTTCATGCCAGAAATCGACAGAAATTCATGCCTGCAACCTGTTCCAACCAAAAACGTTTTTATTTACAAATGGCGCTTCCAGTTACTCAGGGCATGCGCACTAGAAATTAGGCGCTCTGCTTCAATGCGCTCTGCTACAGACGCTGCAAGCCGCTAATTACGTCCCCCATGTCTCCATGGCCTCGTCTCGAGACTCATTGATTGAATAATTTTGGTGCCAAACGTATTCACGCCCTCTGCTTACAATATATTAGACATCATTTAACTCGATATATATGGTACGATATCGTGAGCAACTGATGGCAGATGAGCACAGCCCTATGTATGACTTATAGTTGTCCTGTGCACAGATTCTCCCACCTGAGCTGTGGATTTCTGCAGCTCCTCCAGAGTGATCATGGGCCTCTTGGCTGCTTCTCTGACCAGTGCTCTCCTTGCTCACTCTGTCAGTTTAGGTGGACGGCCATGTCTTGGTAGGTTTGCAGTTGTGCCATACTTTTTCCATTTTTGAATGATGGATTGAACAGTGCTTCTTGAGATGTTCAGAGCTTGGGATATTTTTTTATAACCTAACCCTGCTTTAAACTTCTCCAGAACTTTATCCCTGACCTGTCTGGTGAGTTCTTTGGTCTTCATGATGCTGTTTGTTCTTCAGTGTTCTCTAACAAACCACTGAGGCCTTCACAGAACAAGTGTATTTATGCTGAGAGTAAATTACAAACAGTAGGACTCTCTCTTAACTAATTAGTTCAGTGGTTTTCAAAGTGGGGGCCGCGGCCCCCTGGGGGGCCCTCAGAAAGTTGGAGGGACGATAACAAAAAATTGCGAAAAAATATATTTTTAAAATAATTATTAAATATTGTAATTTTTTAATCATTATCAAATAATTATTAATAATACATATCGAAACGTTGTTTGCCATGCTCATCTCTCCGATTGCCTGTGACGTTGAGGTTTGCGCCATTTATCAAGCTGCTTTGCTCCTCAAACTAGCGTATTGCTAGCGCAAAATGGACAGGTTTTTGAAGAAGAGACTGAAGGAACAAACCAACAGCCCTGCTGTGGAGGACACTGCTGCGAAAAAAACTAAGTCCTGGCCAACTAAAATCCGAAAATACTGTATGAGGCAGCATACATTAAGTATGGCTTTACAGCCATACAGAAAAATGGCCATGATTGCCTGAAATGCGTCCTCTGTCTGGAGACCCTGTCAAACGAGTGCTTAAAACCTTCGAAACTTCAGCGTCACTTGGTACAAAAACATCCGACAGATGCCGAAAAAAACCCAGTAGATTTCTTCAGATGCAAAGAAGAGCATTTGGTCAGGCAATCTGCTGCATTCACCCAGCAAGCTACTGTCCCCGAGCGGGCCCTGAAGGCATCATTTTTAGCCTCGTACCACACTGCTCGTGCTAAAAAACCTCACTCAATTGGAGAAGATTTGATTTTACCAGCCACCAAAGACATTGTCCGAGAATTGCTTGGTGAGGATGCTGCCAAAAAAAAATCGATGCTGTCCCACTCTCTGATAACACCGTGAGCCGACGGATTGGTGGCATGGCTCAAGATGTATCTGTTCAGCTGCTGGAGCAGGTGAGCGCCAGCGAATACTTCGCACTTCAGCTGGATGAGAGCACAGATTTATCCAATGAGGCCCAACTGCTTGTGTACATCAGATTTATTTCACAGGAAAGATTTGTGGAGGAAATACTATTTTGTAAAGCATTTGAAAGAAGAACTACTGGGAAAGACATTTTTCAAGTTTTGGACGATTACATCGAGTCTAACGGGACTGGACCCGTTGTGTGTGGGGGTGTTCGGACGGAGCCGCGGCAATGACCGGGAAGATCGGTGGCGTGACCGCGCTCATTAAGCAGAAGGCCCCGCATGTAGTGGCCACACACTGCATGCTCCATCATGAGGCACTGGTCGCAAAAAGGATGGATAACGAGTTGAATCAGGTACTCATCTCATCTCATTATCTCTAGCCGCTTTATCCTTCTACAGGGTCGCAGGCAAGCTGGAGCCTATCCCAGCTGACTACGGGCGAAAGGCAGGGTACACCCTGGACAAGTCGCCAGGTCATCACAGGGCTGACACATAGACACAGACAACCATTCACACTCACATTCACACCTACGGTCAATTTAGAGTCACCAGTTAACCTAACCTGCATGTCTTTGGACTGTGGGGGAAACCGGAGCACCCGGAGGAAACCCACGCGGACACGGGGACAACATGCAAACTCCACACAGAAAGGCCCTCGCCGGCCACGGGGCTCGAACGTGGACCTTCTTGCTGTGAGGCGACAGCGCTAACCACTACACCACCGTGCCGCCCTGAATCAGGTACTACAGGAGGTTATACAAGTAGTGAATTTAATTAAAGCCCGTCCCATGAAACACAGACTGTTTACCCTATTTTGTAATGAGATGGGTGCTCATTTTGAGGGGCTGCTGCTTCACTCGAACGTGCGCTGGCTGTCACGGGGCGCAGTTTTGAACCGTGTGTATGAGCTGCAGAGGGAGGTTGCAGAGTTCCTCTCATCTGAAAAGCATCAGCTAGCAGATCGGTTCACCGATGCAACCTGGATCCGCAAACTTGCATCGATGTCAGACATTTTCCAGCATCTAAATGTACTGAATCAAAGCATGCAAGGATGTGACACGTACATGCTCCAGGTGCAAGACAAAGTGCGTGCTTTTTCCAAAAAGAACATGCTGTGGTCAAACAAGCTCCAGGAGGGAGTTACAGAAATGCTCCCACTACTTCACCAGGAGCTGCTGTCATGTGGTGATTTGGGCTCCGTCTCTCCATTGATCCAGTCCCACCTGGAGCACCTCCAAGGATATTTCAAAGACTATTTCCCTGACCTTGAAAACACACATTTAAACTGGGTTAGGAACCCTTTTGCCCCCGGTGTCGGTTCTAGTCTGGACTTAAAGTCACAGGAGGAGCTGATTTGAGATGACAAACTCAGGGGATTTTAAAAATGGACTTTGAGGCTCTTCCCCTGTCTAACTACTGGCTACATGTAAGAAAGGACTATCCCAGCTTGGCTGACGGGGCATTGAAACGCCTTCTCCCTTTTGCAGCAACCTACTTGTGAGTCTGGCTTTTCAACTTTTAAAGGTACTCAAAACCAAACATGGAGCACGTCTACATGTGGACATTGACATGTGTATGGCACTGACGGAGATTAAGCCCAGGGTTGACAAACTATGTAGGAGCCACCAAGCCCATCCCTCCCACTAGTGTAAACCGTCTGTCACTCCCAGACACACACACACACACTAGGGGTGGCACGGTTCACAAAAGTCGCGGTTCGGTACGTATTGCGGTTTGAGGTCTGCGGTTCGGTACGTATTGCATTTTTTTTTTTTTTTTTTTTTAAATCTTAAGTACTCTGTATTTGGGCATATAGCCTACTATTTACCTTAAGTAAACATAGTTTAGGATACAGCATTTAAGAGAGGTTAAAATTATAGTTACAATGAAATAATCATGCACAAACTGAGTTTGCGTTTTGGCAGGCTCTCTCCTCACCTCCTCTGATACACTCGTGTGATGTCTCTTTAGATGTGCAGACATATTTGAAGTATTCCCACGAGTGTACGGCATTCGTACTTTACAAAGCTTGCATATTGTGACGTTTTTGTCAATTGATTTTTTGCCGGCGTCATCGCATGTAATGGGAAAACCAAAATGTTCCCACACACCTGATTTGAATGCCGCGGGGGCATCATCTATGTACGACGACCTGCCTTCTCCACTCCCACTTGCCATTTTTGCACTTGCCATCCACACTCCGCTGTCACTTCAATTCTTTCGCGCAGGGGTGATAGCGTTCCGGCGTACCGCGGCGCCGGAAAAAAAAAAAAATCTAGTTCGCCCATTATCCTGTGTCATTCTGAGATGCGCAGATAGACAGTAAAGGGAATTCCGAATTCCCTTTACTGTCTATCTGTGCATCTCAGAATGACACAGGATAATGGGCGAACTAGATTTTTTTTATTTTTTATTTTTTCCGGCGCCGCGGTACGCCGGAAATCCGGCGCGGCGCCGGAACGCTATCACCCCTGTTCGCGCGAAAGAGAACCACGTGGCTTCATACGGGCATTCGGCTTTTTTTTTTTTTTGGCGAACGTCTTAAATAGGGGTACCGCGGTTTATACGCGTATTGCACCGCAACAGGTGTATCGTACGGTTCGGTTTTTTTCCCATAACCATGCCAAGCCTAAAACACACACACACACACACACACACACACACACACACACACACACACACACACACAATTGAGTGGTTTGATTTCTTTTGTGCTGTTCTTATCAACGGTTTGTTGAAAAGTTTATTGTTCAGTGTGAAAATATTTGTGTTGAAAACATGTTAGTAATAATATTCTTATGCTAAACAAATGTAACAATTATTGAATAAAAGTAAGAGAAAACATTCTAAAAGTTGATGTTTCTTTACATATTTTGTAGCGTTGTCTGTGGGTTTGCAAAGGGGGTCCCTGGCTAGAAGCTAATGCTGTTTGGGGGGCCTTGGCATGGAAAAGTTTGGGAACCCCTGAATTAGATGACTTCTGAAGGCAATCGATTGCACTGGATTGTATTTAGAGGTATCAGAGTACAGGGGGGCTGAATACTAATGCACACCACATTTTTTTTCAGATTTTTATTTGTTTAAAATTTTGAAGACCATTTATCATTTTCGTTTCACTTCACAATTATGTGCTACTGTGTTGGTCTATCACATGAAATCTCGATAAAAAATTTAAGTTCATGGCTGTAAGGTGGAAAAATGTGAAAGTTCAAGGGGTATGAATACTTTTTCAAGGTACTGTATAGACTACTAATATGGCCCTTTTCCACTACCCTTTTTCAGCTCACTTCAGCCCGACACGGCTCGCGTTTCGACTACCTCAGAGCGGCGCGACTGGGCTCGCTTCAGCCCTGCTCAGCCCCCAAAACTCGCACGGTTTTGGAGTGGGGCTGAAGCGAGCCAAACCGAGCCGAGTGGGGCTAGGGGCGTGAGGAGACACTCCCCTGTGCACTGATTGGTGAGGAGGAGTGTCCTCACATGCCCACACACGCCCCGCGAGCACGCTGGGATCTGTAAACACCGTAAACCCGGAAGAATAATAATTATGAATTACAAGAATTTCTGAAGCCTTATGCGCCTCGCCTCATCTATACGCTCTTGCCAGTATCTGTTGGCGTTGTCGGTGACAACAAGCCACAGAACCAAGACCAGCAACACTAACGACTCCATGTCCTCCATGTTTATTGTTTACTCTCCGGGTCGTGAGACTACCGCTTAAAAGATCACTGATGTCACTGTTTGCGCCGCCTAACGACATCACGTGACGTCCACCCACTTTCACTAACTCCACCCAATGTGTCCACTAGAGCTGTGCAATATGTCGTATTTTTATCACGATATCGATATTGGTGTCAAACGATATCAAAATTCATAATATTGATAAACTATTTTTTGTCATTTGTTGAAAGGGACGTGCACAATATTTCTACAATGGCAATAAAACAACAGTAACATTGATGTGACAGTAAGGTAAAACGAACCCTTCTGTCCCCTAAGGCACACCGTAGCCTTGCATACGTCATCCATTCTACTCCCGCGATATCTCCGCAACAGTAAAAAATCAGTTCTTCTGTTTTCATACGTGTCGGGTGATTTGATATATTGATTTCTTAATATGTTGTTTGATTTGCTTGCTAATAGTTATACAATTAACATATATTTGCGTCATATTTTTGGATGTGGGACTGGGTAATGTAAAAATGGCATCTACGGAAGAAAACAAGCACAACAATATTAGCACATATCCAGCTTGCTAGCTGTGTTAGATGTGTTAAACCGTGTGGATTTAAGTGGAATAATTGCGAGTCGTCCTGTGGTCAAGGCAGCGTTTTAAGGTAAGGCAATTTGGTTATTAATGTTGCCCGCCGCGGCATGTTTACTTGGGTTCATTTGATTTTGACTTGTGCATCTGCAGCTAGCATCATGCTTTGAAGTAGGTTCTGCTAAGGACGGGTTTATTGCGCGATGTAGACGGACTCAGATGTAATTACATTGTTTTTAAAATTCTGTGCGCTTAAAACGGTGTCCCCCTGCTAATCATGTAGCCCTAATCATGTGTTGCTTTTACTTTTCTTAATGGCGAGTGAAATATCTCTGCAAATGGTATTTCAGTGCTGACATGCCAAAAAGATAGCGGAGTCCACATTTGGAAGATGAAGGAAGAGAAGCCTATTTTCATGTATGTTAATTCTTAAGGACTTGTCTCTATATTGTGCGTGTTTAATGTTGGTGTCTTAACAACACACAAGCTTACGTTGTAGTGTGTGTGTGTGAGAGAGAGAGATTTTATCCTTTGCCGGCTACGAGCCAGTGTGGACGTTACGCAGTAATCACTGGTAATACCAGCGCTGGCTCCATCCTCTGTGATCGGAAATGTTGAGTGAGGAGAACGTGAGCCTTATGCAGGCTATAGACCTATGCAAAGTACGCGCTTGCACAGTAAATAGTTTAAGTAAAAGGCGTTTCAGGGTACAACGGGAAGGGTTGACAGGTAGCCTATGAGGCCTGTACTATAAAAATGTGGCCCGGTGCCTCAGGTGTTGATGATCAGGGCTTTAAAAAAAGGTGTATAAATATCGTTTTAAAAATCGCGATATCGATATTTACTGAAAAAATCATGATATTGATTTTTTCCAATATCGAGCAGCCCTAGTGTCCACCCACTTCCAGCCAGCACGGTTCAGCACGGTTGTAGTCGAAATGCAACTCCAACAGCCCCACTCAGCTCGACTCAGCCCAACTCAGCCGCATTGGTAGTGGAAAAGCGGCATTAGCTTTCCAATTAGCTTTTACCAACAGCCTTTTTAAAGGCTATATCCTTGCATATATAGCTAGCCTTCCAGCACTGCTATTGCAGTAATAATTTAAAAGTCTTTTTAAAGACTATTTTAGCCCTCTTTTCTCGCTTTAAAACTCCATTTAAATCCGATCTTACCATCTCTCTTTCCTAGTTGTCAACTAACTTTCTCCTTTGCCTACTTGTCAACCTCCTCTTTCTCCTTTCTTTAATCTTTCTCCTACTTTTTTCTCCCTTTCCTCCACCTTTTTTCTTCGATTAAAAAAAATAAGGTCCAACACCGTATCAGTTGACTTATATTTTAACTTAATTACATTAAGCACAGTTTGTAGATTGCTCATTTTAGCGGCGCAAAGTCTGGTGGTAAGGTGCTAGCATTCTTAGCTGAGCAAGTCCCTTTGCTACGTTCACACTTACAGCATAACGATCTTTTATTGGGTTAATAAACAATATGGACAAATTTCTAATTCGTGAAAAAAGAGCTGGTCCCACTGATGCACCAGTTCCCAAAAAAAACCTCTGCAAGTATGACAAGTTATTTATAATACGTTTTTTCTGTTACTGGCACACTGGAACTACGTCTGCAATGTGCCGTTTGTGTGTAGGTGCTTGCCAGTGACAGCATGAAACACCTGTCTGCGCTTAAGCAGCAGTTAGTTTCTTATTTCAAGGAGAACTACTGGTCATTTTCATGGGTTCGGGACCCGTTTATTTGCACCGCAAACGATTTGTCACTGCAAATGCAAGAGCAGCTTATTGAGCTGAAGAGTGACCGCAGGCTGAAGCACCTTTGTAGCACCTGTTCTCTTACATCCTTTTGGGTAACACTGATGCAGGAGGACCCCTAGCTCTGTGACGCTGCCTTTAAAAATTCTCCTACCTTTCGTGTCAGCATACTTGTGTGAGGCAGGCTTTTCAAAACTGACCGCGCTCAAAACAAAGTACCGCAATCGTGCACAGATTGAGGATGACCTGAGGCTGTGTTTAACTAAAATTGAGCCGAGAATTTGAGAACTCTGCCAAACAAAGCAAGCTCATGTCACACTGAGACATTCATTAACACTACCTCTGGTACACCAGTAGAGTTTGTTGGTTTGTTAGCAACTTTGCAGAAAAAAAATGTACAGACGGATTTTCATGAAAATTTTATTAGATGTGTGTCTTGGCCCAATGAAGAGCTTAAAATTTTGGAGGTGATCTGGAACGGTCTGGATCCAGAAATTTTGAAAAGAATATAGGGCAAAATTTAACATTTTCAGTCTCAGACTGTGTTGTCTAACATTGTAATAATACACAACAATAAAAAACAGCCCAATACTAAAGTAATAGCTGATCTATCTTTTTTTTCAGGGGGGCTCAAAGTACACTTGCTACGGGGGCGATCACAAATGTTTGAGACCCCCGTTCTACAAAGAAAAGAAGGGAAAGGATATGTTTCCGAACCATTACAATTCCATTATAAGTAATGTGTAAATATTAGTGCTGTCAAAAATGTCGCGTTATTAACGCGTTAACTTGATTTTAACGGCGATAATTTTTTTTTATCGCGAGATTAACGCTCTGTGACATGATGTAGGTTTTTCATAAGCTTTTGAAACTGCCAGGAACTTGGAACAGAGACTTTGCTTAGAAAAACGATAGCAGCTAGACTGTAATGCCACGCCACGCATAGCCAGAGTCCTCTGCCCTCCCCCGAAGAGCCACGGTGCTCGGCTTAGGTTTCGTTTTCCCATCGGCGGCTCCAGCCTAACTTTGCAGTGGCTGTGACAAGACGTGTTATGCTCTGCAATAAAAAAAAAAAAAATTGGTACAACCAGTGTTTGAACTATGCCGATATTTTCGGGGGGGTCCCTTTTTTTCCCTTGGGGGGGGGGTGCTTGCGCTTGTCTCGGAGCGCGGCTCTCCATCGCACGCTCACTTCGGATATGCAAATGCTTCCCGTTACACACGATTGCTATGTCAATAAACATCATTTTGCCAATATTTTAGAGACCCCCCAACATTTCCCAAATCATGTTTTCAAGGGATCTCATGTCTGTTTCAGGGGATCTCGGATCCCCCGAGTACCCCCATAGTTCGAACGGTGAGCAATAGGGCTGTGCGATGTCCCCTTAATTGGCATCGACGATGTTTACAGTGCAAACATCATGATGGACGATGATATCGTGGGCGGGGGGGATTTTAATACCACGTTATTAAATATATTATTATTATTATTATTATTAAAAGTATTAGATACTCATCCGAGGCTTTGGCACGTAAAGGGAAAAAAAGCGCTAGGTGATGTGGAATATTTGGCCTTGACAACGGATATGTGGTCCAGCTGCAACATGATGCCCTACATGTCAGCTACCGTACATTATGTGGACCGAGAGTGGGCAATGCAGTCCAAATGCCTGCAGACGAGTTTCATGCCAGAGACACATTCAGCGGACAATTTAGAAGACGCATTGCGCGAGACACTTGCCGAATGGAAAATAGAGGAGAAAAAGATTGCCTGCATAACAACGGGGCGAATATTGTCGCAGCCATCAGGCAATTGAAATGGCCGAGGTTAAGTTGTTTTGGGCACAATTTGAACCTGGCCATAACCAACTCGCTTGCGCAACAGAGGGCCAGTACAGACCGAGCGTTTGGAGTTTGCCGAGCAGTCAACACTGCGTTTGTGCACAGCTGGCTTCGGAGAAATTAGCTGCGCAAAGCGCAGGTGGAAATGAACCTCCCCGAGCACTCACTGATCACGGCAAGATATTAATCTGCTCTAACAATGAAAGACTAGTATTCAAACTATGAGAAGAAACTACACTTAAGCTATTACTCATTGTTTATTTACACCATATCAATTGAAGATGCGTTTCGGCCTTTAGTGCGCACTTGAACGCGCTAATTTTTCCAATTTATTAGTGTTTGAATTATTGCACCAGCTTTTAAAATCATGATTTAATATTTTTTTTTTTTTTTTTTTTTACTGTCTTTACATTTATCAGAATCACCTTCATTCTTCCATTTGGTTTGACATTATGGCTTAGAGTGGACCATTTTGTGTCTGAAAGTAGGCCTATTTACCAGATTAAAGTTATTTGACTTCTGCCGAAGTCTGCGCTTCACTGCCGTTTGATAAGGTGAAATATTTCCTGACTGAAGTCATTAATAGTGGCTATTTGTTTGAACAACATGACAAATTTTACATTAAAAGTATAGTGTAGGCTAAAAAATGAAGTCGAAATTTATTATTAGTAGCATACTGTATTTGTGTAACCACGTTATGTTCACTAGCACGTCCCTGCACCATAGCCTACGTGAACAAGCGGTAATAGGATATTACTTTATAATGAGAGATATATATATATATATATATATATATATATATAAAACAAAACTAACTAACTAAACTAACAAAAAACTAACTTTTTAGGTTAAATAGGCCCAGATGATACCGTATATGCATGTTTATGACAGGAGGGGGCGTGGTATCACGATGGTGACTCTCCATCGTGATGGATGACCACCATCGTCGATGGACGATGGCATCGTCTATCGGCACAGCCCTAGTGAGCAAGCCCATTCACTTTTTTATGCTGATAAGAGAATTACAATGGTTTTTCATGTGACAAAAATGTGCGATTAAATTGCGATTAATCGCGAGTTAACTATGACAGTCGCGACATTAATCGTGATTAAATATTTTAATCGCTTGACAGCACTAGTAAATATATTTTCCGGTTTGTTGTTTGTGACAATCTGCCATCTTCTACAGAGAGTAAGTTTAAAAAAAAAAAATAAAAAGTCTCAATTTTCTTTGTCCATAGGTGGCATTGCAGGAGGTATTGAGATCTGCATCACCTTCCCGACAGAGTATGTGAAGACTCAGCTGCAGCTTGATGAGCGGGCAAATCCACCTCGTTATCGAGGGATAGGTGACTCTCTCTCCCTCTCTCAGCATTCTGCTTTTAATAATGAATGCTTGGGACTAGACTGAGCTAAATGCACAGTGAACATTTCGGTACTAAAATCCAGCAGTTCAATAATTGACTGGGGTATTGATGGCTGTACTAATTTAGTCATTCAAACCTTGAATTTGAGGATTATAAAATGTGTGCTTAGGGGACTGTGTGAAGCTGACCGTTCAGTATCATGGTTTGAGAGGGCTGTACAGAGGCCTGAGCTCACTACTCTACGGCTCCATCCCAAAGTCTGCGATTCGGTAAGAGAAGCAGTGTGAAATGCCTCCTAAATCCCCTTACGTTGTCCTTTCTTTTAACCTGCTTCCATCTGCTTATTTGATTACAGGTTTGGCACATTTGAGGTCCTGAGCAACCCAATGAGGGATGAAACTGGTCGCCTTGATAACACTGGCAGCTTGCTGTGTGGCCTGGGAGCCGGTATCGCTGAAGCAGTGCTGGTAGTCTGTCCAATGGAAACCCTGAAGGTTTGAGGAAGGAACACATTCTGTTTAATTTGAACACAAGTTATAATCTATTTCTTACCACATGCTTTGCAACACCACTTTGTTATTCCAAGAATTATTTCATACTGTGATTGGTTAGATGATAATGTCTCTTCATTAAAGAATTGCACAATGTAATGCATTATGGGACACGTTTTTATGAGGAAATAGACATTAGAATAAAATGAAAAGGAAGAACTTGCCCTAATTCAAGGGATTTGGTGCTGTCCCAGGTGAAGTTAATCCATGACCAGTGCTCTCCTCGTCCACGGTACAGAGGCTTCTTCCATGGCGTGAGGGAAATAATTCGTGATCAGGGTAAATGTTGGACAAAGTCTAACTCTATTTGTAATCGTTCAGGTTTTTTTTTTTTTGATGTAAATGTCATTAGTGCGAACAGACCTCAACATCTAAGGTCCATATCCATATGAACAAAAGATCATATTTGCAATAGCATAACTGTACAAAAAAAAAACAACCTATGAAATGAAAAACGAACTCCAAATATTCAACTAATCCGATATGTAATGTCCTGCTAAGGACTGTAGTTAGTTTCAGCAATCAGTCCTTGTTTTCCCTTCAAGTTACTGTTGCTGCTACTTACAAACGCACAGCCAGATGTGGTGTTAAAAATTCCAATCTGCCTGTTATTATTAGTCACACATCTGATAAATTGGATACTTCCAAGTTAATCACCATTATAGAACTTCTAAAAGCTCTGACTTTGTGAAAAATTCTGTTCTGTGTTTTCACAAAGCTTATATACTTTGGAAAAAATGTGCCACTTTAACGCTATAAACTGTTCCATTTGGATACTCTGGTAGAATATACAGCTCTGGAAAAAATTAAGACCACTGCAAAATGACCCATTTCTCTGGTTTTAATATTTATAGGTATGTGTTTGAGCAACATTTAAAGTTTGTTTTATTCCATAAACTACTGACAAGATTTCTCCCAAATTCCACATAAAAATATTGCCACTTGGAGCATTTGATTGCAGAAAATGACAACTGGTCAGAATAACAAAAGATGAAGTGTTTTCAGACCGTGAATAATGCACAGAAATCAAGATCCTATTCAGTTTTAAACACAATACTAATGTTTGAACTTGGGATGAGTTCAGAAATCAACATTTGGTGGAATAACCCTGACATTTTCACAGCTTTCATGTGTCCTGGCATGCTCTCCACCAGTGTTTCACGTTGCTCTTGGGTGACTTTATGCCACTCCTGGTGCAAAAACTCAATCAGCTCAGCTTTGTTTGATGGCTTGTGACCATCCGTCTTCATCCTGATCACATTCCAGAGGTTTTCAGTGGGGTTCAGGTCTGGAGATTGGGTTGGCCATGACGGGGTCTTGACCTTGTGGTCGTCTATCCACACCTTGATTGACCTGGCTGTGTGGCATGGAGCATTGTCCTGCTGGAAACCCCAATCCTCAGAGTTCAGGAACATTGTCGGAGCAAAAGGAAGCAGGTTTTCTTCCAGGATAACCTTGTACATGGTTTGATTCATGTTGTCCTTCACAAACAAAAATCTGCCCCATTCCAGATTTGCTGAAGCACCCCCAGATCACCACCGATCCTTCACAAAATTTCACAGTGGGTGCGAGACATTGGCTTTGTAGGCCTCTCCAGGTCTCCGTCTAACCATTAGACGACCAGGTGATGGGAAAAGCTGAAAATTCGACTCCTCATAGAAGATGACCTTACTTCAGTCCTCGACAGTCCAATCCTTACGGACTTCTGGGCTCATGCTAGCCGCTCGCATGTCCGCAAATTGCGAAGTCTTATTCCAATTTGCGAAAAGAAAATCATCTGTATTCGCATAAAATGCGAAAGTCATTTAAAGTTTAAGCAAAATCCATCAAACAATTGCGATTTCTCAAGATAAACAGTACCTTTCAGGGCCTGAATTTGGGTGCGGGATTGCGGGTATCGCGCTTTTTTTTTTTTTTTTTTTTTTTTTTTTTTTTTTAATTCCCGCACCTTTAACGATTCTAATGCGAGAGATTCCCGCACACATTACTGCATTGCCTGACAACGTTAATCTAATAATGGATCAGTGTAAATGCGTGACTACCTTCTGTTCTCAAGGTTACTTGAATTTGACCCTCCTTTTACTGACTGACCCCCCGTAGCCTACTCAGAAAAAAAACAGCAGACACAGACAGTTCACACAGATACAGCGTGCGCACTCTTCCTCTCGGACTTTCGCTGTAAAATACATGGACTGCTGGCTAAAACGTACAAGTACAGTGGCAGAAGTTTCCCCTGCTAAGAGGAAAACTCCTGAATCCGATGGTGGTAATAGCAGTGTGATTGATACCGTTGAGAATACTGCTGAGAATACACAGGACGAGACAGCTAACATTAACGTCGACATTGCAAAGGGGATTAGATCAGAGCATGGCTATAAGAAAAAATTTTCAAGGAAAAGCAAAGGACACTGATGCTGACAAAAGGGATGACCACTAGGAGAAAGAGTAGGAAAGACTACATATGTACAAGAATCCTGCACTCAGCAAAGATGAATTGTTCAGTGTTGAGAACAATGATTTTTTTTTAAATTAAAGATGGCATATGACACAGGAGACAGGGCTATATGGTACAGTGGGGCAAAAAAATATTTAGTCAGCCACCAATTGTGTAAGTTCTCCCACTTAAAAAGATGAGAGAGGCCTGTAATTTTCATCATAGGTACACTTCAACTATGAGAGACAGAATGGGGGGAAAGAATCCAGGAAATCACATTGTAGGATTTTTAATGAATTAATTGGTAAATTCCTCGGTAAAATAAGTATTTGGTCACCTACAAACAAGCAAGATTTCTGGCTCTCACAGACCTGTAACAACTTCTGTAAGAGGCTCCTCTGTCCTCCACTCGTTACCTGTATTAATGGCACCTGTTTGAACTCGTTATCAGTATAAAAGACACCTGTCCACAACCTCAGACAGTCACACTCCAAACTCCACTATGGCCAAGACCAAAGAGCTGTCAAAGGACACCAGAAACAAAATTGTAGACCTGCACCAGGCTGGGAAGACTGAATCTGCAATAGGTAAGCAGCTTGGTGTGAAGAAATCAACTGTGGGAGCAATTATTAGAAAATGGAAGACATACAAGACCACTGATAATCTCCCTTGATCTGGGGCTCCACGCAAGATCTCATCCTGTGGGGTCAAAATGATCACAAGAACGGTGAGCAAAAATCCCAGAACCACACGGGGGGACCTAGTGAATGACCTGCAGAGAGCTGGGACCAAAGTAACAAAGGCTACCATCAGTAACACACTACGCCGCCAGGGACACAAATCCTGCAGTGCCAGACGTGTCCCCCTGCTTAAGCCAGTACATGTCCAGGCCCGTCTGAAGTTTGCTAGAGAGCATTTGGATGATCCAGAAGAGGATTGGGAGAATGTCATATGGTACGATGAAACCAAAATAGAACTTTTTGGTAAAAACTCAACTTGTCGTGTTTGGAGGAGAAAGAATGCTGAGTTGCATCCAAAGAACACCATACCTACTGTGAAGCATGGGGGTGGAAACATCATGCTTTGGGGCTGTTTTTCTGCAAAGGGACCAGGACGACTGATCCATGCAAAGGAAAGAATGAATGGGGCCATGTATCGTGAGATTTTGAGTGAAAACCTCCTTCCATCAGCAAGGGCATTGAAGATGAAACGTGGCTGGGTCTTTCAGCATGACATTGATCCCAAACACACCACCCGGGCAACGAAGGAGTGGCTTCGTAAGAAGCATTTCAAGGTCCTGGAGTGGCCTAGCCAGTTTCCAGATCTCAACCCCATAGAAAATCTTTGGAGGGAGTTGAAAGTCCGTGTTGCCCAGCGACAGCCCCAAAACATCACTGCTCTAGAGGAGATCTGCATGGAGGAATGGGCCAAAATACCAGCAACAGTGTGTGAAAACCTTGTGAAGACTTACAGAAAACGTTTGACCTCCGTCATTGCCAACAAAGGGTATATAACAAAGTATTGAGATGAACTTTTGTTATTGACCAAACACTTATTTTCCACCATAGTTTGCAAATAAATTTATTTAAAAATCAGACAGTGATTTTCTGGATTTTTCTCATTTTGTCTCTCATAGTTGAGGTATACCTATGATAAATTACAGGCCTCTCATCTTTTTAAGTGGGAGAACTTGCACAATTGGTGACTGACTAAATACTTTTTTGCCCCACTGTATAAGAGAATTCTGAAAAGTCAACAAAGACTGTTGTCATGTTAACATTCTATATGTGGACTGAAACAAAGTTTGTAAATTCATTCAGTGTTAAGAACAGTTTGATAGTGTTTTCTTATTTTAATTGTAGACATTAAACAGAGGACAGGGATGATCAGATCAGACATGAGAATAGAAAAATGATATAAAAGTTGATAAAGATGATATAAAAATGTTATAAAAGGAAAAAGCAAAGGTCACTGATTAAAGAGATGGTCACTAAAAGAAGAGACAAATAACACAAACATAGTTAAGAGAATCCTGAAAAGTCAGCAGACTGGTTTGTTAGATTTTAATTTAGACTTGTCAATAAATTCATTGAGTGCTATTAAGAACAGACTGATTTTTTTTTCTTTTTTTATAATTAAACGAAGCAGTGACACTTAAAGAATAGTGCATGAAGACGAGGAAGAAGCAGCTGTGTAAAGCAACACTAAGGAGGTTGTAAACTTAGCTTAACTAAAAGGCACACAACCTTCCAAACTCTTCCTAGAGCCTTACTTGCACTGCTAGAAAAAGGCTATTGGTGTTTGATGGCATAACAGTCAGTCAGCAATGTCATGCTGTAAAGGATCTCTTTCACTTTGTGGTGGTTTTCTACCCTCCACCCGAAACTGAACAGTCCATATCTTAGACGGCTGGTGGGAATAATACTTGCATTTATCCATCCTTTGTCTGACAATGCTATCCAAATTTGGAGATATCAAAATGAAAAGTCTACTAAAAAGGATACCTCAAATGGTGACAAAAGGTTACATACTGTAGAGATTTTCAATCTGAGTAGTGGCAGAAGGTAAGACCTAAGCTATTTAAGCCCACAATTGCGTTCCCCACAAACTGTGTAAATCCCCCCCCATTTGAGTCACTCAGTGCGTTTACATGCACATCCAAATCGAGCTACTGTCGGTAATCGAGCTAAGGGTCCCAGCAGGGGTGCCAGAGAAATCCAATCCTACATGCACACAAGGAAATCGAGCTATTGTGTGAAGTACATTTGTGCACCCGAGCCACAGGTGGCGCTACACGCCCCATCGTGTTGGTACACTTCCGGTTGTCGTCATGAAGAAGAGCTATTCAAGAGTATAAACAGTTATCAGCAGTGTTGCCAAATACTGCTGACGTTTTCCAGGCCAAAACCTGTTCAAATCTGCCAAAATGCACTTAAAACCGCCCAATCTGGCAACACTGGCAGTTCCATGTTCACAAGTTCCGTGCTCAAGCTATTAGGCTTGCTCTAACAGACTGTATGGCTACAAACTGTCCTGCGCAGACCACTGTTTTGTAAGACAACTTATTTTGCACAATTGTATATTTTTCTAAAGTCCATTTTTTGCTTACAATTTAACTTGTCTTAATACACACACAAAGTTCAATTGCTTTTTTATTGACATTCTTCAGATGTTGGACACACACACACATATATATATATATATATATATATATATATATATATATATATATATATATATATATATATATATATACAAAAAAAAAAAAATTATATATATATATATATATATATATATATATATATATATATATATATACACACACACACACAAATACAATGACTTGTTTATGTACACAATTCACAGCTGTGCAACAGCTGTACAGATGTATTTGGTGATACAGTAAGTGAGCTAAATTTTAACAGTGCAAACAATGCCACAAAAAGAAAAGATTCATGCCGTTGTCATGATTCATTGTCATGCCGACCGAGGCTGTTGCGTTTCCCGCTTGTGGTCTCGTCACTCGTCACTTCCGGAAGGGGCAGTGCTGAAGTAAGTAGCTCGATAGGGTTTACATGCACTAAGTAGCTTGGCTAAAATCGCATAATCTAGGTCTTGTAGCTTGATTACGAGAAATCAAGTTCGGTTCGATTTCAGCCGAGCTAAGGTGTATCCATGGCATTTAGAACTTCAATTTCAGTCGAGCTACGGCAGAAATTCGATCTTCTCTATGTGCATGTAAACGCACTGACTGAGGGGGGGGGAATTCCCCCCCATTCTGAAAAATGAAATTCAGGCCCTGCCTTTCGTGTCCATCTTCTATGTTTGTTCTGATTTATAACCAACCCCCCTGAGTTTCGAAGCTTCTTATTGGTTGACCGCAAATTACGTCTTCCAATAGCATCGGACCTTACATATAAAATGATCAATTTCCGAGTTGCGCTGATAATGTCGCCAATTCTCGCTCATTAGTGAACAAGATTATAGCGAGGTTTGTTTAAAATAAATTATCCGACTTTACATATGACACAAACTTATCTAAAAAGTGAGAACATATTAGAATATTCTGTTAGCTTTCTCAGTTAGGGATAAAAACACGATATAACCATTCTAAAGACGTATTTTCTACATATCAACCCTGACAGAACTTTGGAAGAACTCACAGATGAACCAGGATATATCGACCAAGTGTACCTTGTTTTCAGAGCGTTTTGACGCACATGGTTCAAAGTTTTGACTGCAAGTTTCATTTGAGAAATTAATGGTGAATATAGTTATATTTGGGTTATGAGATTAGTTTATAAGAAACAACCATTGATTTTAACTCCCTGAGCTCCCTTCATCCTACCCATAAAGACACCCCCCTCCCCCTAAACACACACACACACACACACACACACACACACAGAGATCCCAATTATACACACACATACATACCCACACAGGCCAGTCAGCATACTATAGAGGGTGACTAAGGGCTAAAAGGTGCATAGATAGCAAAGAATGCAAAGCACATCACACCAGATCTCATTCTCATCTCATTATCTCTAGCCGCTTTATCCTTCTACAGGGTCGCAGGCAAGCTGGAGCCTATCCCAGCTGACTACGGGCGAAAGGCGGGGTACACCCTGGACAAGTCGCCAGGTCATCACAGGGCTGACACATAAACACAGACAACCATTCACACTCACATTCACGCCTACGGTCAATTTAGAGTCACCAGTTAACCTAACCTGCATGTCTTTGGACTGTGGGGGAAACCGGAGCACCCGGAGGAAACCCACGCGGACACGGGGAGAACATGCAAACTCCACACAGAAAGGCCCTCGCCGGCCCCGGGGCTCGAACCCAGGACCTTCTTGCTGTGAGGCGACAGCGCTAACCACTACACCACCGTGCCGCCCTCATCACACCAGATGTTAGATATAATTTATAATGAAAAATATGGACTCCGTAAACCAGATTAAGCGGGTTAAGTTAAACACACAATTTCATTACATATATACAGTTGATGAAATGATCAAAATAAGAGGATTCAAGAATAAATAAGCATGCTATGAACATAAATCAAGAACATGGAAAGACAAAGGCAGGAAACAAGCTTGCAAACACTATTGAAACACCAACAAACTACAATAACAATTCATTTTTCAATATTCTGTCAGTGCAAGAAACCTTTTAGAAGTATAACATATCTTGCTAAAAAATTACTTTGCTAAAAAGAAAATTGTTCTTTTAGCATTTCTTGCTCAGCGAAATTGCTAAAGAAAAATTTGAGTCTTTAGCACTTTTTGCTAAAACAATTTGGGTCCTAGAGTGAACACAGGACTTTAGCAAACCTCAGCCTGGCTGCTCTTTGCTTCTCATTGATAAAGCGCCCCCCTCCGAGCTTTGCAAGACTTCAACCCTGCCCAGAGCAGCCCGTTTCAAACTGTCCTTGTCATGCACTTAATCCCAGCTGCCACTTGCCATTCTTTTTGTAGGTCACTTGATCTCATCCTGTGGTTGTTGAGTGACATTTGAAGGAGTTGACTATCATCCCGGTCAGTGGAGAGTCGTTTTCGCCCTCTGCCAGTCTGTAATTTTGTCCCCGATGTCTGTCTGCTGCTTGACCTTGTTCTTATGAACTGCCGTCTTTTTAAATTTTGCAGATGGAAGTAACCTGATGCTCACTGTCCCTCTGCCAGTAAAGCCAGAACTGAACCCCTTCTTTTTCTCACTCACAAGAATAACTTTATTCATCACACGCTTTTGAAATTCCTCTCTGCATTTAACCCATCTGAAGCAGTGAATACACGCACATACCCAGAGCAGTCGGCAGCCATGCTAACAGCGCTCAGGGAGCAGTTGGGAGTTAGGTGCCTCGCTCAAGGGCACCTCAGCCCAAGGCTGTCCTCATAACCTAACCGCATGTCTTGAATTGTGGGGGAAACCGGAGCACCTGGAGGAAACCCACGCAGACACGGGGTGGGGAGAGACATGCAAACTCCACATAGAAAGGCCCCCGCCAGCCGCTGGGCTCGAACCCAGAACCTTCTTGCTGTGAGGCGACTGTGCTAACCACTTACACCACTGTACCGCCAACCTTTCTTTTTAACTTGTCATGGTGAATAGATATTTTTATATTCCAATTAAATTTAAGGTACTACTAGCACTATTTTTGCCATCCAGACTGGTCCTATTGCAAGAGAATAGTGATGACCACAGCAGTGGTTTTTATATTTTCTCCTCATGTACCTTGTTAAGTAAAATGAGGTGTGCTTGTGTTGGCATTCCAGCACAGACACTGGAATGAAATGGCTGCCATACATGGAGATGATTTTTAAAAATTTAAGTGGTCTCTTAACTTTTTTTCCAGAGTTGTATGTTAAATCATTACTGTATGGCATTTGAAGTTTATGCTAGAACAGACGGATCTGCTTTACTGGCAGGTGTTCGTGGTACATACCAAGGGTTGACTGCTACAGTACTGAAACAGGGGAGCAATCAGGCTATACGGTTTTATGTCATGAACCTTCTGCGCAATTGGTATAAAGGTAAGAGATGAAACACAATTGTAGTTTGTTATTCACTTTAATATCAAGGGACTGTAATGATCAAATGGACAAAATAATAGAATGAGACTCTTGGCATCGTTTCCAGGTGACGACCCTAGACGCGAGATACATCCACTAGTCACGGCTATATTTGGGGCAACTGCAGGTGCAGCAAGCGTCTTTGGAAACACACCTTTGGATGTGGTAAAGACCAGGATGCAGGTATGGCATTACAGAATAATTGAGTTTTTATTTATTTTTATCAAAATGAGTCTCTTCAGCCTGTTGCTTCACTATTCTGTAACTTGTAACTTTTTCTGTTGTAGGGTCTGGAAGCCCATCGTTATAAGAACACGCTAGACTGTGCTTTCCAGATACTAAAGAATGAAGGCCCACAAGCGTATGTACTTTAAAAAAAAAAAAAAAAAAAAGCTCTTTTTCCCTTGTTTCAACTAGACATGCTGATTTTGAATTGCATAATTAATGTAACTTGTAGCACCTTTTGAATTCTAAAATCTAATTCAGAAGGACAAAGCTGATCAATTTTCTGTAACAGCAGCTCTATTACTGGCTGTAATGCAAGTCACAGGTTTATATTAATGTACACTTTCTAGTACATTTATTGTTTCTATAGTAACATTGAATGTGATTTAGCTCAAACTTGGACATACGCAGAGCCTTTATTTTTAAATAAATTTCTGAGTGGATGGTATCTCCATCCTTGACTCTTGTATGCGGCGTGATTGGGAATTTAAAAAAAAAAAATTTGAGGATTAAAATCGACCGCAAAGTTGGCATTCGAGCTGCCCTGCTGAGCCAGCCAGACCTGGGTGGGTGATGTCACGGCGGGAACCGGCGCTAGAGACCAAAGCCAGACTCGGCAGGCGAGAGTGGTTGCAGTGGCCTCTTCTTTTGGATTTATGGGAGATTCTTCGGATTCCTCAGATAGTAATACATTTGACTGTGATAGTCCTGAAATTGGAGTGTGTGTACATGCTACTGCTATACACGTAGAACCGTATCAGTTCGAACCATCGGAAAGTGAATCCGATAGTAACACGTCGGCCACGGAGGCCCCCACCTTACGAAATAAAGCCAGAGAACAAAGCCGTCTAGAGAATTGGACGGAATTGAACTGACAGTCTCATGTGACTCTCATTAAAACAGGATAGGTGTTATAACTTAGTGGTGCTTGAAAGTTTGTGAACCCTTTAGAATTTTCTATATTTCTGCATAAATATGACCTAAAACATCAGATTTAGAACTTGTGTGAAAAAGTAGATAACGAGAACCCAGTTAAACAAATGAGGCAACAATATTATACTTGGTCATTTATTTATTGTGGAAAATGATCCAATATTACATATCTGTGAGTGGCAAAAGTATGTGAACCTCTAGGATTAGCAGTTAATTTGAAGGTGAAATTACAGTCAGGTGTTTTTCAATCAGTGGGATGACAATCAGGTGTGAGTGGGCACCCTGTTTTATTTAAAGAACAGGGATCTATCAAAGTCTGATCTTCACAACACGTGTCTGTGAAAGTGTATCATGGCACGAACAAAGGAGATTTCTGAGGACCTCAGAAAAAGCGTTGTTGATGCTCATCAGGCTGGAAAAGGTTACAAAACCATCTCTAAAGAGTTTGGACTCCACCAATCCACAGTCAGATTGTGTACAAATGGAGGAAATTCAAGACCATTATTACCCTTCCCAGGAGTGGTCGACCAACAAAGATCACTCCAAGAGCAAGGCGTGTAATAGTTGTCGAGGTCACAAAGGACCCCAGGGTAACTTCTAAGCAACTGAAGGCCTCTCTCACATTGGCTAATGTTCATGAGTCCACCATCAGGAGAACACTGAACAACAATGATGTGCATGGCAGGGTTGCAAGAAGAAAGCCACTGCTCTCCAAAAAGAAAATTCCTGCTTGTCTGCAGTTTGCTAAAGATCATGTGGACAAGCCAAAAGGCTTTTGGAAAAATGTTTTGTGGATAGATGAGACCAAAATAGAACTTTTTGGTTTAAATGAGAAGTGTTATGTTTGGAGAAAGGAAAACTGCATTCCAGCATAAGAACGTTATCCCATCTGTGAAACATGGTGGTGGTAGTATCATAGTTTGGGCCCATTTTGCTGCATCTGGACCAGGACGGCTTGCCATCATTGATGGAACAATGAATTTTGAATTATACCAGCGAATTGTAAAGGAAAACGTCAGGATATCTGTCCATGAACTGAATCTCAAGAGAAGGTGGGTCATGCAGCAAGACAACGACCCTAAGCACACAAGTCGTTCTACCAAAGAATGATGAAAGAATAATAAAGTTAACGTTTTGGAATGGCCAAGTCAAAATCCTGACCTTAATCCAATCGAAATGTTGTGGAAGGACCTGAAGCGAGCAGTTCATGTGAGGAAACCCACCAACATCCCAGAGTTGAAGCTGTTCTGTACGGAGGAATGGGCTAAAATTGCTCCAAGCCGGTGTGCAGGACTGATCAACAGTTACCGGAAATGTTTAGTTGCAGTTATTGCTGCACAAGGGGGTCACACCAGATACTGAAAGCAAAGGTTCACATACTTTTGCCACTCACAGATATGTAATATTGGATCATTTTCCTCAAGAAATAAATGACCAAGTATAATGTTTTTGTCTCATTTGTTTAACTGGATTCTCTTTATCTACTTTTAGGACTTGCATGAAAAACTGATGTTTTTAGGTCATATTTATGCAGAAATACAGAACATTTCTAAAGGGTTCACAAACTTTCAAGCATGAAACATGCATTTTCACTGATAAAATGTAAAAGGCTAATTAATCAGATGAACTGAGAATCACATTCTGAAGCAAATTAAAAAATTTTATATTTGTAACTTAAATATACAATACAAGTTACATATATTAATCTAAATGCAGGTAAACGAGTGGTTTTATGTAACCAAATGAGAGTCGCATCTTACCCGTCTGTGATCTCGCTTTTTGAAGGCCGAGCTTGTGGCCGATTGTTTCAAAACAATCTGACTTTCGGTTCTTCGTTCATTCGCTTGTTCCACCCAAGGGTGAGTTATTGCTGCTGAGGCAAGCATATCCAGTGGAGAAATCTGAGTGGGCCAGTCGTCTTTCTCCATAATGAGTACTCTGCCATTACTGCTCGGCTCACACTCTGGGAGAACTGGTGCAACTGAACTAACTTTCCTTTTCTTGTTTTTCTTTTCCTTTAATTATTGGTATTGCACCCTCTTTCAATACGGGCTTGTAGCCAACGCTCCTCAACAGATCAGAGGTCTCGTACGAGTCATCAGTAAAATGTGCAGAGCAGAGGAGAGACCACTTCAGAGGTGCCCAAGCCGTGAATTTCTCGCAAAACGCGTCCAAATCTTTGCAGTTTGAACATTCTTGGGCCATGAATGCAACACAAATCCACCTTCTGTCGTGTTGCTGCACCCGCCAGCAGCACGTCTGCGTGACATGGTGATTAAATTAGCTCAAAATGGAAGCTCGAAGAGCTAACTGCAACTGTTTTAGTATAGCGGAAATGGCGAGGAGACCAATTAGCCTTCCTGCTGTGACGTTACAGATGTCACGGTCATTCACTCAGATCGCTACCTATATGAATCCCTTTTAATCGTAAAAATTACTATATTAGGTTTATTACTAACACTTAAAACTACTCCTGTTTCATTCTTGAAGTCTCAAGGCATTTATAAACAAAAGTGAAGCCGTGGTTCTGCGCATCTCCTTTAAGATTGCAGGGGGTTAGAGTTGAGAACCCCTGGTATAACTGTAATGCCACATGCATAGTCTTGACTTTTCACCATTCTAGCTTTGTAACCCAATTTTCTGTGCTGCAGGTTTTACAAAGGCACGGTTCCTCGGCTGGGCCGGGTGTGTCTGGATGTCGCCGTTGTCTTTGTCCTGTATGAGGAGGTTGTAAAGCTTCTGAACAAAGTCTGGGAGACAGACTGAGGATGTTAACGGCCTGCTCTGTAGCGAACGATGACTAATGCAGACACAGTTGGCAGTGTCACTCATGACGAAGCGGACTGTTCCACTGACTGAGTGCACTGGGTTAGGCAGCCATCTGCATGAGAAGGACCGTGGAGAATTCAGCTCACAAGTGGTGTTTTGATACACAGCATACTACTAAAGGTTTTGTCTGGAACATAGATGCAGAGTATTATTGAGTTGCATGTTTTTCACTTCCTGCAAAACCATGCAACTACTTTCACTCCCATCCTCTTACCTGTCGTAATCCACTTGTGTGGCAAACCCCAGTGTACACAATTCCCTTGCCCTCAGTTAACTTGTCGTATAGATCTTAAATCTTTTTCTATTGATTTGCACTGGGGGGGGATAAATAAAAATAAAACACAATAAATGATTGTTTGGATGGTTTTTTTTTGGCAGAATTGGTATTTCCTTTTTATTTGTAGCCAATTTCATTTTGACATTCAAGTTAAGAAATGGAAGGCAGTGGAAAAATGGTATACTTGTGGTTTCTCAATGTTTATAACTAAAATTAGTGTTTTAACCTATTGCTAAAGTATGGAATCTACACTAAGTAACTTTAAAAACGCACATTGATAAAACTTGCTGAATTCGTGCTGAGTTTATCTCAAGAAGAAAAGAAATATATCACAATGGAAAAATAACTTCGTTCCGCCCGAATAAGTTCCAAATCTGTGCTCAAATCAGAATTTAAGGGAGTTGTACTCAATAACGTACAATATGACTCGGGTAGTCAATGACATGGACAGGCTTTAATTTTCAAACAAATTTTGAAATAGGGTGAGTAGCACAGTCACTCGGGAGGAGCTCGGAGTAGAGCCGCTGCTGCTCCACATCGAGAGGAATCAGCTGAGGTGGCTCGGGCATCTTTTTCGGATGCCTCCTGGACGCCTCCCTGGGGAGGTGTTCCAGGCATGTCCCCCCGGGAGGAGGCCCCGGGGAAGACCCAGGACACGCTGGAGGGACTATGTCTCTCGGCTGGCCTGGGAACGCCTCGGTGTTCTTCCCGAGGAGCTGGCCGAGGTGTCTGGGGAAAGGGAAGTTTGGGCTTCCCTGCTTAGACTGCTGCCTCCGCGACCCGGTCCCGGATAAAGCGGAAGAAGACGAGACAAATTTTGCATACACTGTACACACACAATCTTGCCTATAAATACCCGGGGGAAATGATGGGAAAATTGTCATTATTGAAGATGCCACGCCTAAGCCAAAATCAACATGAACAGGCCATCGGGATGTTGCGTGCCGGAAGTACACAGACAGAGGTCGCCCGGCACTTCGGTGTTCATCATTCGACCAGTTCCCGTTTGAGTCAGCGTTACAGACAGACAGGGAGCACCAGGGATCGTCCACGCCCTGGTCAGCCTCGAGTCACGACGCCAGTTCAGGATCAGCACATCAGGCTAGCTCACCTCCGTGACAGATTCCTGACACCCTCAGTCATTGCTGCTGAGACCCCTGGACGACACAGACCCAGAATCTCCAGCATGACGGTCCGAACATGGACCGACTGTCACTTTGAATTTTTTTATTGTGAATTAATTCTTGAGTTTGACAATAAATGTCCTTTATCGATGTTTCAAGATGTGTGTGCATTACATACAATATCATAAATTTCAAATATATGCATGGATCTAAAGTGATCTCGTGTTGAATTCCATTGTGCATTTTTAAAGTTACTTAGTATATTTTGTGCCAAAATGTTCATACAATACTTTTGAAATATCAAACAAAAACGACAAATCAAAATGCAAAAAAAGTCAATTTTTTTAGACTGGCAAACAAATTATTCGTGTAATCGTGCAAAATCAGTCCATTTACTCTTCAGAAACCTTTTATTTTTGTTCCGCGTCTTTCTCAGTTTTGTTTGACGTAATTTATTTTGGTTGCGATTCCAGCTTTCTCGTTTGCGCTCCCTGACTTTTTTTTGCTTGCAGTTTTGGCACAAACTCGGAGCCTAATCTAGGGCGCGTAATACGCGATAATATGCGTTTTTTATCTGTCTGTCGCACATCCACTTTTTGGGCGCGAGAGTGATATCGCGTATCTATTCATTTTGTCGCGCATTTATAAGTAGAGAGCGTGTAGTCGCGTTTTACTGAATCTTGTGCGTATCAATTTGTCAGCACCCGCTAGCAAGCACTGCGGTAAATATAGCGTTGTTTACACACCAATCGGAAAATATCGGAAAGGACCGAAGTATTCCGAATGGCTTATTTAGCGGGTAAAACAGTTTTGTGAACTATTATATCCAATCGTTGGCGTCGTCTTGCGGTGACGGCGACAAACTACCTTCCGCCTTACTTCCGTGTATACGTTCAAGAGAAGCAGCATGTGCGCAGTGTTGCCAGATTGGGCGGTTTTAAGTGCATTTCTCGTCAGCAGTATCTGGCAACATTGCATGATGTGAGAGTCAGTGTTTATATAGGCTTAAATTTTGTTACTGAAAGTGTGTTGTGTTTACAGTGAAGGACTGTGTGCACTTTTTTTTTTTTACTTAATACAAGAAATTAATGGATGCCAACATTTTTGCCAAAATGGTATTTTATTTTCCATTGTTTAGGCAGCTTCAGCATCATACCGTGAGATTCTGTTAATTTTTTTTTTCTTCTATGAAGCCTGAGCCATGTTTTATTAGTTTGATTATTGTTTAATTTAGTCTTCAGGAGAGACTGCCTGCACGCAGTACTAGTATTAATAGTTTTTTTTTTCTTACATGAAAGCTGAGGCATTTATATTATATTTTAAGGTAACTTCATGTTGTGCTGTGAGGTTCCATGCACTTTAACTTTTGAACCAACAGGAGCGTTTGGATAAGTAAAGCCTATTTTTCTGCATTTTTGTAGTCCTGGTAATCTTACACATTCTACATGATTGCTAGGTTTTTTTTTGAGTAATTTGTTTTTTTCTTGTTGAAAGTTCAATTTAGTATTATGTTAATGATATTCTAAAAGTAAAGATTAATAAAACTGTTCTGTTTATAGATGTACTCTTAAATATCTACCAATGTATTTACTTATTTTTCTGTCCCCACTAACTGGAACAACTGAGGGATATTTTTACCCATGTTAATATTTTCTGTCCCCTGCTTCTACAACTAGTGAGGGATCTGTCCCCTATTTTCAAATTCCTAGATTAGGCTCTGAAACTTCGTGTGGGTGGGCTGTCCAGGAATGCATTCCCATTGGGTAACTTGTGTTTGACTTACAGCTCCGCTCAGCCATTCCCTACTCGGATTCTGGCGGACTGTTTGACGAGTGACCGATCCATTGACGGTAAACAAGGATCGAGTGGACTTCAGTGGCGACTATGATATTGAATTAATTCAAAGTGTAAATTCAATATCATAGTCGCCACTGAAGTCCACTCGATCCTTGTTTACCGTCAATGGATCGGTCACTCGTCAAACAGTCCGCCAGAATCCGAGTAGGGAATGGCTGAGCGGAGCTGTCAGTCAAACACAAGTTAGCCAGTGGGAATGCATTCCTGGACAGCCCACCCACATGTGAAGTTTGTGCCAAAACTGCAAGCAAAAAGTCAGGGAGCGCAAACGAGAAAGCTGGAATCGCAACCAAAATAAATTACGTCAAACAAAACTGAGAAAGACGAGGAACAAAAATAAAAGGTTTCTGAAGAGTAATAGACTGATATTTTGCACGATTACACGAATAATTTGTTTGCCAGTCTAAAAAATTGACTTTTTGATTTGTCGTTTTTGTTTGATATTTCAAAAGTATTGTATGAACATTTTGGCACAAAGTAGATTCCATACTAAAGCAGATAAGCCTTCTGCTAAATCACTTCGGAAAGCCAGTCAAGAGCAGCTGCTCAACTCCAGCTCTGACTCATCACTCTGTCAAGAAGAGAAGGGAACTGGAGATCTTCTTGGCTTCAGTTCGAACAGCTGGGGTTGAGACTCAAGTTCATTTACATGCTTACCTGATCTGTGTTGATGATAATTTTGTTCAATTAAAGCAACAAATTGTATAACTAGCTTGAGGTTAAAAGACAGATTGATTTGGAAACTCCCCCCTGCTAAAATTGATTTTACAGACCAAACCCTATTGTCCGAGATGAATTTTACTTCGTAGGTAGTAATCCTTCTTACTACTCTGGTAAGAGTGATAACTCTTTGGCCAAATGGTAGCACTGACTAATGTATAATATTAATTTGTGGTTTCTTTGTTCTGTATATCCTGGTGAGAATGTTGGACACCATTTTCTAAGGACGCCAAGACCCTTTGTATTGCTGCTTGTGGCTATATTTTAATTGTGTGATCTGAGTAAATGATTTGTTACCGTTTATGGCTGTATTGTCATGTTTTGATTCAGAAATGATCTGGAAAATACTGTAGAGACAGTAAATACTCCAAGAAATAGCTTGGCCCAATGAATTTTATTTTAAAATTCTCTACAGGAGTTATTGAATCTCTGAATACGTGCTCTCCCTGTATGTGGGGATTCCAGAAATTAGCCCAGGTCAATTGTGGGGACTTCACGTACTGAGCAATGCTGGTAAAGAGACACCATTACTTCATGCTTCTGTTTTATAGTTAGAAGGCTACAGCATGTGCTGTACATGTCCTCTTGGCTGATTTGAGAGTACTGGGGCACTGGGTAATTAAGTCAAGGTTCAAGCTGATACAGCTGTGTTATCCCATGGTGTAGGCTGTTTGAATGATTGTCCGTGCAGTGGTGGGGGCAGGAACCTGCATCAGCTACCTCCTCCATCTAAGTGGGGGTGGAAATCCGAGATACCAAGTGTTAGCACGTCATGATGTGTAAATGGTAGACAAAGCAGGGCAATATGAAAGGTAATTACTCACATCCGTAGACATTTGTCTTTCCCACCGCTAGCCACTCGCTGACCGTCAGGACTCCAATCTACAGCAAAAACCTGAACGAAACATTGACGTCACACAACACTATTAGTAAACATGAATAATATTGAAAGTAATAAATCAAATATGCACAAAAACCCCCCGAAGTGATCCTCTTACCTCATCAGCATGTCCAGGCAGATCCACGCTCAGTTTGCCTGTCTTCACGTCCCACACCTTCAGTGTGCTGTCACTGCTCCCACTCACCAACAGACGGCTATCTGCTGACCACGCCACCTGATACACAGCGGCCACGTGACCCCGGAGAGACGTTAGATACCTGCAGGAGGGAAATGGTACAGCACTGAATCCTGCATTTATACTGAACTTTATCTGTTTATGGGAATTATGGTGTGCAATTCTCACATTCAGGATTGCTTCATGAGACATGGATCAGTCACAGAGAGATCTGTAATACAGTCAGTCGATCTGGCCTGTATGATAGATAGTCTTGTCTTATGAAGCACCAGTACACTAAGACTGGACGAGCTGACTGTATGAAACGGGGTGTATGGACCATGAAAACCATGATGTGCTGCTATATTTGGCTGAGGTAACTGAAGTGCAGCTGTAACTTGTGCCAAGTGCTTGATGTCTGAGGACCTTAGCAGCTTAATTCTTCAATATTATTTCTATTACTATACTCTATTACTTCTCTAAGAGATTTGCAATAGGATAAGTACGGTCTATTACCTTTAAGGACTACAAGGAAAACAAAAGCAGTGGAAAGACATTTCTAGTTTCTTCTGGCTGAATAACAGGGGATGCTGAAATTAAGATCAATGTCACTTGGGCGCCATCTAGTGTATTTTTCTGGAATAAATGTCAGTATGATTTGACATTATACCCAACATGCAACATTACACAGTTCCTTTATAGTTCTCTCTTAACCCTAATTATATAAGAATGTGATTTGAAACAGTCTACATTAACATTAAATGTTAACAAAAATGCGACACAAAGTCTATTTAAGAAAAAAAAATATTTTAAATAATTTTTGTTGTTTTGAAAAACCTTTCAAAGTTTGACCTATATACATTATACAGATAATGATTTAAAAATGTTGTTGCATATTTACAGAAGCCACCAGAGAGGCCCTTCATATAATCTTTTTTTATTCACCTTGTTATCCCGAGATAACGACATAATTCAGGATCTCGAGAAAACACCACAACTAATTCGAGATCTCGAAAAAACAAAATTATTTTATGATCTCGAGAAAACAGCCGAGATATTCTCTCCCTGGGCCAGTCTTCTGCGGAGGTGCCGTGGACTAATTTTGAAATTATCCCTTATTAAAAGGCTTAATGCAATCTCTCCCTGTGTCAACCCCTGATCAAAATATTGCCTTATTAGGTGATCGATTATTCCAGACATTCTAATGACCAAAGTTGCGTCTATACAGAATGAGAAATAGCTCCAAAGTCAGCATATCACAAGTCTCTTGGCGCACCTGAATGAACCATTTCTCAGCTGTTTACTCGAGATCATGAAATAATTTTGTTTTCTCGAGATCTTGAATTAGTTGTGTTGTTTTCTCGAGATCCTGAATTAATTATGTCGTTATCTCGGGATAACAAAGTGAATAAAAAAAAAAAAGGATTATATGAAGGGCCTCTCTCGGCTTCTGTACATATTTCATACGAAATATTGAATATTTTTTAAACAGGGCAGTGTCTTTAACCAATTTACAACCTTGCTTCCAAAAAAGTTGGGACGCTGTGTAAAGTGTAAATAAAAACAAATGTGATTTGCAAATCGTGGAAACAATTTATCGTGGAAATAATATTTCATTAAAAGTAGTAAAAAGACAACACATGACATGTTGAAACTGAAATTTTATTTTATTATTATTTTTAATATATGCTCATTTTGAATTTGAGGCCAGCACCATGTTTCAAAAAAGTTGGGACTGGGGCAACAAAAGACTGGAAAAACAAACAACAACTACTAATTAGGTTAATTGGCAACAGGTCAGTAACATGATTGGGTATAAAAAAAAAAAGAGCATCCCAGAGAGGCAGAGTCTCTCAGAAGTAAAGATGGGGAGGGGTTGCTCTGTGAAAGACTGTGTGGGCAAACAGTGCAACAATTTAAGAATAATGTTCCTCAATGTAGAATTGTAAAGAATTTGGGTATCACATCATCTATGGCACATAATATCATTAAAAGATTCTGAGAATCTGGAGAAATCTCTGTGTGCAAGAGACAAGGCTGAAAACTGGCATTGGATGCCTGTGATCTTCAGGCCCTCAGGTGACACCGTATTAAAAGCAGACATGTGTCTGTAGTGGAAATCAATGTATGAGTTCAGGAACACTTCAGAAAACCTTGGTCTGTGAAAACAGTTCATTACTGCATCCACAAATGCAAGTTAAAACCATATATATCTACACAACATCCAGAAACGCAGCCACCTTCTCTGGGTCCGAGATCATTTTGGATTCTTTTTGGAAATTATGGACACTGCGACCTCTGGGCTAAAGAGGAGAGGAGACCTCCGGCTTGTTATTAGCACACAGTTCAAAAGCCAGCATCCGGGATGGTATGGGGAGTATTACTGCACATGACATGAGTAGCTCGTACATCTGGGAGAGCATCATTAATGGTGAATAATACATACACATTTCAGAACAATATGCTGCTATCCAGATGACATCTTTTTCAGGGAAGACCTTCCTTCTTTCAGCAGAACAATGCCAAACCGCTTTCTGTACATATTAAAACTGCATGGCTCTGTAGTAAAAGAGTCCGGGTGCTAAAGTGGCCTGCCTGCAGTCCAGACCTGTTTCCCGTTTAAAACATTTGGTGTGATGTGAAGCGCAAAATACAACAAAGGAGGCCCCGAACTGTTTAGCAACTAGAATTGTATATCAGGTACAAATGGGACATTTCTCTTTCAAAACTACAGCAATTGGTCTCCTCAGTTCCCAAATGTTTACAGAGTGTTGTTAAAAGTAGAGGTCATGCACCACAGTGGTAAACACACCCGTCCAAACTTTTTTTGAAACATTTTACTGACATCAAATTAAAAATGAGCATATATTTTTCAAACAAATTAAAATTCTCAGTTTCAACATTTGATATGTTATCTTTATACTATTTCCAATGGAATATAGGGTTTCCATGATTTGAAAAATCATCACATTCTGCTTTTATTTATATTTACACAACATCCCAACTTTTTTGGAAAAGGGTTTGTAATACCCTGACAGTTCAAATCATGACACTCCATTGTAAAGGTGTCGCAGTGATTTTTTTCATGCTTCCCACCTCTAGTCTAGATGCAACAATCAAAAGAGTAGAAAATATCAGGCTCAGTTACATACTTGCCAGTCCTGCCATCCCAGATCTTGATAGACTTGTCGAAAGAAGCACTTGCGAGCAGACGTGTGTCAGGGGAAAAGAGCACCTCATTGACCAAAGCCTGGTGTCCAGTCATACGAGCCACAGGCTTCTTCTCCTCTGCTGGATTCCACAGGAACAGCGTGAAGTCATCAGAACCTGACACCAATCTCTCAGGAGCCTCACCCTGATTCAGAGAGAACGCTCAATAAAGTGTAAAAGTACCATTGTATGAACTAAAATCTCATTAGCAGACGCTTTGCACTTACTCTGACTTTGTTATATCGCTGCAATGCTCTGTCTTTGATTTCTTCCACTGTAGGAAGCAAGCAAATGAGCGTTAATCCAAAAGGTACATCACACATACATGTAACTACTATTATTATTATCATCTTGAAATTGCTTAGGTTTAGTGTACACGTCGTAGTTAGACAAGGGTCATTTCTTGCTCAGTTTTGAAAATATCTGGATGAAACTTGGTGTGCATATACACTACCGTTCAAAAGTTTGGGGTCACCCAGACAATTTTGTGTTTTCCATGAAAAGTCACACTTTTATTGACCACCATAAGTTGTAAAATGAATAGAAAATGTAGTCAAGACATTTTTCTGGCCATTTTGAGCATTTAATCGACCCCACAAATGTGATGCTCCAGAAACTCAATCTGCTCAAAGGAAGGTCAGTTTTATAGCTTCTCTAAAGAGCTCAACTGTTTTCAGCTGTGCTAACATGATTGTACAAGGGTTTTCTAATCATCCATTAGCCTTCTGAGGCAATGAGCAAACACATTGTACCATTAGAACACTGGAGTGAGAGTTGCTGGAAATGGGCCTCTATACACCTATGGAGATATTGCACCAAAAACCAGACATTTGCAGCTAGAATAGTCATTTACCACATTAGCAATGTATAGAGTGGATTTCTGATTAGTTTAAAGTGATCTTCATTGAAAAGAACAGTGCTTTTCTTTCAAAAATAAGGACATTTCAAAGTGACCCCAAACTTTTGAACGGTAGTGTAGGTAGTGACCATCTGTGATCTCCAGATCATGCATGACATCACATGATGCCATGATGTCATAAAATGTTCAGGAATGGCTATGAATGGGACCACCTGGTACAGTACCAGGACAAGCTAGACAAAATTCTTTCATGCTATCTTCCATGGCCTCATCTCATCTCATCTCATTATCTGTAGCCGCTTTATCCTTCTACGGGGTCGCAGGCAAGCTGGAGCCTATCCCAGCTGACTACGGGCGAAAGGCGGGGTACACCCTGGACAAGTCGCCAGGTCATCACAGGGCTGACACATAGACACAGACAACCATTCACACTCACATTCACACCTACGGTCAATTTAGAGTCACCAGTTAACCTAACCTGCATGTCTTTGGACTGTGGGGGAACCCGGAGCACCCGGAGGAAACCCACGCGGACACGGGGAGAACATGCAAACTCCGCACAGAAAGGCCCTCGCCAGCCCCAGGGCTCGAACCCAGGACCTTCTTGTTGTGAGGCGACAGCGCTAACCACTACACCACCGTGCCGCCCTTCCATGGCCTTTATACCTTAATTTTTTTTGCACTCATTTGACCTCTGACCTTGACCCTTTGCCAGAATTAGGTCAAAGGTCACTTGTGCGTTAAATCGCTACTCCTCCCTCATTTTTTCATGAATTTTCACCAAATGGAGTATGGAGAACCTATTTGGGGGGGCATCAAAAATAGTTTGCATCGGTTAAGCAATCGGACCTATTTTCACCGAGTTACGTGACCTTGAACTTGTCAGTTAGGTGACTCTATAGCAAAAAGTCAGTTTTTTGTCTATTTTTCATGGTCTCTGAGCCAGCCTTGCTCCTTTGCCATAGAAAAACGTGTTTTAATGAATATTTATAGTTTTGACCGAGGTCAATATTAGGTCACATATTTTCAATGGCCTATATCTCAAAAACGGAGCAAGATAAGGTTATAGTTACTATTAACCATGTCATATATGGGCTTTCATTTGGGAACACTGGTTTTGTCCTGGAGTGACCCTGACAGGTCAGATCAATGATCGGTATATTTTTTTTACTGGCCTGCATCAAAAAATTGGTGAAAGATAGGAACTTGGTTAATATTATGAACCATGGGAAGTATGATATCCTTTTCCCTTTGTCATCAGATTCCACACAAGTGGCCTCATTTCTCTCAGTTCTGTGACCTTGACCTTTGTCCCAAGGCCTCAGGTGTGGAAATGGGATACCACTGTGCCCTTGGCACAGTACCTCTAGTTATTATTATTATTGATATTATTTATTCGTAGTCTTTAATGAGAACACCCATAACAACCAGCATATGGTATTATGAGAGTAAACCAGGACAGCAGAACAGTCACTAAATAAGACACCAGTAAAGCATGCATCCGTTTGTTGGTGTGTGTGTGGAGAACAGATTATGTGCACTAAAATGCTTCGCTAGGCCAAAATCACTGGGTTAAACATCTGTTTTGAAGATATAACTTGCGTGAATTGTTGGTACTCCTTTGGATGTTAAACGTATATTAGACTAGAAAAACTGGGCAATGTTTTAGAAGCTTGTGAGTGAGGGTAGCGTTGTTTGTGCTCGTTTTCCCTATAACTCACTGCCACATTTTTAAAAGCCAGCCTGCGGGTGTGGTTTTTTTGTTCGAGCTCATGTCCAGCCCTGCGAGACCACAAAATTAGTGACTGAGAGTTTAAAATGTGGACTTGATTAAAGTCCCTTTGTTCGATGTTAAGCAAGTCCCAGACTGGTACAATAATCAGATACCATAAACCCCATATCCATCTTTAAAGACTAATTGCATGCATTGTTCATCTTACATGAGCCCGTAAGTTCCTGAGGGTTGATGGTAGCAGTAGCTGGTTCGAAGGCTCCTGTACGGAGGACGTAGTCGGTGCTGAGGGCCAGCGTGTTCACCCAGTGAGCATGACCCTGCAATGTCCGACACTGAACCCCCTAAAGCAAGGAGAAATCCAAACATATCTTTATTTAGTTCAGCAATTGTTAGGTCAGAAATAATGAATTTTCTGTAAAAATATGTATTGTGGAAAAAAGGTGTTCTTAAATTGATACAGAAGTGCTGCAAATCTAACAGTCACGTGTATACGGTACCAGGCAATTGTTTGGACACACCTTCTAATTAATTTTTTTTTCCATTTTTATAATTTAAAAGACACTTCATGTCTTAAGTAATGATGGTCATTTCTCTTTACTTAGTTGAACAGTGCTAGACATTATATGGATTACTACAATTGTGGAATAGGGCTATTTACTGCATTTTTATTTACTATTTAAACTCAAACGCATTAAGAAGGCAAGAAAAGCCTTATGCAGCCCCGGACCCGTTTCCCTCACTTCCGCCGTTTTCATTCTGCTCTGAATTGTTACTTTGAAAAATAAGCGACACACTTGAGCACAGTGAAAGTGAAC
Source organism: Neoarius graeffei (assembly GCF_027579695.1). NCBI lineage: Eukaryota > Metazoa > Chordata > Actinopteri > Siluriformes > Ariidae > Neoarius > Neoarius graeffei. The sequence continues at coordinate 32,396,939 of NC_083593.1, forward strand.
TTTATTATCCAGATGATTTATCAGACAGTGGTGGCACAGTGGTGTAGTGGTTAGCGCTGTCGCCTCACAACAAGAAGGTCTGGGTTCGAGCCCCGGGGCCGGCGAGGGCCTTTCTGTGTGGAGTTTGCATGTTCTCCCCGTGTCCGCGTGGGTTTCCTCCGGGTGCTCCGGTTTCCCCCACAGTCCAAAGACATGCAGGTTAGGTAAACTGGTGACTCTAAATTGACCGTAGGTGTGAATGTGAGTGTGAATGGTTGTCTGTGTCTATGTGTCAGCCCTGTGATGACCTGGCGACTTGTCCAGGGTGTACCCCGCCTTTCGCCCATAGTCAGCTGGGATAGGCTCCAGCTTGCCTGCGACCCTGTAGAACAGGATAAAGCGGCTACAGATAATGAGATGAGATGGTTCGTTTTTCGGACACTGTTGTTCTCCACTGTGCATGTTAGTTAAAAAGCAGTGTTTCCCACAGACCAGGTAGCAATTTGTGGTGCTCCACTGTGCCAATGAGGGAATCGTGCGCGGTGGTGTCGTGGCGGTCGGTGGAGTCGGTCATTGGGGTGTATGCAAAGTGTTTACAGCGGGTGGTGTTCAAACACACAGTATTTTTCTTCAGAGTCACCTGCTGGGACTATTTTAAAGCTACAAGAAGCATTTGAGATTATTCAGTTCAATCTAAATTCTTTTAAGTTTTTAAGATAAGACAGCTAAAACAATTTTTACCAGAACCCTGCCTGGTTTCATTCCTCAACCCAACTTTAAATTACAGGGCAGGCCATTAGTTTGCTGGGCTTGATGTTGGTGGAAAACCTGTCTTTTAAATTTATGAAAATTACTCACCAAAATTGAAGTTAAAGTTTAGTTTTTACCTTAGTTTTTTGCCTTTTTGGTGGCAATCTTTCAATCATTCTTTAGTTGACATTCAAGGAATAAGTTGCAAAAAACAAGCTGGAGGTTTTTATTTTAAATATTGAACTCAACACTTACCTCAACCAATACTAAAATGAAATAAATAGTATAATGTAACAACAAAATAATAATAAAATTAGGCTAGTGGGAAATCCTTATTTATTGTGAATGTCAAGCCATTATAAATAACTTGCATGAATGCTGAAGCGGGATAAACGGGATAATGCAATAAGGCCGGTTCCTCGTGTCAAGCTGCTACTGTATGCATCAAAATTGGTTTATAGCCTGACTCAGGGATGTCTGTTTCATGTAAGCCAAGAAGGCTATGATAAAGCTCATCACGAGCATGACGTAGGCTACCTTTTAAAATAAGGGGGCGGAAGGCGAATCGGGAAGGCTGCGTTATTTTTAATTAGCCTAACAGGCCTACTTGCAGTCCGGGTATATGCGCACCGGCAGGCCTGTGTACACGCCTCTCCGTCTCTCTCTCTCTCTCTCTCTCTCTCTCTCTGTGTGTGGGTGTGCGCGCGCGCGTGAATGAGAAGAAAGAGCACTATGAATGAACGGAACGATACACAATGGAATTTTTTTTCCCCCAAAATCGCGAGTCTGATTGTGTGGCGATAGGAATCCATTGTGTGGCGCTGCACCACACAATGGTCTATGTATGGAAAACCCTGAAAAGATCACATGATAAAATGCTTATTGACTGACTTAGGTCGGGCTGGATGGGAAAATATTTGGCTTTTGACCATTTGTATGGACCTCACTGTGCTTGGTCTGTACGGCATGACCTCGAGCCAAATATTTTCCCGTCTGGCCCTCCCACTCAGTCAGTAAGTGTTCCATGTGTTATTTCATAGTTTTGATGTCTTCAGTATTGTTCTACAATGTACAAAATAGTCAAAATACAGACAAACCTGTGAATGAGTAGTGTATCCAAACTTTTGACTGGTACTGTACGCATGTACGCACAGATAAAAGGGTTTGCTCTTACATCTTTGGCCCTCCACACTTTTACAGTCCTGTCCTGGGATGAAGTGTACAAAAGGCCATCCCCTCCCCATTTAACACAGGTCACTGACTGCGTGTGGCCCGTCAGGATCTTATCGCAGTGGCCCAGTACCGTGTCCCATATCCGAACCGAGCCATCTTTAGATGAGCTAGCCAAGTACCGGCACTCAGGGTTCCTTTGGCAGAGTGACACAGTAAACACAGTTAGATGCAATACATGATAAAGAAAAAAATGGGGGGAGATGTCATGGAGCAGATGGATGGTGGGGGGGAAAATAAAAAATAAATCAGTGCAATGAAGTTGTACGAGTTCAACTCGAGTATTAAATACTGCCAGTTAAACATTTTTGAACATCCTGTAACATTTTTTGTTTAAACAAGCTCATTTTAAATGCTCTAAATGTGAAACAGCTAACTAAGGAAGAAGTATAAATTACCTGACAATAATAACATTTATTATTAACATGTTAACTAAACTGAGAAAAGTTAGACTTTTTTTTTTTTAAACAATTTAGATCTAATCGAACTGGAAAAGACCAAAAGCTTTATTGCTCTAATTAGGTACTTGTTACACACCATGTATTTATGGTTTGCAGTTAATAACAGGATTAATGCACTTACTCTTCAAGTGTGCCTGCCTTTAATAAAGCATCCATTTAAAGACCCATTAGGATCTGACAGCGAGCAGTTAATAAGTTCCACAAAGATTTAGCTTTCCTTATTTAATTACCTCCACAAACTTTGTTGGAGGAGGTTATGCTTTCACCTCCGTTTGTTTGTCTGTCTGTCTATCTGTTCCTAAAGTAACTGAAAAAGTAGTGAACGGACTGATGACATTTTGAGGAAAGGTGGGCCATGGGCCAAGGAACAATTGATTAAATGTTGATGCAAATCCAAATATGTAGCTTGGCCGAGGTACAGTGGATATAAAAAGTGTACACACCCCGTTAAAATGATAGGTTTCTCTGATGTAAAAAAAAAAAATAATAATAATTTCAAAACTTTTCCCACCTTTAATGTGACCTATAACCTGCACAATTCAATTGAAAAACAAACAAATCTGTTAAGGGGAAAAACAAACAAAAACATACAATAAGCTTGTTGCGCAAGTGTGCACACCCTTCAACTAATACTTTGTTGAAGCATCTTTTGATTTAATTACAGCATTCAGTCTTTTTGGGTTCACACCTGCCATCAATTAAAATGACACTGATTAACCCCAAATAAAGTTCGGACATTTACTCAGTTGCATCCTCCAGCAAAAGCCAGGGTTCACAGAGAGCTTACAAAGCATCAAAGGGATCTCATTGTTGAAAGGTATCAGTCAGGAGAAGGGGACAAAAACATTTCCACGGCATTAGATATACCATGGAGCACAGTGAAGACAGTCATCAGGAAGTGGAGAAAATATGGGACAACAGTAACATTACCGAGAACTGGACTTCCCTCCAAAATTGATGACAAGACGAAAACTGGTCAGGGAGGCTGCCAAGAGGCCTACAGCAACACTGAAGGAGCTGCAGGAATTTCTGGCAAGTACTGGTTGTGTACTACACATGACAATCTCCCGCATTTCCCATATGTCTGGACTGTGGGGTAGGGTTGCAAGATGGAAGCCTTTTCTTACAAAGAAAAACATCCAGGCCCGGCTAAACTTTGTAAAAAAAAAAATACATCAACTCTCCTAAAAGCTTGTGGGAAAATGTGTTATGGTCCGATGAAACCAAGGTTGAACTTTTTGGCCACAATTCCAAAAGGTATGTTTGGTGCAAAAACAACACTGCGCATCACTAAAAGAACACCATACCCACGGTGAAGCATGGTGGTGGCAGCATCATGTTTTGGGGTTGTTTTTCTTCAGCTGGAACAGGGGCTTTAGTCAAGGTGGAGGGAATTATTAACAGTTCTAAATACCAGTCAATTTTGGCCCAAAACCTTCAGGTGTCTGCTAGAAAGATAAAGATGAATTTCATCTTTCAGCCTGACAATGACCCCACGCATACATCGAAATCAACAAAAGAATGGCTTCATCAGAAGAAAATTAAAGTTTTGGAACAGCCCAGCCAGAGCCCAGACCTAAATCCAATTGAAAATCTGTGGGGTGACCTGAAGAGGGCTGGGCACAAGAGATGCCCTCGCAATCTGACAGATTTGGAGCGCTTTTGAAAGGAAGAGTGGGTAAATATTGCCAAGTCTAGATGTGGCAGGCTGATAGACTCCGACCCAAGAAGATTAAATGCTGTAATTAAATCAAAAGGTGCTTCAACAAAGCATTAGTTTAAGGGTGTGCATACTTATTCAACCAGCTTATTGTACACTTTTTATTTATGTTTTGCCCCCCAAACAGATTTATTTTTCAACTGAATTGTACAGGTTATAGGCCACATTAAAGGTGGGAAAAGTTTTGAAATTATTTATCGTCATCTCTTTTTTTTTCCCATCAGAAAAACCTATCATTTTAACGGGGTGTGTACACTTTTTATAGCCACTGTAGTTACTATTCTGTATCCTTTTGTTGGTCTGTAATAGTGATTATACTCTTATAAAACCTAAGATACTCCAGGTGTTCAACTATATGGGCAATGTGGCAATGTAATAAAGCTTGCATTCACGTGCCAAGTTTGAACAATTCAAATTCCTTTGCTGGCTCACTAGAGAAGTGAAAGCATTAATGCGTTTCTCCAGTGTATTGTCCATTATGTTCTGGTTTTTCAAGTCATTTTACACACAAATGTAGAGGACACAACACTATTTTTATATACTTATCTTCGGATAAATGCATTTCATGAATATTATTATGGATAAAAGGCATATTTTTACACTGATGGTACCCCTAGTGAACTGGCGTAAGGATGCGTTTTTGATAGAGACTGCAAAGCACTTCTCTAAGGTGGGGTTTACATTAGACCATATCAGTGGATCATCAGATTAATGTTTTTAAAACGATTAGTGTGCACACAGCAACACCAATACACGGATACGCCCGGCTCCGCAGGCATCCTGCGCTCCAAATCACTCCGGCCTGAACAGCGAGTGCCCTCTGGAGGGTGCGCACTCCGGCCCTGCGCAGCTCACAGAGCGCGCGAGTATAGCGCACGAGCAGTGATTCGGGACTGAGCCGCTGTGTGTGTGATCCCAGTGCATATCACTTACTACTTGCAAGTGGAAGGATGGTTCATACTTTTATACTCTTTAATGAAAGGTGATACAAGGCGGAAGTCCACGCCGTTTTTCAGCAGTCACGTCACATGACCAACGCCAGCGAATCAGGAAGGTGGATGTCACAGTGACGTTGTCCAATGACGACGCCAGCTAGAGCTCAGCACAGCGTATCCGCGTATTCTCAATGTTTACACAGCACCGGAGCTGACACGATCTGGATTGAATACGTGGACGCTGGCAGATTCCCGTTTCCCGGCGTTTCCAGGCGGTTTAATGTAAACGGACAGTGCATCCGCGAAGAAAACGAGACAGATACGGTCTAATGTAAACTTGGCCTAAGTCGCTCTGAATAAGGGCATCTGCTAAATGCTGTTAACATTAATATACTGTATGTGCCCTTTTTATTTCTAGTGCTAATAAAACCTGACAGTGACGACATCTTGCAAAGTAGATGGAAAATACAAAAATATTAACGAGCTTAAAATCATAGTTACATAACTATAACATACAAACCCCCCCCCCCCCCCCCCCCCAAAAAAAAAAAAAAAAAAAATTCTATAGCTCGTTATATATACACACCGGCCACTTTATTACGTACACCCATCCACCTGCTGTTTTATGCAGTTCTCTAATCAGCCAATCCCTTGACAGCAGCACAATGCATAAAATCATGCAGATACAAATCAAGAGCTTCACTTAATGTTCACTTCGAACATCAGAATGGGAAAAACTGTGATCTCTGTGACTTTCACTGTGGCATGGGTGTTGGTGCCTGATGGACTGGTTTGAGTATTTCAGAGAGACTGCTGATCTGGGGGCGTCGTGGCTCAGGTGGATAAGGCGCCATACCATAAATCCGGGGACCCGGGTTCGATTCTGACCCGAGGTCATTTCCCGATCCCTCCCCATCTCTCTCCCACTCATTTCCTGTCTCTACACTGTCCTATCCAATAAAGGTGAAAAAAGCCCCCCCCCCAAAAAAAAAAAAAAAAGACTGCTGATCTCCTGGGGTTTTCACACACAACAGTCTCTACAGTTTACACAGAATGGTGTGAAAAACAAAAAACACTGAAGGCCAATTTACGCTGACAACCCAGTCCTCGCAGACAGTGTCTGCGTAGCCCCCCCACCTTCGCAGACGCTCTGCGCGCACCTCCCAAAAATTGTGACCACCGCAGAAGCCTCGCAGACAGCGCCGCAGACAAGAGGGCTCTGATTGGTCCACTCTACATCCGCTGTACACGCACTTCCGCTTCCCTACTTTCCCGGTTTGTTTTGTTTTCACGACCGGCATTTTTAAAAACACGAGCGAAGATGGAGCAGCACGAAGAGCGGTTGATTGAGGAAGTACGTACATCTATACGACTCCAGTTCTAGTCATTATAAAAAAAAAAAGTTCTAGTCATTATAAGTAACCGGAGGATAAACACTCCACTAACCACACCCACCAACTACTCCTAGCGACTTTGCGCCCCCTTGCGTTGTGCCGGTGAATAACATCGTGCACGCCTATTCCCCCGCTCAACAATAAATTACAACTGTCTGCGAAAAGCTATCTGCCTTGTCGCAAGAGCATGCAGAGGCCTTGAGCGAGTGACAGTTCTGTGCGTGGAAACGTCTTGTTGATAAAAGAGGTCAGAGGAAAATGGCCAGATTGGTTCGAGCTGCCCGGAAGGCTATAGCAACTCGCATAATCACTCTTTACAACCGTGGTAAGCAGAAAAGCATCTCAGCATGCAACAGCAGAAGACCACATTGGGTTTCACTCCTGCCAGCCAAGAACAGGAATCTTAGCATCAGGAACAAGTTCCTATTAAAGTGTTCGGTGAGTGTATTTAGCAAGTTAGTTAGCAAAACGCACAAATATCGATATGTCATTACTATAATTAGCACTACAGACAAACTCCACATAAACAACAAATAACTTATGTATTGTGCATTACACACGAAACAAACAACGGCTCAAGGAGCACGTTTTCATTCGGTTAAAGGACATGAGCTAATAAAGACACTGACCTTATAACGGCAGCCCACTTCCTCACTCATCCACTGCAAGCGACTGATCCTACCCCTACATATGATCTTAATTCAGGTCGATTTTTTATGCTTAGTAAGTTTAACCAGAGACATCATCAAAAAGCAGCTTTACAGGAATCCAGATGTTGAGTTAGATCATTAATGAGCACGCCAGAAGTGCCAGTCATGGAGGAGGGGGGAAAAAATCCTTTGAGAGGAAATGAGGGAAAAAAACCTAGCAAAGGACTATGTTCAAATCCAGTAGGTGACACTGGATAGTATGATTAGAAATCATTACTCTTCTACAGCTGTATGCTAGAAAGAGTCAAACAGTATGAAGGTGTGTTAAAAGCATGTTCAGTAGGAGTAGATTGTGAGGAGTCCCGAGATTAACACAGGACAGTCCTTATGATTATAGCAGCAGTTTCAGCAGATACAAGTCTGCAATATCCATGTGACACTGAAGCAAAGATGAGGCTTGGACATACAATTTTGGGAAGTACAGATCTTTATGAGGATAATTAATAACTTAAGGGCCCGGTCCCACAACACCGATAACTATACCTATAACTATGACTATACCTCTGCCTGAATTTAGCTCCAGTCTGGAGCAGTCACACCAAACTATAATCCTGACTCTAATATCGCTTGGTCCTGACACTCAGGGAAATAAATGCATGCAACTTAGGAATAGTCATGGAAGTTTTTCCCCCCAAGTAGTAGCACATTATTCCGGGTCGTACTGTACAGCTTGGACTTCAAAACAACCCATGTGCATACTCCGGTGGTTGATAAAATACAGACAGGTCACGGACTACGGAAATATAATAAAACAGGTACTCTATGGGTACGGGCGGCGCGGTGGTATAGTGGTTAGCGCTGTCGCCTCACAGCAAGAAGGTCCGGGTTCGAGCCCCGTGGCCGGCGAGGGCCTTTCTGTGCGGAGTTTGCATGTTCTCCCCGTGTCCGCGTGGGTTTCCTCCGGGTGCTCCGGTTTCCCCCACAGTCCAAAGACATGCAGGTTAGGTTAACTGGTGACTCTAAATTGACCGTAGGTGTGAGTGTGAGTGTGAATGGTTGTCTGTGTCTATGTGTCAGCCCTGTGATGACCTGGCGACTTGTCCAGGGTGTACCCCGCCTTTCGCCCGTAGTCAGCTGGGATAGGCTCCAGCTTGCCTGCGACCCTGTAGAACAGGATAAAGCGGCTAGAGATAATGAGATGAGATGAGACTCTATGGGTACATGTGGCTACTGCTTATAAATAAAATAGTTTTCTGATCCCATGTCCATACAGTAAATATAGCATATATATTTACTCTATGAGGTAGTAGCCACCAAAATGAAGTGTAACCCAAAAATGAACAATTAAAAAAAAAATAAAAATAATTCACAGAAGTAAAATACACCAAGTGTCTGTACTTTATATTATTCTACTCTTATCTCTTACAGTTTTCAAAGCTGAAACCTCTGAACCGAGGCTGACATACACATGCTGTCGTCATGACCCAAACTCTTATTTCCCGGAAAAGGCCCGGCGCCAGAGCTCAGTGGCCTCGATACTCTTTTCGACAACTTCCTGTAACAACTCGGAAGTGCGTCACATCTACATCACACATAGGACCACTGGCCAAAGAAGGCGAGGAAAGGGGGACAACCTGGAGTATATTTTAAAACAGGAACGCACTTTCCCTCGGGATTAAGCATAAACATGTCTGAAAGCGATTTCTTTAGTCTAATCCATTTATTTCGAATGGTGAACCGAATTGTATACACTCACTGGCCATTTTTTAAATAGGAACACCTGTATGCACATGCGCGATTGTTACACTCATTCTTACAACACGATGACATAGTGGGCTACAGCCTCGATAAGGCAGTAGCCACTAAAAAAGGATACAAAATACAGAGTGATCACGGATTTTAATACAGATGCATCATGGATGGTAATAATTTACAGATTGGTCACGGACGTTTCAGTATATTACAGATTGGTTACGGATTTCATACAGATGATGCATCATGGATTAAAAAAAATTAAGAAGTCTAAAACAATTAAACGTTTGGACTGCTGAAGTTCATAATTAAAATATCTTACCTGCATTTATATGTCTCATCTCATCTTATTATCTCTAGCCGCTTTATCCTTCTACAGGGTCGCAGGCAAGCTGGAGCCTATCCCAGCTGACTACGGGCGAAAGGCGGGGTACACCCTGGACAAGTCGCCAGGTCATCACAGGGCTGACACATAGACACAGACAACCATTCACACTCACATTCACACCTACGGTCAATTTAGAGTCACCAGTTAACCTAACCTGCATGTCTTTGGACTGTGGGGGAAACCGGAGCACCCGGAGGAAACCCACGCGGACACGGGGAGAACATGCAAACTCCACACAGAAAGGCCCTCGCCGGCCCCGGGGCTCGAACCCAGGACCTTCTTGCTGTGAGGTGACAGCGCTAACCACTACACCACCGTGCCGCCCGCATTTATATGTTTACTTTATTAATTTACTAGTGATATATTTCATGGAAAATCACATATCCGTGAATAAAAGAGCCGTGCTTTGTATTATATTTTTTATTTTCTGCGAATCCGTATTCCATGATTTCACGACGCAACAAGGATGTACAAAGATGCCCCAGAAAAAACAGCATGTACTCAGACAACGTCACATTTAAACAATTACCTGATTGGTCAGATGTTTTATTGGATCAGGTCCAGGCCTGGAAAAATTGCTCCAGCCACCAAATGCCTAAACTGCAGGGGACCGATTTATTTATAGTTATATTTATCGTGGGACCGGGCCTTAATCCTGACTTTGCGCATCCACGTCTGTTTTTTTTAATGTTGACAAATGCCATTTGAATATTAAACTGAAAATGCATGTTGATGCAGGGTCCCTGTAGATGTCCAAATCTGAAACCAAGCTGCAGTAACAGCATTTCCTGGCACAAATAACAATGAAATGAGGACAGAAGGACAGGACTTACAGGTGCAACGGCTCCCAACACAGCCAAGTGATCCATTTGGTGTGTCCGGTCAGAGTCTTTCCTATCTGCTGTCCTGTTGCTGGGTCCCAGAGGAGAACCTATACAGATAATACATACAATTATTCTATCCATATTCACTGGATATGAGCAATCGCGTGCCCTGATTGGCTACTCTACTACTAGGTTATCAGCTCATATACCATGAGTAGAGAAAAACAAAATGGCGGAGTGTGTTGCTGAACCAACCGAGGACAAAATAAAAACTCTACTCAAAAAAAAGGCAACAAAATATGGAATAAAAGTATTTGATGGTAAGAACGCATCTTTTTTTCCCCCCAAGAATTATTATTATAGCAGCATTTTTCACAAATCGCTACTGTCATTTCACCAGTTTGTTTACATTCTAAGCGGAAATGATTGTCAGATGTTTTGTATAAAATAAAAATGCTCAGTTTCTCAAAATCCAATCAATCAATGTGGATAGAATAAAAGTTATTCCACTCAATCTCATCGTACATGGCTTATAGCCAACTCGGCTATCAGCTCACGTACAACTCGACTTCGTGGAATAACTGTTAAATGTACGGATAATGCCGCTATTTTAAAGGCATAGCTTCTGTCTTTTAAACACTTACCTGACTGTTCTTACACCCTGATGCTAACTTCTTGCCGTTTGGAGACCAGGCGATGGACAGAACCCAGTGTTTGTGTCCTTAAAGGCATAAATAGAGCCTGTTAACCTCACAACTCAGATAAAACACGAGTTCTATTCTAAATAATATTGATTGGAGTCAACCGCAGTACATCTTTCCTGACCTTTGGCAGTGTGATGAGGAGTCTCTGTGGTCAGATCCCAAAATCTCACAGTCGTATCACCAGAGCCACTTGCCAAGTATCTAAAGACAGATTGAACACAGAGGAAGGATCGTTTAGGATGACAAACAGTGTCAGTAATTTCCTTACAACTCAAAACAAGGGCACAAAATTAATGCTTATACAAGACACATTTTTGTAGAATGCAGGGCTTTCCCCAAAGCACGGATACGCGGTGCTCCGCTATGCGACATCAGTACCATGCTGTCACTTGCACACGAAAAAAAAAAAACAATGCAGAATACTTTCTGTACATAATATCTCCTATTCCTGTCTGAAAACGAGCAATAACTATAGAAATAGGAAGCTATTGGAATATATAGGTCTAGACTCGAGGTCTTTAACTGGCGGACCGCGGTCGGACCTAAACGTCATCCCTTATGGACCCGTACTTATGTTTAACAAACTATGAAATTATTTTTAATTTTGACAGGCGAATCAATTTTAAGTCGCTACGTTACTCCTTTCCTGTCTGGCACAGCTATGCTTTGAAACAGCACTGTACTGAGCAAGGATTGGAACATACAAACCAATCGCGTGCGAGTTGTACTACCCATGTGATTCTAGATAGCCAATCAAATCTCTAGCCCCGAGGTCTTTAACTGGCGGACTGCGGTCCGTGTCCGGACCTAAACGTCATCCCTTACGGACCCGGAGTCTAGACTATCCTGGTATTCAACCCAGAAGTGAAAATAAAGGGTTTTGCTGCGTGCATTCATAACCTTACATAAAACCACGTTCTAGGCGTTGGTCGCCAGATGGCGCTGTTGCGTGACTTGACCTCGATTCTGTTCCTGGCATCCAGGAATTGGAAAATGAATATGCCTGCTACAAAGTGCTTCCATTTCAAATCTACTTTTGCGCTTTAAATTTTGTCTTTTGCATATTTGACAAGGTAAACAACAGCAAATTTAATAATGTTGAATTGTGCCTAAATCAGCCCTAGATGCCACCAGAATGCACCATTTGAAGTCTCCAATTTCAAAAATTTCCAGGGGAACATGCTCCCAATCCCCCCAGCAGCCTACGGGGCCCTCTGGGCCAGGCCTTATGGGCTGGGCTCCACATCAGTAGCACTGCTCTGATATTTTTTTTCCTGGGGAAAGCCCTGGGATGCTTTCCTGAGTCAAAGTTATTTGTAGTTGAAGCTCTAAATCGTATGCTTTCACAGACATGGCTGCTTTCTCAGAGTAAATAATGTGTGGTAATATGGCGGTATAGCTATAATGCCTTGGTTTCCACCTGATTTGCAGTCGAAGTGAGCAAGCATGCAAATAAATAAATAGGGAAAGAGTAAGTACTCAGAATCATCTTCCCTTAAAAGTGAGTTTGGGATCAACAGGTTGTCTTTTCCTTTCTCTGTAATCTCATATACTATGTGAACCACTTTCCTTCAGGACTCGAACTTTCCCTGTCTTGCTTAAAAAGCCCAGAAGAGAATGTACTTCCTGCATCACCACCTCAATAACAGTCTGGTTTGGTTCTGCAACCTGTACTAAGCTGAACAGACTGCAACATGTTGTCAAGTTGGCTAAAAAGCTCATAGGAAGAACACTTTCCTCCCTCAAAACCAGAAAGCAATGAGGAAAAAAAAAAATCATCAACAACCTCTTGCACGTAGGCCACCACTTATTTGTATTTATTCTATCCACACTCACTGGATATGAGCAATCACGTCCTCTGATTGGCTACTCTACTACTAGGATATCAGCTCATATACCGTGAGTAGAGAAAAACAAAATGGCAGAGCGTGCTGCTGAACCAACCAAGGACGAAATAAAAACTCTACTCGTAAACAAAACAAAACCCCAAAAATTGTTACCAAGTATTTAAAAGAAACAGAAATAGCTAAAAGAATATACCCCCCCCCCATGTCTCCTCTTCTACACTCCAGCCCAGTCAGTGGCGGTAATACACCTTTAAGCGGGTTTGCCAACCACCAAAAAAACCCAACAAAATATGGAATAAAAGTATTTGATGGTAAGAACATATCTTTTTCATTTTTCAATAATTATTTTTATTACAGCATTTTTCACAAACTGCTCCTGTCATTTCGCCAGTTTGTTTACATCCTAAGCAGAAATTATTTTGTCGGGCGTTCTGTATGAGTTTTTATTTATCGAATTTGCAAAAAATAAAAATGCTCTGCTTCTCAACATCCAGTGAATGGGGATAGAATAAAACAAGTACTCCACTCAGTCTCATCGTACATGGCTTATAGTTGACTCGGCATGTACAGTGGTGCTTGAAAGTTTGTGAACCCTTTAGAATTTTCTATATTTCTGCATAAATATGACCTAAAACATCATCAGATTTTCACACAAGTCCTAAAAGTAGATAAAGAGAACCCAGTTAAACAAATGAGACAAAAATATTATACTTGGTCATTTATTTATTGAGGAAAATGATCCAATATTACATATCTGTGAGTGGCAAAAGTATGTGAACCTTTGCTTTCAGTATCTGGTGTGACCCCCTTGTGCAGCAATAACTGCAGCTAAACGTTTGCGGTAACTGTTGATCAGTCCTGCACACCGGCTTGGAGGAATTTTAGCCCATTCCTCCATACAGAACAGCTTCAACTCTGGGATGTTGGTGGGTTTCCTCACATGAACTGCTCGCTTCAGGTCCTTCCACAACATTTGGATTGGATTAAGGTCAGGACTTTGACTTGGCCATTCCAAAACATTAACTTTATTCTTCTTTAACCATTCTTTAGTAGAACGACTTGTGTGCTTAGGGTCGTTGTCTTGCTGCATGACCCACCTTCTCTTGAGATTCAGTTCATGGACAGATGTCCTGACATTTTCCTTTAGAATTCGCTGGTATAATTCAGAATTCATTGTTCCATCAATGATGGCAAGCCGTCCTGGCCCAGATGCAGCAAAACAGGCCCAAACCATGATACTACCACCACCATGTTTCACAGATGGGATAAGGTTCTTATGCTGGAATGCAGTGTTTTCCTTTCTCCAAACATAACGCTTCTCATTTAAACCAAAAAGTTCTATTTTGGTCTCATCTGTCCACAAAACATTTTTCCAATAGCAGGGATGAGAATGAAAAATATTTTAAAAAGTCTGAAAAAAGCCGGGGTTTTGGGGGCCGCAGGCACCCAGCAGGGCCCAGGGGCAGAGCCCCGGTGGGGGCCCAGGGGGCGGGAGCTAATGATTTTTGGCTTTTTTTTTTTTACCCCAAAACCATTAATTTTATCAGCAAAAAGTTGCAATGTATTTGGAAATAAATTCCCCTTCTTGGTGGACTACCAGGTGAAAATGATTAATACGGTACAAGAGATTTGTTTTTAATCAATTCACATTTGATGATTTCAAAAAATCAATGCACCTTTTAATATAAACGAGCTCTACAGTATTATATTTCTGCATTTTAGCTATTCATGTCTTTGAATACTCTAATCCTTTAAAATGAAGTGCAAACCAGAAAAAAGGTCTATCATATAATTCTCTTAAGCTTTCTTCTGATGTTATCATGGTAGCAGGAGGTCTTGCATATTAAGCAGGCAACATTCAACATCACTCATCACTTCCCTTTCAACTGTTGTGTGAACTAACTAGGTTTTATCTGGACAGGATGTTGTGTAATGTAATACATATACCATATGGTCAATTTGAAGATCAAGATGGTGATTTTGAATTAAAGAACAGGCATGTACAATTGTCATTACATATTGGAATTTTTTTTTTAAATCAAAAACTAAAGTTCATCTTGGCCTAAAAAATTTGGGCAGACGAAATTCCCCCGTCCCCCTATGAAATGAGCAATAAGTAGGAGAGTTATACACGGTATCATGCCTAAAATTTTATCAGAAATATAGATATGATACTATGATTCTCCCCAACATGCTACATTAGATAAGCTAACCCCATTTATAAAAGATACACACTTACATATGAAATGTATTTGAGACACACACACACACGGCATTGATTTGTGTGATATACATTATAAATATAATGAATCATTGAACAGGCAAAATAATTTTCTACCAACCTTTGTGTTTTTTGGTGTATATGTGAAGTTCGACAGTCCTTGCCCCTCTAATAGCGTAGTTTATCATGTCAGAACACAATGAGCAAAGCACTTTTCCTGGGACGTTTATTTTCCGGATGTGATCACCGAGCTTCGTTGTGACAGTCTGCTTGTCGATCTCGACATTCAGTGTTCTTTCTAACCAAGCCCATCGAAAACAGTTCTTTATTCCTGCACCTTTATCAATCTTCCTCGCTCGATCCTCTTCTTTCTTATCTAGGACTTTTGCCATTGTCGATATGCTAAAATATCCCGCCTGAATACGTGCGTCTTTCCGATGTTACCAATGCGTATCGTCAGTGTGTACGGGTCGGTGAACGGCGATTACAAGTCACGCGTGGAGAGCATGCGCACTTGTGTTTATACACTGAACGCGATGGGGTTTCCCGAAAATTCTACCGCAAATAAGTCGAACATTGTCACAAAAGTGAATGTTAATTACGACATGTTGAAAGACTCGAGTGTGTTAACCCGGAGCCCACCAAGAATCAAGACGTTTTAAGGTGACCACAGATCGTTAACCATACCCCCCCCCGGAAATTTCTCAACGGATTTACATCGATCTCAAAAACGATCATTTTGGTCTGAAAAAGTCGGAAATCCGCCGATCGGCAGAAAATTCTCATCCCTGCAATAGCCTTCTGGCTTGTCCACGTGATCTTTAGCAAACTGCAGAGGAGCAGCAATGTTCTTTTTGGAGAGCAGTGGCTTTCTCCTTGCAACCATGCCATGCACACCATTGTTGTTCAGTGTTCTCCTGATGGTGGACTCATGAACATTAGCATTAGCCAGTGTGAGAGAGGCCTTCAGTTGCTTAGAAGTTACCCTGGGGTCCTTTGTGACCTCGCCGACTATTACACGCCTTGCTCTTGGAGTGATCTTTGTTGGCCGACCACTCCTGGGGAGGGTAACAATGGTCTTGAATTTCCTCCATTTATACACAGTCTGTCTGACTGTGGATTGGTGGAGTCCAAACTCTTTAGAGATGGTTTTGTCACCTTTTCCAGCCTGATGAGCATCAACAACGCTTTTTCTGAGGTCCTCAGAAATCTCCTTTGTTCGTGCCATGATACACTTCCACAAACATGTGTTGTGAAGATCAGACTTTGATAAATCCCTGTTTTTTAAATAAAACAGGGTGCCCACTCACACCTGATTGTCATCCCACTGATTGAAAAACACCTGACTCTAATTTCACCTTCAAATTAAAGGAAAACTCTGGAGTGAAATGCTTTTTAGGTCTATTTTCGCATTTTTGGGAGTGCATACGTTGGGTTGCTATCACAATCACGTCAATCGGATGTGTTTTGAGAAAATTAGTTTTTTGTGATTTCAACCGGGAAGCGCTAACACGGCAGTGGCCGGGGCATGTCCTTTTGCTGATACAAAACGCTAGTTTTAAAACCATTGCAAAGCTCAAAACAACATGACAGTTCTATGGAAGTGAGTAGAGGGTTCCTACAAGCAAAACGAGTTGTCCCTGGCTCTGCATGTGCACGGATAGAGTGTGTTATAAGAGTAATAAAAATCCAGCGACCTTACCTGAAGTCGGTCTTCCTCAGACGCCATCTTGAGTGGACAGTCCGTTAAAGTCGAGTGCAGAGGGGGCGTCGTGGCTCAGGTGGATAAGGCGCCATGCCATAAATCCGGGGACCCGGGTTCGATTCCGGCCCGGGGTCGTTTCCCGATCCCTCACCGTCTCTCCCGCTCATTTCCTGTCTCTAAACTGTCCTATCCAATAATAAAGGTGAAAAAAAAGCCCAAAAAAATATCTTTAAAAAGTCGAGTGCAGAGCCCATGGTGCATTTCCAGCGGGATGGGCTCTTCACTCGGCACTCGACTTTTACGGACTGTCCACTCAAGATGGCGTCTGAGGAAGACCGACTTCAGGTAAGGTCGCTGGATTTTTATTTACTCTTATAACACACTCATGCACATGCAGAGCCAGGGATAACTCATTTTGCTTGTAGGAACCCTAAACTCACTTCCACAGAACTGTCATGTTGTTTTGAGCTTTGCAATGGTTTTAAAACTAGCGTTTTGTATTGGCAAAAAGACATGCCCCGGCCACTGCCGTGTTAGCGCTTCCCGGTTGAAATCACAAAAAAACGAATTTTCTCAAAACACATCCGATTGACGCGATTGTGATAGCAACCCAACGTATGCACTCCCAATAATGCGAAAATAGACCTAAAAAGCATTTCGTACCAGAGTTTTCCTTTAACTGTTAATCCTAGAGGTTCACATACTTTTGCCACGCACAGATATGTAATATTGGATCATTTTCCTCAATAAATAAATGACCAAGTATAATTTTTTTGTCTTATTTGTTTAACTGGGTTCTCTTTATCTACTTTTAGGACTTGTGTGAAAATCTGATGTTGTTTTAGGTCATATTTATGCAGAAATATAGAAAGTTCTAAAGGGTTCACAAACTTTCAAGCACCACTGTAGTTCATGTACAACTCGATTTCGTGGAATAACTGTTAAATAGCCCCCACTGTTCCTAGCAAACATGTGCTATACAACCAGTGTTATCTTATTGTAATGTGTAATTTCTGTAAGCACAAGTACTCAAAACCGGATTTCAATTCCTTGTATATAACTGATTCTGTAGACAGGATTTCGAATGGGGGGGGAGGATTATTCCTTTACGGTTGTTCCACTCACTTTCCTGTGGGACTGAAGGCCACTGAGATGACGGCCTCGGTGTGGCCCTCCAGCGAACTGGTGCAGCGAGCTACAGCCCTCACGCGGAACACGGCCTGTGGTTGGTACACCACTGGCAGCACCTGCTCCGTTTCCACCCCCAGAGTCTGCACACAAGCCCCAAGGGACGACACCACCTCAGCATCTTGCACGAAGAACAGGAGTGGCACCGGCTCTTCCTGAAGAGACCGAGAGAGAAAGAGAGAGAGAGAAAAAGGGAGCGACTTAAAACACACCGCACTAAACTTTAATATAAAAGAGTAAAATGATCACAACTAAAAGTTCAAATAAAAACAAACGAAAAACAAACATGAAGAATAAGTATCTTGAGTTTTAGCTTTGAACAAGTCTCCAGTATCGCTACAAATCATTCACCACCCACCAAAACAAGGCAGCGGGATCAAGTCCTACCTTCTGGAGCAGTGCATTACAGACCAGCTGCAGCTTCTCAGGAGTTATGTTCAATGGGACATCGAAGGGAGATCCAAGAGGCTCGCCACCTTCATCCTGAAACTGGATCAGCATGCGCTCCACGTCCCCGCTCATTTTAAAACACACTCTCGCTTTGTCTGTCAAAACAGGTGAGATGAGCGAGATAGCATTTGCAGATACTGCAAAATCCGAGCACAATTCTTGATTCTCATAATGCACATGCGATTACCCTTTTAAAGGGTCAATTTAGGGTCACTTCTCATGCCTGCAGGGTGAACTACAAATATAGTGTTATAAGAAGAAGAAACCTTTATTCGTCACATGCACACTTCAAGCACAGTGAAATTCATCCTCTGCATTTAACCCATCTGAAGAAGTGAACACACACGCACACACACCCAGAGCAGTGGGCAGCCACACCAGAGCACCTGAGGAGGCCCTCGCCGGCCACTGGGTTCGAACTCAGAACCTTCTTGCTGTGAGGCGACAGTGCTAACCACTACACCACCGTGCCGCCCTATAATTCAGTGCACTCTGCAACTGACTGTCCTTCCCATACTGAAACTTATTCCTTCTGAGTTGTCTTTGAAGGAAAAGCCCCATTCCAGCTGGGGGGTAGAGGGCTAATATCTGGGCCAGAAAAATGTAAACAGAAGCCGAAAGAAAAGAAACAGTGCCAGTCGACCACTCCTGGGGAGGGTAACAATGGTCTTGAATTTCCTCCATTTGTACACAATCTGTCTGACTGTGGATTGGTGGAGTCCAAACTCTTTAGAGATGGTTTTGTAACCTTTTCCAGCCTGATGAGCATCAACAACACTTTTTCTGAGGTCCTCAGAAATCTCCTTTGTTCGTGCCATGATACACTTCCACAAATGTGTGTTGTGAAGATCAGACTTTGATAGATCCATGTTCTTTAAGGCTGCTGGGCCATAGAAGGTTCACGCTGCACGCTGCACGTTCACGTGAAGAACCGGACCCTGGGCCATTAAACTTCATGCTTGGATGTTCACGTGTTGCGTCTGTTCTACTTTGACCGAGTAACCAACAATATGGACTCTTCGGATGACGACGATTGCCTCATTCTGCTTTTACTGAGACAGAGGAAGAGAAAAAGGAACAGAATTTGGAGCCGAGAACACTTCCTTCTGAGAGAAACCCGTGGTGAATTTCACCGAACATTCTATAATCTGCTTGACAATCCCGATGAAGAACTATTTTTCAATTATACCATTCAATTATATTTTTTCTGAAGTTTTCCCCTGAAAGCATAGCGTTATCTCCCTAGACCCGTTCTGATTGGCTGGCGCGGCGGTGACCGCATGCATTGACTGGAATTTCCATCTTCACTCCTAGAAAAAAGTGTGCATGTTCATTTCACGCTTCACGCGTGAAGTGTGCAGCGTGCAACGTGAACGCCGTTCTATGGCCCAGAGCAAGTCATGCTACGTTTGTCCACTTTTCTTTACACGCGTGCAGCATGCAGCGTGCAGCGTGAACCTTCTATGGCCCAGCAGCCTAAATAAAACAGGGTGCCCACTCACACCTGATTGTCATCCCATTGATTGTAAACACCTGACTCTAATTTCATACAATTTTGAGGATCATTTTCCTAAATAAATAAATGACCAAGTATAATATTTTTGTCTCAATTGTTTAACTGGGTTCTCTTTATCTACTTTTAGGACTTGTGTGAAAATCGGATGATGTTTTAGGCCAAATTTATGCAGAAATATAGAAAATTCTAAAGGGTTCACAAACTTTCAAGCACCACTGTATATACTTATATAGTTAGACAGTCACTTAAATGACATTCCATAGAAACGAACCATGCTAAGAGCATCTTAACTCAGAGAGAGAGAGAGAGAGAGAGAGTTCATTGTGATGCTCGCGCTACCATTTAACGATGATCTTTGTGCTACGATGCTTTTGGGAAACCCACCCCCAGATCAGCTGCATGCTGATGCTGCATAGTAGTTTGTCTAAGGTATCTTTGATATTATATGATTATTAAAAGGCACCAAATTATGTCAAACTGCACCTTTAAAATTTATAATGATTAAATAATACTTCAGCGACTTAAAACTGTTTTCAAAATATACAATGTAAACACTGGAAAAAGTATAAACAGACAATAAGTAAAAATAATCACATGAAAAGCGTGCAGTCAATACGTTACTTGTTAGTAAACTGTTTTTTGAATATGCCATATTTAATATTTCATTTCTTTTTTACCCCATTTATTGTTCTAGATCTATTGACGATGCTGTAAGTATACTCAGAAATGATAAAATACATCAATTTCTAGATCAAAACTGAATAAACTAATACAGAATGTTACCTGGTTTATACAGGCTCAGCTTTCATTTTAACACGAGTTAAACACGTGAATCAAATATTAAAGTGAACATACTGCACTATTATACTAAATAACTCAACTAAAACATACTTTATCCTGATGAATTTACCTTCCACGCGTGGAGTGTATCTTTGGATGGCGCTGAAATATGACGTATGTGCCACCCACTGAGCTCCATGTAAAAATCTGGAGAGCTCATCATAGACTCGTCAAAGTGAAGCCGTCTGGCCGCCATCTTACCACTCCCATCGAGGAGCGGAACGGTCATTTCTATCCATCCATTATATATCGCCGCTGATCCTGTGCAGGGTCGCGGGCAAGCTGGAG
This sequence comes from Neoarius graeffei, assembly GCF_027579695.1. NCBI lineage: Eukaryota > Metazoa > Chordata > Actinopteri > Siluriformes > Ariidae > Neoarius > Neoarius graeffei. Next base: position 32,417,781 of record NC_083593.1, read on the forward strand.
CCTATCCCAGCCGACTATGGGCGAGAGGCGGGCTACACCCTGGACAAGTCACCAAGTTATCGCAGGGTTGACACATAGACACAGACAACCATTCACACTCACATTCACACCTACGGTCAATTTAGAGTCACCAGTTAACCTAACCTGCATGTCTTTGGACTGTGGGGGAAACCGGAGCACCCGGAGGAAACCCACGCGGACACGGGGAGAACATGCAAACTCCGCACAGAAAGGCCCTCACCGGCCACGGGGCTCGAACCCGGACCTTCTTGCAGTGAGGCGACAGCGCTAACCACTACACCACCATGTTGCTGTTCTAGTTTAGTCAGTAGTTATTTCCATTTGCCTAATTGAAAAAAATAAAATGAAATAAAAATTAAAAAAACGGGCGGCACGGTGGTGTAGTGGTTAGCGCTGTCGCCTCACAGCAAGAAGGTCCAGGTTCGAGCCCCGTGGCCGGCGAGGGCCTTTCTGTGCGGAGTTTGCATGTTCTCCCCGTGTCCGCGTGGGTTTCCTCTGGGTGCTCCGGTTTCCCCCACAGTCCAAAGACATGCAGGTTAGGTTAACTGGTGACTCTAAATTGACCGTAGGTGTGAATGTGAGTGTGAATGGTTGTCTGTGTCTATGTGTCAGCCCTGTGATGACCTGGCGACTTGTCCAGGGTGTACCCCGCCTTTCGCCCGTAGTCAGCTGGGATAGGCTCCAGCTTGCCTGCGACCCTGTAGAAGGATAAAGCGGCTAGAGATAATGAGATGAGATGAGATGAGACCAAATCCACGCCATGTGAGTGGTAAGATGGCGGCCAGATGGCCGGCTATGCGCGCTCCAGATTTTATATCGAGCTCAGTGATGTCACTGCCGGTTACGTCATTAGAATGAGACCGTTGATGAGGGAACTGAAGGTTCTATGCTGCGTTCTACAGGCAAAACTGAACAAACTCCCTGAACATGGGTGGCAAAAATAAACAAAGGACAAAAGGAAATGTTCGGGTAAGGCGGATTTAGGTAGTTCGGAGGTTTGTTTAGATAGAAAAGCGTCTGTAGTTTGAGCTGTAGTTGGTTGGCAGGCTGTGAGGGTCAGTGTGCTCTGCTGCTGCTGCCACTCCAGGGTTTTGTCAGGTTCCGGAAGTGGCCTATTTTTCTGGCATACTTTTAGTACGATAGTATAATATACCTAAAACACTGTAGGTTAAAATATTTACATTTGGGATTAACGTGTCTGTCGGTAGACGTTTAAAAACTGTCTACAGTTAAAATTTTAAACTGGTGTGAAACAATACAAATATAACAGACAGACAGATTTACTTTAGGGTTGCTTTACAATCAGGGTACGCAAGCTAAAAATCACATTTAACACTTATTATCTTCAATATCAAAAGGCTTGACTAAATAAACTTGGTTGTTTATTGTAGCCCTGTGATAGCTCTATTTACCATGCAAAAAAATTTTTGGTGATAACGTTATTTTTGGTGAATGTATGGCAATATATGTCTCATCTCATCTCATTATCTCTAGCCGCTTTATCCTGTTCTACAGGGTCGCAGGCAAGCTGGAGCCTATCCCAGCTGACTACGGGCGAAAGGCGGGGTACACCCTGGACAAGTCGCCAGGTCATCACAGGGCTGACACATAGACACAGACAACCATTCACACTCACACCTACGGTCAATTTAGAGTCACCAGTTAACCTAACCTGCATGTCTTTGGACTGTGGGGGAAACCGGAGCACCCGGAGGAAACCCACGCGGACACGGGGAGAACATGCAAACTCCACACAGAAAGGCCCTCGCCGGCCACGGGGCTCGAACCCGGACCTTCTTGCTGTGAGGCGACAGCGCTAACCACTACACCACCGTGCCGCCTCAATATATGTCATATTTAGCAAAATTACTCGTGTCATTTAGAAAAAGTGCTTTTTTGACCACAGGTAGCTCCAAAAGGGATGCACTTAAATCATTCTTTATATCATAAAACACATATTTGGTTCCATATCATTGGAAACATAGTTAAGTTTTAATGTTGAATGCCAGTAAGTTTTCAGACTATTTTGATCAAATTAGTATGTAATTGTGTCAAAAAAAAGTCCTCTCCGAGACAGCTAATTTTTCAATATAAAATAACATATCTAAAATGATTATTTTCATCCTAAAATGTGGTCAAGATATTGGGACATAAATATTAGAGACAACTAACACAAAGCTTACAGCCTTAGATTTAAAAGCACTATGGAAGTAGTGGATTCCGAATTGTTAAAAAAAAAAAAAAAAGTCCCCTCCGAGAATCACTTCATTTGTTTCTCCCATCTTATAGCAGATTACACAAAACTACCATACACGCGTCAAAAAATTACCTGAAATCTGTTCTTTACCTTGTCCTTCACTTAAAAACTGGTACAAGAACCAGTTTGAATCAATTTGAATTTTGGACCCCTGCGACACAAACTTTGTCCCCTGATTGTAAAACAACCCTCTAGTGATCCCAAGCTGGGAAATTTTGTTGCAGCAGCAAGTTATCAGACATGCGAAAAGTAAAAAGACACACTGTACAGCGTAAAATAGTTAAAAAAAAAAAGCCAGCTATACAATATACAGAGAAAAATATTACTAAAACTATATTCTGTTCACATTAATTGGATGTGAGCAATCACGCACTCTGATTGGTTACTTTAGCTACTCTACACTACTAGGATATCAGCTCATATACCATGAGTAGAGAAAAACAAAATGGCGGAGCTTGTTGCTCAACCAACCGAGGATGAAATAAAAACTCTACTCGAAACCCCCCCCCCCCCCCCCCCCCCCAAAAAAAGCAGCAAAATATGGAATAAAAGTACTTGATGGTAAGAACATGCATTTCGTCACTGTCAGTTCAAAACCTGCTATGTGACAATTTAGGTCAATTCTCAAGGATGATTTTTTTGCAGTGGGCGGCACGGTGGTGTAGTGGTTAGCGCTGTCGCCTCACAGCAAGAAGGTTCTGGGTTCGAGCCTCGTGGCTGGCGAGGGCCTTTCTGTGTGGAGTTTGCATGTTCTCCCGGTGTCCGCGTGGGTTTCCTCCGGGTGCTCCGGTTTCCCCCACAGTCCAAAGACATGCAGGTTAGGTTAACTGGTGACTCTAACACTACGTTCAGACTGCAACCTGAAACGACCCATATCCGATTTGTTGTGAAATCCGATTTTTTTGTTAGGCTGTTCACATTACCAATTATATGAGACTTGTATGCGATCTCCAATATGAACGGAAAACGACCCAAAAGTGTCCCGCATGCGCAAATTGACACGTAATAAGCACATCTACGTAATACGTAAACAAAAAAAAAGCACACTCTTCAAGTTTAATGATTTTCTTTTTTTTGTTTGTTTGTTTGTTTGTTTAATTATCTGGTTAGTGTTAAAGTGTGAGGTCTCGTGTGTGTTTTTGTTTCTGAACTGAAATGAAAACGTGTAGCCTGGTAACGAGGGTTGACTCCTAAATGTCTCTCTAATTTCTATAAGTGCACTACATGTTACTAGGAAGTAATGGATTTTTAAACTCTATATAGTGCACTCGAGCTTCAGTAGGCAGTCATTTGGGATACGGCCGCTGTATTACCAAACTCTTAATTCAGGCTTAATAATTTGCACATATTTATTTCGTCATATTAATAAACTTTTTCTACATTTTTATAAATATTTATTTAGATTGTTTATAGCCAGCTGAATTCTGCAACTTCTCTCAGCGCTGGCTCAAGGTGCAGAAACACCAGTGCAGTTTGCTATGGAGATGAGGCGAGACCTGGCGATGTGGTACAGGATGGTTTAAGTTATAAATCAGTTATAGAAACTGTTTTATTTAATCAGGCTAACAGATCAACATCCAGGTCCCTACCAAATCCACCATTGGCTTGATCAATTCTATAAAAGTCTATTTAAATTCTGAAAACTGTACAAATGTTGTTGTTTTCCACCAAAGAGGCGGGATTAGCCAATGCAGAATAGTGACGTTTGTCTCTTGTTGATGACGTGTAGGTCGCATGAATGCGACCTGTCCGGTCAGACTGCAGTCGCATGTGAAAATATCGGATATGCATCGGATTTAGGACCACATATCCAAGCGGCCTGGGTCGCATGTGAAAAAATCGGATCTGTGTCGTTCAGATTGTCAATAACAAATCGGATACAGGTCGCATATGGGCAAAAAAATCGGATATGGGTCGTTTCAGGGTGCAGTCTGAACGCAGTCCAAATTGACTGTAGGTGTGAATGGTTGTCTGTGTCTATGTGTCAGCCCTGTGATGACCTGGTGACTTGTCCAGGGTGTACCCCGCCTTTCGCCCGTAGTCAGCTGGGATAGGCTCCAGCTTGCCTGCGACCCTGTAGAAGGATAAAGCGGCTAGAGATGATGAGATGAGATTTTTTTGCAATTTACGCTAATATAATGCTGCAATTAGCTATTTTGATGGATATTTAACTGACCAAGCTAATAATAGAACAACTTTTACTGGCTTCTCAGCTTGTTACAGTATTTCAGAGTTTTATTCAGTTTTTTACATCTTCTGTAAAAAAGGAAAAATGTCACGTGGCAGGTTTTGACCCGACAGCGACAATTTGTTTTATTTTTCAATAATTATTGTTCTAGCATTATTTTCACAAATTGCTCCTGTCATTTCGCTGGTTTGTTTACGTTCCAAGCAGAAGTGATTTTTGCGGAGATTTTGTCTTAAGTTTTTATTATTTATCGAATTTGCAAAAAACAAAAGTGCTCTGCTTCTCAAAATCCGGTGAATGCAATTAGAATAAAATCACATTCACTGAGTAAAGTTAAAAAAAAAATAAGAAGGGGGAAAAAAAATCAGGAAATACTTTTCTTGGGGCAAATTTGATCAGATACAATGGTTTAACACACAAACCAAATACACACGTACGAAGCACATATTTAAGTTATTCCACGAAATCGAGTCGTACATGAGCAGATAGCTGACGAGGAGCAGAGTGCCGAGTTGGCTATAAGCCATGTACAACAAAACTGAGTGGAATAACTGTTCCGCTTGTCAGAGTGAAGCCATCTGGCTCCCATCTTACCACTCCCATTGCAGAGCGGAACGGTCATTTACACTACTCGAAGCTACACGAAACTGGACAACTTATTATGTAGCTGGTGAGAAAAATTACAAAGAAAAAATGCCTGCGTGTGCAGCAGTGAACTGTACAAACCGTCAAGTCAGAGGTTGTGGACCAACATCTCACCTGCGAGTATTGAGTGTGTGATCATTTTTACACGTGTGTGCACAGTGCCCTTTGCGTAGACCCCTAGAGCATTTTATAATGGTTTGCAATGGTGAAAGCAACACTCTGTGATGGGAGTGGTAAGATGGCGGCCAGACGGCTTCACTCTGATGAGTGGAACGGTTATCAGTGTTCTCCACAGGCGCTTTTAAAGTGCACATCACGGGTAAATTCAGGAGCAAGATCAATGTAATTCTCCTATTTTATATTAAACTTTGGTCAAATATCTGTAACATTCTGCATTCTCTGCAATTTATTTACCTTGCGCAATACCAGAAAAATTCAGTTGAAATCAAGCCATTTGAGGAGAATTGGTCCGCCTCTGAAAAACCTTGGCATTTGGATTTCCCGGGAAACATTGATTTTCATGACGTCACGTGCGGGACGCCTCCCTCTGAATCCTACGTCAGCGCTGGTTTGTTTATGAGAAAACGACCTGGTGGTTTTCTGCAAATTTCTTCAACGTTATCACGTAATTATTAAAATGGTTAACAGATGTATCGTAGGAGGGTGTAGCAACACCAATCTTGATGGGATTAGCACTCGTCGTTTCCCAAAAGACCGGACAATGAGAGAGAAATGGGAGCGCTTGGTCTACACAGGCTGTGCACTGAGACCGTGCAAAGCTCACGCAGCCTGCTGGCGCTTCCGCAGGTGACGTCACGAATCTGGCTCCAGACTCCCTTGGGATTTTTCCAGATGTGTTTTGTTATTTTATTTTTTTCTGCTGTAGACAGATGGTCTTGTGCAAAATTACCCTTCTGGATGAGTGTGTAAAGGGACATACTTTCATATAAAAACCCCCAAAATTGGTCCAGGATATGCACTTTAAAGTGGCGCAGCGCCATGTTATAATTCTGGCCCACCACCCTTCCCGTGGCCCGCCACTCTTCCTTTGGCCCCCCAAAAAAAAGGTAACTTCATCAGTATACACTGAATAAATCATAAAGTATTCGCTTTATTATAATTTTGTAACTGGGGCGGCACGGTGGTGTAGTGGTTAGCGCTGTCGCCCCACAGCAAGAAGGTCCGGGTTCGAGCCCCGTGGCCGGCGAGGGCCTTTCTGTGTGGAGTTTGCATGTTCTCCCCGTGTCCGCGTGGGTTTCCTCCGGGTGCTCCGGTTTCCCCCACAGTCCAAAGACATGCAGGTTAGGTTAACTGGTGACTCTAAATTGAGCGTAGGTGTGAATGTGAGTGTGAATGGTTGTCTGTGTCTATGTGTCAGCCCTGTGATGACCTGGCGACTTGTCCAGGGTGTACCCCGCCTTTCGCCCGTAGTCTTGCCTGCGACCCTGTAGAACAGGATAAAGCGGCTAGAGATAATGAGATGAGATGAGAGAATTTTGTAACTATTTAACACACAGAAGACCATTAAACGAATGCGTACAGGGCTATCCCTGCGTTACACTACACCGCACCGCGTTACACTATACTGACACATACTGACGTTGAAAGCTGCAGCTAAATAACTTTGCAGGTGTTTGTAGCATTATTGTGCAACGGTTACGCTTATCTATCATCTTTTCAGTTACAGTAATCATATAACGGCGCGCACACACACACATTAGTTAAGTTCAGGTCTTTTATTTTACGTATCTGTGATCGTGTAGGCGAGAGCTGCATTTTCCCGTTGCTTCAGTGTTTGTTTACTGCAGGACTTCCGGGTTCCTGGGTCAAAGGACCCGAACTACGGAGGCCGGGGTGGGTTTGTAGTGCCAGTCTCGGGCACGCGCACCAGCTCGTGTATGGATTGTAGTGGTTTCACCCAATTAACATTGTGTGTATTGTAAAAAATTTATGCATTTATTGTAATTGGGTATTTTGTTTATGCATGGAAGTTCATTTATTTTTCTCACGCAGAAAAAAATATAATTAATTCAGGGATGCACAACAGGCGCATCAGTCTCAACTGAAATGTCAAATGAGTCTCACATTGACAATAAAGATATGTCCAGTAAGAATGTGTTAATCTCATCTCATTCTCTCTAGCCGCTTTATCCTGTTCTACAGGGTCGCAGGCAAGCTGGAGCCTATCCCAGCTAGACTATGGGCGAAAGGCAGGGTACACCCTGGACAAGTCACCAGGTCATCACAGGGCTGACACATAGACACAGACAATCATTCACACTCACATTCACACCTACGGTCAATTTAGAGTCACCAGTTAACCTAACCTGCATGTCTTTGGACTGTGGGGGAAACTGGAGCACCCGGAGGAAACCCACGCGGACACGGGGAGAACATGCAAACTCCACACAGAAAGGCCCTCGCCGGCTCCGGGGCTCGAACCCAGGACCTTCTTGCTGTGAGGCAACAGTGCTAACCACTACACCACTGTGATGCCTAGAATGTGTTGATGTTTTGTAAAATGATTTTAACAATGATTTCGCATTTCCTATCCATTTATTGGCCAGTTTCACTGTCAAAAAAGCCCAAAGTCTGTCAGCTTCAGAGGCCCCCGCCCCCTTTTATTTTCGAAAAGTGGAGAACCCTGGTTCTTCCACTCGGTTTCGTTGTACATGGATTATTGCCAACTCGGCACTCTGCTCCTCGTCAGCTATCAGCTCATGTACGACTCGATTTCGTGGGATAACTGTTAAATATGTGCTTCGTACGTGTGAATGTGCGTCAATAGCGCTAAAAACAAGAATTGCGATAAATGAAGATAAAAACTGTGCAAAAGTGGCAGTATTGAATGGAAGATAAATGAATAACTAAAAACAAATGGTGCAAAGTGACTAATGGTAGTAAACAAATAAGCTCTGGCGGTGCAAAAGTTACAGGAGGACCAGGGTTCTGAACAGGACTGTACAGCAGCGAGGTCAGAGTTCATCTCTGTCAGACAGAGGGGAGTTATTGTACAGTATGATGACTTGGGGCAGGAAAGATTTCCTGTATCAGTCCCTACGACAGCGAATCTGTAACAGTCTGTTGGAGAAGGTGCTCCTCTGTCTGTCCGGCGTGTGATGGAGCGGGTGGTCAGGATTATCCATGATGGATAAGAATTTGTCCAGAGTCCTCTTCTCCACCACAGCCTCCTCAAATATAATGTCAGCCGGTTCGTTTAGTAACCGATCACTTCCACAGAACGGCTTAGAAAGCAAAGCTCCACCCAACAAAACAACTGGTTAACAGAAAATGGATCTATTGATGTATCTGTTGTGTTCATGTTGTGGTGGATCAGCACCAGGGCTATGCTATTCACACTGCAAAAAATGGCCTTTCAAAAACAAGAAATAAAAGATTAAAACAAAGCATATTTGCTTGAATCAGGTGAAAAAAATCTGCCAATGGAACTAGTCAGATTTGACTTGGTAAGATTTCTTAAAGTAAGATGAAAAATCTAACCTGTTTTTAGATGAAATAATTCCAAAATAAGATTGGGGAACTTATTATGCGAGATCTGATTAACTCAAAATAATCAAAATAGTTCTTATAACAAAATCGTACTTCTTACATTTAGCCATTCAAGTCATTTTTATTTATTTCATTTTAAGGGTATTTCACTTAAATTCATGACAAAGTCTTAGCAGTAAAAACTGAATTTAAGATAAATATACTAATATTAGGATTGTTAAATTCTACAACTAAGCATTGCTAGCTTAAAAGATTCTCCTTTTGTGACCTGTAATTAGTAAAACACTCTAGATATGAGACCAGAGACTATCTTGAATCAAGTTGACGGCACGTGTAGCATTGCAACAAGTTTATTTTTTTCCCATTTCAACATTCAAACATCTCTTAAAGGAACAGTCCACCGTACTTCCATAATGAAATATGTTCTTCTCTGAATTAAGACGAGCTGATCCGTACCTCTCCGAGCTTTGTGCGACCTCCCAGTCAGTCAGACGCGCTGTCACTCCTGTTAGCAATGTAGCTAGGCTCAGCATGGCCAATGGTATTTTTTGGGGCTGTAGTTAGATGCGACCAAACTCTTCCGCGTTTTTCCTGTTAGGTTTATATGACCAGTGACATGACAAAGTTCAGTTACATAAATTGAAACGTAGCGATTTTCTATGCTATGAAAAGTCCGCACTATAATGACAGGTGTACTAACACCTTCTGCGCGCTTCGACAGCGCATTGATACCTTCACAGGCCCATGGTAAAACTGCACTTCCAGGAGGGGCTGCCGTCTGCCTCCCAAGCCGGCCGAGAGCGCTCCTCGTCGGGCACGGCCAGGCGGGCGAATGCCCTGGTCCGTCTGCCCTGTCTAAAAAGAATGGTACAACTCGAGCTCCATGGTAAAACTGGGACTTTGTCATTTTTTCATCCTAAGGCCCATGGTAAAACTAGGACTTTGTCATTTTTCCGCATGAGGCCCATGGTAAAACCACACTTCCAGGAGGGGCTGCCATCTGCCTCCCAAGCTGGCCGAGAGCGCTCCTTGTCGGGCACGGCCAGGCGGGCGAATGCCCTGGTCCGTCCGCCCTGTCTAAAAAAAAATGGTACAACTCTGAGTGAAGGTATCAATGCGCTGTCGAAGCGTGCAGAAGGTGTTAGTACGCCTGTCATTATAGTGCGGACTTTCCATAGCATAGAAAATCGCCACGTTTCAATTTGTGTAACTGAACTTGTTTCATATCACTGGTCATATAAACCTATGTAAACAGGAAAAACACGGAAGAGTTTGGTCGCATCTAACTACAGCCCCAAAAAATACCATTGGCCATACTGAGCCTAGCTACATTGCTAACAGGAGTGACAGCGCGTCTGACTGACTGGGAGGTCGCGCAAAGCTCGGAGAGGTACGGAGCAGCTCGTCTCAATTCAGAGAAGAACATATTTCATTATGGAAATACGGTGGACTGTTCCTTTAAGATTCCACTTCCCCAGGACCTCAGGCACCAAAAAAAAAAAAAGTCTACGCATTTTGACTTGCAGTGCTTACACAACGCCAAAGCAACAGTGCATTTTGGGGGCACTGACTATTCATGTGTACGAGGGGTTTACAAGATCAGGCACAAAAAAAACCCCAAACGAACAAAAAAAAAAACCCACTGAACTTAACTCACAGCATTCCAAAAAGCCCTCACTAAAACACCCTCCACTCACTCATAGCCTTTTTGAAGGCACTTGTCTGGTCTAGAGTCTGTACAGCATCTAGAAGGAGCTCACTCTGAATGACTGAGAAAACAGTCGCAGTAAACTTAGGATCTGTAAGGTGGAGTTGAATTGTAATGAAAGATTCAAAGATTTCAGTAAAGTTCATTTATTCCCAAAACAAGCATACTTTTTTTTTTCTTGAAACAAGATGAACCGCATTTGACAAATGTCCAAAATGTACTTACTTGTTTTAAAAAAAACTTGTTTTATTTTCCAAGGTGCTCCAAATAAGACTTTTTCAAGACGTTTTGTCTATACAAGATTTTCAAGATGGACTGTCTAAAAACTAGCCTTTCTAGCTAAATGAGGTTTTGCTTGTTGGGCAATTAGGCCAAAAAAAAAAAAAGTGTGTTTCCGGTTACCCGACCGACCCTAATCCGTACCGCCCGACCCTAAACTTTTTTTTTCGTTTTTTTCCCAGTCGCGACTTTTACATATAACACAACTGCGTGAACCGGAAGTTTTTGTCACTCACTGGGAAAATTAGGGCTTTCCACAAGCGCCGGCTGCCGGCCATACAGCCGACTACACAATTAAGTCCAGCCGGCTACTTTAATGACTATTATTTTTGTAGCCCACAGGCTCTAAATATTGATTTTCGATTTTAATAAAATTAAATGTTTATCTAACGGACTGACAATAATGTCAAACTGAACCGCACTCATTTAAGTTGTGATTCGCGCTGTTTGTACCGATAATAACCACAAATTCCCCGCAGACTTCGTTGATCAGGGGAGAGTAACTCATCCGTGGCCCCGACATGCGGTGTGCGCGCGCACTCGGCGGAGGGAACAGAAGCAGAGATAACGCTTATTTTGTCTTTCACCTAGAGACATGATTCAAACTTTAAAACGGAGACAAAATTCTCCTGTGTGGATCTGGCATTCAACTTTCTTGCTAGGTTCTGTACTTTTTGATCAGTCACAGATCAAACACCATGAGCACATCTGGAGAAATTCAGACTTTATAATGGGTGTCTATTGCGTTATTTAGAGTGGAGGCAGCTTGAAAAAAAAAAAGCTCTAACTTTCTCATTTAAACTGTTTTCTCAGCCACAATTTTCATTCTACACACACAATTTTCTCAAAAGTTGTAGTCACACATTGTGTGAATCAAGACAAGTGTCTCCCTGAGCGATAGGATTTACAGTTTTTGAATGAGAAGCCTGAAAGTAAGGAGAGGACAGCCGCGCTCTCCCATAGACTCCATTATAAACGTGGCAGCGCTTTTACTGCAAAATCAGAAAAGTCACTTGTTTTTAACTCGCTCTAGTGTCCACATTTTTTACAGTAGGGACAAAAAAAATTACATTTATGTGTTCATGGGAGCCTTGTAGCACTCAATGTGAAAGAATTTTGTGAATAGCTCCTTTCGTTTCCGTGTAAATCAGCGTTGTTCGAGGAGAGGGAACTCTGAGAAAAAGCGCTCTTTGCTTGTTATATTGTGTCTTTTCCCTGCACCGTTACCAAGGCGACGAGCTCCACTCAGGGAGCAGAGAGGGGCGGGGCTGCTCTCTCTCTCTCATGGTGTATTGAGCTGTTATATTTACAGAAAAATTCATGTTAAAAGGTGTCTCATGCTGCATCAGATTCATCAGAAGGTGGTAACTCAGGTGACCTGCAAAGAAATTCATTATATTTTGTGAAATTATTCCTGTCTAAATATAGGTTATGGCAGGCATCTTGAAAAAAAATTCCAAAAAAAAAAATGCCTGCCTACCGACCCTAGTTTTGAAATCTACGTAACCGGAAAAAAACACACTTTTTTTTTTTTTTTTGGCCTTATGTCTTATAATAAGGGTGGCTAGATGTTTTGACTTGAAAATAGACAAATAAACTTCCTAAGATTTTTATTTTTTGCAGTGCAGTAATGATGCTTTGCATCAACGACACCATACTGTATATCCTTGTCATTTCATCATCATCTTTTCTTCCTATTTCAGCCATCTAGCAGTGGCAGAGCTGCTGAACTATTAGCTCGGGAGAATGGATTGGTTACTGGGTTTGTTGGATTTGGGATTTCAACCTCAAACGACCCAGGATATGTGCCTGCCGTCTATGGTGTTGAGGAAATAGACAACCTGGTGGATGCTGATTTTCGTCTGGTTTTAAGGAAATTGTCCAAGAGAGATACAGTCACGAAATTAAAGGTGAATGTTTGTCATTATTTTTTCATCTGGTCTTGTGTCCTTTTGTTTGAATTGTTTGTAGTAACTGAGTAAGCTGATGCAGCTAAAAATCCCAATGCACTCGTTGCACATGTTCAATAAGTCTAAAGTCCTTCCCGCACCACGCAGTCGGGCGCGCTGGGCGGCACCGCTTTCCATTAGCCCTCAGCCTCTCACCTAGGGTTACAGTGGGGGGGCTAGCCCTCTGGTAACCCCGAGAGTTTGCCTCTCCACTCGTGTCTCTATTGCAGCTTGCCTTGCCAGACGGCAGTTTTTAATGACCCGACTGCGAGTAGAACTCGCGGTCTCCCGATCGAGAGGCGAATACGCTAACCGCTAGGCCAGCTCGCGGTCTACATGTTCAATAAAACAATCCTAAATCTAGGATCTTCAGATGGAAACCTGTGTAGATTCTGTACGCAGTTGATCTCTGAAACAACACATTGTCCTTGCAGGCTGTACAAGAATTTGGAGCAATGTGCCAAGAGCGTGATCCAGATATAGTCAAAGGAGTTCTTCCATACTGGCCACGTATATACTGCAGGATATCAATGGTAAGACATCACGCTTTAATATTGTTAATGTATTTGTGTTAAACTTCTGATATGATTTACTCTTATACAGTTAGTGTCTACTTTATTCAGAACACCTGTACATCTGCTTGTGAAATACCAGAATATGGTGGGAGGGGAAATTTATTTATCAACTAAATCTTGAAATTTCAGTATTTGTGACTTTAGAAGTGATCTCAGTGACTGTGGCATGGTTGTTGGTGCCGAAGCTGGTTTGAATATTTAAAAACAGCTGATCTGCTGGGATTTCCCTGCACAACCCAACAGTCTCGAGTTTACACAGAATGGTGCGAAGAAACACATTCAGGGAGCGGTAGTTATATAAGAGGAAATGCCTTGTTGATGAGGGAGGAAAGTGGCAAGACTGGTTGAAGCTGATAGGAAGTTTACAGTAATTCATATCACCACTCTACAACCGTAGTGAACAGAAAAGCATCTCAGCCCTCAACACGTTGAACATTGAGGCGGATGGGCCTCGACAGCAGAAGACCTCGTTGTGTAAAGGCCTCTGCATGCTCTTGCGACAAGGCTTTCGCAGATAGCTTTTCGCAGACAGTTGTAATTTATTGTTGAGCGGGGAGTAATAGGCGTGCGCGATGTTATTCACCGGCACAACGCAAGGGGGCGCGAAGTCGCTAGGAGTAGTTGGTGGGTGTGGTTAGTGGAGTGTTTATCCTCCGGTTACTTATAATGACTAGAACTTTTTTTTTTTTTATAATGACTAGAACTGGAGTCGTATAGATGTACGTACTTCCTCAATCAACCGCTCTTCATGCTGCTCCATCTTCGCTCGTGTTTTTAAAAATGCCGGTCGTGAAAACAAAACAAACCGGGAAAGTAGGGAAGCGGAAGTGCGTGTACAGCGGATGTAGAGTGGACCAATCAGAGCCCTCTTGTCTGCGAGGCTTCTGCGATGGTCACAATTTTTGGGAGGTGCGCGCAGAGCGTCTGCGAAGGTGGGGGGGCTACACAGACGCTATCTGCGACACCGTCTGCGAGGACTGGGTTGTCAGCATAAATTGGCCTTTACACTTCTGCAGACCTGCCAACCTTTGCGCATTTTGCGTGGCAGATACGCATTTAGACATCAAACTACGCTGCTACGATTTAACACTTCAAAATACGCAAAAAGCCATTGATGGCTTTGAGTTCAAAGATCTTTAATATTCCGGTTCAACTGTCTGTGCATTCGCGCACTAGCCAACTCGTCTATGGGTGTAACCGCATTGACCAGCAACCTGTAGAAAAAAGAAGACTTCGACCAATCACAGCGCTAGTTTTAAACTCTTCAACTAGGCCTAAGCTATGAGGCTAAGCGGAGAGCCGAGGAGCCGTCAAAACGAAAGTAACGAAACTGATTTTCATCCCTCTCGGTCGATCTTCATACTGTGACTGGTTTTACAAGGGAGGGCGGCGCTAAACACCGTTTCGAAGGTAAATGGGCAGGGCAAGGGTATTGTGAATAAAGCAAGGACACCCGTCCTAACGTCATAGTTCAAAGCACAGTGTTCCGCCTTATCTGAAGGAAATATTTGTTCCAGCTTGTTTTGATATTTGACCCAGGCTTCTCAATCCAAAAAATATTGCATAGCCTAAAGTGAAAATATAGTAGCCTACTGACGTTTCCATCCAGTCAACCGATAGACGCGTTAAAATCTTCTGAACTAGGCTACTCGTGCATGTGAGATTCAATGAGCAGCGCACGAAGTGTTTTCACGTAAGTGCGTGTGGTGGATGATGTGTGTTTTTGTGTATGTGCGTGCCTTGCAGTTAATAATACACATGATGTCAGATGAGGATACTGACAGACACAGAGAGGGAAGCAAATCTAAAAAGAAGCGAGTCTATGCCCCTCAGAAGTTCCTAACGAAGTATCAAGATCAATGGCCATGCCTCCGCCCCTCTAAACTGCCTAATCATGCGTTTTGCACAGTGTGCAATTATGATTTTGACATTAGCCATCAAGGAAATATAGGTAATAATATTGCTAACATAGAAATGCTTGCATTTATATACATAGGCCATTATTTTTTCCAAATTAGGCCAGGTCAGTGAATATGAATATTATAAAGGCTATGTTATTGGATAGGCCAGAGTAGTCTATAATTTATTTTCAGTAAATTTTTCTGTAAGTGTGGTTATCAGTTTGCATTTACTAAATATTAATATTGAAAAATATATATTTATATAGGTACTCTGGAATATTCTCTTTCGATGTTTAGTGTAACCTAGTTCAAAGTGTAGCAAGGAGCAACAGAATCTCTTTTACGGTCAAAACTAAATTTATGAAAAAAGGATTTAGTGTGTGTGTGTGTGTGTGTATTTTACAGACTGCCGGCGTCTGTTTTAAAAGACATGGGGTCAGTCCATGAAATGGGGTTACCAAAATGTGACATAGAGGGAGTCACTTAAAACAATTTACAACTGAAAACAACTTTTATTTCCATGAAGCATTGACCATATAAGAAAATATAACATAGTTAAGATAACTCCTGCTCTACAATGTATTGGCCCTTTTCCACTACCCTATTTCAGCTCACTTCAGCT
This sequence comes from Neoarius graeffei, assembly GCF_027579695.1. Lineage (NCBI taxonomy): Eukaryota > Metazoa > Chordata > Actinopteri > Siluriformes > Ariidae > Neoarius > Neoarius graeffei. Next base: position 32,433,436 of record NC_083593.1, read on the forward strand.
CACTTCAGCTCACTTCAGCCCGACACGGCTCGCGTTTCGACTACCAAAGAACAGCACGACTCGGCTCGCTTCAGCCCTGCTTAGCCCCTAAAACTCGCACCGTTTTGGAGTGGGGCTGAAGCGAGCCAAAGCGAGCCGAGTGAGGCTGGGGGCGTGAGCAGACACTCCCCTGTGCACTGATTGGTGAGGAGGAGTGTCCTCACATGCCCACACACGCCCCGCGAGCGCGCTGGGATCTGTAAACACCGTAAACCCGGAAGAAGAATAATTACGAATTACGAGAATTTCTGAAGCCTTATGCACCTCGCCTCATCTATACGCTCTTGCCAGTATCTGTTGGCGTTGTCGGTGACAACAAGCCACAGAACCAAGACCAGCAACACTAACGACTCCATGTTTATTGTTTACTATCCGGGTCGTGAGACTACTGCTTAAAAGATCACTGATGTCACTGTTTGCGCTGCTTAACGACATCACGTGGCATCCACCCACTTTCGCTAACTCCACCCAATGTGTCCACCCACTTCCAGCCAGCACGGTTCAGCGCGGTTGTAGTCGAAATGCAACTTCAATAGCCCCGCTCAGCTCGACTCAGCACGGCACGGCTCAGCCCGACTCAGCCGCGTTTGTAGTGGAAAAGCGGCATATGATAAAATCCATAAATATTTACCCGGTTGCTAATGTAACAAGGACACGAACAAGCTTTTAAAAATAAAGGAAAAATATTGATAAAATCAATTTTTTGCTTTTATTTGCTTACTTTAAACATTAACACTGAATAAGAATTCATTAGAAATATTAGTTCAACATCATAAACACTGAAAATATGAAATACCAGTATTTCACAAACTTCATAAAATCTCTTTAAGATTTGAACAATAACAGTCATTAACAGGAAACAGTTTCATCCTATATGGGGTAAATGAGATTATTGAATTCATTACTTTACTTAGTCACACTTATATCTGCACTTCTCTAGAGCACGTGTTGTGGTGTGTGAGATCCCGCGAGAAGTTCTCTCGCATCAGTTCAGCTGACCTAGATTGAGTAAATAGGTCTCGCAGGTTGTGAACGAACCAGGAAGTGAGTGGACGCTAAGTTAGGATGTGAGAAAAAACATCGATAATTTCTTTTATTGCCGTTTGTTTAAATTTCTTTCTACCTACATCGTTTTATAGTATATTCTTCTTTATATTAAAAACATGAATCATGATTTCAACTCGTTTTATCATTTTTTATATCAATCAATCAATCAAGTTTATTTGTATAGCGCTTTTAACAATAAACATTGTCACAAAGCAGCTTTACAGAATTTGAACGACTTAAAACATGAGCTAATTTTATCCCTAATCTATCCCCAATGAGCAAGCCTGTGGCGACGGTGGCAAGGAAAAACTCCCTCAGACGACATGAGGAAGAAACCTCGAGAGGAACCAGACTCAAAAGGGAACCCATCCTCATTTGGGCAACAACAGACAGCCTGACTATAATATTAACAGTTTTAACAGGTATAACCCTCAACTGTCCTCATAGGGCCGTCCTTCACAGGAGCGGTGCGATAAAACTCCGACCAAACACAGGGCACCAGGATGGATCAAGCAGGTCCGAGGGGCAGAAGAGGCCAGCATCTCAATCCCAGGATCAACATGTAACTCAGAGGGACAGATTGGGGGGGGGGGGAGAGAAAGAAAACACAGGTTGTTAGGTATGCCCTAAAAATGACAAGTATTAAATCTGTGTGGTAGGCTCGCAGAGACGAGAGTCTTTACATCAGGCATAACACACAACAATGGCATGTTAATATGGTAAAAAATATATCATGACCTGCTCTGGCTGGATGCTTGATTGGGTGATGGGAGCACACTCCTCAGCAATGATGAGATGCAGATGGGACCCTTAGGGCTGGCCAAGACAATTCAGTTACATTTCACCGGGTCTGGGACATGCGACAGAATGTCTGACGGCCGATTCCCTGCAGGCTACGATAGCCAGTCGAGGTCTCCACCATCTCCACCAAAAGATTTCCTGTTGACTCCATGTAACTCAGAGGGACAGATTTGGGGTGGGGGGGGAGAGAAAGAAAACACAGGTGGTTAGGTATGCCCAATGTCACCTGAATAAGTAGGAACAGTATACATATTGCACCGAGTACAAGCAGGGACTCCAGCAACTAACTATGACAGCATAACTAAAAGGAGAGAGCCAGAAGGTAACACAGGCATGAGGGAGCCCCGGGACATAAAGCAGCAGCCACTACACCGTCAACAAACTCGAGTGAGCAAGCGGGTGGGGACTGACAGCATCCGTACATCCCAGTTTACCAAAACACTCTATGTCTGAGGACCCTCCAGATCTACTCCTTTACCTCATAAACACCATTAACAAAAGGCTTGACTAAACATACTTTATAAGCATAATTTATAGCATACTTTATAAACATAATTTATAAGCCTGGTTTCTAACGTAACACGGTAGGACATCACAATGTTACGTTCACAACCTATTTTTAGTGGATGAATTCGAAGCTAAATAGTTTATAGAACCTTCTTAACTTTTATGTGAGTGTAAAACTAAATTGCAAGTACCATGAAACTAATTTTATTGAAATTCTCAGAAAGTAATGAAGGTTTATTTAAGCTCAAAGTCAGCAAAAATTCCATGTCACAAAAAACGTGTCATCCGTGTCCAGTCACAGGGGAAGAAAATGTTTCACGTTTCTTTATTTCAAAAGAAAACTTCATTTTTTAATTTATTTTATTTCTTCAAACAATATTTATGGATAATCTGCTAAATATTTCTTTAAATCATGGAAATGAAAGATGAAATGATTATGTAAACCCGGACCAATGAAAAGTAACATCATTTCATGGACTGACCCATAGGCTATAGCTCTTTGGTTTTTCTGTTATCTATACAATATAATGCTAAATGTCAGAAGGGACATGGCATGCTATTTGGGATTCTTTGTTGTTTATAATTCCCAATGTATTTAAGACACAATATGCCAAAGGCAGTACATTTATCCCTTATCTTTAAGTTTAAGGTCTGTATAAGGGACATATTTTCCGGACACGGTTGCCTTGTGCCAAAAGTCTTGGTGAAAGCATTGGAAATATATTCATGCCTTTTCATTAAAAAAAAAAGAGTTCTTGTTTTCTTCATAGTCTACTTGTATGTTGAATAGCTAGATATGGTGGTGAGTGGGAACTCTGTGCTTAGTAATACATTGGAATGAGTGAGCATGTGAACAATCAATACTGATCAGCAAATGTGCCTGACCTCGCACCGTGCTGCGCCGCACCGCCGCGATAAGTTGCTACTCAAAATTTTTTTCCAAGGTTTCTGGCTGTACAGTAAAGAGTGGTGATTTTGAGTCACTGTAGCCTTCCTGTGAGCTTGAACCAGTCTGACTGTTCTTCTCTGACCTGTTTAACCAACAAGGCATTTCTGCAGGCAGAACTTTTGTTTACTGTTGTTGTTTTTTTTTTTTTTTTTTTTTCCCCGCCGCACCATTTTATAAATACTCAAGAGACCATTGCACGAAAACCTCAGGAGATCAGCTATTTCTGAAATGCTCAAATTGACCTGTCTGGCACCTACAGCCATGCCACAGGCACAGTCATGGAGATCACGTTATTTTTCCTTGATTCTCATGTTTTATGCAAAGGTTTTTCCGGTGTCTGCATGATTTTATGCATTGAGCTGCTGACACATTATTGGCTGATTTGAATAGCTGCATGAATGATCAGGGGTACAGGTGTTCCTACTAAGGTGGATGTTGATTGTGTATGGTGTGTGTGTATGATATTAACTGTTGCATAATTATAACACTGATATTGTGTTAGGATCACGACAGACGTGTTCGAGAAGCCACACAGCAGGCATTTGAACAGCTGATTCTAAAAGTCAAGCGTAATCTTGCCCCATACCTGAAGGGAATAATGGGCCACTGGCTCATCGCTCAATGTGACACTTATTCTCCTGCTGCCTCCGCTGCTAACGTCGCCTTCCAGGCTGCTTTCCCCCTCAACAAGCAGCCTGAGGCTCTCAGCTTCTGCAAAGATGAAGTGCTGAACGTAAGTTGAAACAGTGTGACTCACAAATGTGCGCGTTATTAATCTGAGGAATAATTCAAATCAAAGATAATTCAAATCAAAGAGAGAAAAAAGTAGGAGAAAGAAGAGGTTGACAAGTAGGCAAAGGAGAAAGCAAGTTGACAACTAGGAAAGAGATGGTAAGATCGGATTTAAATGGAGTTTTAAAGCAAGAAAAGAGGGCTAAAATAGTCTTTAAAAAGACTTTTTAAATTATTACTGCAATAGCAGTGCTGGAAGGCTAGCTATATATGCAAGGATATAGCCTTTAAAAAGGCTGTTGGTAAAAGCTAATTGAAAAGCTAATAGTAGGCTATACAGTGCCTTGCAAAAGTATTCATACCCCTTGAACTTTTTCACATTTTTCCACCTTACAACCACAAACTTAAAAGTTTTTTATTTTAACACATGAATATTCTTTGATCTAAACCATTCCATTGTACAACCCCAATTCCAAAAAAGTTGGGACAAAGTACAAATTATAAATAAAAACGGAATGCAATGATGTGGAAGTTTCAAAATTCCATATTTTATTCAGAATAGAACATAGATGACATATCAAATGTTTAAACTGAGAAAATGTATCATTTAAATAGAAAAATTAGGTGATTTTTAAATTTCATGACAACAACACATCTCAAAAAAGTTGGGACAAGGCCATGTTTACCACTGTGAGACATCCCCTTTTCTCTTTACAACAGTCTGTAAACGTCTGGGGACTGAGGAGACAAGTTGCTCAAGTTTAGGGATAGGAATGTTAACCCATTCTTGTCTAATGTAGGATTCTAGTTGCTCAACTGTCTTTGGTCTTTTTTGTCGTATCTTCCATTTTATGATGCACCAAATGTTTCCTATGGGTGAAAGATCTGGACTGCAGGCTGGCCAGTTCAGTACCCGGACCCTTCTTCTACGCAGCCATGATGCTGTAATTGATGCAGTATGTGGTTTGGCATTGTCATGTTGGAAAATGCAAGGTCTTCCCTGAAAGAGACGTCGTCTGGATGGGATCATATGTTGCTCTAGAACCTGGATATACCTTTCAGCATTGATGGTGTCTTTCCAGATGTGTAAGCTGCCCATGCCACACGCACTAATGCAACCCCATACAGGGCTCGAAATTCTTTTTTTTTTTTTTTTTTTTCACCAGCCAGCCGGACTAGTTACCTTCCAAAGTAACTAGCCAAACAGAAAATCAACTAGCCAAAATTTGTTCATGTATGAATTTTACTTCTGTCAAAAATAACACAAAAGAGAGTAGTTACCATTGTTCATGACTAATGTGCATTTATTTCAAGACCCGAGTATTTTAATACTGTTGTTAAATACATAAATGAGAACAACGCAGAGCACCATAATATAATATCAACAAATAATAATATATTGGAAAACTTGGCAACTTGGTGTATGAGTATTGAAAGCAAATATATTTACTATCATGACTATAGCACCCAAAATATGTCCAACATGCTTTCTGTATTTAACCATTTATGAGAGAGAAACATTAGGAGCTTCATATTGGCTAGGAATCAACTTTGGGTGGTAGAAAAGGGGCAACTGGACTTGCTTGAAGATTCTTGAAAATGTTTCACCTCTCATCCGAAAGGCTTCCTCAGTTCTGTCTGACTAATAAGGAGTATCAGATATTTATCCTCTCATGGATCAGAATCAGAATTCTGATGACAAGCTCATCTAAGGTGTCGTTGAGGCATCATGTTGGTGTGGGTCACTGGAGGCTGGGTGTGAACGGCGAGTCATTAAGGTGATCAAAGGATTGCCCGTTAGGGTGATCAATGGAAAGCTGACTCTCTGGCCAAGTTTACATTAGACCGTATCTGTCTCGTTTTCTTCGCGGATGCACTGTCCGTTTACATTAAAACGCCGGGAAACGGGAATCCGCCAGGGTCCACGTATTCAATCCAGATCGTGTCTGGTCCGGTGCTGTGTAAACGTTGAGAATACGTGGATACGCTGTGCTGAGCGTCGTCATTGGACAACGTCACTGTGACATCCACCTTCCTGATTCGCTAGCGTTGGTCATGTGACGCGACTGCTGAAAAACGGCGCGGACTTCCGCCTTGTATCACCTTTCATTAAAGAGTATAAAAGTATGAAAATACTGCAAATACTGATGTAAATACTGCCCATTGTGTAGTTATGATTGTCTTTAGGCTTGCCATCCTTCCACTTGCAAGTGGTAAGTGACGCGCATACCCAATATGCACTGAGGGCGCACACACAGCGGCTCAGTCCCGAATTACTGCTCGTGCGCTTCACTCGCGCGCTCTGTGAGCTGTGCAGGGCCGGAGTGCGCACCCTCCAGAGGGCACTCGCTGTTCAGGGCGGAGTGATTTGGAGCGCAGGATGCCTGCGGAGCCGAGTGTATCCGTGTATTGGCGTTGCTGTGTGCACGCGAATCGTGTATTGGCGTTGCTGTGTGCACACTAATCGTTTTAAAAACGTTAATCTGATGATCTGCTGATACGGTCTAATGTAAACCCCACCTCTCTCTGTCCTCCTGTGAGTCACCGAAAACAGCTGGGTCTTGGCGTACACCCAGCCATCTGGGAAGTGTGTCCAAGACCGCATTGTAGATGGTTGATAAATGATGTCTTAGACCCCCACCTCTGTTCAGTGATGGCCGTTCCAGGTTGACAAAAATGGCTTCTTTAACTCCTCGCTCATACCAACGATCCTCTCTGGTTAAAATGCGTACGTTACAATCCTGAAATGAGTGTCCTTTGTTGTTAAGATGAATGTAGATAGCAGAGTCCTGGCCTGAGGAACTGGCTCTCCTGTGTTGAGCCAAGCGCCTGTATAGCGGTTGTTTTGTTTCCCCAATATACGAGTCCGTGCATTCCTCACTGCACTGAATTGCATACACTATGTTGTCCTGTTTGTGTCTGGGTATTCTGTCCTTAGGGTGGACCAGTTTCTGCTTCAGGGTGTTACTGGGTCTGAAATGTACCGGAATGTTGTGTTTGTAGAAGATCCTCCTGAGTTTCTCAGATAGACCAGAAATGTAGGGAATGACAATGTTCTTGCGTTTGTTCCTGTTATCATCCTTGTCCGTTATGTTCCTTTTTCTACTCTTTAGGAAAGACCAGTTGGGATAACCGCAATTCTGAAGTGCTTTCTTGATATGATTCTGCTCCTTCTCTTTTCCCTCTATCGTTGTAGGAATGTTCTGAGCCCTGTGTTGCAAGGTCCGAATGATCCCCAATTTATGTTCCAGTGGGTGGTGAGTCTCGAAAAGTAGGTACTGGTCTGTGTGTGGGGGTTTCCAGTAGACCTCGATACTAAGGCTCCTGTCTTGTTTAATGTGTACATCACAATCCAAGAAGGCTAGCTTATTCCCACTGGCATCTTCCCAAGTGAAGTTGATGTTGCTATCCACTGCATTGATGTGTTTCGAGAAAGCTTCCACCTCATGGATTTTGATTTTAACCCAGGTATCATCCACGTATCTAAACCAATGGCTGGGAGCAACTCCTGCAAAAGTGGTCATAGCTATATGTTCCACTTCCTCCATGTATAAATTGGCCACAATAGGGGACACCGGTGAGCCCATGGCGCATCCATGCTTCTGTCTGTAGAAACTTTCATTAAACTGGAAATAAGTGGTAGTCAGGCAGTGGTCAAGCAGGGTGCAAATCTGATCCGTGGTGAGGTTCGTTCTATCCAGTAAGGAGCTATCCTGAAGGAGTCGTTTTCTAACAGATTTGACTGCTTCTGTGGTGGGAATGCAGGTGAACAGAGAAGTGACATCAGAGGAAACCATGGTTTCATCTGAATCTATTTTGAGGTCTGCAACTTTAGTAGCAAAATCTTGGGAATTTTTGACATATGGTGTATTCCCAACCAGAGGAGCCAAGATGGTGGCTAGGTGTTTGGCAATGTTATATGTGACAGAGTTTATACTGCTGATGATAGGTCTGAGAGGAGCTCCTTCTTTGTGAATCTTGGGGAGTCCGTATATGAGAGGAACAGCTTCCCCAGGGTACAATCTGTAGTAAAGAGATCGGTTGATGGCTTGGTCCTTTTCTAGTTGTTGCAGACAGCTAACAACTTTCCTTTTGTAACCACTTGTGATGCCTCAACGACACCTTGGATGAGCTTGTCATCAGAATTCTGATTCTGATCCATGAGAGGAAAAATATATGATACTCCTTATTAGTCAGACAGAACTGAGGAAGCCTTTCGGATGAGAGGTGAAACGTTTTCAAGAATCTTCAAGCAAGTCCAGTTGCCCCTTTTCTACCACCCACAATTTACTATGTCCTGGATGACTGAGAATCTTCACAGACATAGGAATCAACTTGAAAAAAAATTAATTATTCCATAAAAATTGTATCGCAGCCAAGGCCTACGCTGCTCCCATGTTTGCTTATAAGTCCTTTGTCGTTTCTCCTCTTCAGACCGAGGTCGCTTTGTCCCCATCTCTGGCAGTTTCTGTACACCTTTCAGAAAATTCCACATCGTAACGTAGCTTTTGCAGATGTAGATGTAAACAACAACAACAAACGCGTGTTTAAATGGGCGATAATGTGGCCACATCTATTGAATTTGATAACGTGATGTGGCAGCGGGGGCGTGGCCAAGCGGTGGTCTGTGAATGGAGGGCGGAGTCAGGGAAGGTAAGTGGTGGAATCATTGCACCTGATGGGGATTAACCTGCGTTTGTGTGTCTTCCCCAGTGACCGCGCCCTTTAAAAGGAGAGGAGAGCAGAGGAAGGGAGTGCTCTCTCCCCAACCAGAACACGTGCACGCGCATGGCTGGGAAGTGATAAAAGGCTGAAAAGCTAGCAATAAATAGTTCATTGAGAACTCAGTTCTGGCCTGCCGTGCTTCTGTGCTCCACCCACCTGGTCCAATACTACACGTGATTACCGCGATATTCAACGAGCTGCGTTATATGCATGCACAGTAGTGAAAAAAACGACAGCCTGACTCGTACACGATATGATTCGGAATTCTTCGGTATTTTCCGTCCTGCCGATAAACACATCGATTAACACAGACACGGCATACGCTTAATATGTGGCGGCTTTAGTTGACGGTGTGTCTGAATCTTTGCTTCATATATATTTTTTATTTTCAACTAGTCAGCCGGGCTGGCTAGTGACAGGAATTACCCGCCAAATGACAAATTAAGTCGCCTCGGGCGACCGGACCACCACGAATTTCGAGCCCTGCCATAGCATCAGAGATGCAGGCTTCTGAACTGAGCGCTGATAACTTGGGTCGTCCTTCTCCTCTTTATTCCGAATGACACGGCATCCCTGATTTCCATAAAGAACTTCAAATTTTGATTCGTCTGACCACAGAACAGTTTTCCACTTTGCCACAGTCCATTTTAAATGAGCCTTGGCCCAGAGAAGACGTCTGCGCTTCTGGATCACGTTTAGATACGTCGTCTTCTTTGAACTATAGAGTTTTAGCTGGCAACGGCGGATGGCACGGTGAATTGTATTCACAGGTAATGTTCTCTGGAAATATTCCTGAGCCCATTTTGTGATTTCCAATACAGAAGCATGTCTGTATGTGATGCAGTGCCGTCTAATGCCGCTTTTCCACTACCAACGCGGCTGAGTTGGGCTGAGCCGTGCCGTGCTGAGTTGGGCTGAGTCGAGCTGTTGGGGTTGCATTTCGACTACAACCACGCTGAACCGTGCTGGCTGGAAGTGGGTGGACACATTGGGTGGAGTTAGCGAAAGTGGGTGGACGTCAGGTGATGTCGTTAGGCGATGCAAACAGTGACATCAGTGAGCTTTTAAGTGGTAGTCTCACGACCCGGAGAGTAAACAATAAACATGGAGGACATGGAGTCGTTAGTGTTGCTGGTCTTGGTGCTGTGGCTTGTTGTCACCGACAACGCCAACAGATACTGGCAAGAGCGTATAGATGAGGAGAGGCGCATAAGGCTTCATAATTCTCGTAATTCGTAATTCTCCTTCTTCCGGGTTTACGGTGTTTACAGATCCCAGCGTGCTTGGGGGCGTGTGTGGGCATGTGAGGACACTCCTCCTCACCAATCAGTGCAGAGGGGAGTGTCTGCTCACGCCCCTAGCCCCACTCAGCTCGGTTTGGCTCGCTTCAGCCCCACTCCAAAACCGTGCGAGTTTTGGGGGCTGAGCAGGGCTGAAGCGAGCTGAGTCGTGCTGTTCTTAGATAGTCGAAACGCGAGCCGTGTCGGGCTGAAGTGAGCTGAAAAAGGGTAGTGGAAAAGGGCCATAAGGGCCCGAAGATCACGGGCACCCAGTATGGTTTTCCGGCCTTGACCCTTACGCACAGAGATTCTTCCAGGTTCTCTGAATCTTTTGATGATATTATGCACTGTAGATGATATGTTCAAACTCTTTGCAATTTTACACTGTCGAACTCCTTTCTGATATTGCTCCACTATTTGTCGGCGCAGAATTAGGGGGATTGGTGATCCTCTTCCCATCTTTACTTCTGAGAGCCGCTGCCACTCCAAGATGCTCTTTTTATACCCAGTCATGTTAATGACCTATTGCCAGTTGACCTAATGAGTTGCAATTTGGTCCTCCAGCTGTTCCTTTTTTGTACCTTTAACTTTTCCAGCCTCTTATTGCCCCTGTCCCAACTTTTTTGAGATGTGTTGCTGTCATGAAATTTCAAATGAGCCAGTATTTGGCATGAAATTTCAAAATGTCTCACTTTCGACATTTGATATGTTGTCTATGTTCTATTGTGAATACAATATCAGTTTTTGAGATTTGTAAATTATTGCATTCCGTTTTTATTTACAATTTGTACTTTGTCCCAACTTTTTTGGAATCGGGGTTGTAGCTCTGGCTGTATGTTTAGGGTCATTGTCTTGCTGGAAGGTGAATCTCCTTCCCAGTCTCAAGTCTTTTGCAGCCTCCAACAGGTTTTCTTCCAGGATTGCCCTGTATTTAGCTCCATCCATCTTCCCATCAACTCTGACCAGCTTCCCTGTCCCTGCTGAAGAAAAGCATCCCCATAGCATGATGCTGCCACCACCATGTTTCACAGTGGGGATGGTGTGTGCAGGGTGATGAGCAGTGTTAGTTTTCCGCCACACATAGCACTTTGCATTTAGGCCAAAAAGTTCAACTTTGGTCTCATCTGACCAAAGCCCCTTCTTCCACATGTTTGCTGTGTCCCCTACATGGCTTCTGGCAAACTGCAAACGGGACTTCTTATGCCTGTCTTTCTTTTTTGTAATTTTCTCTTTATTTAGCCATCAGGTCACATACAATAGAGGATATTATCCTTCCATTTCTCATTTCTTTCTTTCTTTACACAGTGGTTTCCTTTGCAAAAACTAAAATAGGTAAACAATTCAAACCCAAATAAAACCATTTCTAGTAGAGAAAACCCAAAAAATATCCATCCGTAATCGTCACAACATTGTGTGGCTGGGCCATTTTTTGAACATTTTTATATACAATAAAAACAATTAGAACATAAGGGTAAGTTTGACTGTTTTCCTTAGAAAAGAATTAAAGAAAAAGAAAAGTGACATGCATACATACATTACAGGAAGATGCCTCAAGCAAAATCTGATCTTAAACCCACTGGGTCATTCCATGCCAAATCAACAAATATCTGACAAATTTATGCTCGACCATCTCAGATTTCAATGAAATTTGGAGGGCTCAGAGATACTATTAAAAGAAGTTAATCCCCAAGATTTGAGCTTCCTATCTCCAACGGTTTCAGAGATGCAGGCATTTGAATTTTTCGATTTTGCATTTTGCTCAAAACGTACATATTTCAAAGTGCAATATAATCTTTATTATGCAAGATAGAAACCTAAAATTTTGCACAGAGACTCAATGTCTTGTACTACAAGCTTCAACTTAGAATTTCAATGGTCATTGTATATTAGATGGTGATTTTAACAAGGAAATTAAAAAGACAAATTTGCATTTTTTGCATTTTTAATTCATTCTGGAAGCTTGCCTGTGGCAGTAATGCTTAAACTAAGAATGTTATTCAAATCTACACAGAAATATCTACCAATTTCAGTTTTACCAAGTCTCCGCTATTCCTAGTTTGTCTGTAATAGGGTTTTGAAATTCGCCGATTTCTAAAACATGCCATTTTCAGTAGCAAGAAATCCAATGTGGGATAGCAGTTAGAAACTTGTAAATTTTTTTTCAGTAATCCCCAAGACCCATATTTTATATTTCCAAATTTTTGTTGTGTCTCTCAAGTATTTTTAAACTACAGGGGTTTAAAAAATCCATTTTCACCAAATTCGAATGTTTGATATTTTCGTATAACTGATATTTGAGGGTCAATAAATGCTTCAATAAGGCTCAAGTAGGTGTTTCTTCCTCAATTTTAAATAAAATTTCAATTAATGCTCAGTATTAATTACTTGTAAATTGATTTTAATCTAAGACTGTGTAACATTAGCAGTCAATGACCAGCTATTGTGTACCGGTCAACAGCCAGCCTTATCAATATCAACACAGCACAATAGGTGACCTTTGATACCAGAACAGGTGGCTCATATCTTATAGTTTTAGAGTCTGTAAACTGCATACTTGTTCAGATAACATTATATTGCTTGGATTATATTAAATACATTGTAATACAGAGCACTGAGAAAATTTACCAATGTTATTAACTGAATGTGTTTCTTTGCAAGGATTGGATATTTTGAATAGTTGACTAGGGAATTTAATTGTAGTTGCTTTCAATTTGAGATCAGTATAAATGAGTTTGTTCTTAGACATCTAGAAATGGCTGAACTTCCTCCCTGTTCTATAGGAATTGGACTAAAGAAAGATTCTGACTGCCATAAACTAACATACAACAGAAATTGTAAGTTAAATACACTCTCTCAGTATAGTTTGGAGCAAATTTCATTAATTAATAAAATTTCATTTTAGAACGTAAAGTTTCTTCTACTCGTTGCAGCTTTGCTTTGCCATATGCTGCTTTCTGTTTGTGGCTATACTTGGCAATTTTCAGTGGAGAGCAACCAATTGACACAAGGCTTTTATCAAGTGATTCATCTACCTCACCAGTGTATGTTGGATCCACATCTACACACATGCTCTCTTGTTCTGATTCTGTAGAACCTGCTGAATCTGCTTGGCTTAAATGTTCTTTCACTCTCTGTGAACATTTAGAACACAATTTTTGTCCAGGTTTAATATTTTTATTTATCAGTTTTGAAAGTGAATCTGCTGTTTCAGGAAGAATTGAACGTAATTCTGTTTTAACTTTTTTCTTGTGCCTTTCATATGGATCACAACAACTTTTCTGTAGCTCTTCATATTTCATCAGAAACAGTTTCTCATGTTGCAGACATACTGTGTCTGTGCTTGAAATGTTCTCAAGTTCAGTTCTCTGTTTAATTAATGAAATTTGCTCCAAACTATACTGAGAGAGTGTATTTAACTTACAATTTCTGTTGTATGTTAGTTTATGGCAGTCAGAATCTTTCTTTAGTCCAATTCCTATAGAACAGGGAGGAAGTTCAGCCATTTCTAGATGTCTAAGAACAAACTCATTTATACTGATCTCAAATTGAAAGCAACTACAATTAAATTCCCTAGTCAACTATTCAAAATATCCAATCCTTGCAAAGAAACACATTCAGTTAATAACATTGGTAAATTTTCTCAGTGCTCTGTATTACAATGTATTTAATATAATCCAAGCAATATAATGTTATCTGAACAAGTATGCAGTTTACAGACTCTAAAACTATAAGATATGAGCCACCTGTTCTGGTATCAAAGGTCACCTATTGTGCTGTGTTGATATTGATAAGGCTGGCTGTTGACCAGTACACAATAGCTGGTCATTGATTGCTAATGTTACACAGTCTTAGATTAAAATCAATTTACAAATAATTAATACTGAGCATTAATTGAAATTTTATTTAAAATTGAGGAAGAAACATGTCTCCTAACCTACTTGAGCCTTATTGAAGCATTTATTAACCCTCAAATATCAGTTATACGAAAATATATCAAACATTCGAATTTGGTGAAAATGGATTTTTTAAACCCCTGTAGTTTAAAAATACTTGAGAGACACAACAAAAATTTGGAAATATAAAATATGGGTCTTGGGGATTACTGAAAAAAATTTACAAGTTTCTAACTGCTATCCCACATTGGATTTCTTGCTACTGAAAATGGCATGTTTTAGAAATCGGCGAATTTCAAAACCCTATTACAGACAAACTAGGAATAGCGGAGACTTGGTAAAACTGAAATTGGTAGATATTTCTGTGTAGATTTGAATAACATTCTTAGTTTAAGCATTACTGCCACAGGCAAGCTTCCAGAATGAGTTAAAAATGCAAAAAATGCAAATTTGTCTTTTTAATTTCCTTGTTAAAATCACCATCTAATATACAATGACCATTGAAATTCTAAGTTGAAGCTTGTAGTACAAGACATTGAGTCTCTCTGTGCAAAATTTTAGGTTTCTATCTTGCATAATAAAGATTATATTGCACTTTGAAATATGTATGTTTTGAGCAAAAAACAAAAAAATCGAAAAATTCAAATGCCTGTATCTCTGAAACTATTGGTGATAGGAAGCTCAAGTTTTGGGGATTAACTTCTTTTAATAGTGTCTCTGAGTCCTCCAAATTTCATTGAAATCTGAGATGGTTGAGCATAACCTCTTGTTGATTTGGCATGGAATGACCCCACTTGTTCAACATACCCAGTCCATCTAAGTCAGATTCTAGAAAAGTCGTCAGTCTTTATTTTGAGGGAGTAAGTCAACTTTTCCATTGTGTATATATCATGAATTACATCTAGCCATTCTTCTATTGTAGGAGGGTCTGACTTTAACCATCTTCTTGATAGTTTTTTTTTACTCGCCACCAGTAGTATAAGTAACAACTTTTTGTCCCAGTAGTCCCAACAATCAAGTGAAATATTTCCTAAGTATAAAATGTCAAATCTACAAGGAATGTCTACTTCAAAAATCTTGTTCAGGTGAAAGTGGATGTCTTGCCAGTATGGTGTTATTATTGGGCAATCCCAGAAAACATGAAAGTGATTGGCCTCATTTGCCCCACAGGCCCTCCAGCAGGCAGTGCTAGATATATGTGTGCGCTGCTGTAATGGTGTTATAAAAAATCTCTAAGTTTTTCCAGCTATATTCATGCCATGTGTTTGAGCGTGTTGACGTAATGCCTGGTAATAATGCCTGGTACTAGCTTGACGTAATGCCTGGTACAATCTAGATACAACCTTCTTGCAAGTTATTGAATTATTAGCTCCCTGGAACACTTCTAAAATACCTGTCTTTTGCCCCTCTATTGCTCTAGCTGTATGTTCCTGAAAGTATTGCCTAAACTGAATGTATCTATAAAAATCTTGGGGTTGTAATCCATTCTCTTGCTGCAACAACTCAAAGCTCTTAAGTGTGTCTTTATTTACAAATGTGTGGTAAGTAGTAAGCCCCCCTTTAATCTAAGTCTTGAATCTGGAGTCCAGAATGTTAGGGGAGAAATCCGTGTCATAAGCGCCCCATCGTAATATTTTTAGAGTACGTTCCAATTCACAAAGTTTTATTATCTTCTCCCATATTTTCAATGTAGTGTTAATTCAAGGGTTGTTTTTTTTTTTCTACCATATTATTCATCAATTTATTGTCTGCCATTATAGCTGCTAAGGGGATCTGAGGAGTCATATTGCTCTCTATATCTTTCCATCTTGCTGAATATGATGGGTTGCTCCAGCACACTAAAGGTCTTAATTGGGCTGCAAAATAATATTCCCGCAAGCAGGGAAGGCCTAGACCACCATAGTCTTTGTGCAATTAAAGAGTTTTATACCTAATCCTAGGTTTTTTACCTTGCCACAGAGATCTTGATATCATTTTGTCCCATTCCATGAACTGTTTTATGGGTATGTCTACTGGGAGACACTGAAAGAGGTATAATAATCTTGGTAGTACATTAATTCTTATACACTCCACCCTTGAGTAGAGACCAAGGAAGGGAATGACGCTCCATCTCTGCATGTCAGATTTAATGTTGTTGTTTAGTGGCCCATAATTCAAAGTGGATAGTTTTGTAATATCTTTTGGGAAATTAACACCAAGGTATCTTGTATGATCTGCCTCCCATCTTAGTTGGTACTGCCCTATCAAGGATCTGGGTGGATCAAAATGAAAAGTTAGCACTTGCGTCTTCTGAACATTTACTTTGTATCCAGACAGAGCGCCATATTTTTCTAATTCGGTCATTAGTTTAGGAAATGTTAGAGTAGGCTCTGTTAAGTAGACTAAGGCCCTGTCCACACGGCAACGGATTCAGGTGACTCCGATACAATTGCTTATCGTTTAGGCCTGGCGTCCACACGGCACCGGCGTTTTGGGTGCCCAAAACGCAATCTTTTTGAGAACGGGTTCCAGAGTGCAAAGATCTGGCAACGTTGCCGTTGTGAAGTCGTCTGGATGAGTAGAACGGATTTGTTTACGATGACGTCACAACCACATGACTGTGAGTGCTTCACGCTGGATAGAAGTGTAACGAATATCACCAGGAAAAAGCCTTACAGAGCACTAGTGAGAGTGAAACACGAGCTTGGATATTATTATTATTATTATTATTATTATTATTATTATGTTCAGTGTTAGTTCACAGTAGTAATGCAAGAAGCAGAATAGTGAAGCAAAAACATGCAATTGTACAAACACTGCAGCTCTACAGCAAAATATTCATTTATGAAATGGTCTGATTCTTAACACCAGTAGTGCCAATGATCTTCTCATTGCGATGCGAGTTGTCAACAAATCCTATAACTTGGTTCATGAAACGCGCTTACAAAATATTTTCACTGTGAATATTTATTGTGTAATGGTGCAATCCCGCCAGCAAAAATAGGGAAAAAAAGGAGCGATCTCACCTCTTCAGATGTTGATTTAAGTCCTACAATACATTCCTCAAAAAGGGCGTAGAGGAGCAAATTAATCCAATTTATTCCGGACCATTAAAGACACCGCCTTCCGCGTAGAATCATACGTCATCCTCGCTGCCATATTGGAGAGGTCAAAGCGGAGAATAAAGATTCATGTGCTGCCTTTAACTGTACCAACAGGTTTACCGTCCAAACGAGATCACATGGGATTACCTTTCACAGGTGAGAAACAAATTAATCCATCAACGTGTAGCATTCAATTTATTCCGGACCATTAAAGACGCCGCCTTCCGCGTAGAATCATACATCATCCTTGCTGCCATATTGGATAGGTCAAAGCGGAGAATAAAGATTAGCTGCGTTTAACTGTACCAACAGGTTTGCCGTCCAAACGAGATCACATGGGATTACCTTTCACAGGTGAGACTGGAAAAATACTTTTCATTGTATTTGGTCATTATAATGTAATTTTACAAACAGATTTTCCTGACTTTGTGGCTAATATGAAGTCTCGCGCATTATGCGCATGCGTCCTTACTACTTCTATTGTTCTGGTGTCTCCGAAGGGACCGTCTTACAGCGCCCCTAGAGGTGTGGCATGTGTATTGCATCGTTTTCAGCAAGCGTTGCGTTGCCATATGGACCTGATATTTTACTGATTGTTGCCCATTTGGACGCGATATATTTTTAAATAACATCTCGTTGCCGTTGTCGTGTGGATGTAGCCTAAGATATCATCGGCAAAAAGCGCTAGTTTATGTTCCTCGTTGTGTATAGTTATCCCTTTAATGTCACTATTCTGTCGAATCCACTGACTCAAGGGTTCGATAAATAACGCAAAAAGCAGGGGGGAGGCTGGACACCCCTGTCTTGTTCCTTGTTCCAGGGTGAATGCCTTTGAAAGAGCTCCATTGACCTTAATCCTAGCAATAGGGCTGTCATATAGGGCTTGGAATGTGTCAATAATTGATTTATGGAAGCCAAATTTTGTTAAAACTTTGTACAAGAAGGACCACCTAACAGAGTCAAACGCCTTCTCCGCGTCCAGACTTA
The DNA here is from genome assembly GCF_027579695.1 of Neoarius graeffei. Classification (NCBI taxonomy): domain Eukaryota; kingdom Metazoa; phylum Chordata; class Actinopteri; order Siluriformes; family Ariidae; genus Neoarius; species Neoarius graeffei. Next base: position 32,451,479 of record NC_083593.1, read on the forward strand.
CCAGCATTGCCTCTTTGTCTTTTTGTATGATGTGGTTAATAATGTGAAGTGTTCTTCTCAAGTTGTCCTGAGTTTGCCTTTGCCTTATGAAGCCAGTCTGGTCCGTATGAATTAGGGAAGGTAAAATCTTATCTATTCTATGTGCAGTGTTGTGCATGAACGCGTTCAAAAGAACGCGTTCACTGAACACGCTCGTTTTTCCATGAACTTTGAACTGAACGCAACAACTTTGTAATGAAAGAACTTGAACGTGAACTCGTTCAAATTATGGGACATGAACGACAAACATGAAACCTGATGAATCGAGTGGCACGTCTACTTGCAAGATATTTTACGTTCTACTACTTCACTGTCAGTCTGATGTTGTTGTCACTCACTGCCCTGAGGTGCCGCGTGTGTGCAATGCATCATGGATAACGTAGTGTGAAGCCGGAGATAGTGGATGGCTCTATGATTTGGCTCCATACTACGTTACCCATGATGCAGCAGAGCAGAGTAGGCGTAACCCAGCGTTCCCTAGCTACAGGCAGCAGACAGCGCGCACACCACAGCCGGCGCACACTCACAGCAACATGGCCAGTGAAAGTTCAAGTAGCGGCACGGAGAACACAGATGAGTACAATGCCAAATAATTTTAGAAATTTGATTGTTGTGTGCATACACAGATGTGTACTGAAGAATGAGGCTATCTGAAGTTTTCCTGTTTTGTATTTTGAGAAATAAAAAGCCCTTGAGCATGCATCCCTCTGTCTGATCAATATGGTTGATATGGTCAATGCTGTTGATATGGATCTTAAAATAGCACTCCTTCAGTGTGTATACATATTGGCAGTCATCTTTTTAGAAACACACACATTTATGAGGAAGTCTAGTTGTCGTTTATTAGAAGTTACTGTTAGTTGAAACTGAAAGCATTTGTTTGAAGTCACGTGTAACGTTTTGGTAGCAGTGGTTGAGTCAGTGAAGAAATCAAAATATTTTGTCCTTTTTTCCATATATAGTATGTACAATAACTTCCATTTTGTGTGATAGAATATAATATCTATAATATGTGAGTAGTTTTGAGCTAGAATGTAGCATATGATTTTAGTCTTTATTTTCATATCCCGCCTAAAAGTAAAATGAACTGAACTTTGAACTAGTTCAGAATTAAAACTGTGAACTATGAACGTGAACAGTTCACTTTTAACATGTTTGAACTGAACTTGAACTAGTTCAAAAAAAGTGTGAACTTGCACGACACTGTCTATGTGCCAGTATGGATGTAAATAGTTTGTAATCTACGTTTAATACGCTAATAGGGCGAAAATTACCACACTCCAACGTATCTTTCCCTTCCTTGGGGATCAATGAAATTGTTGCCTCTTTCCAAGAGGGTGGAATTTTGTTTTCTCTTAAGACCCAGTTGAAGGTATCCAGTAATATAGGAACTAATTTCTCTTTCAAAGCTTTATACCAGGGGTGCCAGGGTGAAATTGGTAAAGGGGCCAGATTTTTTTCAAGTGGGACCTTGGGGGCCGAATTACACTTTTGGCCTGAAAAGACCAGACACTTACTCAACAAAAGGACATTATTTTATATGATTTTTGAAGGCCTATATGCCCAAAAGGAATTGTAAAGCTATAGCCTCAAAATGAGGCGCACAATAACATGGCAGACAAAAGCAATTTACCCTCTGAAAATGTAACAGTCTAAGCATGCAAGTAGCCTACATTTATAAAAAAAATGCTACAGAAATGGACTAAGACACAAATAACACAAGTGTAAACTGTAAATGACTTGGATCAGATTTATTGATCTTGCACATCAAAAACATGTCAATGCATAGGCCTAATTAGGCCAATTAAAACGATTGGCAAGTAGGCCTAAACGAGTCAAAAGAAAGAAGTGCCAGGGTAAATAATTCCACCAATAGGTCAAGTGACTAAATATCCAGTAGCATTAGTTTAAAAGAGCCAAATATGACTGAACATACCAATAAAAACAAACTACAGATGGCACATTAACTTTGCTGGTCAAGTCCCACATATATTTCCACACACCCATCCTGTTTATTCCCCCTCAAGCACACAGCACAAGGTTACATGGGGGAGAAATACCAGCTACATTTTACATGTGGAAGCCAGAAGTCTTTTACTTTTTACCAGCTTGTCGACATTGGGGGACAGACTCTGGGCAGTTGCTATTTTCATGACATCGTTGAGATGTCCATGGGTCAGACGACTACGCAGTTTCGATTTATTAATATTCATTACTGAAAATGCCTGTTCACATAAATATGTTGTCCCGAACATACAGAGTATTTTACCGGCAAAGGCCGTGATAATTGGGTACTCTGGTGGCAATGACTGATAGAAAGATTGGATTCCAACAGATGCGTATTTATCCTTGATGAATGCACCCTCCGAAAATGGCTTGGACACTTTTGCGATCTCCCACGCGATGATGTAGCTCGCCTTCACTGCCCCTAACATGAAATAAAATGTACAACAAAGATATTGAGACACCCCTCTTTGAAAACAGCCGCATTTAACATTAAAGGAGAACTGAAGATGATGTATGATATTAAAACGAACCTTCATGTGTCTCTCGAGACTTTGAGAAAGCTGCTTGCTGTTTTTGAAGGTTTGAGGCAAGCTCATTTAGCTTTTCAGTCCTGCGTTGCCCGGTGAATTGGCTGTATTTGTCGGCGTGGGTCTCGTAATGTCTTTTGACATTGTATTCCTTCGGTACAGCCACTTGTTGCGAACAAATCAGACAAACAGGTTTTCCCCCTACTTCCCAGAAAAAGTATTTCTCTCTCCATTTTTCCTGAAAGAAAACAACTACGAGCAACAAAGCCTACTCTACATTAAATCTGGGTCATTGCACCTGCGCGTGCTGCAGAGAGCAGCTAAAAACGAACCGATGGATTACACGAAAATGGAAAAGGGAATCAAATTGAAACATTAGATTTAAAATCATTACGAAAAAACCCCCACAACATTCGATTTTTATTAATTTATTATTATTAAAAAAAAAAGTCTCATGAACCACCGGGCCGGATGTGATGACCAATCGGGCCGTTACCATGGCACCCCAGCTTTATACCATTCCCCTGTAAAGCCGTCTGGACCTGGTGACTTGTTTGTCTTTAACCTAGAGATGGCTGCATTTATTTCATCAGTTGTGATTGCTGCTGCTAATTAGGATGCAGTGCTGCAGCACAGCAACCTATGGGCTCCCCTAGGGGAGCCCATAGGTTGCAGTGCAAAGCACTGCAACTATTGTTCTTCTACGTATTTCTTCTTCTTCTTCTTCCGTATTCTTCTTATTCCTACGCAAATTTCGATTTCGATTAACTCAAAAACCGTACGTCGCACACAGACAAACAATATATCAAAACGTGCGGCTCGATCGGACTCGCTATGCTATTACTTTTCTCTACAGAATACGATTTTTTCGCGACGTAGTCGCGAAAAAATCGCCCAAAAAAACCCCATTCATTTCTATGGAATTAATTGAAAAAAAAGCACTTTTTCAAACATCCGCTGCTCTGGCATGCTTTCACCTAGAGACGTGATTCAAACTCTAAAATGTAGGAAAACTTCTCCTCTGTGGATCTGGCATTCAACTTTTCTGCTGGGTTCTACACTTTCGGATCAGTCCCGGCTCAAACGCCATGTGGGTTCCGGGAGAAAATCCGGCTTTTGAATGGGTGTCTATTGCGTTACACGCCAGTGAGGGTCGTTAAGCTTAGAGTGCAGACAGTTTGAAAAAAAAGCTCAAACTTTCTCGCTTAAACTGTGTTTTCAGCCACAAATTTCACTCTACAGACATGATTTTCTCAAAAGTAGTAGGAAAACTTGTCCTGATTCACACAATGTGTCTACCTAAACGATAGGATTTACGGTTTTTGAATGACAAGCCTCAAAGTGAGGAGAGCACAGGTGAGTGGCCTCATTGACTCCCATTATAAACGTTGCTGAAAAGTCACTCGTTTTTAACTCCCTGTAGCGTCCTCATTTTTAACAATACAGACAAAAAAATTACATCAGTCTATTCAGGAGACCCTTCTAGCGCTCACTGTGAAAGAATTTTGTGAATAGCTGCTTCCGTTGTCGAGTTATTTGTCATTGTTCGAGGTCTGGTCCGTAGTAAAACACAGCACAATATTCAAGACCTTGTGTGTCTTAGCTCATTGACACACATTATAAACGTGAGTGAAAAGTCACTCGTTTTTAAATCGCTCTAGTGTCGTTATTTTAAAGAGTACAAACAAAAAAATACATTTTATTCAGGAGACCCTTCTAGCGCTAACTGTGAAAGAATTTTGTGAATAGCTGCTTCCATTGTCGAGTTATTTGTCATTGTTCGAGGTCTGGTCCGTAGTAAAACACAGCACAATATTCAAGACCTTGTGTGTCTTAGCTCATTGACACACATTATAAACGTGAGTGAAAAGTCACTCGTTTTTAAATCGCTCTAGTGTCGTTATTTTAAAGAGTACAAACAAAAAAATACATCATTTTATTCAGGAGACCCTTCTAGCGCTCAGTGTGAAAGAATTTTGTGAATAGCTGCTTCCCTTGTCGAGTTATTTGTCATTGTTCGAGGTCTGGTCCGTAGTAAAACACAGCACAATATTCAAGACCTTGTGTGTCTTAGCTCATTGACACACATTATAAACGTGAGTGAAAAGTCACTCGTTTTTAAATCGCTCTAGTGTCGTTATTTTAAAGAGTACAAACAAAAAAATACATCATTTTATTCAGGAGACCCTTCTAGCGCTCAGTGTGAAAGAATTTTGTGAATAGCTGCTTCCGTTGTCGAGTTATTTGTCATTGTTCGAGGTCTGGTCCGTAGTAAAACACAGCACAATATTCAAGACCTTGTGTGTCTTAGCTCATTGACACACATTATAAACGTGAGTGAAAAGTCACTCGTTTTTAAATCGCTCTAGTGTCGTTATTTTAAGGAGTACAAACAAAAAAATACATCATTTTATTCAGGAGACCCTTCTAGCGCTCAGTGTGAAAGAATTTTGTGAATAGCTGCTTCCGTTGTCGAGTTATTTGTCATTGTTCGAGGCCTGGTCCTTCATAAAAAAAACAGTAGAAAACTCCAGCCCTTGTGTGTCTTAGCCTCACCTTAGCCGCCCACTTTATTAGGAACACTTCTGTTCGTACATACAAACTACAAACACTCTTCTTAGAGTTTAGAGTTTATTTTATTTTTAAAAGGGACAGTGCACAAATTAAACATTATCCTTGTGGTAAGGACAGATGTCTGTCCCAGGTTATAGCAGTACATGCTAATTTCCGCCTGTAGTCACTTTGGTTATACTCTTGAATAGCTCTTCTTCATGATGGCTGCTGTCTCGAGCACACACACAATCATTGCATTGAAACATCATTGCGGGTCACACATTCACGGCCAGCGAACATGCGTGACCGAATTGCTTCGCGCACTGCATCCTCTCACAATTTCCCCCGGGGAATTGTCCGGTCTAGTTGTTCATTTTATTCTGCAGAGATAGAGGGTAGATCAAGCGAGGCCAAGAATGTATCAATATGAGAAGTATTGTCAATATGTTGCTGGGAATAAAGTGTTTTGTAGAACTTTTCAAAACTCTGCTGGATTTTTTCTAATGTGTGTTCAATTTCCCCAGATTCTGGATTTCGAATCTTAGAAATGGTGTTATCCGCTTGCTGTTTTTTTCAATTTGTATGCCAAGAGTTTCATTGCCTTCCCTCCAACCTTATAATAACGTTGTTTTAAAAATAGAAACTTCTTTTGTATTTCCTGTGTGCTCATTTCCTCTATCTCCATCTTTATCTCTTTCATTTTTTGTTTATCCCCTTCATCTACGGCGGTACTGTGAGCCCTTTGTAAATGTTTTAATTTAGTCTCCAGGTCTTGCAGTTTTTGTCGTCTTATTTTTTGTATGAAAGAGGTGGTAGCGATGATTTTCCCCCTCATAACAGCTTTAAGTGAATCCCAGAGGATACCAGGTGTCACCTCCCCATTATCATTTATATCCATGAATGCGTCAATTTCTGCTAGTAAACACTTCTTAGTATCTGGATTGGCCAATATATTTGAATTTAGTCTCCATAATGTAGATCTTTGTTCCCTGTTCAATGACGTATATAAATAAATATGGGGCTATGATCTGAGAGAGTAATTGGGCCTATGTCACACCTCTCAATTTTGTGTAGATCTCTACTGCAAATAAAAAAGTAATCTATCCTGGTGTATATTGTATGTGGTACAGAAAAATAAGTATAGTCTCGGGTGGTAGGATGCAATTCTCTCCATATAGCTACAGTACCTAATTCTTTCAAGTCAATCACTCTTCTACTTATAGGTTTTGTCTCAGACTTACCATTTGAGGTGGGGTTTACATTAGACCGTATCAGCGGATCATCAGATTAACGTTTTTAAAACGATTAGCGTGCACACAGCAACGCCAATACACGATTTGCGTGCACCCAGCAACGCCAATACACGGATACGCTCGGCTCCGCAGGCATCCTGCGCTCCAAATCACTCCGCCCTGAACAGCGAGTGCCCTCTGGAGGGTGCGCACTCCGGCCCTGCGCAGCTCACAGAGCGCGCGAGTGAAGTGCACGAGCAGTGATTCGGGACTGAGCCACTGTGTGTGAGATCCTAGTGCATGTCAGGCATGCGCGTCACTTGCCACTTGCAAGTGGAAGGATGGCAAGCCTAAAGACAATCATAACTACACAATGGGCAGTATTTGCATCAGTATTTGCAGTATTTTCATACTTTTATACTCTTTAATGAAAGGTGATACAAGGCGGAAGTCCGCGCCGTTTTTCAGCAGTCGCGTCACATGACCAACGCCAGCGAATCAGGAAGGTGGATGTCACAGTGACGTTGTCCAATGACAACGCCAGCTAGAGCTCAGCACAGCGTATCCGCGTATTCTCAATGTTTACACAGCACCGGACCAGACACGATCTGGATTGAATACGTGAACCCTGGCGGAGAAAACGAGACAGATACGGTCTAATGTAAACTTGGCCTGAAACATCTAGTGTTGGGTGTATGTTAAAGTCGCCCCCACAAATGACAACCCCTTGTGCTTTTGTTGTCATCAAGTCAAACATTTTCCTATAAAACATCCATCCACTGCCTGGAGGTGCATAAACGTTAAGTAAAGTTACCATAGTCCCTTCTATTTTGCCTGTAATCATCACATACCTGCCTCCCGTATCAGTGAGTTCTGATATGTGCTCATAATTCACGCCTCTTGCTATCAGAATAGCTACTCCTCTTTTATGCCCAGATCTATCAGATGATGCAAATACATATTTAATGCCAATCCTGTTAAGTTTGGCATGTTCAATGGTGTTGAGGTGGGTTTCTTGAAGATAGGCTACTTGAACCTTATCTCTTTTTAAGTTGTGCTAAAATTTTCCCTCTTTTGACTGGGTTATTTAAACCGTTAACATTATATGTGGCTAATCTTATGTTCTGCATTAAGGCTTATATCCTTGGGCATGTCCTGCATTTTAGTGAAAAATGACCCCTGTACAGTATAGAACGACTGTAAACAAACATATTGTGAACATTGAACAAGATAAGAAAAGATAAACATAAAATGGTCTTCCAAGATATGAGTCTTACTTAAGACCCTCCACCAGATGGAAGCAGGTGGATTTGGGGGATAGCCTCCCTCTTGGTAAGTGGGAGGGCCCTCACAGGTGTCCACATAAAGTTCCATGTCCATTTGTTTTCCCGAGTATTAGAAATATAACTTTACGGCTAGGTTTAGCGCCACGTTATGCTCTGTTATGAGCTAAATAGTCACACAAGCAAAACTCACCATTCCTAAGTGGGGATTGAGTCCGTTTTTACATCAAGTTACTAACCGCTGTCTGCGCTTTGGGGTGGTACATCTCTTTGGAAGCCCTGCAGTCGCTCTTTATAGTTTGGGGTTCCAGAACCGGTGCTTTCCACTCGTCGTCAGGCTCGTCCGCTTCTCTGCCAGCTTAATTTCCTAAGGCGCTCCATCATTGTCTCAGGTTGATTGACCGCGGCGATGTCGAAACCTCTTTCAGCCAAATCTCCCATTGCCTCTTCAACCGTGTTGTAGATCTTTTCTCCTTCCTGGTATTGCACTTGAAGCCGGGCAGGGAACAATGTTTGAAACTTGATGTTTCGATCCCTGGGAACCTTCCGAACCTCTGCATATTCTTTTCGTTGTTGTAGAATACGTGGTGAGTAATCATTGTCTACGTTAATTCGGGTTGTGCCCAACATCAAACCCTTTTTTTGCCACGCTTTCCTGAGCACTATCTACTTGGTTCGGAAGCTAGCGAATTTGACAACGATTGATCTTGGTTGTGCATTTGGTGGGGGCCGAACTCCTAGTGAGCGATGGGCTCTCTCAGTGTTCAGGGCCGTATCAGCAACGTCAAGATTATCCCTTATCAGCTGCTCCACGAACACAATCACTGACAGACTGTCCCTTTCAGCCCCCTCCGGAATCCCATATAAGCGAATGTTTTCGCGTCGTGATCGACTCTCCTGCTCGGTTAGCCTTGCCTCCATCTGAGCATGAAGTTTTAGCATTTCAGACACAATGTCCTCGACATTTTGTATTCTTTCTTCTGCCTTTTCGATTCGGCCCTCAGCCTCTTCCAATTTGGTGTTCTCATTCTCATTATCTCTAGCTGCTTTATCCTTCTACAGGGTCGCAGGCAAGCTGGAGCCTATCCCAGCTGACTACGGGCGAAAGGCGGGGTACACCCTGGACAAGTCGCCAGGTCATCACAGGGCTGACACACAGACACAGACAACCATTCACACTCACATTCACACCTACGCTCAATTTAGAGCCACCAGTTAACCTAATCTGCATGTCTTTGGACTGTGGGGGAAACCGGAGCACCCGGAGGAAACCCACGCGGACACGGGGAGAACATGCAAACTCCGCACAGAAAGGCCCTCGCCGGCCATGGGGCTCGAACCCAGGACCTTCTTGCTGTGAGGCGACAGTGCTAACCACTACACCACCGTGCCGCCCCAATTTGGTGTTGGTTTTTGTTATTTCCCCTTTGATTTCTTCCATTTGTGATTTATTGTCCTGTCGAAATTCTCTTAATTTTCAGATGCAAATTAGCCGTAGATTCCCCGACAGGATTAGCATCGTCATTTCGAGTCCCTGTTTGCTTTTGTGCTTTAAGTTCTTTGCTGTCTTTTTTAACCTTAGCTGCCATCGTTGCCCTCTCATAGATTTTTCCTACTTTGGTGTTTGATATGTGATGATTTAGGGCTAAAATTATAACTTACTCGGGAGCAACTTCTTTATGCTGCCATCCGTGTCATGGCCGGAAGCGGAACTTATGCCTGTCTTTCAACAAGGGCTTTCTTCTTGCCACTCTTCCAAAAAGGCCAGATTTGTGGAGTGCACGACTTATAGTTGTCCTGTGCACAGATTCTCCCACCTGAGCTGTGGATTTCTGCAGCTCCTCCAGAGTGATCATGGGCCTCTTGGCTGCTTCTCTGACCAGTGCTCTCCTTGCTCGCTCTGTCAGTTTAGGTGGACGGCCATGTCTTGGTAGGTTTGCAGTTGTGCCATACTTTTTCCATTTTTGAATGATGGATTGAACAGTGCTTCTTGAGATGTTCAAAGCTTGGGATATTTTTTTTATAACCTAACCCTGCTTTAAACTTCTCCAGAACTTTATCCCTGACCTGTCTGGTGAGTTCGTTGGTCTTCATGATGCTGTTTGTTCTTCAGTATTCTCTAACAAACCACTGAGGCCTTCACAGAACAAGTGTATTTATGCTGAGAGTAAATTACACACAGTAGGACTCTATTAAATAATTAGATGACTTCTGAAGGCAATCGATTGCACTGGATTGTATTTAGAGGTATCAGAGTACAGGGGGCTGAATACTAATGCACACCACATTTTTCAGATTTTTATTTGTTTAAAATTTTGAAGACCATTTATCATTTTCGTTTCACTTCACAATTATGTGCTACTCTGTGTTGGTCTATCACATAAAATCTCAGTAAAAAACTTTTAAGTTTGTGGTTGTAAGGTGGAAAAATGTGAAAAAGTTCAAGGGGTATGAGTACTTTTTCAAGGCACTGTATGTTCGAGGGAATGGCCTAATCTTAAGCAGTGCCGTTCTATTGGAATGGCTCTGGTTGGTTGTCTGGTTGGAGTCTCATCGCATCGCTCCTGTGGAGGACGGCCCCATGAGGACAGTTGAAAGGAACACCTGGAGGACGCTCTGGACACTTACAGTAATGCTTTTATGGCTGAGGACGACAGTTGACTTGCTAACTTTAGGACTTCAGTTTTCATGAACAGTTTTGCACTCAAGTTTCCATCAATGAAGAGTTTATAACATCAACGAAACTGACTTCATGTTAAAACTGTTAATGTTATAGTCATGTTGTCTGTTGTTGCCCAAATGAGGATGGGTTCCCTTTTGAGTCTGGTTCCTCTCGAGGTTTCTTCATGTCGTCTGAGGGAGTTTTTCCTTGCCACCGTCGCCACAGGCTTGCTCATTGGGGATAGATTAGGGATAAAATTAGCTCGTGTTTTAAGTCGTTCAAATTCTGTAAAGCTGCTTTGCGACAATGTTTATTGTTAAAAGCGCTATAGAAATATACTTGACTATTACACATGCTTCTCTATTTTGTTTCCCTTAGGTGCTCCAAGACAATCTGCTCAAGGAAACAGCCGACACACTTAGTGACCCGCAGTAAGTGTAAACAAGTCATTTGTAAAGTCTTTTCCCACAGAATATTGTCTTACAATGTACTGTTTTTAGTAATGCTAAACTATACTAAGTAACTTTAAAAACGCACAATGGAATTCAACACGATATCACTTTAGATCCATGCATATATTTGAAATTTATGATATTGTATGTAATGCACACACATCTTGAAACATCGATAAAGGACATTTATTGTCAAACGCAAGAATTAATTCACAATAAAAAAATTCAAAGTGACAGTCGGTCCATGTTCGGACCGTCATGCTGGAGATTCTGGGTCTGTGTCGTCCAGGGGTCTCAGCAGCAGTGACTGAGGGTGTCAGGAATCTGTCACGGAGGTGAGCTAGCCTGATGTGCTGATCCTGAACTGGCGTCGTGACTCAAGGCTGACCAGGGCGTGGATGATCCCTGGTGCTCCCTGTCTGTCTGTAACGCTGACTCAAACGGGAAATGGTCGAATGATGAACACCGAAGTGCTGGGCGACCTCTGTCTGTGTACTTCCGGCACGCAACATCCCGATGGCCTGTTCACGTTGATTTTGGCTTAGGCGTGGCATCTTCAATAATGACAATTTTCCCATCATTTCCCCCGGGTATTTATAGGCAAGATTGTGTGTGTACAGTGTATGCAAAATTTGTTTGAAAATTAAAGCCTGTCCATGTCATTGACTACCCGAGTCATATTGTACGTTATTGAGTACAACTCCCTTAAATTCTGATTTGAGCACAGATTTGGAACTTATTCGGGCGGAACGAAGTTATTTTTCCATTGTGATATATTTCTTTTCTTCTTGAGATAAACTCAGCACGAATTCAGCAAGTTTTATCAATGCGCGTTTTTAAAGTTACTTAGTGTATTATTGCAGTTTCATTTCCATAATTTGGAGTTCTTCGTGGCAGTTGAAATGTCTGTTATGCGTCTGTGCAGGAGTGTGCCAGAAGAGGAGCGACAGGCAAAATATGTGCGTGTTCTGACCAGCTCGCTGCTGGCTCTCAAGAAACTGCTTGTGTCCTCATCCATTTCTGATCGCGAGGTTCTCAGCCAGCAGCTCACTCACATCATCTCCCAGGGGAAATTCTGGAAGTACAGCAAACACAAAACCCCACAGGTGAGGTGGATAAGGTGCAAAAAACCAAAACATTTTAGATCAGTGGTTCTCAAACTTTTTTCACCAAGTACCACCTCAGAAAATACTTGGCTCTCCAAGTACCACCATAATGACCAACATTAAAATACAGTAGCGTAGTAGGCCTAAGTATTCATTAAAAACAAGGTGGAGGTTTTATTTAACAAGTATATTTAATATTGTTGGCCACTGTAACATTACACACAGTACTTTGAACAGTAACACTGTGTTTAAATATAGGAAAATAAAACGCTGTACTTAAATAATGAATCAAATACAATTAATTGCACATAAAAGTGAAATAAACATTGTACTAAAATAAATATTAAGACAGTTCTTAGATTAAATGAAAATGCACTTAAAAGTTAAATAACTGTACTGTACTTAAATGTTAAGTATAAAAAAAAAGTACTGTACTTGAAAAAAATCAAAACAGGCTATGCATAGCTGCAGTTCTTGCCGTTTCTTAACTCCAGTGACTGCTTTCTGAAACAGAAACACCCACCCACAAACAGAGGAAGAACAATAAGATTAAGAATAAAACAAAAGTGAGGAAAAGCATTAAGAATAACAGCTGTAGTTAAATATACACAGAGTATTGACTGATTGACTATTGTGATGGGTGTGCATGCCTCTGTGAACACAGTCCTGCAACGTCTGGGTCAATGGAGGTCAGCTTCAGTCTCAGGTTTGGCTCAGCATCCACCCTGCTTTTGTACTTTTTGTTTTTATGACAACAAGTGAAGAAAAGCCTTTCTCGCACAGGTAGGTGGTCACAAAAGGAAGGAGAAATCGCACAGTCTTGTCAGAAAGCACAGGGTATTCACTGTACTGCTTCATCCAGAAGTCCAACAGAGTGTGCTTTCTGAAAGATGCCTTCAGTGTCGATATGAAGTTTCCTGTGCTTTGGCTACGGGTGTACCATAGGACAGAGTGGTGGACTCGGACTGCTTCAGTTCATCACGTTTTCGTAAAAAAAAAAAAATCCATTGGTTTGTCCTTTAGTGCTATGTTTGGTTATAAGATGCTGTTTGAGATGCGATGGTTTCATGGACTCATTGCTCAGAACGTCCCCGCATACGACACACTGCGGCCTGGGCAGCTCCTCTGTCCCGCTCCAGATTAATCCCAGTTTTATGTATTTTTTGTCATACTTCCTCCTTACTGGTTTCTGCCGTTTGCTAGCAGTTCTGGGACTGGTTTTGCCACTGTTGTTAGCATCTGTGCTCGGCTCACACACGTCCTCTTCAGTTCTCCCTCTGTTTTAAGACTGTCTGGATTTAAGCCACGACAGTAATTTTGTCGTACTCGTCATAATTAGCAAAGCCACCTCCACCTTTTCCCATCACAGCCTAGTCTACCAATGGCAGATAACCGTCTGTCAGCGGAACCGGCGGGAATGCGTATGTATGCTACGTATGGCTACCCAGAAGCACTTGCAAACTTTTTTTTAAATTATTAACTTAATTTTTATCTCCTTTCATTTTCTTGTCATCGGTTGATAAGATATTTTCATCCATTCGGATATTATGGATAGTATTTCACGTTTTATTTTTTAATTTTATTTATATTTAATTAAGTGATTCTTTGGCGTACCACTAGATGGAGCCCGCGTACCACAGTTTGAGAATCACTGTTTTAGATCATCCAACCAATTCACTCTAAACATTTTCAGCATTTCTAGGACTTACTGATGGAAAGTGAAGGAACAGAATGCTTGAATTCTTGATATCTACAGTGCCTTGCAAAAGTATTCATCCCCCCTGGTGTTTGTCCTGTTTTGTCACATTACAAGCTGGAATTAAAATGGATTTTTGGAGGGTTAGCACCATTTTTGATTTACACAACATGCCTACCACTTTAAAGGTGCACATTGTTGTTTTATTGTGACACAAACAATAAGATGAAAAACCAGAAATCTGGAGTGTGCGTAAGTATGAAGCCCCTAAATAAGAGCTGGTCCAACCAATTCACTTCATAAGTCACGTAATTAGTTGATTAAGATCCACCCGTGTGCAGTCAAAGTGTCATATGATCTGTCACATGATGTCTGTATAAATCAAGCTGTTCTGGAAGGACCCTGACTCTGCAACACTACTAAGCAAGCAACATGAAAACCAAGGAGCCTCCAAACAGGTCAGAGACAAAGTTGTGGAGAAGTATAGATCAGGGTTGGGTTATAAAAAGTATCCCAAACTTTGAATATCCCAGGGAGCACCATTAAATCCATTATAGCAAAATGGAAAGAATATGGCACCACTACAAACCTGACAAGAGAAGGCCACCCACCAAAACTCAGACCAGGCAAGGAGGACATTAATCAGAGATGCAACAAAGACACCAAAGATAACACTGAAGGAGCTGCAAAGATCCACAGTGGAGATGGGAGTATCTGTCCATCGGACCACTTTAAGCCGTACACTCCAAAGAGTGGGGCTTTATGGAAGAGTAGCCAGTAAAAGTCATTGCTTAAAAAAAAAATCAGGCTTTGAGTTTGCCCAACAGCATGTGGAAGACTCCCCAGACACATGGAAGAAGATTCCCTGGTCAAATGAGACAAAAATTGAACTTTTTGGCCATCATGGGAAATGCCATGTGTGGCACAAACCCGATACTGTCAGAACACCATCCTGACGTTGAAGCATGGTGGTGGTAGCATCATCTGCAGGGACAGGAAAGCTGGTCAGGACTGAAGGAAAGATGGATGGCACTAAATACAGGGCAATTCTGGAGGAAAACCTGTTTGAGTCAGCCAGAGATTTGAGACTGGGATGAAGCTTCACGTTCCAGCAGGACAATGACCCTAAACATACTGCTAAAGCTACACTGGAGCGGTTTAACAGGAAGCATTTAAATGTCTTGGAATGGCCTAATCAAAGCCCAGACCTCAATCCAGTTGAGAATCTGTGGCATAACTTGACGATTGCTGTACACCAACGCAATCCATCTAACTTCTAGGAGTTGGAGTAGTTTTGCCTTGAGGAATGGGCAAAAATCCCAGTGGCTAGATGTGTTAGCTCATAGAGACATACTCCAAGAGACTGGAAGTTGTAATTATAGCAAAAGGTGGCTCTACAAAGTATTGACTTGGGGGGGGGGTGAATACCTATGCACGCTCCAAATTTCTGTTTTCCCATCTTATTGTTTGTGTCATAATAAAACAACATTGTGCACCTTTAAAATGGTAGGCATGTTGTGTAAATCAAATGGTGCCAAACCCCCCAAAATCCATTTTCATTCCAGCTTGTAATGCAACAAAACAGGACAAACACCAGAAGGATGAATACTTTTGCAAGGCGCTGTATGATTCTATCCACGTTGACCAGATATGAGCAATCACACGCTCTGATTGGTTACTCTATTACTAGGATATCAGCTTATATACTGTGAGTAGAGAAAAACAAAATGGCTGAGCGTTTTGCTGAACCAACTGAGGGCCAAATTAAAAACTACTTGAAACAAAACCCCAAAATTTGTCATCAAGTATTTAAAAGAAACAGAAATAGCTCAAAGAATATAGTTTTTTTTTCCCCCCCTTTCCTTTCCCCCTAGTATTTCCTGTTCCACACTCCAGCCTAGTCGGTGGTGGTAACACACCTTTTAAGTTGGTTTGCCAACTGCCAAAAAACCCAAAAGAAGAAGAAAACTCCCCCCCCCCCCCCCCCCCCAAAAAAAAAAAAATATGGAGTAAAAGTATTTGATGGTAAGAATGTACTTTTTTTTTTTCTTCTTCCCAGGAATTATTATAATAGCATTTTTCACAAATTGCTACTGCCATTTTGGCGGTTTGTTTCCATTCTAAGTGGAAATTTTGTCGGAAGTTTTGTATAAAGTTTTTTTTTTTTTTTTTTTTTTTTTTTTTTTTTTTTAATTGAATTTGCAGAAAATAAAAAAAATTCTCAAAATCCAGTGAATGTGGATAGAATAAAACAGTTATTCCACTCAATCTCGTCATACATGGATTATAGTTGACTCGGCGTTACTCGCTTTGTCGGCTATCAGCTCATGTACGACTCAATTTTGTGGAATAACTGTTAAATATATTCAACTGATAAGCGATAATTTAATTGGTAAAAACGACTAAAGGAGACTGTTGAATGATAATTTAACAGATCAGAAACTTATTTACTTAAATGTAATGCAAGTACAAAGCTGGAAGTTGTGTTCTCTTCTCCTCCAGGTCAGAGGGGCGTTCTTTAATATGGTAGCTGCGCTGTGTGAAATCGTACCTCAGGTCGTTCAGACAGAAGCAGCTCGTGCTTGTTCTGCCGTACTCCTCAGTATCGATGACTCCGACCCTGTTGTGCTGCCGCCGCTATGGGAAGCTGTTCTGCATGTTATCTCCAGCATACAGGTCAGGCCCTTTGGTGTGATCTTTGTGTGAGTGATGGTTCTCTTTTATTTTTTTATTAATATTGTTTTATTAAATATTTGATTTTTTTCACATTTTTGGCTTAAATGAAGTAAAAAAAAATCCAAAAGGGTTTTAACCTTTCCAACTTTATAATTCAGGTCTCAGGATTGCACAGTTAATATTCGGACTTCAGTAGCACCTCTATAGATTTTTTTTGTTTCTTTTTCTGACAGTAAATTAAAATATTGGATTATCCTTCATCAGTTTAATGTTCTCAATGTTCTGCAGGACTGTTGGACTCACGTCAATGCTCAGAAGGGTGTGCTGCCCAAGCTTTGGGCTCTGTTGAGGGCAGGGGGGCGGGGCTTGGCCACCACCCTGCACCCCAATTTACTTCCCTTTATCAGCCAACTGCCAGGAGAGATCACTGAGCCCAAACTCAACTTCTGCAGCACATTCTTCTCTTCCCTTATAGAAGGGTAAGACACCTGGATCACTGTATCACTGATTTGCTTTAGAGCAGGGGTTCTCAACCTTTTCTACTTTAAGCAGGGATGCAAACGGCGCGCCTTTTGGCAGATGCCGCCTTTTTCACAGCTGTCTGGGGGACTTGTGTGAATCACGCAGATCCGATGAGTTTCTTTTTTTTGGGGGGGGCGTTGGAGTGCGCACGTAAAGCCAATTGGCTGCGCGCCATTATCTGCTGCTGGCTGCACTTCACTGCACGCGCAAGGATTTCCATCAGTCCAACGTAAGTTACGTAATTGGCTTTACGTACGCAGCTTTCTGATTTACTGTTTTCTTCTCATACTTATACTTTCTATGTTTCATGGACTGTAGAGATGCACCGATACCACATTTGTGAAAACCGATACGAGTATGAGTACTATCATTTCAGTACTTGCCGATACCGAGTACTACCGATACTGTTGATGTTATTAAAATATAGGCTACCTACATATCTATAATCTAAGGCAGCTGGGCCATAGAAGGTTCACGCTGCATGCTGCACGCTACACGCGTGTAAAGAAAAGTGGACAAACGTAGCATGACTTGCTCTGGGCCATAGAACGGCGTTCACGTTGCACGCTGCACGCTTCACGCGTGAAGCGAGAAATGAACATGCACACTTTTTTCTAGGCGTGAAGATGGAAATTCCAGTCAATGCATGCACGACCCCAAGGTCACCGCCGCGCCAGCCAATCAGAACGGGTCTAGGGAGATAAAATGGACGACTACCGAGAAAAGTTGATCGAGTTTGTTCGAGAAAGGCCCCTGCTATGGGATCCGCGTGTGGTGGATTATAAAGACAGGGACCAGAAGGCACAAGTTTGGGAGGACTTGAATGAGCGTGTGAAATCACCGACAGGTATGTGTTATAGTCTTCGGGCGTGTGCCGTCAAAAAGCACTGGGCTATCGTTTTGATTTTGATATCATTGTTTTAGTCGTCATCCGAAGAGTCCATATTGTTGGTTACTCGGTCAAAGTAGAACAGACGCAACACGTGAACATCCAAGCATGAAGTTTAATGGCCCAGGGTCCGGTTCTTCACGTGAACGTGCAGCGTGAACCTTCTATGGCCCAGCTGCCTAACACCCGCGGGCCGCCGCAATGCTCGCAACCACCCACTACAACTCTGCGCACTGACATTCAGTACCCAGCAGAGGGAGACAACTAGTCATGAACGAGTGTATAGAGAAGACGACTCAGCCGTTACAACCAAACGAACATGTCGTCCTCAGCAGTTTGGCGTTTTTATAAAATTTTGGAGGAAGACAGGAGCAAAGTGAAATGCACCATATGCAGTGCAACAATAGCAAGAGGTGGGAAGGAAAGTACTTCATTTCTAACTGGAGTGATCATGCACACGGGTTCACATTGACAATCTCCGCTGCTCCAGAAGCGCAGAGTAGCCTTGAGTCCACGTCACACAGCGCCTCTTCACGGTAGCGCTTATCTTTTGCAACATTGTTACAATAATGTTGCAAAACCTAAGCGCTGCTGCGCTAGGCCTACTAGGCCTACATAACAATGTTGCAAAAGAAGCGCTACCGTGAAATGAAGAGGCGCTGTCTGCTGGCAGTGTAACGTGGACTACAAGGCTATCTGCGCTTCCGTGTGCAACCTCTCTCGATTGTCGCGCAACATTCACTCCCAGAAAACTACACTCATTGCAAATAGCCTACACAAAGAATTAAATATTTAGCTGCTGCAATTTCTGAAAAAGGCTGCTATTTATTTGGATTAGATTACAATGTCCAACTTTCGAAGTCAAGAAAGACTTGCACTCTTGCAACATGTAAGACCGATTGTTGATGAAGGGAGGAGAGAGCAGTGAGTTACCACATGCAGCGTGATCATTTCACTCCGCTGGTCACTTACCCCCTCTATCATCGGCCTTCCGCAACATTGCGGTCTTGGTTGACTTAAGGGTTGTTCTGGTGGTGCGCTTAAACTACTCCAATTACATTTAGCAACAAGACAAGGGCGTGAAAGGGAGGAGCAGTGACCATCGCAACATCACAGAGAGCGCACAAGATAACAGTGGCGGCCGGCGACGATGTATTATTTAATTTCCATCGCCAGTAATGCAGACTAAAATATGCCCCCCCCCTCCTCTCATGTGCATGTGCGCACATCCTGCTGTGTGCTGCAGGAGAGTTGAATGCCTCGAGCACGCTCTTGTTCAGTCGCAGAACTTGTTAGGCAGATGCTGTTGCTGTCCATTCGCAACATCGCGTCCCGTGCTCGTGGAGCTCCATACCTGTAGATGGGACGTCAGTTTCCTTGGTCTTAGCGTTGCCCTCAACTGAAACAAGTTGGAAAACTCAATCAGCCATTTCTTAAAGCTCTCTCTCTCACTCTTCACTCTTAAAAGGATAGTTCAGGATTTTTGACATGAATCTGTATGGCATCCCCATCAATAGTGTTGTGCAAACACACTGACTTACCCCCGACAGCATCCTGTGAGTCCAGTTCTTGTCCAGTTTTGGTCCAGACGAAAGTAGTCCGGCAAGTTTGTTGGGGTCACGAAAGTAAAACGTTTTTCGTCTCAAAACAGTATGTGTTCAAAAGAGTGATATATTTGCATCACAAAACCGTTGTCAAATAAAAAGTCAGACCTCGAAATCGCTTGGTACTATTTTCTCTCCCTTCTTATCACTGCGCGCTGCCGCCAGGTGACAGCCACGGCTGTTTCATTCATTGTTTACTAGTGATGGGAATTTCGGCTCTTTTTCGGGAGCCGGCTCTTTTGGCTCTTCTTACTATAAGGAGCCGGATCTTTCGGCTCCTGAGATTTTATTTTTGATTTAAAGGAGTACGCCACCCCCAGATGAAATTGAGTCAGTCCCTAGAGTTGGATGAGTGAGCCAAAGCGTTTTGTAGCCGACCCAGCCATTGTCCTGATCTATAAACGCCCCGGTTAGCTTAGCTTAGCGTAGTCACTGTAATCCGGCGTGTCCAGCTAGCATTGTCGTTACAAAAGTGAATTAAATAACTCAAGATTGTTTATAATTATTTCTCATGACTTGTACAGTCACATCGAGTACACATATCAATGCAAATTAACACGAAGGGATTTACTAGACCAATTTATATCTGGAACTATTTTCAGCCACAGCACAGGCAAAGCACCGCTGCAGGCGCAAAGACACCGCGCAGCGCCTGAAAACGGGTGCGCAGCGCCTGAAAACCCGTTTTCAGGCACTGCGCGGTGTCTTTGCGCCTTCCTTTTCCTACCTATTCCTTTAATTGCTGCAATTAACTAGTTAATTCTGATTCTATTTCTCCTCTCAGTTATAATCTGTCCTGCTTTTGAAAAGATCCTCTCTGGGGGGACAGATGCTGCCACTATACACATCCTCCGTGCCATCACGTGTGTAAGCCGTGGATAGAGTGCAGCCTTCGTCTCCCACCAGCTTAGTGGGTCTGCGTTTCGCTGTCACCTGGCGGCAGCGCGCAGTGATGAGAAGGGAGAGAAAATAGTGCCAAGCGATTTCAAGGTCTGACTTTTTATTTGACAACGGTTTTGTGATGCAAATATATCACTCTTTTGAACACATACTGTTTTGAGACGAAAAACGTTTTACTTTCGTGACCCCAACAAACTTGCCGGACTACTTTCGTCTGGACCAAAACTGGACAAGAACTGGACTCACAGGATGCTGTCGGGGGTAAGTCAGTGTGTTTGCACAACACTATTGATGGGGATGCCATACAGAGTCATGTCAAAAATCCCGAACTATCCCTTTAAACTCTCCCGGTTGGACTCGTACTTAAAAACTCTGCCGGTTGGATTCACTTATACAAAAATCCGATTTTCATTTGTTTGTTAGTGAGTAGCCTGTCCTACAAAACCCTTACCTAGGCGAATAGCCAACATTAAAAAAGGACAACGTTGGGGATCTTAGCGTAGGCCTATCTGCGCATGGCAGCGAAAGGGAGTGGAGTGTGGAGAGATGTTTAAAATGACAGTGTTGGGGAAAGATGTTGTGACGGCACTGTTTCATGACTATGCAAACACATCTTCGTCATGGAAAAATGGGTTGTTGTCCAACAATTTTTTTTGTCTTCTGACGAAATTAGCCTACGCTCAATGCTTGAGATTTACAATTTTTTTCCTGGGAGAGGCTTTTTTTCCTCGAACGGACACTGGCAAACGGCGCTTCACGGAACACTATCGGCGCATGGTATAGCCTATCATATTATGCTCAAGCCTGAGCTCAACAATGCTTCAGTTTTTTTTTCTCTCTCGAATGGAACAAAAAGCGCTGCAGGGAACATTGGTATCGGCGCATGGGATCGGCACTGGTATCGGTTCATGGTATCGGCAACTGTTTGACAAGTACGAGTATAAGTATATTAGTGGAGTATCGGGGCCGATGCCAGTATCGGTGCATGCTTAATGGACTGTAACGGCATTTGCTTATTTAGTAATTTTAATACAGAATTTACTTTGAAATTATAATCAGACACTCCAACGCCCCCCCCCCCCCCCCCAAAAAAAAAAAAAAAAACAACTCATCGGATCTGCACGATTCACACAATTCCCCCAGACAGCCATGAAAAAGGCGACATCCGCCAAAAGGCGCGCCGTTTGCATCCGTTAAGGCCCACCTACAGTATTCATACTTGTAACGAGTCAGGGCCCATTAAAAAAGATCCCTCATTATTTTGGCTCATCTATCGTCTAATAATATACCGTAAAGTGGATTAACAGAATCCAATGTCACTCCCTGTTATAGATGGGAGCGCAGAAATTAAATAAATACAATAAAAACAAACTGTTTTTAATTGTAAGTATTGTGTTTAAAACTGTATGGCTGTGTCAGGAGCCAACATAAAACCCTGCATGCAGGGCATTCTCAGTCAAAAAGGATTAATGATCCAAAAGTGGAGTCTGGTCCATTAACACAAGAACTTATTGCCATGTTTGTGTACAGCAAACAATCAAGTTATTAAAACCAAGAAGTTGATATAGAAACGACTCCATGGGATTAGATCCTTACACACTAACAAAGAAGGATTTTTCCTACGAGTTGGAAAATTATCCATCCGTTGAGTTTCCGGCATCTCAAACTACCTGGTGCTGCAGACATCGTTCTACACGGGGACACGGATGAAAACCTAGAAGAGCATGGAGGCGTACAACTTTTGAGATGTGGCCGGGTTAAAGATCTGAGGATCAGGATACTACAAGGTAGACGGATCTAAGTGCAGCAAGAGTGTTCATTAGCAGGCGTGATATTTACGAAAACAAAACAGAAAGCACAGTCATAAAGCAGAGCATTTAAACAGCGTTATAAACATGGCTAGAAACAAACATGACCGTGATGATGGTAATACTTCGCAAAGCCTCTGTGAAAACAGCATTCGTATGTGCATGTGCTGATTGCGCACAAGTCAGTACCAGGTGTTTCCCATAATGACTGGCTCCCAAGCGCGTGCGCAATGTGCTGCGGCCGCTCGAGCTGCACCAGGCTCAAGTACGCAAAGGCGTGACAGTCAAGTGGTCACCTGCTGTGTGACCACAAGTTTTAGCTCACCTGTATATCGCCACCAAAATGCCTCATTTTCATCGATGACCTATCGCAAAGTATCACGAGCTGTAGTGCGACCGTAGCTTAATGAGACGGATGTGACCTCGGATGCAACCCAGCAATTGTACCTGACTACGAGTAAAAAAAAAAAAAAATTTTACTTCAACTTGAAAAAAAATTCGTGGCCCAGTGGTTGAGAGACACTGCTTTAGAGACTTTTGATTAATACGTTTGATTGAATATGATTTAGACCTGTCTAAAGAGAGACTAGATAATGTTGCTTATAACACATTGCTGCAGGCTTCTCAAATCTGATTGGCTAGAAGGATCATTACTGTTCTATAACATTTTCTTCCTCAAAGCAGTGACCTGTATGGTTACTGTTACAGGTTTCGCAAGCAAATATGTCTGTATGTTGATTTGATCTCAGCTATACGGTTTTGAATGGTGATGTTGGTTTTAATTTGAAATAAAATGATGCAAGAAATAATACAGATAAAACTAAATCTTTGATGTGAATATTCAGAATTTGGGAAAAATTCTGCAAATTTGTGGAAAAATGGCGGCTTGATCTGGGACATGATAAATGGTTGACTACATCGCATTCCCTTAAAAAGGTTGTAGTCCACTGAAAAGTCTACAGTTATCACTAATTGTATTTTAAGTTGTAACTTTATACACCTAAGGATTGGTGCGCTCATAGAATAATCATAACCGTCATAAAACATCATGCAAAATATTTGATCTCCGTTGTAACTCCATTTTCCGCATACCCAAAACCAATACGATCGTGTGTTTTGATCTAAACGGAAAGCCTCAGGGTCAAGGTCACTACCTCACCAAAAGTAGTAACTTAAAATCACTACGCCATATAAACATTTAGTTATAAATCTGCGATTTTGTTTTTTAAAAAGAAGTTAGTGAGTTAGAACTTTATTGATCCCCATGGGGCAATTGTATTTGCTGTACAGTCGCTGGCACAAGACATGAGACACAGACAGGCATCCAAAACAACAGAAAAAACACATACACAGAAAATTGCTATTCACACACTAATACTACATTGGTTGACTGAATTACCACTTGGCCTCGTTTAGGGCTTTTATCGCTTGGGGTACAAAAGAAAACCTTGACCTGTTTTTGGACAGCAGAGGGGGACAAAACCGACGTCCAGATGGCAGGAGTTGAAATGAAGGACAGCGTGTGTGTGTGTGTGTGTGTATTGTTCAATAATGTTATCAGCCTTTTTAACAAGTCTGTCTCTATAAATACTTTCCATACTTGGCAGAGTGATCCCAAGAAGCTTGCTGGCAGTAGAGACTGTCTTTCTGACCACCTTTTTCTGTGCCTCAGTGGCATTGCCAAACCAGCAAGTAATACAGAAGGTTAAAACACTTTCAATAAAAGCAGTATAAAACATGTGAAGCATCTTTTTGTCAACCTTAAAAACAAGCAGTTTCTTTAAGAAGTACATTCTTTGCTGTGTCTTGGTATGCAGTAAATCAGTCCATGAGTCCCATTTCAGCTTATTGTCAAGTACGACACCCAGGTATTTATAAGTGGAGACAGTCTGAATGGTCTCTCCCATCACAACTGTGGCAGAGGATGAGTGTGACCTTCTAAAATCAATAGAATGGACAGATTAAAAATAGCATCTAAGGCCCTATTGGCGTTCGCTTTGGGATGAATGTATGCAACGGTGTAAAAGATCTGGGGAAACTCTCTTGGAAGATATGGGGGTCGCAGAGAGACACAAAGCAGTTCAATATCGGGAGTACAAAGGCTCTCTCTCACCACCACAGTCCTACACCACTCGTCCCGAATGAGCAGACAGGCACCGCCCCCTCGGATCTTCCCGGTAGTTGAAGGGTCCCGGTCAGTGCGGAACACGGAAAATCCAGGGGGTCCCACCTCGCTGTCAGAGACGTTGCTGTCCAGCCACGTCTCTGTGATGGCCAGGATGCAGGCACTCCGATACTCGTGCAGGTACCGGACATTCGCTGTCAGCTCGTCCGTTTTTGCTCTCAGGGACTGGGCGTTGATCAGCAGGGTGATGGGAAGAGGAAGTTTGTTTCTCAGTCTTCTGAGTTTCTGCCGAATGCCCCCTTTAGATCCCCGTTTGTGTCTGGTCCAGATAGTACATCTCTTTGGATTTCTTCTGAGGTAGTTTGGTATGGAGTTGACAATGAGTTTGTGATCCGTATGCATATGATCGCGCAACAGGAGAAGGAATTCCCTGCTGTATTGTGTTACACCTGCCACGCCAACACGGTCATGGAAGTGGCCACGGGTGAAGCAAGTGTTTAAAAACACTGCAAGCAGTCCAATCGCACACAAATATGCGAAGTCCATTGTAGCCTTAGTGCGAACTACATGCAAGATTAATCACATCCATCCAAACAATGACTGACGAGTAAATAAATAAACAAACAGAACACACACAGTGCCAAACGCGAACGACAGCAGGGCAGCCACAGCGCAGCGCCCGGAACCAAAAGCTGAAAGTTAGGTATAGAATATGTTTCTTACAGAATATGTTACGATGGTAGCTGGTCTTGTATGAATTTCTGAGCTATAAAATGAGTTGTGGTCTATTTTTTACCGCAGCGTGTTATTTGTGTGCGGGGAAGGACACACATTAACAATTTGCATGTGTAGAATGGAATTTTCCACTCCAACAGTTAGAAGTTGATCGTGCTTCCATTTGCGGTCTTTCTGTTACGCGGGTGATCTGTTCGGACGTTATCACTGAAAAAAGGTGAGTTTTGACAGTTTTATTTTGTTTTAGTCTTGCAGTATAAGGCAATAGAATGTTTTTCATCTGACTTTAATATTTCGTAGTGTTTGCGTATTTTTGGCCAATATTTTGCAACCATGGTCAATTTAGATCGAACTTTTGATCGAATCTACGGCCAGTCATTTTGCCCCGCCCCCGCCTCGCTCTCCGTCTGGTGCGGTAGTGATGCCCTGTTGCTTGCGCGCCGCAGCAGAAACCCGTGCGACCTTCAGCCGGTACAGTCGCTGTTCTTTTACCACCACCGTTATTCTCATCTTTCCGGTGTGTTCTTGATTTTTCCATTTTGTCCTATTTCGCCATATCAAATACCCAAAATGTATCATATTATTCATATTTAAGTGAATAATCAATTCAGTCATCATTGCTTGGCATTTTTAACCCAAGCAATCAAAAAGAGGAAATTTATTCAATATTTTCACTCATCTGTGAAGGAGGGGCTTTAATTCTTCATGATGTAGTTATTTTATATGTAAATCAATTTTACAAAAGCATTTGAATTGAAATCAAAAACTTTTTCCACAGTGGAGGCCAGATAGAGCAAAATACTATCTTTATTCTTATTAAACATGACAGAAGAAACATTGAGTGCTGGGTAAATGCAAAAAAAAATAGTCAAATTAGAACATTAATTTTTTGACCATAATGTCCCAAATGAGAGACCAGTTTCTGAGACGGACCCATATACACAGCACACCTCATTTAAAGGTAAGAAATGCTGCTTTGTTTATTGTTGATGCTCTGGCAGCCATGTTAATAAACTTGGAGGACCTTGGAGTTGAGGAGACCATCCCGAGTTTCTGAGTAGGAATTTGGAGATCATGCTGTCATTTAATACAAGAAAGACGTTTATAAAAGATTTATGGAAGGAGTCTCCAGCACTGGAGTAGTTTGAGATAAAGCTGTTCTGCCCCTAAGGATGGAGAATTTTGACGTTGCTTGGCAACAAAGTGTCTTATTAGCTCCAAGATGAAGTGAGGAAATGGCTGATTATAGCTGCTATAACACAAGTGATAACAAGAACAAATTTGTTACATGGTCATTCCATATTAAATATAACTATAAATTGGATAAAACATTTGTCATTGCTCTAAGAGGAATAAAACACTTTGAAACATGCTGTTAACAGTCTTCTGCTACTTTACATGTCCTGATATAATATAGTCAGCCTCAAATCCATTAATTCGCACTGCTGAGCGAAGGTTAAATGTCCTCAGAGTGTCTGTGTCTCACTGTCTGTCTGCTCTAGGTTTTCCAGCGAGCGTGCCTTAGTCAGTTCCTCAGAGTCTGCAGCCATCGTCTTTGCTACCATGGAGTGCCTCCGTTTTTTTCTGCTACAGAATGCCGGAGAGGAGCCAGAGCAGCGAGCCATCCAGAACATGCTCATCTCCGAGCAGGTGAGTGGCTCTAGGGCTGTGTGTATCGGTGTGGTACTGTTGGGCAGGGATATTTTCCTTTCCCAGGCCTTACACTTACATTCAGCTGAATCTTTGCTGAGCCTTACCTTCCTTTGTTTAGGTTGCAGCGTGCAAAGGTTTGAAATTATCCTTTTAAGCTATGAAGTTTCCAACGACAAGGCTAGAAGATACATAGATCGTTTCAAATTAAGTTCTTTTGTAGAGTAGTACATTTAAATTTCAGAAAGGGGTTAAAAAAACAGATCTCATAACAATTACGGTGATCCATGTCACCTATGTGGGTTTAAAAAAAAGATTTGAGTGTATACACTACAGGTTGGGCAAATATAACTTTATATAAGAATATCAGAATATTTCTTGTTAAATTAAACCCATTCCTCGAGATCCTTGGAAAAGACATGCGATCAGGTACAAAGCAAAAATATAAACGTAGCCATATCAGACGCTCACTGGCCGTGCTGTGAAAATTGTGTGTGCAGACGCTCATCTGAGTTTCCAAATCTGTCACTGAATGTCACTCTTGAATATTTTCTATTGTGAATACAATCATTAAAAAGCTTACAGTTTCTGCTTTCCAAAGAAATTTATCTCGTTAAGATCTGTACAGTACTTTGGGAGTAACAGCAGGTTGAAGTTGGTACAACAGAGTAAAAACTGTGCTCGCGTGACGTCAGGAAACTGCCGGTGCTTTCTGAGTCACGGGAAAGTGGGCAGGCTCGCTCTCTTCTGACTGGATTACTCATGAATATCAATCAGATGACTTTTATAGGGATGTTCTCTCGCTCTCAGTGTTTCTGATGAAATATTCAGCAAAATTTTCCGTCTGCTAGTTTTGGTGTTATGCTTCACGGGAGACTTTGAAGTGAGTGTTCATAGGTTTACCTAATTATTTTTTTCAACTCAAACTAATTCATGTAAATAAATAACTATTTTAGAGTATAACTACAACCCCGATTCCAAAAAAGTTGGGACAAAGTACAAATTGTAAATAAAAACGGAACGCCATGATGTGGAAGTTTCAAAATTCCATATTTTATTCAGAATAGAACATAGATGACATATCAAATGTTTAAACTGAGAAGATGTATCATTTAAAGAGAAAAATTAGGTGATTTTAAATTTCATGACAACAACACATCTCAAAAAAGTTGGGACAAGGCCATGTTTACCACTGTGAGACATCCCCTTTTCTCTTTACAACAGTCTGTAAACGTCTGGGGACCGAGGAGACAAGTTGCTCAAGTTTAGGGATAGGAATGTTAACCCATTCTTGTCTAATGTAGGATTCTAGTTGCTCAACTGTCTTGGGTCTTTTTTGTCGTATCTTCCGTTTTATGATGCGCCAAATGTTTTCTATGGGTGAAAGATCTGGACTGCAGGCTGGCCAGTTCAGTACCCGGACCCTTCTTCTACGCAGCCATGATGCTGTAATTGATGCAGTATGTGGTTTGGCATTGTCATGTTGGAAAATGCAAGGGCTTCCCTGAAAGAGACGTCGTCTGGATGGGAGCATATGTTGCTCTAGAACCTGGATATACCTTTCAGCATTGATGGTGTCTTTCCAGATGTGTAAGCTGCCCATGCCACACGCACTAATGCAACCCCATACCATCAGAGATGCAGGCTTCTGAACTGAGTGCTGATAACAACTTGGGTCGTCCTTCTCCTCTTTAGTCCGAATGACACGGCATCCCTGATTTCCATAAAGAACTTCAAATTTTGATTCGTCTGACCACAGAACAGTTTTCCACTTTGCCACAGTCCATTTTAAATGAGCCTTGGCCCAGAGAAGACGTCTGTGCTTCTGGAGCATGTTTAGATACGGCTTCTTCTTTGAACTATAGAGTTTTAGCTGGCAACGGCGGATGGCACGGTGAATTGTGTTCACAGATAATGTTCTCTGGAAATATTCCTGAGCCCATTTTGTGATTTCCAATACAGAAGCATGCCTGTATGTGATGCAGTGCCGTCTAAGGGCCCGAAGATCACGGGCACCCAGTATGGTTTTCCGGCCTTGACCCTTACGCCCAGAGATTCTTCCAGATTCTCTGAATCTTTTGATATTATGCACTGTAGATGATGATATGTTCAAACTCTTTGCAATTTTACACTGTCGAACTCCTTTCTGATATTGCTCCACTATTTGTCGGCGCAGAATTAGGGGGATTGGTGATCCTCTTCCCATCTTTACTTCTGAGAGTCGCTGCCACTCCAAGATGCTCTTTTTATACCCAGTCATGTTAATGACCTATTGCCAATTGACCTAATGAGTTGCAATTTGGTCCTCCAGCTGTCCCTTTTTTGTACCTTTAACTTTTCCAGCCTCTTATTGCCCCTGTCCCAACTTTTTTGAGATGTGTTGCTGTCATGAAATTTCAAAATGTCTCACTTTTGACATTTGATATGTTGTCTATGTTCTATTGTGAATACAATATCAGTTTTTGAGATTTGTAAATTACTGCATTCCGTTTTTATTTATAATTTGTACTTTGTCCCAACTT
Organism: Neoarius graeffei; assembly: GCF_027579695.1. Classification (NCBI taxonomy): domain Eukaryota; kingdom Metazoa; phylum Chordata; class Actinopteri; order Siluriformes; family Ariidae; genus Neoarius; species Neoarius graeffei. The sequence continues at coordinate 32,480,467 of NC_083593.1, forward strand.
TTTTGGAATCAGGGTTGCAGTTGTTTTGATGAAAAATATTGAGATCTTAGTGGTTGGAATGAGATTTTAAAAAAACCGGAAGTCAGAAACGCGAGCGTCAATTTCAGTTTAGTTAATTGGAATTGTTTGTTGGATGTGGATAACAGTTTTTTTTTTTTTTTTTTGAGTTTCGCTTTGAAAGCTGTGAATATTAATCGAAATAATAATCATTTATATTCTTGAATATAAACACTAGTAGGCCCTACTTAGTAGGGGTGGCACGGTACACAAAAGTGACGGTCCGGTACGTACCTCGGTCCAGACCCCACGGGTACGGTACATTTTCGGTATGGTGCAGGGGAAAAAAACAAAAAAAAAAACAAAAAGGTTGTCCTTAAGGGTATTTATTGTTCAAAAATAGGTAGCTGAAATATTCTGAATCAAAATGAAAAGTGGAACAATGAAGGCAAGGCCACAGATCACAACATAATACTGAGGTACAGTGTTTTAACAGTAATAAACTTCAATCCATTTTTGCAATTATAAACTGCAGTATGTACCTCTTAATGTATTACACCTTCATTCAATTTTTAAGTTTTTCTTCAAAAAAACTAGTTTGTCCACACGATCAGTGCCGAGTGTAGATCTAGTGGCCGTAACTGTCACCTGCTGTTGAAAACACCCTTTCACTGGGCACTGATGTAGCAGGTATGGCCAAGTAACTTTTTGCCAATATAGCTAAATTAGGATACAGAGATTCGTGACATTTCCACCAGGAAAGCGGGTCAGAGTCAACTGAGGCACATTCTTTTGCCATGTAAGCACTGACTTCTTCCTTTAACTTCTGATTCAAAGTAGGCTGGCTCCTCTGATCAGCCCTGAAGAGGGAGCCAGAAATTTCTGCCATCGCTGACCTCTTGGAAGGAGGTGGGAAGGAGGATACCTCTGACTCCTCTGCCTTCACTGGCAAAGGAGTGGCCTGTGAAGTTGATGGTCTGTCCTCCTGTGTGGACAGAGACAGATCATTCTGCAATGTGAAAAGGGGGAAAACAATAAATTGAGCATTATGGTGTAACAGTAGATTAGTCACTTAAGAAATAACATTTTATATATTATTATTTATTATTATTATTTTCTTAAATGCATACCTGTTGTGCTCTTTCCAGCACTTCTCTGGCTACTTGTGTGCTGCTCGTACAAGGGGCGCGTTTGTATGACTACCGTTCTCATCTCCCACGAAGAGCTGATAAAATGCGCCGTTACTGTGAGAAAGCTTTCGGTAGCTCGAGACGTCCACGAATCAGTTGTGAGAGCAATTTCTATTGGAGCCGCTGACAACTCCAATTCTACTACGTGCCTTGTTCTTTTGTAAATGTCTGGTACTACCGTTTGTTTAATACGGCTGCAGGATGGCACCGTGAAACGTGGTTCTAGCACATGTAACAAATATTTGAAGCCTTCCTCTTCCACAGCGGAGTATGGGCGCATTGCGGATGCAATATAAATCCCAATTGCGTCGGTAATTTTTTTTCACTCTAGTAGAGTTTGTCTAGTGGTTGGTGAAACACGGTGGGGAGAAGTGACTGGACACTTTTTTTTTTTTCGGTCTTGTTCCAGTTCTGGGGATGCCTGGGTGATGTCGTCGGATGTGCTTTAGCATGTTCGAAGTGTTCCCATTTGCATAACCAACCACTGTCGAACAACGCCGACAGACAGTCTTCGTTTTGTCTACTTCTCGCTCACCTTTATTGTAAGTCACGGGGAACCTGAAATTATCCCACACCGTTGATTTAAACGATGCAGGCGGGTCTTCTAACTCCGGTGTGCGGTCACTCGCCATTCTTGCATTCGTGCATACTTCTCTTCAAACTTGCAGCCGCAAAGAAAAATAAGGAGCCATACCAAGCAGCAGTTGTATTTTGAAGGCGTTTAGGCGAGGTTGGAAAAGCTAGACCAATCAAGAGTTTCCAGGTGCAAATGGTTAATATGCCCTGAATGAATCCTCACGTGACACAGCAGTTCCGCGTTTAGTTCTTCTCATCTCATCTCATTATCTCTAGCCGCTTTATCCTTCTACAGGGTCGCAGGCAAGCTGGAGCCTATCCCAGCTGACTACGGGCGAAAGGCGGGGTACACCCTGGACAAGTCGCCAGGTCATCACAGGGCTGACACATAGACACAGACAACCATTCACATTCACACCTACGGTCAATTTAGAGTCACCAGTTAACCTAACCTGCATGTCTTTGGACTGTGGGGGAAACCGGAGCACCCGGAGGAAACCCACGCGGACACGGGGAGAACATGCAAACTCCGCACAGAAAGGCCCTCGCCGGCAACGGGGCTCGAACCCGGACCTTCTTGCTGTGAGGCGACAGCGCTAACCACTACACCACCGTGCCGCCCCCGTTTAGTTCTTATTAAAAAAAAAAAGGAGTACCGTGTATTCTCCGTGACAATGCATGTACCGGACCGTGACCCCCGTACCGTGACGGTCCAATACGAGTACAAATACCGTGCCACCCCTACTACTTAGAAATACAAAGGCCTACAGAGCACAAAGAGGTTATTAGAAATATTCTTTTATTACTTTCTTTTCATAGAGAATGGTAGATGGGAATGACATTCAATTCTTATTGATGCATATTTTATCATTAACATTGATTTCTCCTTCTTTGTGATGTATAAAGGAGAGTTAAGATCAGCTTTTATATTGCACAAATAAAGCGATTTGGTGAAACTCTGAAGAGTGTACTGATTTAACGGTTTTACCTAATTAGCATAATTAATACTAACTAAATACGAATTTGCATAATTTTTTACTGATTTTTCAAACGTATTCAGTATACAACCATCTGTGTGCCTGCCAATTTACATTTAAATGGCTTGGAAAATTAAAGTCATTAAGAAAAAACATTTTGGTCTCATTTGTTAATGAGGCCCATTTTGGACCATGTTATCTGAATACATAATATTACGGCAGTTTTCTAAAAATTAAGTCGTTTTTTTCAGTCTTTGATTTGTAATATCTCAAGAACGCTTAAACCTATTTTAATTCTGTAAAAAGTACGTTTCGCATTCAGTTCTGAATTCACTGAGAGCAGTTTCAATCAATTTGGATTGAACTTGAATATTCACCTGATATGCCTTTTATATATATATATATATTATGTATGTGTGTGTGTGTGTGTGTATATATATATATATATATATATATATATATATATATATATATATACTATATAATCTTTTCCTCACAGCATTCTTCTGTCATTGCTAACTAGCGAGATTTTTTAGTTACAGTTGCTAAGATAAAGTTGGTCAGCTGCTGTTTGGCAACAGTGTTTAGAAAGCAGTTAATTGAAATTTTTATGAAATAAAGGGCTTTTAGTTTCTTCACGTGTGTACGTTAATTGCAGCGTTAGTGTAGCTGTTATTAGTATCTTGTGTTTTTGTGATTTCTACAGATGAACAGTTGCTCCGTTGCTGATCTTTTCATAAAAGGCAGCAGTTTTGGTTGTTCCTCTTTTTCACCTCTGCTTTTTTTTTTTTTTTTCTTTTCAGCTCCTGCCCTTGATAGACAAAGCTCTTGGAAGCCGTGCACTGCAAAGTGGCCCTCTGTTCCCTCAGATCACTGAGATGCTCGTCTCCTGGGAGAAGCGAGCAGACGGGAATGAAGCAGTCACTTTCCTCAGACTTCTGGCAGATTTCTGGGAGGGTTTAGGCAGCCTGTGTGTGCGCTATGTGGACCATGAGGAGCAGGAGGTTGAGCAGGTGGTGCTGCAGGGCATTGCCTCACTGTTGCAGATCATGCAGAATCCAGCCAGCTACTGCACCAAACAAGGGACGAGAAAGAAAGCGGTAAAAGTCTGCTTCTCTGAGGAGGAAGTGAAGGGGCGAGTGGAGGAAAACTTGAGCCAAACTCCAGAGGTTGAGACCTTACAGGGGCAGGAGAAGCAGTATTCTCCCCTGAGGAGCAGCCACCTGTTGGAGCTAGTGTGCCAGCTGGCTGAGCTGAACATGGTGTATGTGAGCGAGTGTGATTCAGAGAGGCACCTGCACTTCCTGGCTCTGTTGCTGCAGGCTTTCCCAAATGCCCAGGTGTTCCAAAGGCTGCTGAAACCAGAAGATGGAAAGTCAGAAATGGAATTGGACGCCGAGTTGTCAGAAAATCCAGCCATCCGTTTCCTCCTGCACAGGGTGGTGGTGTGGCTCAGGCAGGACAACAGGAAGGACACAGACTTCCTGGTGGACATGGTGTTCAGTTCTTTGCAGTGCTGCAGCTCGAACGCAGACCAGACTCTTGTACTCAACCACATCACCGTACGATAGCCAGTTCAACTAATTACACTATGTGAAAAGATTTGTGGACACCTGACCGTCACACCCATATGTGTGCCTTACTCGAACCTTTGCCACAAAATTGGAAGCCCATAATTTTATAGGATGTTGTTGTATGCTGTAGCATTGCAGTTTCCCTTCACTGGAACTAAGAGGCCCAAACCTGTTCCAGCACGACATTGCGCCTGTGCACAAAGTGAGGTCCATGAAGACATGGTTTGCAAAAGCTGAACCAAAAGAACTTAAGTGACCTGCACAGATCCCTGACCTCAACCTCACTGAGGATGAATTGGAATGTCAGCATGCTCCAGGCCCCCGCACATGACCTCAGTGGCTGAATGAGCAAATCCCCACAGCTACGTTCCAAAATCTGGTAGAAAGCCTTCACAGAAGGGTGGAGGTTGTTATTATCAGTAAAGGAGGACTAAATTGGAAATGAGATGTTCAGAAAGCACATCGGGGTGTTATGATCAGATGTCCACAAACTTTTTGGACCATATAGTGTATTTTCCAGTGGATCTACTCATTTTGCTCAGATGTTTACTTTTTTTTTCTCTCTGTCTCTCGTCCCCCCCCCCCCCCCCCCCCCCCCCCCCAAAAAATATGTAGGTGGATTTAAACTGGGGTGTTATTCTGCAGATTATCCAAAAGGTATGTTGAAACAGGGTAATGGAGTGTAGGGGTGGGGTATATCAGGTTTTAATGGTTATGGAATAGATCACATCACGGTATACACATTTTCTTGGAAATATTATCTAAAATAAGTCACTGAATGACTCTGACATAAATAAAATAAGTTACCGAAGTTTCTCTTTGGACATTTAAACTTCAAATTTGAGAGACTGCTAGGTGCTGTGCTTTGCCACATAGTGCAAAAATATGTTGCTAAGTTTGTGCTTGACGGATATGTACAGGCACAAGGTGGCACACATTTAAATGGTGCAGTCAGTCACAATGAAAGGTTGTTTTTTTTTTAAAGCCCAATGGCTGCCTTCTCCTTCAGTCACTGAAAACATAAACCACCAAACTAGAATGCTGACACAAACCCAGTTTAGCATTTTATCAATATGTAGGCCTAATGTTTTTGGTTGTTCAACTGTGATAGTGATTTAATTTGAAAACTGACACACTTCTACCACTGTTCCCACCAGAGCAGTCATATTTTTGTGATAATGTTTTGAGCGTTTTGAAATGCGTAGTAGTAATAAGTAAAGATAACGCAGGTCTTGCTGAAACCTGTTGAGAATGATACTCTATGGTACACAGTGTGCAGACTGTCTTGCACCCAGTTGTTCCATTCAGTTTTAATATTAAATTAAGGGGAAGCCATGGCCTAATGGTTAGAGAAACAGCTTGGGACCAAAAGGTCGCCAATTCGATTCCCTGGACCAGCAGGAATCGCTGAAGTTCCCTTGAGCAAGGCACCTAACCCCCAACTGCTCCCCGGGCTGCTCTGGGTATGTTGTACATCGCTCTGGATAAGAGTGTCTGCTAAATGCCTGTAATGTAATGGAAAATGGGTTCTAACCTGGGTGGTACAGAGGCAGTGTCACATCACAGCAGGAAGGTTCTGGGTTCAAGCCTCGTGGCCGACTGGATTTACATGTGTGGAGTTTGCGTGTTCTCCCCGTGCCTGCATGGGTTCTCTCCAGGTCCCCCCCCCCCCCCCCCCCCCCATCCAAAGGCATGTGGATTAGGTCAACTGTCTGCTCTAAATTGCCCATAGATGTGAATGAGTGTGAATGGTTGTTTGTCGCTATCTTAGCCCTGTGATAGATTAATGACCTGTCCAGGGTGTACCCCGTCTCTCATGTGAAGTCAGCTGCAATTGCCTCCAGCTACCTTGCGTGACCCTGATGGGTAAGCAGAAAAGATAATGGGTGGATTTTAACTTTGAGTGATCTGCAATACATTTGTGGCAAAAATAACCGTAGCCCATGTCGCTCCAGAGTTTAGGCCAGCACTTTTGACTTTTCAGTTGTAGAAGCCAAGCCAAGAAGCATTTATTTGTCACATGTACACTCAAGCACAGACTTAAACACACAGTGAAATTTAACCTCTGCACTTAACCCATCTGAAGCAGTGAACACACACAAGTGAGCAATGAACGCCCACACCCACACACACCCAGAGCAGTGGGCAGCTATGCTTTGGCACCCGGGACACAGCTGTGGGTTAAATGGGCACTTCAGCCCAACCTCTGACCAAGGTTGCCCCGTGTTAACCTAACCTACATGTCTTTGGACTGTGGGGGAAACCGGAGCACCTGGAGGAAACCCACGCAGACACGGGGAGAACATGCAAACTCCACACAGAAAGGCCCCCCGTCGGCCGCTGAGCTCAAACCCAGGAGCTTCTTGCTGTGAGGCGACAGTGCTAACCACTACACCACCGTGCTGCCCCAACAAGTCATGTAGCTCATAGCTGTACATTCTTAACTGGTGTGTTTTGTGTGTGTGTCAGGCATGTGCTGATGCTGGGAATTTGAAGGTGTGCGCAGGCTGGTTAAGAGGGTCTGTGTTAGGTGAGCGTGTGGTAAGTCTGGCTGGTGAGCTGTGTGCTGTGGGGCTGAAAGGTTCTCCCTCTGCATCCTCTGCCTTGGACCAACATAACCACAATTGGCGCCTCATTAGTCTGGCCCTATCTCAGCAGCATGATGATGGTAAATACACACAGGCAAAAATGCACACTGAGTAATCATCATACAATCCTGATTCCAAAAAAGTTGGGACAAAGTACAAATTGCAAATAAAAACGGAATGCAATAATTTACAAATCTCAAACTGATATTGTATTCACAATAGAACATAGACAACATATCAAATGTTGAAAGTGAGACATTTTGAAATTTCTTGCCAAATATTGGCTCATTTGAAATTTCATGACAGCAACACATCTCAAAAAAGTTGGGACAGGGGCAATAAGAGGCTGGAAAAGTTAAAGGTACAAAAAAGGAACAGCTGGAGGACCAAATTGTAACTCATTAGGTCAATTGGCAATAGGTCATTAACATGACTGGGTATAAAAAGAGCATCTTGGAGTGGCAGCGGCTCTCAGAAGTAAAGATGGGAAGAGGATCACCAATCCCCCTAATTCTGCGCCGACAAATAGTGGAGCAATATCAGAAAGGAGTTCGACAGTGTAAAATTGCAAAGAGTTTGAACATATCATTATCTACAGTGTATAATATCATCAAAAGATTCAGAGAATCTGGAAGAATCTCTGTGCGTAAGGGTCAAGGCCGGAAAACCATACTGGGTGCCCGTGATCTTCGGGCCCTTAGACGGCACTGCATCACATACAGGCATGCTTCTGTATTGGAAATCACAAAATGGGCTCAGGAATATTTCCAGAGAACATTATCTGTGAACACAATTCACCGTGCCATCCGCCGTTGCCAGCTAAAACTCTATAGTTCAAAGAAGAAGCCGTATCTAAACATGATCCAGAAGCGCAGACGTCTTCTCTGGGCCAAGGCTCATTTAAAATGGACTGTGGCAAAGTGGAAAACTGTTCTGTGGTCAGACGAATCAGAATTTGAAGTTCTTTATGGAAATCAGGGACGCCGTGTCATTCGGACGAAAGAGGAGAAGGACGACCCAAGTTATCAGCGCTCAGTTCAGAAGCCTGCATCTCTGATGGTATGGGGTTGCATTAGTGCGTGTGGCATGGGCAGCTTACACATCTGGAAAGACACCATCAATGCTGAAAGGTATATCCAGGTTCTAGAGCAACATATGCTCCCATCCAGACGACGTCTCTTTCAGGGAAGACCTTGCATTTTCCAACATGACAATGCCAAACCACATACTGCATCAATTACAGCATCATGGCTGCGTAGAAGAAGGGTCCGGGTACTGAACTGGCCAGCCTGCAGTCCAGATCTTTCACCCATAGAAAACATTTGGCGCATCATAAAACGGAAGATACGACAAAAAAGACCCAAGACAGTTGAGCAACTAGAATCCTACATTAGACAAGAATGGGTTAACATTCCTATCCCTAAACTTGAGCAACTTGTCTCCTCAGTCCCCAGACGTTTACAGACTGTTGTAAAGAGAAAAGGGGATGTCTCACAGTGGTAAACATGGCCCTGTGCCAACTTTTTTGAGATGTGTTGTTGTCATGAAATTTAAGATCACCTAATTTTTCTCTTTAAATGATACATTTTCTCAGTTTAAACATTTGATATGTCATCTGTGTTCTATTCTGAATAAAATATGGAATTTTGAAACTTCCACATCATTGCATTCCGTTTTTATTTACAATTTGTACTTTGTCCCAACTTTTTTGGAATCGGGGTTGTATTGTATGGAACTAATGTTGTTACCCTATCACTTGGATTAATCTGGGATTCTGTTCATATGTACAGTATGTTGAATGTAACACATTATCTGTACTAATGATATTTTCTAACATAGTGAGTAATAAATTGGTCTTATAATTCGGATCCTAATTTATTGTCTTGTTTTCGTTCCTCCAGAGTCGCTGATAGGAAAGGTGTACGTCGAGCAGATCATTGAGCGGCTTCACGCTACGCTGTCTGAAGCAAAGGGCATGTCTGATGCTGGCAACATGGAACCTCTGGTCTCCTTCATATCTGATGTAGCTTTTAACTTCTTCTCATCAGTGAAAGGCTGTCTGCTGCTGCCTGCTGCCGAGGAGCTGCTGCTCACTATCTTCCAGCTGTGTGCTCAGGATCAGATGATAACACACCTCTCCGGTAACTTTCTGCCTTGTAATTTATTTTAGTTGTTAAATCGGAGTTTTGGTGCATTGGCTGCAAGTCACACTTTGGAACATTTTGTTTAGATATGCTGTTATTGGACTGAAACACACACACTTTTATTGTATTTTTCCCCCCTTCCCCACCTTTTGTAATGTTTGTTGTAACATGGAACTGAAATAGATGTCATTGAGATTTTTCTTTTTTCTCATCTGTAATCATGGCCTGTCTCCTCTGCATCATAAAAACTGTGCTTGCTGTCATCCATCTCTTGTCTTTTGCACACTGGACAGTGTGTGCTTGCTTTTAGTTCTTGTCTTGTACTGCTTAATTAACTTGCTTATCTTGTTTGACTTTTGATATTAGTGTGAACTCTAAAAATTTGTGTGTGTGTGTCAGACACTCTGTGGGAGAAGCTGAAACATGCTTACACGGTTGGAATGCACTCATTGGTCACGCACTTGGGGGCCGGTGTCACAAAGGGTACCATCCTCCACAGTGCTGCAGTCTGGGTTAAAACCCAACTTCTCATCTCTCCTCTCAATGTGAAAAGGTATAACTCACCACCAGTTCTCTCTTTATGTCCTTGAGTATGTTGAGATGTGCTGTGTGTGTGATGGCCTCCGAAAACCCTTGAAAAGGTGAAATTGTAGTCTATGCAGTGTTTTCCCTAAGTTTACTGGCTTTTTTTTGGGGGGGGGACTGGCTGGATGGATGAGGATGGTCACCTGCAGGACCGCTCCCTCGTGACTCCTATTACAGAGCATTTGGACCTAAACAGTTAAAGGAGTCATATTTAAGTCTTTTACATTTATTTTCAAACACAAATAGAACTGCACTCCTGTGGGTTTTTTTTTCTTCCCTCTGGACCTTAAAATGTGTGTGTAGGGGGAGGGGAAACACTACAATGTATAGTTTTGAAAACGAGCTTTTCTGACTGAAATATGTTCCCCTTTTGCTCGTATCTCAATCACATTTTAAAATTTCAGTTGTAAAGGAGATACGCAGAACCTTTATTTTTAAATAAAGTTCTGAATGGGTAGTATCTCCATCTTTGACTCTTGTCGGCTGCATAAATGGGAATAAAAAAATATTTTGAGAATTAAAATCAACCGCAAAGTTGGCATTCGAGCTGCCCTGCTGAGTCAGCCAGCCCTGAGTGCGCGATGTCACAGCGGGAACCGGTTTTAAGGCCGAGGCCTTTGACAACTAGAGACCAAAGCCGGACTTGGCAGGCGAGAGTGGTTTCAGTGGCCTCTTTGTTCGGATTTATGGGAGATTCTTCGGATTCCTCAGATAGTAATACAGCTGACTGTGATAGTCCTGAAATTAGTGTGTGTACACATGCTACTGCTATACACGTAGAACCGTATCAGTTAGAACCATCGGAAAGTGAATACGATAGTAACACGTCGGCCATGGAGGCCCCCACCTTACAAAATAAAGCTAGAGAACAAAGCCGTCTAGAGAATTGGATGGAATTGAACTGACGGTCTCATGTGACTCTCATTAAAACAGGATAGGTGTTCTAACTTGTGCAACATACATGTACATGCATGCATTTTCACTGATAAAACATAAAAGGCTAATTAAATAATCAGAGGAACTGAGACAATCACATTCTGAAGCAAATTCAATAATCTTATAGCGGTAACTTAAATACACAACACAAGTTACATGTACAACCCCGATTCCAAAAAAGTTGGGACAAAGTACAAATTGTAAATAAAAACGGAATGCAATGATGTGGAAGTTTCAAAATTCCATATTTTATTCAGAATAGAACATAGATGACATATCAAATATTTAAACTGAGGAAATGTATCATTTAAAGAGAAAAATTAGGTGATTTTAAATTTCATGACAACACCACATCTCATAAAAGTTGGGACAAGGCCATGTTTACCACTGTGAGACATCCCCTTTTCTCTTTACAACAGTCTGTAAACGTCTGGGGACTGAGGAGACAAGTTGCTCAAGTTTAGGGATAGGAATGTTAACCCATTCTTGTCTAATGTAGGATTCTAGTTGCTCAACTGTCTTAGGTCTTTTTTGTCATATCTTCCGTTTTATGATGCGCCAAATGTTTTCTATGGGTGAAAGATCTGGACTGCAGGCTGGCCAGTTCAGTACCCGGACCCTTCTTCTACGCAGCCATGATGCTGTAATTGATGCAGTATGTGGTTTGGCATTGTCATGTTGGAAAATGCAAGGTCTTCCCTGAAAGAGACGTCGTCTGGATGGGAGCATATGTTGCTCTAGAACCTGGATATACCTTTCAGCATTGATGGTGTCTTTCCAGATGTGTAAGCTGCCCATGCCACACGCACTAATGCAACCCCATACCATCAGAGATGCAGGCTTCTGAACTGAGCGCTGATAACAACTTGGGTCGTCCTTCTCCTCTTTAGTCCGAATGACACGGCGTCCCTGATTTCCATAAAGAACTTCAAATTTTGATTCGTCTGACCACAGAACAGTTTTCCACTTTGCCACAGTCCATTTTAAATGAGCCTTGGCCCAGAGAAGACGTCTGCGCTTCTGGATCATGTTTAGATATGGCTTCTTCTTTGAACTATAGAGTTTTAGCTGGCAACGGCGGATGACACGGTGAATTGTGTTCACAGATAATGTTCTCTGGAAATATTCCTGAGCCCATTTTGTGATTTCCAATACAGAAGCATGCCTGTATGTGATGCAGTGCCGTCTAAGGGCCCGAAGATCACGGGCACCCAGTATGGTTTTCCGGCCTTGACCCTTACGCACAGAGATTCTTCCAGATTCTCTGAATCTTTTGATGATATTATGCACTGTAGATGATGATATGTTCAAACTCTTTGCAATTTTACATTGTCGAACTCCTTTCTGATATTGCTCCACTATTTGTCGGCGCAGAATTAGGGGAATTGGTGATCCTCTTCCCATCTTTACTTCTGAGAGCCGCTGCCACTCCAAGATGCTCTTTTTATACCCAGTCATGTTAATGACCTATTGCCAATTGACCTAATGAGTTGCAATTTGGTCCTCCAGCTGTTCCTTTTTTGGACCTTTAGCTTTTCCAGCCTCTTATTGCCCCTGTCCCAACTTTTTTGAGATGTGTTGCTGTCATGAAATTTCAAATGAGCCAATATTTGGCATGAAATTTCAAAATGTCTCACTTTCGACATTTGATATGTTGTCTATGTTCTATTGTGAATACAATATCAGTTTTTGAGATTTGTAAATTATTGCATTCCGTTTTTATTTACAATTTGTACTTTGTCCCAACTTTTTTGGAATCGGGGTTGTATTAATCTAAATGCAGGTAAACAACGAGTGTTGTTGCTTTTGTTATGTAGCCAAATGAGAGTCGCATCTTACCCGTCTGTGTTCTCACTTCTTGAAGGCCGATCTTGTGGCCGATTGTTTTGAAACAATCTGACTTTCAGTTCTTCGTTCATTCGCTTCTTTCATGTAAGGGTGAGATATTGCTGCTGAGGCAAGCATATCTTGTAACCCCCCCCCCCCCCCCCCCCCCCCCCCCCCAAAAAAAAGCATATCCAGTGGAGAAATCTGACGACTGGTCCACTCATTCTCCGTTTTCTCCATACGGAGTACTCCACCATTGCTGCTCGGTTCACGCTCCGGGAGAACTGGTGCAACTGAACTTACTTTCCTTTTCTTGTAGTTTTCTTTTCCTTTAATTGTTGGGACTGAACCCTCTTTCAATATGGGCTTATAGCTGACGCTCCTCAACAGATCAGAGGTATCGTATGAGTCATCAGTAAAATGCGCCCGTGAATTTCTTGCAAAACACATCCAAATCTTTGCAGTTTGAACATTCTTGGGCCATGAATGCAACATAAAGCCACCTTCTGTCGTGATGCTGCACCGGCCAGCAGCACGTCTACGTTGCATGGCGATAAATTAGCTCAAAATGGAAGCTCGAAGTTGCAGTTAGCTCTGTGTTTTAGTATAGCGGAAATGGCGATGAGACCGATAGCCTTTCTGCTGTGACGTCACAGATGTCAAGGTCATTCACTCAGACCGCTCCCTATATGAATCATTTTAATTGTAAAAATTACTATATTAGATTTATTGTTCACGCTTAAAACTATTCCTGTGCCATTCTTGAGGTCTCAAGGCATTTATAAACAAAAAGTGAGGCCATGGTTCTGCGTATCTCCTTTAAACGCTGGTTTTCTCTGAAAGTGAAAAGAGAGGCTGTGATTGTGCCACAAGTGCATCACTGAGTTTGACAGCCAGTATCTGATCACAAGCTGAATTGATTAGGCTTCTGTCCTTTTCATTGCAGCGTGTAACTAATCCAAAAACGTCATCGAAGCCTGACATTGGCTGTGTGAAGAAAAACGCACATGGCTAGCAAGGCTTTAGCCATCTTTAGACTGACTGACTTTTTTTACGATTGTTTTATTTTAAACTGGTGTAACAGGAACTTTGTAGGAAGATTTGAGGTGAGATTTTTGTCTCATCTCATTATCTCTAGCCGCTTTATCCTTCTACAGGGTCGCAGGCAAGCTGGAGCCTATCCCAGCTGACTACGGGCGAAAGGCGGGGTACACCCTGGACAAGTCGCCAGGTCATCACAGGGCTGACACATAGACACAGACAACCATTCACACTCACATTCACACCTACGGTCAATTTAGAGTCACCAGTTAACCTAACCTGCATGTCTTTGGACTGTGGGGGAAACCGGAGCACCCGGAGGAAACCCACGCAGACACGGGGAGAACATGCAAACTCCACACAGAAAGGCCCTCGCCGGCCCCGGGGCTCAAACCCAGGACCTTCTTGCTGTGAGGCGACAGCGCTAACCACTACACCACCGTGCCGCCCTGAGATTTTTGTGTTTTGGTGAAATAGCATCTTAAAGGGGGCGGCACGGTGGTGTAGTGGTTAGCGCTGTCGCCTCACAGCAAGAAGGTCTGGGTTCGAGCCCTGTGGCCGGCGAGGGCCTTTCTGTGCGGAGTTTGCATGTTCTCCCCGTGTCCGCGTGGGTTTCCTCCGGGTGCTCCGGTTTCCCCCACAGTCCAAAGACATGCAGGTTAGGTTAACTGATGGCTCTAAATTGACCGTAGGGCTGTGTGATATGGGAAAAAATGAATATCTCGATACATTTTCTCCATTTCACGATATACGATATATATCTCGATATATTTAAATCTCCTCTAAAGGACCCCATGAAATCTAACTTTTACTCTTTACTGTTTTCATTACAATCCCTGCAGATTAAATAACATTCTTGGTTAACTTTACAGGTGGTTTTCAACAACACATTTTACATTTTCATGTTAGTGATTAATCACAATTGAGTTGAAATAAGACTATTTTTATTCAACAAAGATGTGGCACAAACTGCAAAAACAATCTTGAAAATTGCAACAAAGGGGCAAAACAATACAGAGCTGCTCAGAGCTCAAATCAATAAAGTGCAAGCTCAACCCTGAGAAAGACATTTAGCCTAAATAAGAAAAGTGCTCTTTCATTAAATTATTTTAAAAAATTGATCTCCAAGCTATTAACCTGACTACTGAGAACCACTGGAACATTCACAATATATAGAGAGAGATTGATGGAGAGAAGAGAGAGATCTGCAAAACAATTTTTCTCTTTGCACACTTTGGAACTGAATGTTTTCTGGCTCTGCCTCTCAGATGTGTATAATTCCGGCTGCTGCCTTTCGTGATGACAGGGTTTTCTGCACACTTGACAAACTGGCATTTGCTGTTCCACGTCCTCCTCGCGATATCCAAAAAATGCCGGATGACTGGCCCTTTACTAGTTCATTTAGGAACCAATTCGTCCGCTTCCATTTTTAATTTGTTGCTGTAATTGACAGAGCTTACACGGTAGCCTATGCAACACCAGCGATTGCACGAACTGAGTCAGCGCTGTAAACCGGAACCAGGAAATCTGCCCGCCGCGTGTTGCCAGATACTGCTGACGTTTTCCAGTCCAAAATATGTTCAAAACCCGCCAAAACGCACTTAAAACCGCCCAATCTGGCAACACAACCGAAACTAGAAAATCTTCCCGCAAGTTCCTTTCAACACAGAGATGTTGCCCGGGATTGGTTGGCGAGTGAGTGACGTTATTGTTTTTACCCTTAGGCAGCCTCTCACGTTACTGCCTGAGGGACAGCGAGAAAACCACCGGAAAAGGTTTTAAACAAACACAACAAACACGAAACGAACGCAAGTCGGAAGATGACCATAAAATACTCGATAGTTACGATATAATAATTTTATGTATCGCACGCAGAATTTTCGGCGATATATCGAGTATATTCGATATATCGCACAGCCCTAATTGACCGTAGGTGTGAATGTGAGTGTGAATGGTTGTCTGTGTCTGTCAGCCCTGTGATGACCTGGCGACTTGTCCAGGGTGTACCCCGCCTTTTGCCCGTAGTCAGCTGGGATAGGCTCCAGCTTGCCTGAGACCCTGTAGAACAGGATAAAGCGGCTAGAGATAATGAGATGAGAGGAGTTAACATGGTGTGTTCCTAAACTAAACTGCCTAGCTTTGATAGTATTATTTGTCTGATGCAGCTCTAAGTTATGTATATAGATCTATTGGAAGGTTTATCTCCCTCTTATTATTTATATCCCTGCTCCGAAAGGGTGGGGGTGGTTTATACTAGTTTACCTCTGTCCATCTGCCCGAAACACCCTTTTTCTCAGCAACCACAAATCATAGCCACTTGGTATCAAACATCAGCTTGGGGTTCTATACAGTGTATACTGTTTTCAGGTCTGTCGCACATCGACTTCCTGTTTACCGACTGAATGTATTTACGAAACCTATAGTGTGGATTTACAAAATTTTCGAAACATTTTTCTCAGCAACTAGAAATCACAACTGTTTGATATCTGGTACCGAGCTTCAGCTTGGGGTTCTATACTGTGCATACTGTTTTCAGGTCTGTCGGACATCAACTTCCTGTTTACTGACTGAATGTATTTACGAAACGTTTTGGTGGGGTGGATTTTGACACTATTTCAAGAAGCAAAATGCTGTTTCAAAATGACAGTTTACCACGATGCTATTTGAAATTCCTGGGGAGAAACACTGCTCTTTACTTACTTGTTTCAGGGTTAATTATTTGTTGAAGTCAACATTTGTAATAAGTGTCCTATTCCTTCGATTGCTTGCATTCTGATATAAGTGAGAGCGGGGGGATACGTAAGTGAGCAGCAGCTCACAGTCGTCGATCTTGTTCATTATGCTGTTCTGATCTTGTTCAGTCTGCAGGTTCTGGTGCAGGCGGTGCAGAGCTTAACTGACACTCTAGCTACTGCCCAGACGAGCAGCGGTCTGCTGTCTCAGTTCATCTCCTGCCTTACTCCAACAAGTGAGGAGTGGGCCAAGCTCAGAGAAGCCCTGCCACCTCAGGTGCACAGTCATTTGCTTGTTTTCCTCTATTAACCCAGACTGAGGTTGATGTGCGGTTGATTAGCCTAATCATGGCCATTACAACTCATTTTAAAAAGGGAAATAATGAACCAGTTTGTTAATTGAAGCAAAGTGACTAGTGAAAATCCATGTAGACACTTTATGTACAGTATTGTGCAAAAGTCTTCAGCACATGTAAAGAAATGCTGTAGACAAAAAATGATTTAAGAATAATGAAAAGTTTCAACATTTAAAAAAAAAAAACTATAAACAGCAGTAAGCCATAACTAGACTTCATTTCCACAGAGAAAATGTAGTGTGCTTGCTGAGCTGTAGCAGAACAGCTAGCATGCTAAAAGCTAGCATGCCAACATGCTAACAACTAGCATGCTAACAGTTAGCATACTAACATGCTAAAAGCTAGCATGTTAACATGTTAATGCTAACATGCTAATAGCTAACATGCTAATAGCTAACATGCTAACAGCTAGCATTCTAACATGCTAATGATTAACATGCTATTTGTTAAAATTCTAACACTTTAAGGCTAATATGCTGACAGCTATCATGCTAACAGCTAACAAGCTAACATGCCAATGGCTAGTATGTTAACTTTTAGCATGCTAACATGCTGAGGATGACATGCTAACAGTTAGCATGCTGACATGCTCAGGCAAACTCGCTAACAGCAAACATGCGAACTCTGCATGCTACCATGCTAATCCTAACATGTTATCAGCTCTCATGATAACATTCTAATGATGAGCATGCTAACAACTCGCGAGCTAACAGCAGGTATGATATTGTAATGGGTAACATGCTAACAGCTAGCATGGTAACACGTGAATGCTTATATGCTAATTGCTATCGTGTGTGCATGTAAGTATTCCTAATAAAGTGGCCATTGAGTTGAAGTTGATTTGCTGTCAAAGTCTCAAATGAGCAGATCCTTGCCAAATGCTGCATCACCTGTGGGGGAAGGGAGGAATGACTCAGTCAAGCTTCCATTGATTAGCGGCAAAATGGAGAAAAAATGGACGGATGAAAGGCAAGACAAAGACGAGTGCAGGTCAGAACCGATATGTGTGTGACGGGTGATTTGGCCTGAGGTGCCATATGAAGTTTGGTGGATGTGTGGTGAAGTGTTACTGAGCAAAACTCCATTCATTTGAATGGGGCCAAAAATCACTGGAAGCCTATGGAGGTAAAAAGAGATGCGTGAAAACCAAGGAAAAGACGAGTGCAGGTCTCAGATGAGGGGATGGATCTGTGCAGGGACTTGGCCTGAGGCATCAAGTGAAGTTTCTTGAAGTTTGGTCCCTTGGTTAAAAAAATTGATGGAGAGTGAAAGTTTTTCTCCTGAAACACCATTCATTTTTAATGGGGCCAAAAATCAATGTAAGCCTATGGAGGAAAAAGGGATGAGCAAAAAAAAAAAGGAAAAATATGAGTGTGGGTCCGAACCGATTGCATGTATGTGTCGGGGGAGTTGGCCTGAAGTATCACGTGAGGTTTGGTGCATCTGCGATGGAGCGTGTCCGAGTAGGACGATTCGATTCATGAGCCCTATTCATTCTCTATGGGGAAAAAAAAACAAACGACAAGAACAAGAGAACGAGCGCATTGATCCAAAAGCTGTGTAGAGGATGTGCAGTCACGTGACCCACACGTGTGTACTCCGCCACATTGGACGGCATCAGGATTGTTTACCTTGCGCGAGCGTAATGGATCCAGAGAGTAATCCCCAAGAAAATTCGGAAAATACCCCATCTACATCGCGCGATTACTTGTCTAAGTTTGTTCAGCATCTTGAAGGTGACGTGAGGCAGCGTTACGTGGAAAAGTGTTCCAGGTTGGGGATTGCAGATCCGTACAACTTGCCGCAATCCTTGTTCAGGGAAATTCGGAGCTGCGGTGCCGGCGATTTGCCTGATCTGGCCTACCACGACATTTACAATTTTCTCGTGAATCGTGTTACACTGGCAAAGTCCTCAAAGCTTACAAGAGCCTGGAAGCTTATAAATATTTTGTTGTGGGATGGGTATCCCAACTATACCTCTGGAAGCTTCCGAAGAAGAATGTCTACTTGATAACCTCACGGGTAAGTGGCATTAAGACGTTTATCATAAAGAGACTATGCAGGACGTTTTATCTTAAGAATGTTCGTAATCTAAACTCAGTTCCAGATAATGACAGGGTTGTAAATATGTATGTTTTTGTCTGAAAAACAGAAAATCAGAAAGCTGCGCAAATGTGCGCAGCTTTCTAACTAACTGCCTTCTTCTCATACTAATACTTCCTATGTTTCATGGACTGTAACAGCATTTGCTCATTTAGTAATTTTAATGCATAATTTACTTTGATGAAATTATTCAGACACTCCAACGCCCCCCCTAAAAAAAAAATCGGATCTGTGCGATTCAGCCGTGAAAAAGGCGCATCCGCCGTTTGCATCCCTGTTTAAACTCATAGGTTAACCGACTTTAACTGGCTAATGAGGCTCGGTGGTCGGTCAAGATTTTTTTTTAGTTTTTGCCATCCCTACTATGGATTGGCCTTTCAAAGACATATATGAGCCAAAAAGCTAAAACATTGTCATAGACTAGGCCAGGGTAGTAGGGCTAGGCATAGCCATTTTAAACGTTAGAGACTGTCTACAGTAGTTTCTAAGTATGCAGCTATCATTCAATCCGAAAATCAACTTAACAGATGTACTAGGAGTATTGAATTAGAAGATTACACCTACCTGATATGAAGTGTTCACTACAAATTCGTCTGGTAGAACTGGGGTACCAGTTTTCTCTTCGCACAGCGGACACCCATTTTGCGCGTCTCTCCGCGTCTGCGGGGAATCTATAAAATGACAGGCCCTCCTTTTGGCCCTGTCTATTGGTACAACCAAATGCTGAACAAGATATAACCATTCTCGAAAGATCTACTCCCACACACTTGATAATTAGAACGGGTTCGTCTAAGCTGTATGCGCGACCTTGCCGTCCAAGATGGCGGATAAACAAATATCACGTGACCTCGTGACATCACGTGCACACACTCTATACAAGCGCACTACACCACTTCGGGCCAGACATCTCAGAGTTGGAACGGTGTCTCTATCTCGAACGCCCTAGGAGGAGTAGTGGATCCAAAAAACGTGTCGGAATAAGGCAGAATAAGTAAACTTAAGAAGAACAATAGTGTGCTTGCCTTTGGCTGCTGTGTGCTTGAGCAAGCACGCTAATAAATATAACTAAGTCAATGTTTGGTGTGAGACGACCCTTTGCTTTAAAAAAAAAAGTCTCAGGTACAATGAGTGCAGTTTTATAAGTTCTGTAAGCTGTAGGTTTTACTGAGCATCTTGCAGAACCAGCCACAGTTCTTCTGGACACTTTGTCACACTTGCTTTTTAATTTTGCACCAAAACCCAGCAACCTTCATTATGTTTTCTATGCTGCTCAGATACGAACATTTTTTTTTTTCCCTGTAACATTTAATTTTGTGCTGGAAAACGAACATTTGGAACTCTAAAATGTTTTTGTACTGACTCGATAATGCAGAAGTCATAAAATATAAATCTATAACCAAGTTTGTATAAAAAAAAAAATTAGGGTGCCTAAGACTTTTGCACAGTGTTTTGTGTGTATGGATTTAGTTTGTACACTTGTATGCCTTGAATTTTGATTATTTCTATCTAAAGTGCAGATAAAACAGTAAAATGTTGTACATCTTTGCTAAACTAATGTATCTTTACTGCAGTGGATGAAGCGCCCTTTGCTGTGTCGGCATTTTAGAGCAATTTGCCTGTGTCCTGGTATAGAGGTGTGGAAGGTGAGGGGCTTAAACACACTTCCCGCACACCTGTGTGCTAGTGCTCTGCTGGGAAAGATAATCTACAGTGCAGTACCAGCTGATGAGCAGCAGGAGGAGACAGACACCTTTGAGCTCGCTGATCTTGGGCACACGGGTGAGGCATGAAGCATCGATACAATATAAAAATTATAGAGGAGCTTGTTGTAATGAACATAAAGATTAAGATACATGAACTGCTACTGAACATATGGGAATGAAAATTGTAAATGTTGTTCTTTTAATAGTCAGAGAGAACATGTTCTCCAGGGAAGTACAGCTCAATATGACCTCTGGATATTATCAGTATATTACCGATCCAGCCTGGATGTCTGGTTTGAGTGAATGTCTTGTTGCGTTTAGTTGCAGAAATTCTCTATGCACTGCAGTGGTGTGAAGAGATGGAGCACTGCCCTGCCTTGGCGTCTGAATATCACAAAATGCTTCAAGACTGGGACGTTGTTCAGAAAGCGCGCACAAACAACTCGGATAAAGTTGCCGTTTTGGAAACGCTGTTCACAAGGTGAACCCATTTATCTCTGCCCAATTTCTAATCTACTTAAATTCCACCACATTGATTATTTTCTAATTAGTTTGTCATTAATTACTAATATCCATGTTTAGATGCATGTTCGAATGACCTTCCTTGATTGCAAATGTGTTAGATTTGTTTTTAATGAGTGCAATTAATCCAAGGTTTGGTGTTTGGTTAAATCGCAGGTCACGAGAACAGGGTGCCCTCTGGTCACTGACTTTGGCAAGCTATATTCAGAATAGCAAATCAGTTACCAGTCGCCTCTTGAGTCTCTGTGATAATGTGGAAAGGTAAGAGAAGGACTAAAGGTTTGGGCAAGTGTGCTTTTCTTTTTTCTTTTTCATAAAAGATTACCACAAAGGTTCCTTAAGAACACAAATTTAAAGGAACTGATCAAGGTTAATATATGCTGAAAAAGGTCTTTTTTAAAAAAATAATACAAAGGGACGTGAACTTTTGGTTTAAGAAATACAAGGCATTCCTTAGGATGGTAGACTGGTAATCATCTTTTCAACAAAGTTCTTTAATTATGGGAGGAAAAAAAAAACGCGAAACAACTTTTTAAAGACCTGTTCTGGCATATCTTATGCCATCTTCACTTTAAGGAGGAATGATTAGTTTTCTATCACATGACTAATACTGTAAATATTTAACAGTTATTCCACGAAATTGAGTCGTACATGAGCTGATAGCCGACAAAGCGAGTAACGCCGAGTTGGCTATAAGCCATGTACGACAAGATTAAGTGGAATAATAACACTATAGCATTTTTATAGCGCCATATACACTATCTGTCCTATGGCGCTTCACAATAATACAGTTTAAAAAAATCTTATGTTTAAACATTAAACAAAAGATTATCACAATACTTAACAGAATTACAAAAAAGCTTTCTTAAAAAGAAATGTCTTAACTCTTGATTTGAAGAATGTTATCACTTATCTTTATGTCGGCAGGCAGGGCATTCCAGAGCTTTGGTGCAGCAACTGAAAATGCCCTGTCGCCATAGATCCTTTGATTTAGACCTTGGGATGGTCAAGAGGCACTGGCCAGCAGACCTTAGATTGCAACTAGGTTGATAAGGACTCAATAGATCACCAAGATATGCAGGAGCTAAATTATTTAAAGACTTATAAGCTAATAATAATATTTTAAAAATAATTCGTTGTTCCACTGGCAGCCAGTGCAGCTCTCTGAGGATTGGTGAGGCACGAGCATACCTCAGCTTGCGGGAAACAAGCCGAGCAGCGCAGTTCTGGACAGATTGTAGCCGCTGTATGAGATATTTTGGAAGACCGTATAAAAGAGCATTGCCATTATCCAGTCTACAGGTAACAAAAGCATGCACAAGAGCTGCCGTGGAATCTTCGGACAGATATTTTCTTATTTTGGCAATCCGTCTGATGTGGAAAAAAAGCAGATTTAGTAAGAGAGTTGACATGTTTCTCTAGAGTTAAGCTATTGTCCATTACAAAACCTAAGTTCCTAGCTGACATCGAGGGCTGTACAACGTAGTCATTAATAGAGATGCAATCAAGTGAAGAATGAGGGCAATATTTTGAACTGATAATTAAAAATTCAGACTTGTCACTATTAAGCTTTAGCTTGTTTACCCTCATCCAATTATCTATTTCAGTCGCACAGGCCTCTATTAAACTAACGGCTGATGCTTGCCCTTCCCCACTCCGGGAATCAAAAGACAAGTACAACTGGGTATCGTCTGCATAAAAATGGAAACCCATGTTATACTTCCTCACAATATCCCCAAGTGGCGAAGTATAAAGCAGATAAAGAACAGGGCCTAGGACAGAGCCCTGAGGTACCCCACAGACCAGTGGCTGATGTAAAGACGTCACTCCTCTGATTTCCACATACTGAAATCTATTACTAAGGTACGATTTTAACCAGGAGCGAGCCAGACCACAGATACCGAAACGATGACTCAGCCTGTTGAGCAAAATTTCATGGTCTACAGTATCAAATGCAGCCGATAAATCTAGGAGTAGAAGTATAACGGACTGATGGTTGTCTAAAGCAACAAGAATGTCATTGTTAACTCTAACTAGTGCAGTCTCAGTACTATGAAGCTGCTTATAGGCGGACTGAAGAATTTCATCTAAATTATTACATATTATATAGTCAACAAGCTATATGTTGTTTTATCATATCCACATTCACTGGATTTTGAGAAACAGAGCATTTTTGGTTTTTGCAAATTCGATAAATAAAAACTTTTATACAAAATGTCTGAAAATCATTTCCGCTTAGAATGTAAACAAACGGATGAAATGACAGTAGCAATTTGTGAAAAATACGATAATAATTCTTGAAAAATAAAAGATACGCTCTTACCGTCAAATACTTTCATTCCATATTGTTGCTTTTTGTGTTTTTTGGGGGGTTTTGTTTTCGAGTAGAGTTTTTATTTCGTCCTCGTTTGGTTGAGCAACACGCGCCGCCATTTTGTTTTTCTCTGCTCATGGTATATGAGCTGATATCCTAGTAGTAGAGTAGCCAATCAGAGCGATTGCTCATATTCAATGAATGTGGATACTGGAGAGATATATGGTGGATGTGTCCATATAATATAAAGAACATTACATGGTGGTGTGAAGATATGAAGGTTATCTTCTTGTGTTGAAAAATATATCACTAGTTTGCTTTGGCTCACTCATGATATATGGGTCTGTCTCAGAAACTGGGTCCTGTGGGGGTACCCCACTAAATATACTCACAGTCAATAAACTATACGGTTTTGAATGGTGATGTTGGTTTTAATTTGAAATAAAATGATGAAAGAAATAATACAGATAAAACTAAATCTTTGATGTGAATATTCAGAATTTGGCAAAAATTCTGCAAATTTGTGGAAAAATGGCGGCTTGATCTGGGACATGATAAATGGTTGACTACATCGCATTCCCTTAAAAAGGTTGTAGTCCACTGAAAAGTCTACAGTTATCACTAATTGTATTTTAAGTTGTAACTTTATACACCTAAGGATTGGTGCACTCACAGAATAATCATAACAGTCATAAAACATCATGCAAAATATTTGATCTCCGTTGTAACTCCATTTTCCGCAGACCCAAAACCAATACGATCGTGTGTTTTGATCTAAACGGAAAGCCTCAGGGTCAAGGTCACTACCTCACCAAAAGTAGTAACTTAAAATCACTACGCAATATAAACATTTAGTTATCAATCTGCGATTTTGTTTTGGAAAAACGAAAGCTGAAAGTTAGGTATAGAGTATGTTTCTTACAGAATATGTTACGATGGTAGCTGGTCTTATATGAATTTCTGAGCTATAAAATGAGTTGTGGTCTATTTTTTACCGCAGCGTGTTATTTGTGTGCGGGGGAGGACACACATTAACAATTTGCATGTGTAGAATGGAATTTTCCACTCCAACAGTTAGAAGCTGATCGTGCTTCCTTTGGCGGTCTTTCTGTTACGCGGGTGATCTGTTCGGACGTTATCACTGAAAAGGTGAGTTTTGACAGTTTTATTTTGTTTTAGTCTTGCAGTATAAGGCAATAGAATGTTTCTTCATCTTACTTTCATATTTCGTAGTGTTTGCGTATTTTTGGCCAATATTTTGCAACCATGGTCAGTTTAGATCGAACTTTTGATAGAATTTACGGCCAGTCATTTTGCCCCGTCTTGCGCTCCATCCGGTGCGGTAGTGATGTCCTGTTGCTCGCGCGACGCAACAGAGACCCGCGCAACCTTCAGCCGCTACAGTCGCTGTTCTTTTACCAGCACCGTTATTCTCATCTTTCCGGTGTGTTCTTGATTTTTCCATTGTGTCCTATTGTCCTATTTCGCCATATCAAATACCCAAAATGTATCATATTATTCATATTTAAGTAAATAATCAATTCAGTCATCATAACTTGGCATTTTTAACCCAAGCAATCAAAAAGAGGAAATTTATTCAATATTTTCACTCATCTGTGAAGGAGGGGCTTTAATTCTTCATGATGTAGTTATTTTATATGTAAATCAATTTTCCAAAAGCATTTGAATTGAAATCAAAAATATTTTCCACAGTGGAGGCCAGATAAAGCAAGATACTATCTTTATTCTTATTAAACATGACAGAAGAAACATTGAGTGTTGGGTAAATGCAAAAAAAATAGTAAAATTTAGAAAATTTATTTTTTGACTATAATGTCCCAAATGAGAGACCAGTTTCTGAGACGGACCCATATACATTCACCACTCGAAGATAAACTTCATATCGTTACACAACTATGTAATATTCTCTATATACGTCATAGTTACCATGATGTATAGTGCACTGCATTATTGTTAACCCTACATCTAAGGGCATTGCTATAAGGACAAATGAAACTAAGTCGCTGTAATTCACAGGGTATCTTTGCTATCCTTACTATGTCTGAAATTCTGTTTTACCAATGTAATGCCTTAATAACTATTTAATTTGGCTTTTATGGTGCTAATGAATGAATGTTCCAGCAGTCCAGTTTGCCTGTTTTCAGTACACTCCCATGTTAACTACATGTGGAAGTCGCCTGTGACCGCTTTGCAGTGCTTTTAAATTCATACTCCAGTGCTCCGCGTGAGGCTAAAACACTAGTGCTATCAGCTGGCCGGTAATTAATTTCGCATACCATCCTAAACTACATTATCAGTCAAAAGTTTTGACACACTCATTAATAGGTTTTTCTGTATTTAGATTATTTTCTACATTGTAGGACAATACTGAAGACATCAAAACTATGAAATAACACCTGGAACATTATATGGAGTTATGTGGTAAACAAAAAAAACATTTAAAAAAAATCAACAACCAAAATGTTTCATATTAAGATTCTTCAGTTCAACTCAGTAAAGAGAAACGACAGTCCATCATTACTTCATGTCTTTTTTTTTTTTAATTAATACAAAAAACAGAAAATAGGTACTCTATGGGTACATGTGGCTACTGCTTATAAATAAAATTGTTTTCTGATACCATGTCCATACAGTAAATATAGCATATATATTTACTCCATGAGGCAGTAGCCACAAAAATGAAGCGTAATCCAAAAATGAAGAATTTAAAAATCACAGAAGTAAAATATACTGTAGCAGTTCTTACACAAGGGCGGAGCACAGAAGACGGCAGGACAGAGTTCAGGTTGGTAAACCGTTTTTTTTATTGTCACACTTTTCAGTGAACACTCAGAACATAAACACAGACACACACACACAACCGGCGTCTGGTTCGGGGAAGAGCTCCCTCTGCTCTCGCTCTCCCTCGTTAAATAGGGCGCGGTCACTGGGGAAGACACACAAACACATTAATTCACATCAGGTGCAGTGATTCTGCCACTTAACTTCCCTGACTCCGCCCTCCGGTCACAGACCGATGCTTGACGACGCCCCCGCTGCCACATACCCCCACCGCCCGACTCAGGTCGGGTGGCTGTCCGGCCTGCAGCCGACTCCCCCCCCCCCCCCCCCCCCCTTGACGGGAGAGGAAGTCTGCCACGACCATCTGCGCCCCCGGCCTGTGGATCACCTTGAAGTTAAAGGGTTGGAGTGCCAGATACCAACGGGTGATCCGCGCGTTGGCATCCTTCATGCGGTGGAGCCACTGGAGGGGCGCGTGGTCCGAACAGAGGGTGAAAGAGCGTCCCAGCAGGTAGTAACACATACCACATATACCAAGTGTCTGTACTTTTTATATTATTCTACTCTTACTTCTTAGAGTTTTTGAAACTGAAACCTCCGAACCGAGGCTGACATACAGTGGTGCTTAAAAGTTTGTGAACCCTTTAGAATTTTCTATATTTCTGCAAAAATATGACCCAAAACATCATCAGATTTTCACACAAGTCCTAAAAGTAGATAAACAGAACCCAGTTAAACAAATGAGACAAAAATATTATACTTGGTCATTTATTTATTGAGGAAAATGATCCAATATTACATATCTGTGAGTGGCAAAAGTATGTGAACTTTTGCTTTCAGTATCTGATGTGACCCCCTTGTGCAGCAATAACTGCAAGTAAATGTTTCTGGTATCTGTTGATCAGTCCTGCACACCGGCTTGGAGGAATTTTAGCCCGTTCCTCCATACAGAACAGCTTCAACTCTGGGATGTTGGTGGGTTTCCTCACATGAACTGCTCGCTTCAGGTCCTTCCACAACATTTGGATTGGATTAAGGTCAGGACTTTGACTTGGCCATTCCAAAACATGAACTTTATTCTTCTTTAACCATTCTTTGGTCGAATGACTTGTGTGCTTAGGGTCGTTGTCTTGCTGCATGACCCACCTTCTCTTGAAATTCAGTTCATGGACAGATGTCCTGACATTTTCCTTTAGAATTCCCTGGTATAATTCAGAATTCATTGCTCCATCAATGATGGCAAGCCGTCCTGGCCCAGATGCAGCAAAACAGGCCCAAAACACGATACTACCACCACCATGTTTCACAGATGGGATAAAGTTGTTATGCTGGAATGCAGTGTTTTCCTTTCTCCAAACTTAACGCTTCTCATTTAAACCAAATTGTTCTATTTTGGCCTCAGCCGTCCACAAAACATTTTTCCAATAGCCTTCTGGCTTGTCCATGTGATCTTTAGCAAACTGCAGACAAGCAGCAAGTTTTTTGGAGAGCAGTGGCTTTCTCCTTGCAACCCTGCCATGCACACCATTGTTGTTCAGTGTTCTCCTGATGGTGGACTCATGAACATTAACATTAGCCAATGTGAGAGAGGCCTTCAGTTGCTTAGAAGTTACCCTGGGGTCCTTTGTGACCTCGCCAACTATTACACGCCTTGCTCTTGGAGTGATCTTTGTTGGTTGACCACTCCTGGGGAGGGTAACAATGGTCTTGAATTTCCTCCATTTGTACACAATCTGTCTGACTGTGGATTGGTGGAGTCCAAACTCTTTAGAGATGGTTTTGTAACCTTTTCCAGCCTGATGAGCATCAACAACGCTTTTTCTGAGGTCCTCAGAAATCTCCTTTGTTCGTGCCATGATACACTTGCACAAACATGTGTTGTGAAGATCAGACTTTGATAGATCCCTGTTCTTTAAATAAAACAGGGTGCCCACTCATACCTGATTTGTCATCCAATTGATTGAAAACACCGGACTCTAATTTCACCTTCAAATTAACTGCTAATCCTAGAGGTTCACATACTTTTGCCACTCACAGATATGTAATATTGGATCATTTTCCTCAATAAATAAATGACCAAATATCATATTTTTGTCTAATTTGTTTAACTGGGTTCTCTTTATCTACTTTGAGGACTTGTGTGAAAATCTGATGATGTTTTGGGTCATATTTATGCAGAAATATAGAAAACTCTAAAGGGTTCACAAACTTTCAAGCACCACTGTACACACGCCGTCGCCATGACCCAAAGTCTTGTTTCCCGGAAAGGGCCCGGCGCTAGAGCTCAGTGGTCTCGATACTCTTTTCGACAACTTTCCGTAACAACTCGGAAGTGCGTCACATCTACATCACTGGCTAAAGAAGGCGAGGAAAGGGGGACGACCTGGAGTATATTTTAAAATAGGAGCGCACTTTCCCTCGGTAATAAGCATAAACATGTCTGAAAGGGATTTCTTTAGTCTAGTCCATTTATTTCAAATCGTGAACCGAATTGTATACACTCACCAGCCATTTTAATAGGAATGCCTGTCTGCGTAGTGCGCGATTGTTACACTCATTCTTACAACACGATGACGTAGCAGAAAACCATTGAATTAGATGGTTCTAATTCATTAGTTGTGTCCAAACTTTTGACTTGACTGTACGTTCACCTCCGTTGATGTGCACCACCTACTGTACATTAATCATTTTAGAATTAGACATGGTTACAGCATCAAATTTATAGGTTGCTCATGAAGAATGAGTTGAATATGGCAATATATAATTCTTAAGTACATAATTTACAGAGGTTGTGCATATGGGAGCATTTCTAACACGAGTCATTTCTTTGCCACATGGATGATTTTCTTTTTAATTTTTAAGGTGCAGCAGTCTGGCACAAAATAGGCATGAAATAGGGCACCCATAAAAAAATAAAAAATAATAGCGCACCACCTGGAGTCGTTGTTGTTGCTTGTTGGATGTGCTTGCTATTCGGATAAGGTGTTCAGGTAGCTGCTGCAACAAAGGCCAACAGCTGTCAGTGCTTCCCTTATAGGAGGGTTTTGTGGGAGCGTTTTTATTTGTTGTTTTCTAAATACCTGGAAATGTGTAGTTTTTTTGTTTTTTTTTTTAATAAAATGATAGCTTGATGATGCCAGCAGATACCCTGCTTCAGGAATAGTGTCGTTCTTGAGCAGCTCATCAACAACAGCTGCTTCTCATGGTGTGCTAATGTTAAAGCTATTAACATGCCCCAGCTGGGCTTGCTTAAATAAACCATTAATGTTGGTGTTTTTTTATTTCTCTCTTTCTGTGTGTGTGTGTCAGTTTCTATCCCCTCTCAGAGCAGAATGTGAGCACTATACAGGTGCTGTGTCCATATATGACTGCTACAGAGAGAGACGCACTCATCGCTCTGTCCATTGCTGAATTGCTCAACTGGCAGGAGAGAGAAGACTGTTTACAAAGTAAGCTTAATGATGTTAGACTTTTTTTTTTAAAAAGCTTACATTTACACACACATTCCAGGAACCAGCTAATTGTCATCCAATTCTCTAGCAATTTATCAGCTCACTCAGTACGGTAGGTAGATGACTAAATTAGTTGAGTTTATATGCAGAAAGAATGCAGGTGCGGTTTAGCAAATGTTGTTGCACTACTATACAATTGGGCATATCAGACGCTCGCTGGCTGTGCTGTGAAAATTGTGCATGTAGACGCTCATCTAAGCTTCCAAATCTGTCATTGCTTAACGCGTGAATATTTTCTATCGTGAATACTATCATTAAAAAGCTTATCTCTGTTTTCCAAAGAAATTCATCTCGTTAAGAGCCGTTCAGTACTTTGGGCGTAACAGCAGGTTGAAGTTGGTACAACAGAGTAAAAACTCTGCTCGCGGGACGCCGGGAAACCACCGGTGCTTTTATGAGTCACAGGAACGTGGTCAGGCTCTCTCTCTCCTGATCAGTTTCCAACTAGATTACCCGTGAATATCAATCTGATAACTTTTATAGGGATGTTCTCTCGCTCTCACTGTTTCTGATGAAGTATTGAGCAAAATTTTCCGTCAGCTAGTTTTGATGACTTTTGAAGTGAGTTTTCATAGCTTTACCTACTTATTTTTTCAAATCAAACTGATTCATGTACAACCCAGATTCCAAAAAAGTTGGGACAAAGTACAAATTGTAAATAAAAACGGAATGCAATAATTTACAAATCTCAAAAACTGATATTGTATTCACAGTAGAACATAGACAACATATCAAATGTCGAAAGTGAGACATTTTGAAATTTCATGCCAAATACTGGCTCATTTGAAATTTCATGACAGCAACACATCTCAAAAAAGTTGGGACAGGGGCAATAAGAGGCTGGAAAAGTTAAAGGTACAAAAAAGGAACAGCTGGAGGACCAAATTGCAACTCATTAGGTCAGTTGGCAATAGGTCATTAACATGACTGGGTATAAAAAGAGCATCTTGGAGTGGCAGCGGCTCTCAGAAGTAAAGATGGGAAGAGGATCACCAATCCCCCTAATCCTGCGCCGACAAATAGTGGAGCAATATCAGAAAGGAGTTCGACAGTGTAAAATTGCAAAGAGTTTGAACATATCATCATCTACAGTGCATAATATCATCAAAAGATTCAGAGAATCTGGAAGAATCTCTGTGCGTAAGGGTCAAGGCCGGAAAACCATACTGGGTGCCCGTGATCTTCGGGCCCTTAGACGGCACTGCATCACATACAGGCATGCTTCTGTATTGGAAATCACAAAACGGGCTCAGGAATATTTCCAGAGAACATTATCTGTGAACACAATTCACTGTGCCATCCGCCGTTGCCAACTAAAACTCTATAGTTCAAAGAACAAGCCGTATCTAAACACGATCCAGAAGCGCAGACGTCTTCTCTGGGCCAAGGCTCATTTAAAATGGACTGTGGCAAAGTGGAAAACTGTTCTGTGGTCAGACAAATCAAAATTTGAAGTTCTATATGGAAATCAGGGACGCCGTGTCATTCGGACTAAAGAGGAGAAGGATGACCCAAGTTGTTATCAGCGCTCAGTTCAGAAGCCTGCATCTCTGATGGTATGGGGTTGCATTAGTGCATGTGGCATGGGCAGCTTACACATCTGGAAAGACACCATCAATGCTGAAAGGTATATCCAGGTTCTAGAGCAACATATGGTCCCATCCAGAAGACGTCTCTTTCAGGGAAGACGTTGCATTTTCCAACATGACAATGCCAAACCACATACTGCGTCAATTGCAGCATCATGGCTGCGTAGAAGAAGGGTCCGGGTACTGAACTGGCCAGCCTGCAGTCCAGATCTTTCACCCATAGAAAACATTTGGCGCATCATAAAACGGAAGATACTACAAAAAAGACCTAAGACAGTTGAGCAACTAGAATCCTACATTAGACAAGAATGGGTTAACATTCCTATCCCTAAACTTGAGCAACTTGTCTCCTCAGTCCCCAGACGTTTACAGACTGTTGTAAAGAGAAAAGGGGATGTCTCACAGTGGTAAACATGGCCTTGTCCCAACTTTTTTGAGATGTGTTGTTGTCATGAAATTTAAAATCACCTAATTGTTCTCTTTAAATTATACATTTTCTCAGTTTAAACATTTGATATGTCATCTATGTTCTATTCTGAATAAAATATGGAATTTTGAAACTTCCACATCATTGCATTCCATTTTTATTTACGATTTGTACTTTGTCCCAACTTTTTTGGAATCGGGGTTGTAAATGAATAACTATTTTAGAATATAACTCTAGTTGTTTTGATGAAAAATACTGAGATCTTAGTGGACGGAATGAGATTTAAAAAAAAAAATGGAAGTCAGAAACGCGAGTGTCAATTTCAATTCAGTTAATTGGAATTCTTTATTAGATGTGACTCACACGTTTTTTTCAATTTTCTCCTTGAAAGCTGTGAATATTAATCAAAATGATCATTTATATTCTTGAATATAAATGCTAGTTGGCCCTACTTAGAAATACAAAGGCCTACAGAGCACAGAGAGAGTATTAGAAATATTCTTTTTTTTTTTTTTATTTTGATAGAGAATGGTAGATGCGAATGACATTCAGTGCTTATTTATTCATATTTTATCATTTAACATTGATTTCTCCTTCTTTGTGATGTATGAGAGTTAAGATAAGATTTATATTGCACAAATAAAGCCATTTGCTGAAACTTTGAAGAGAATGTACCAATTTAATGGTTTACCTAATTAGTATAATACATACTAATTAAATACTAATTTGCATAATTTCTTTTTACAAATTTTTCAAAATTTGTATTCAGTATACAACCATCTACAATGGGGCAAAAAAGTATTTAGTCAGCCACCAATTGTGCAAGTTCTCCCACTTAAAAAGATGAGAGGCCTGTAATTTTCATCATAGGTACACTTCAACTATGAGAGACAGAATGAGAAAAAAAAATCCAGAAAATCACATTGTCTGATTTTTAAAGAATTAATTTGCAAATTATGGTGGAAAATAAGTATTTGGTCAATAACAAAAGTTCATCTCAATACTTTGTTATATACCCTTTGTTGGCAATGACAGAGGTCAAACGTTTTCTGTAAGTCTTCACAAGGTTTTCATACACTGTTGCTGGTATTTTGGTCCATTCCTCCATGCAGATCTCCTCTAGAGCAGTGATGTTTGGGGGCTGTCGCTGGGCAACACGGACTTTCAACTCCCTCCAAAGATTTTCTATGGGGTTCAGATCTGGAAACTGGCTAGGCCACTCCAGGACCTTGAAATGCTTCTTACGAAGCCACTCCTTCGTTGCCCGGGCGGTGTGTTTGGGATCATTGTCATGCTGAAAGACCCAACCACGTTTCATCTTCAATGCCCTTGCTGATGGAAGGAGGTTTTCACTCAAAATCTCACAATACATGGCCCCATTCATTCTTTCCTTTACACGGATCAGTCGTCCTGGTCCCTTTGCAGAAAAACAGCCCCAAAGCATGATGTTTCCACCCCCATGCTTCACAGTAGGTATGGTGTTCTTTGGATGCAACTCAGCATTCTTTCTCCTCCAAACACGACAAGTTGAGTTTTTACCAAAAAGTTCTATTTTGGTTTCATCTGACCATATGACATTCCCCCAATCCTCTTCTGGATCATCCAAATGCTCTCTAGCAAACTTCAGATGGGCCTGGACATGTACTGGCTTAAGCAGGGGGACACGTCTGGCACTGCAGGATTTGAGTCCCTGGCGGCGTAGTGTGTTACTGATGGTAGCCTTTGTTACTTTGGTCCCAGCTCTCTGCAGGTCATTCACTAGGTCCCCCCGTGTGGTTCTGGGATTTTTGCTCACCATTCTTGTGATCATTTTGACCCCACGGGGTGAGATCTTGCGTGGAGCCCCAGATCGAGGGAGATTATCAGTGGTCTTGTATGTCTTCCATTTTCTAATAATTGCTCCCACAGTTGATTTCTTCACACCAAGCTGCTTACCTATTGCAGATTCAGTCTTCCCAGCCTGGTGCAGGTCTACAATTTTGTTTCTGGTGTCCTTTGACAGCTCTTTGGTCTTGGCCGTAGTGGAGTTTGGAGTGTGACTGTTTGAGGTTGTGGACAGGTGTCTTTTATACTGATAACGAGTTCAAACAGGTGCCATTAATACAGGTAACGAGTGGAGGACAGAGGAGCCTCTTAAAGAAGTAGTTACAGGTCTGTGAGAGCCAGAAATCCTGCTTGTTTGTAGGTGACCAAATACTTATTTTACTGAGGAATTTACCAATTAATTCATTAAAAATCCTACAATGTGATTTCCTGGATTCTTTCCCCCCATTCTGTCTCTCATAGTTGAAGTGTACCTATGATGAAAATTACAGGCCTCTCTCATCTTTTTAAGTGGGAGAACTTGCACAATTGGTGGCTGACTAAATACTTTTTTGCCCCACTGTATATGCCTGCCAATTTCCATGTAAATATCTTGAACAAAAAAAAAAAGTTACAAAGAAAAACCATTTGGTCTCATTTGTTAATGAGGCCCATTTTGGACCATGCTATCCGAATACATATTACCGCAGTTTTCTAAAAATTGAGCCAGGTTTTTTTTTTTCTCAATCTTTGATTTGTAATATCTCAAGAACGGATAAACTTAGTCAGTTCTGAATTCAGTGAGAGCAGTTTCAAGCAATTTGGATTGAATTTGAATTTTCACCTGATATGCCCAACACTATATACACTCACTGTTTATTAGGAACACCTATACACCTGCCAATCATGTGGCAGCAGTGCAGTGCATGAAATCATGCAGGTAGAGAATGTTCAATTAATGTTTACATCAAACATGAGAATGGGGAAAATGTGATCTCAGTGATTTTATCCATAACGACCTGATGACTGCAGTCACTGAGCTCAATAGGCAACGTGGACTGGCGGCGGGTGTCATGAGAAGCCTTTGGAGACCACTCTGGGGACAACGTGACATCTCCCGACTCACCAAGCTATGGGTGTACGATGCTGTGGTAGTGTCTGTGCTGCTGTATGGCGCCGAAACCTGGCCTCTCAGCAAGACCGTGGCCACCCATGTTCTCAGCTTTGAGACCCATGCCCTCAGGACCATTGAGGGGGTGCCTTGGTACAGCCATATCTCCAACGAGGAGCTCTGCCAGAGGACTAACCAACCAAATATCTTCTGTACCGTCACACAGCGCCATATTTGTTGGCTCGGACATGTCCTCCATTGCACAGACAACCACCCCACATGAGCCATTTACGAGTTTGATCCACCAGCAGTGGGATGGAGATGCCCTCATGGCAGATGTTGGAACGATGTTGTTTGTCAAAACCTCCAGCAGATTAATTTGAGGCTGGAGGACATCCCGGCACTCAGCCAAGACTGTGAGAGATGGTGGAGTTCAGTGGCACTGGTGGGCTCAACATCATGCTGGCGTGAGGTTTAGGAGGAGGAGGATGGTTGTAAAGAAACTGGGCAGTTAAATATTGGAAAAATATCATCTGGTGTGGTGAGTGGTCTTTTTCCAATCTTCAGCTGTCCAATATCAGTAAGCCTGTAGCCTTAGATACATGTTCAGACACGAGTGGAACACGATGCGGTAATCAGCTTCCGTAGGCCATCCACCTTACGGTTTGATATGTGTGTTCCGATATGTTTTTCTGCTCACCACGGTTGTAAAGAGTAGCTTTTTGACTTACTGTAGACTTCTTGTCAGCTAGTTTGGCCATTCTCATCTAACCTCTCTCATTAATAGTGTTTCTATCCACAGAATCATTTCTTCCCCCAATCCAGTGAACATTTACTGAAGCTCTTGACCCGCGTCTACATGATTTTATGCACTGTGCAGCTGCCGTATGATTGGCTGATTGGATAATTGCATGGATCTGCACATATATTTTGATGGTGTTGCTATAAAGTGAACGAGTGAATTCCAGCTACTTAATTTGCATTTGTCCTTCTGCATCTCTATAGTGATGTCTTTTGTATAGTATAGGCTCGGCAGTCCAGTACACTATCCGTCATGGCATCCATAGACTCTTAAACTAAATAATGCTGAATGCATTGTGCCATCGTTCATAAAGGCGTGTATTTCTTAACAAGCTAAGAGTTCATGTTAAAGTTTATTCGAGTAAATTTTGAGCATACTGTAACCGAACCTTAATCAGTTGCTGTTAACCAAAAATGGTCTTGTTTGCTGGTATGTTTGTTTTTAGGTGTGTGGGCATGTCTGGCGGTGCTGGACTTTTGTCTGCAGGCTGCGACGCCTGTTGAAGAGGAGATTCTGCTGGCTGTTGTAGCCACCATGCTCGAGTGGCGCAACAGCAAAGAGGAATGGTTTCTTTTTAACAGGTTTGTATATGTGTGTATATCTGCAGAAAGATTGCAGGCCTGGTTTAATGACTGATCCTGTATGATCACCAGACACTGGATAAGGAAGACAACTGCTGACTCTTATTGTTCTGCTATGACACCATCTCATCAGCATCTTTATTCTGATGAAATTTTAGCTTTACACTTCAGTTGCTGTCATGCTGCCCATCATAATCAGTCTCTGGCTGTTACAGAGAGGCACTTTGTTCATAAATCCATTGACATGCTGTAATTTCTTGGTATCTGACCACAGCATGATGTTTTCAGAAGAGGATAAGCTCTTTAAAGATATACCATATAAGACTTCATCATTTGGTTTGGGACACTAATTGTCTTGTATAAAGGTTTGAAAAACATTCTTGAGTCACTGTTTCTCATCTGTTCATCCTCAGTGACCTGGGGAAAGCACCTGCCACACAGCTGGCCCTGCCTGTGGAGATGATGCGTTTCCTGTCTTGGCTGGTGAACCATTCTCCCACAGTCCTCAGCAGCACTCACTGGGACTTCCTACTCTGCTCCATGCTGGCCTGGCTGGAGGTAAGCTGCTCCTTGCTTGTTAGTTGTTTTATCATTTGTTTTAGAGATTAAACATCAGAACTGAAGCAGGCTTGTTTTGTGTGCGCGTGTGCGTGCCTGTGTCCGTAGACTGCCAGTGAGAGCAGCGGGGCATTCTGGAACCCTTGTGTGCAACAGTTTGTGCAGACAAACTGTGAGCTGATTGTCACACTGAATGAGTTCTTCGCAGCACCACCTGCTGGTGTAATAGAGCAGCTGCCTCCTGATCTCAGCTCTGAATGGCAGGAGTTCTTCATGGAGGGAATCTACAATCTGCTTCTACCTCTGCTGATCAAGATTCCTGGTGAGTCCTGCTTTATGTATGACTTACCCGGTTTCATACAGTGGTGCTTGAAAGTTTGTGAGCCCTTTAGAATTTTCTATATTTCTGCATAAATATGACCTAAAACGTCATCAGATTTTCACACAAGTCCTAGAAGTAGATAAAGAGAACCCAGTTAAACAAATGAGACAAAGATATTATACTTGGTCATCTATTTATTGAGGAAAAGGATCCAATATTACATATCTGGGAGTGGCAAAAGTATGTGAACCTCTAGGATTAGCAGTTAATTTGAAGGTGAAATTAGAGTCAGGTGTTTTCAATCAATGGGATGACAATCAGGTGTGAGTGGGCACCCTGTTTTATTTAAAGAACAGGGATCTATCAAAGTCTGATCTTAACAACACGTTTGTAGAAGTGTATCATGGCACGAACAAAGGAGATTTCTGAGGACCTCAGAAAAAGCGTTGTTGATGCTCATCAGGCTGGAAAAGGTTACAAAACCATCTCTAAAGAGTTTGGACTCCACCAATCCACAGTCAGACAGATTGTGTCCAAGTGGAGGAAATTCAAGACCATTGTTATCCTTCCCAGGAGTGGTTGACCAACAAAGATCACTCCAAGAGCAAGGTGTGTAATAGTTGGCAAGGTCACAAAGGACCCCAGGGTAACTTCTAAGCAACTGAAGGCCTCTCTCACATTGGCTAATGTTCATGAGTCCACCATCAGGAGAACACTGAACAACAATGGTGTGCATGGCAGGGTTGCAAGGAGAAAGCCACTGTTGTCCAAAAAGAACATTGCTGCTCGTCTGCAGTTTGCTAAAGATCACGTGGACAAGCCAGAAGGCTACTGGAAAAATGTTTTGTGGCTGGATGAGACCAAAATAGAACTTTTTGGTTTAAATGAGAAGCGTTATGTTTGGAGAAAGGAAAATGCTGCATTCCAGCATAAGAACCTTATCCCATCTGTGAAACATGGTGGTGGTAGTATCATGGCTTGGGCCTGTTTTGCTGCATCTGGACTAGGATGGCTTGCCATCATTGATGGAGCAATGAATTCTGAATTATACCAGCGAATTGTAAAGGAAAATGTCAGGACATCTGTCCATGAACTGAATCTCAAGAGAAGGTGGGTCATGCAGCAAGACAATGACCCTAAGCACACAAGTCGTTCTACCAAAGAATGGTTAAAGAAGAATAAAGTTAATGTTCTGGAATGGCCAAGTCAAAGTCCTGACCTTAATCCAATCGAAATGTTGTGGAAGGACCTGAAGCGAGCAGTTCATGTGAGGAAACCCACCAACATCCCAGAGTTGAAGCTGTTCTATATGGAGGAATGGGCTAAAATCCCTCCAAGCCGGTGTGCAGGACTGATCAACAGTTACCGGAAACTTTTAGTTGCAGTTATTGCTGCACAAGGGGGTCACACCAGATACTGAAAGCAAAGGTTCACATACTTTTGCCACTCCCAGATATGTAATATTGGATCCTTTTCCTCAATAAATAAATGACCAAGTATAATAATTTTGTCTCATTTGTTTAACTGGGTTCTCTTTATCTACTTTTAGGACTTGTGTGAAAATCTGTTGATGTTTTAGGTCCTATTTATGCAGAAATATGGAAAAT
This sequence comes from Neoarius graeffei, assembly GCF_027579695.1. Lineage (NCBI taxonomy): Eukaryota > Metazoa > Chordata > Actinopteri > Siluriformes > Ariidae > Neoarius > Neoarius graeffei. The sequence continues at coordinate 32,518,746 of NC_083593.1, forward strand.
TCTAAAGGGTTCACAAACTTTCAAGCACCACTGAATATGCTGTCCTTCAGTGTGGTTACAGCCATCATCAAATTTGATTTTGTACCACGAAATGTGAAGGTCACCTATATGCTTAAAATGTTTACTATAGACCGATTGACATTGGACATGTCGCGTCAAGGTTCATATCAAGCTGATGTTCATGCCAAACCCTCATTCAGGTCCATTTTAGCAAGTTTGAATCCGCACCTGCTGAATCAGAGGCGTGATCGAGCTGTGTCAAATGCATGCCTGTGCCTCATGCTGCCCTTATTTTATACTGCAGCTCTGTTTCATTTATTTTTTTAACTCATGAACAAGTGAAGTGTAAAAGCTATTGAAATCACAAAATCATACTTTCTGTTTGCTGTATTTAAAATTATAATCGGCAAAAAAAAAAAAACATGGGGAAACAAAATGAATACAAATATGCCGCTTATTGACTCTTGTCATGTATTTTGGTGAACGATTTTAATTACAATTGGCACATCATGACCGACAAGATCAGTTTAGTAAAGAAGGTTCGAGAGCAAACATCATTTAGCAATTTGAGTTGCTGTTCTCCTTCTTTTGGTTTTTGGTCGCTTTACAAGGGTACTTCAAAAAGTTCTCGGCCTCACCTGGAAACAAGGGGTGTAACTCCAATTTTGGGGCAGAACTGTATGCGATAAAGCCTTATATCACTGTCCACAAAAATGAAAGAAGGAAAAAAGAGAGGAAAGCTTCGAGTCAGTGTGTTGTTGCTCCAGGTCAGTGCACCCGTCCACACAGCACAGGTGGCAGAAGCAGCCGGATGTGGCTTTGAACTGTCGCCCCATGCACCTTACTCACCCGACCTGGCACCACCTGACTTCTATCGGTTTTCTAAACTGAAATCCCACAGAGTGATGATGATGTCATCCATGCTGTTGAGGAGTATCCGGAGGCTCAAGATGTAACCACTTTCCACAGAGATGTCCACAGAGATGTCTACAAGTGCCGGCGACCGGCCGTTTTCTCCACCTACACAGATGGTCTGCGCCGCCTACTCGATCCCAGAAAAAAAACAAAAACTTGCCTTTCAATCTTCAAGCAATTTTATGTCATCTCTGCTGCCTATAATTTGCTGCAAATCCAATTATTCCACCCTGAAATTGTTTTTGATTCAGGTCTAGCATGACCAGAAGCAACACCATATTTGATCGGTTCTCACGCTCTGATTGGCTGAGCCGGACCACGTGACCACGCCGTAGCAGATGTAGTTATGTTACACCATGTAGTTATGTTACAGAGCCAGGCAACATACTACAGAGGGTAACTGAGAAAGCCAAGCACGCACACATCTGGAGGGAAATTTCATCCATATTTTGCAAGTATTTTACAGGGAAATGGTTAATAATTTATTAGCTGAGAATGCACCAGAAGGCATGTAAATTTAAAAATTTTCTGCGGGGACATGCCCCCCCCCCCCCCCCCCCCCCCCCAAAAGCATCAGTGCTGCCCAAATTCCAGAGCCCTGTACTCCTGTTTACCCCTTTTCCACCAAATCAGTTCCAGGGCTGGTTCGGGCCCAGTGCTGGTGCTGGTTCACAACTCGTTCAACTTGTGAGCCAGCTGAGAACCAGTTTGCTTTTCCATAGCTCGCGGTGCTAAGGGAAGCCACGTCATTACGTCGCTGTATACGTCAGTTACGTCGCTACGTTTGCATAAACCTTGGTGCGAATATCGAAGCAAAAACAACACGGAAGAAGCAGCAGCAACAACAACAATAATAATAATAATAATAATAATGGATGACTTCGCGTTTGTACAGCTGCTGCTTCTCGTCGCTTAAAAATGGCGATCTTTCACAGTCTTGTTATTGTTGTTGGTCTTAACAACTCCGCCCCCCGCTGACGTAAGCGGTTCTTTCCTCTGGCCCAGCAGAGAGTTGGTGCTAGCATGGAACCGGTTTTTCTGGCCCCAGAGCCAGTTCTTTGTCAGTGGAAACAGAAAACCCGGTTCCAAACTAAGCACTGGCCCCGAACCAGCCCTGGAACTGCTTTGGTGGAAAAGGGGCAGTTGTGGGTTTTTTTTTTTTTTTAAAAGCCGGCGACTTCAGATTTTCTGGAGAACCCTGTTCCACAAAGGGATCGCAAAGCTTGAATATTGGTGGACCAAGTGCATTGAAGTTAAAGGAGACCATGTTGAACAATAATGCAACAGCAATCTTTCTCCTGTGGCATTTTCTAGCGGAGGCCAAGAACGTTTTGAAGTACCCTCGTGCATCCAGTTTGGTGTATTCGTGAACATGACATTCCCAGTAGGAATGCTGGTGAGGATTAAATCCTTTTTGGGGGAATTAATTTATCAGAATGTGGATTGTTCACTGCAGTGGTTTTGTTAATGTTGATCCCAGTCGATCAGAGTGACACGAGGCCAACTGTGAGCATCTGTGAGAGAAGGAAGTCCGTGTCTTCTCCAAGCCTGCTCTTTGCTGTGCGACTTTGTATAAACCTGAGTTTAAAAAAAAATAATACAATGCAGAGCTGCACGTTTGGAAAGGGAGTTACATTTTTTTTATCAGATCATCTATATTTGTATTGAACATGTGACCAGCAAGAATTTGTTTATCATAAAATATAAGTGGCAATCATTTTCTAGCAAATGGTCCTCTAGGGGAACGGGATGGACTTGTTCACAGTTGGGGGATTTTCCAATTTGCATATTCCTTTAATCTGGTTTTCTTGATGTGGGTAAATGTTTCGCTGTATTTCTGTTATCTTTGACATTTTTATGGAACTAACATTTTAAGTTATTTATTATTCATCAAGAGGAAAAAACAAAATGGCTCTTTTAAAGCAAGTTTTGGCAGTCTTGCCGTTTTTATTTATTTATTTTATTCATCAGAACCCTTGATGAGGTTTCAATTTCTTCCAACACTTGGCTTAAACTAGCAATTTGAACAGCGATCATTTCTATGAATAGCTGGAGTACTGAACACATGGTGCGTTTTAGTGCTGCTTAGCCTCATATATGCAAATGATGATGGTTTCTTTTTTCATCCTCAAGCTTGCTGGCCTTAAAAGTAACATTCAGATGCAAAGCAGATTCTTTAATGCCTCAAGCATTAATACCTGAGTAAATCTGAGCATGGGGTTTTGTTTCACTGTAGTGGAGTTTTCTGAGTCAGATGAAGCGATGTTCCCAGTGGCTGTGGTGGAGGCAGTGGGTGAAGCTCTCAGGCACATTCCTGTCCAGCTGCTCTCACACAACACGCTCCCAGCTCGCTTTGTGGCCGACCAGAGGAGCAGCCTGCCTGATGCCCTGCAGACGCTGCTCAACACACTCACACCGCTGCTGCTGTTCAAGAGCCGGCCACTGCAGCTGGCTGTCTACCACATGCTGCACAAGTAAGACTAGGGCTAATTATTATGCAAATTCATTTGGAGTGGAGCAAGAGCAATTCAGACATGTGTATGATAATGTGTATGCAATGCAGAGGTCTCAAAAGTAGCCGGTCAGCGCTGGCAAATGGCCGTCTGTAGTAGGATTTGCCGCCGTCTGTTTTTCACTGAGTAACAAAAAATATTTTTGTTGACATATTTGTACAAAACTGAGCAGCGTGTGATGCGAAACCAAGTTTTATTCAAGGGTTGCTTTACAATCAGGGTACGCAAGCTAAAAATCACATTTAACACTTATTATCTTCAATATCAAAAGGCTTGACTAAATAAACTTGGTTGTTTATTGTAGCCCTGTGATAGCTCTATTTACCATGCAAAAAAACATTTGGTGATGACGTTATTTTTGGTGAATGTATGGCAATATATGTCTCATCTCATCTCATTATCTCTAGCCGCTTTATCCTGTTCTACAGGGTCGCAGGCAAGCTGGAGCCTATCCCAGCTGACTACGGGCGAAAGGCGGGGTACACCCTGGACAAGTCGCCAGGTCATCACAGGGCTGACACATAGACACAGACAACCATTCACACTCACATTCACACCTACGGTCAATTTAGAGTCACCAGTTAACCTAACCTGCATGTCTTTGGACTGTGGGGGAAACCGGAGCACCCGGAGGAAACCCACGCGGACACGGGGAGAACATGCAAACTCCGCACAGAAAGGCCCTCGCCGGCCATGGGGCTCGAACCCAGGACCTTCTTGCTGTGAGGCGACAGCGCTAACCACTACACCACCGTGCCACCCGATATGTCATATTTAGCAAAATTACTCGTGTCATTTAGAAAAAGTGCTTTTTTGACCACAGGTAGCTCCAAAAGGGATGCACTTAAATCATTCTTTATACCATAAAACAAATATTTGGTTCCATATCATTGGAAACATAGTTAAGTTTTAATGTTGAATGCCAGTAAGTTTTCAGACTATTTTGATCAAATTAGTATGTAATTGTGTCAAATAAATGTCCTCTCCGAGACAGCTAATTTTTCAATATAAAATATATCTAAAATGATTATTTTCATCCTAAAATGTGGTCAAGATTTTGGGACATAAATATTAGAGACAACTAACACAAAGTTTACAGCCTTAGATTTAAAAGCACTATGGAAGTGGTGGATTCTGAATTGTCAAAAAAAAAAAAGTCCTCTCCGAGAATCACTTCATTTGTTTCTCCCATCTTATAGCAGATTATACAAAACTACCATACACGCGTCAAAAAATTACCTGAAATCTGTTCTTTAACTTGTCCTTCACTTAAAAGCTGGTTCAAGAACCAGTTTGAATCAATTTGAATTTTGGACCCCTGTGACACAAACTTTGTCCCCTGATTGTAAAACAACCCTCAACTAAATAATGCCCAAATACTAACACGTCCATAGGAAATAAAGGCAGCCATTCTGCTGCCATGTGCTGCAACTAAGATGTAATCTGACTGTCAACACCTTGTCAGCCAATGTTTTGTGTACTGTGATTGAGTCGCGCTACCACATGGCTACAAATGGCGACTAAGAAGCAAAGCGGCACGTTAGATGCCTGGTTTTCAAAAAGGCCTCAAACCATGGGTAAGTCTGTAATTTTAGCCATCACTATGATTACCGAGTGAAATATGTCTGTGTATGGGTCCATGTATAAATGCTGGTTGGCTAAATATTAAATTATAAATATCAATCACTATACCATTATTGTATACGGCCTGTTTTGGGTCAAACCCGCCCACTCGGCACGCTTGGCACATTGACTTTTTTTACATTTTGACTTGCAACGGAACGCAAATGTATCCTTGTAGGGGAGTCACATATCGAAACTTGACAGCTTGTCATGCAGTTAATGTTAATGGTAATTGTTAAAATAATTTAAAAAAAAATACAAGTTTATACGCATTTGTTTTTGTACAGTTTCTGTTGCAAAAACTGTCACTCATTGTCAGATGAATATAGATTCACTTATTATAACTTGCATAGTGCAATGCCAAATGAAAATACTGTGATATATGAAATTTTTTTTTTTCCAAAATATCTGAAAAATCTTTTGAACTCTGAAACTCCTTAATATAAAGGGGATATCACATGCTTAAATATAAATTAGTTGGGGTCAGAAGTTTACATACAGTGACATGAATGTCATCTTGGATATGAGTGTCATGGCAATATTTGGGCTTTCAGTAATTTCTCTGAACTGTTCTTTTTCTGTGGCAGAATGTACAGCATACATCTTTAATTAAAAAAAACACTAGAATTTGGTGCAAAAGTTTTAATTTTCTTTGGGTTTTCTGAAATCAACACAGGGTCAAAATTATACATACAGGGTCCAAAATTTACATACGCTCATTTAGATTATTAATTGAGAGGTGCTGAAACTTCCAAAATCTCTTATCTTGCCAAGGCCGAGGTCTCTTAACTTCCTGTAAGTGATAATGATTGATTACAGCTGGTAGGTGCTCCGTGCCTTCGTTAAAAGGGTTTCTTTACAGCACTCATTGGATTGACCAACACACAGTAAAATGGGAAAGTCCAAGGAGCTCAGTGCAGATCTGAGAAAGAGGATCGCAGATGTACACAACTCCGGAATGTTTCTTAGAGCCATTTCTAAACAACTGCAAATTTCAAGATCAGGTCAAACAATTGTATCCAAGTTATTGTGAAGTGTAGTCACTTTCCCAAGCCACTTTGCTTCAAGAAAACCCAAACTGTCACCCTCGGCTAAAAGGAAATTGGTTTGGATGGTCAGGAACAACCTGGGAACCACCATGGCACAGCCCTGCCATGAACTGGAAGCTGATGGATCACTGTCTACAGTTCAGATTACCATGGACTAAGAGGCTGCTATCCAAGAAATAACGCCCTGCTCCAAAATTGACACCTTCAAGTTTAACTAAAGTTTGAAGCTGACCACACAGACAAAGAAAAAGCCTTCTGGAGGATAGCTGTATGGTCAGATGAGACAAAGATTGAGTTGTTTGGCCACAATGACCACCATGTACAGAGGAACACTGTACCAGGTGGTGGTGGTGGTAGGATCATCATGCTCTGGGGTTGTTTTGCTGCCAGTGGAACTGGTTCATTGCACAAAATGGATGGAATAATGAAGAAGGAGGACTACCTCAGAATTCTTCAGCATAAACCATCAGAAACTTGAGCACGACTTGGGACTTGCAATCGGACAGTGAACCCAAACACGCATCAGAGCTGATTGTGGATGATAAAGCAGGCTAACATTAAGCTTAGAACAAGTCCTGACTTCAACCCTATTGAAAATGTATGGACCATGCTTATAAGTAGAGTTCATGCCAAGTTAAAAAAAAAAAAAGCAAATTTAATTGAACTCTACCAATTGGTCAAGGTGAATCTTGCAGAGAGACATTTTACCCAAATATTAGGTGTGCTGTATGTGTACTTTTGACCCTTTGTTGATTTCAGAAAATCCAAAGAAAATTAAAACTTGTGCACCAAATTCTAGTGGTTTTTTTTTTAAATTAAAGATGCATGTTGTGCAATCATTCTGCCACAGAAAAGGAACAGTTCAAAGAAATTACTGAAAGCCCAAATATTGCCATGATATTCATATCCAAGATGACATTCATGCCACTGTATGTAAACTTCTGACCACAAGTGTGTGTGTGATGTATATAAAAAACATACGTGTGTGTGTGTGTGTATATATATATATATATATATATATATATATGTGTGTGTGTGTGTATATATATATATATATATATATATATATATATATATACACACACACACACACACACACACACACCGTATTTTCTGGACTATAAGCCGCTACTTTTTTCCTAGGTTTTGAACCATGCGGCTTATACAAAGGTGCGGCTATTCTGTGGATTTTTCTTCCACCGCTAGGGGCGCTCTAACCGGAAGTAGAATCAAAAATAAGATAGACGGAAAATCAATGCAAAGAAGAATCAGCAGATCTTTAGCAGATAGAACACGCACGACAAATTACTAACTGGTAATTATTTTCAAATCCAGCGAAGATGATTAAAGTGACTTGTGGTTTCAAACACAGGAGAAATGAAGGTAAATAAATACCGGTTATTTTCTCTTGGTTCTGTTCCGTTTTAATCAGCAAAGTTGCTGCCGTGTTAAAAGGCACTGTTCGGAAAGAATCTGTTCAGGTACATACATGTACATTTACAGTACAAAATCATTCTGTACATGCAGTAAATATCAACATAGATATCTGCGGCTTATAGCCCGGTGCGGCTTGTATATCTTTTTTTTTTTTTTTTTTTTTTTTAAAAATAGAGCGGATGCGGCTTATATACAGGTGCGCTCTATAGTCCAGAAAATACGGTGTGTGTGTGTATATATATATATATATATATATATACACGTGCGCGCGCACACCTACATATCTACCTACTGACCTAATTTAAATTCATCTGAAGTGAATAGACTTGTGCAAAAGGCAACAGAGCGGTTCCTTTCAAAGAAAAGAAGGATAAAGTGGAAGATAGAACATGTAAAAAAAAAAAGCCCTGAATCAAGTTCAGTACCTGATATCACTACAGGCACTGTTATAGCTGAGGATTAGATCAATACTCAGGTTGTTCAGAAATTGAATAATGAATCAAAAAGAAATGTGACTATAAAAAAACTTACATATTTTTGATGTTTACAAAATCAAGTTCTTGTAACTGTTACTTTTATTTTGTGAACATCAAAAATATATAAAGTTTTGTACTGTCAAATTTCTTTTTGATTCATTACGGTACTTATATGGCAGTTCTATTAAAATTTCTAGTATTGATTACCATCACTTCAGACTCTCTTGCTGTTTACAATAAATTGGAAATTCCTCCCCAAATGCCTTGAAAGTGTGTCTCAGATAACCCCAGTTTTCCATTTTTCTCCTCTATGTTTCACGGTGACGAGCTTCAGCCTTTTTAATTGTACCCTCCTATTCTCTGCCTCGTATCCTTTTAGTCCCCTAAACTTTGAGACCACTGGTAATGGAACCAGTGGCTCAAGATGCTAGTGTTGGTGTTCTTTTAACAAAAAATTTTTCATGATTTATTTTTTATCCCCCCCCCCCAGGGTAATGCCTTCATTACCAGAAAGTGACAGCGAAAATGCCAGCACCAAATCCGAAGATGAAGACGAGGAAGAGCCATCCTTGTAAGATTGCGTCTGTTTTGTTGTGTTTTTGTGTCCATGTACTGTGCAAAAGCACAATCGCATTGTGCGGTATTTTTAAATTTATTTCACATTTTTCATTTTTGCAGTGACGTGTGACTTTTAAAAGATATCAAAAGTTATCCGAATAATGATCATCCTGTAGTGAAATACGTATGTAATAATAATCAAACAGCACCTTAACTTGTGTACTTGAAACAGTCTGTGATCAAAAACAACATATTAATAAAGAGATATCCCAAGGGTTGTGTTTATACAGAGGACAACTGAACAAAATTGATGTGAAATGACTGTACGGTCCTCTGTTTTGCAGGTCTCCTCCGGCTGCAATTATGAGTCTTCTCTCAGCCGCAGAGGAGCTGGTGGAGAATATTTTGGGTAGTGTACAAGTGGGCGAGTTTGCTGTTGTGCAGCCTCTCAGCATGGAGCACTGTTGCGTCCTGGGATATCTGTTGGCCTGGAAACTCCTCCTTATTTTCTTTAAGGCTGCACCATCCCAGGTATGTCACCTCTCACATTCAGAAGCTCTGCTAGTCTTCTGTTTTCACTCACATAGGTCCCCCCCCCCCCCCCCCAAAAAAAAAAAAATGCAGTCTGGCATTTTAAACAGATGAGCCTTCATTTGCTTCGCTATTTAATGTAGCTATAAGTGGGTTTACTCGTCCTCTTGGGATGATGTTGTGTTACAGCTGCGTGTTCAATACTGCCTGCATTTAAAGAAGACTCGCTCACTGCATAAGCTGTTGCTGCACCTGTTTCGGCTCATGCCAGAGAACCCAACACTGCCTGGGCAGCTCACAGAGACAACCAGCAGAGAGCCCAAAAGCTTCTTCACTGAGAGCCTGTCTCTCTCCCTGCATCGTGAGTACATTTCCATTCAGGTTCATGCTCAAGGCTGGTTTAGACTCTCTTTTCACCGTACCTCCATAAACTTCAGAAGGTCAGGAAAAAAAGAATTGTGAGGAGAGCGTGGGGTGGGCGGTTTGAGAAAGTGCTCCTGAGTCCACTGCAATCAGCCAGTAGTGATGTATGGAAGGGCGGAAACGAATGAGAGCTTCAGCTTTGCATCTTAAGAGGCTCTCATCAAAAGCATTCATCTAATCACAGCAGCAGTGTTGGGCTGTAGTGTCACTTCAAGTGGTAAAGCTATTAGCTTAAATCCATTCCCACGAGTAAGGTGAAGGCATCTCTACATTTTAAATCCAGTCACGTATAGTCTGAGTTCATTCAGGTTGTTCATTCATCTTCAGTAACTTTTGTATCGTGGTCAGGGTGCCACTGGATTGGGAGCCGTTCCCAGGAACCCTGGATGGGATATTGGGACAACACACAGACAGTAACCTGAGATCAGGATTGAACCAGAAACCGTGGAGCCCAACACTGCCTCCTGCCCTCGTCTTAAAGCGATTAACCAGGAAGGTTTGAAATTACAGGGTTATGAAATGTCATCATTATACATCAATACAAGATGTTGTACATGAAAATTGAGTGGACTTTAGCTAAAAAAAAACCAAAAAACACGTTAAAGTTGTAATATCAGTCCGTTGGGCCATTTCCCCGGGCGCGACCATACTGGATTACCCAGACGCGTGGATGTATTAAGAGATGAAAACGAGGGTAGGTTTCTGCACAACAGCATACCGTGTCAGGCATCAAATGGAGGGAAGATAAGCAGGTAAATATATATATTTTTTAAATAAACTGGCAATAAGCTAGCAACTACTTTAATTTGATTCTTTTTCTAACACTGCATTGCCATAATTTTTCTGGAGAAATGCAAACAAATTGACCAAGAAGTCACGCTTTGACTATAATATTATACTATAGTCTGGCTGTCGCAACAGAAGGACTCTGAGGCGCGCTCTGGACAGCGCATGCTCCGAACTGACTCACAGGCACACCGTGAATGATGTACACCTGCACAGGATTAAGGCTCAATCTTAAATAAGGACTCAGAATGCAGACTGACTTTGTGAAGTATTGTGTTGTGACACATTACCGAGCCTTGTTTCCTGACTGATTTCCTGGTTTCTGATTCTTGTTTTCTGCTCCTCGTTTTTGACTCTGCTTCTGTCTGTGATATTCTGTCTGTGCCTCGCTTGACCTTTTTGCCCGTTTTACCGTTCACGATACACGCCTGCCTATTTAGACTGTTTGCACTTTTCTTTATAATAAAGATCTTCTGCACTTGCATCTGTCTCCAACCATCCCTGACGGAATACTTTGCTGCGCTGACACGAGTATAGCATGCACTTGTACACCTCTGCTGTGCTCGTGGAAAATGACATCACACACGATGGAGTTATGACGGCCTCCCTGACGAAAAATAGTCCTGTCTATTTTCGTCACTTTAGTGGTTACATCGTTAAGAACAAATTCAAAATGCAGCTTTTCTCTAAAGGACAGACATAAAGACTGACTTTTAGCTCAGTCTTTTACTTTTAGCTTTTAGTTTATTTGTGAGATACAGAGTTTACACAGCAAGCTAGATGTAGGTGTGATCAAAACACAAGTGAATGTATGTATTTGCCAATTTACCCTGCCTCCATTTCTGAAGCATGATTTTTCAAGATTCAAGAATGCAACAACAGGCTCGTGCTCCACAGTCACACATGCAAACTCCTCACCTTTCGGCGAAATTCGCCGTTTTGGTCCCAAAATAGGTCACTTGTGTGAATCGTGTAGATCCGAAGAGATTTTTTTTGGGGGGGGTAGGCAGGCTACAACGCTATTGTTGCCAAACATTTCACTTACAAGGTTACAGCCAATCAAGATAAACAGTTACTAACACGCTTCTTTTCCATTGGAGTTCTGATCAGCTGGTGCACAACCCACTGCTGGTTGCCAGTCCTCGCTTACGAATATTCCACAGATTCAGACCGCAAAGTCACCTTTTTATAGAGAGATCTGGCAACCTCATCTCGCGACTGAATCTGAATACCAGTGGAACAGTTTCCAGCGCGCTCGGGGGTGAATAACCATGGGCGGATCTACCGGGGTGGCATATGCCACTC